>NC_052532.1:59197364-59807818 GCF_016699485.2 Gallus gallus | reverse complement strand
AGCAGACAGCTTTTTAATTTGCCTTTACTGTTGGAGGCACCCTGAGTTTACAGACAAGAGTGGGACAGCTTCTCAGCTGCAGCTAATTGCCACGACACAGAGCTATCGCAAACCACTATCAGCAACACATTTATCCCACACTGTAGCTGACTCAGTCTCAGCATTAAACGAACTCACTCTTGTGTTCCCTTTGAGAGCCTTCTCAGGGGAAAGAAGCAAACAATTGCATGTACGATGGATGCTCCCCATTGGGGACATCTAAAAGACCAAGATAATGACACAGTAGAACAGGCCATGGTATGCCAAGAGCTTGTTTTGGGCAGGTCCCTCAGCTGTGAGAAGACTGTTGCTCCCACCTACGTTCTTCCCAGGAAGCATATCTAACTCTCAGCAACCAACAGCATTTTGAACCAACACTTTGGGAAACCCTGTGTTAGGGAAGATGTTCGAAGGATAAGTATAAAAGCAAGACTTATCTTAATCTTAATTCCTGATGATAAGAGCATGACACCTCTAATCAAGGCATTTTTCAACTCAGAAGGGGTTACTTTAAGTGGATGCCGAAGCTTCAGATCATTGGTAGATTCATATCTAGTCAGTTAGACAGACTCCCCTTCTGACACGGCAGAAGTTTTACAGGATTCAGATTCTGTCTGTCTTTACCATTTCTACTTAGAGATGACTTCATTCGAGTCTGCCCACCCAGCCACATCTTAGGTTACAGAAGGAGCTTTTCAGCTTAGCTTGGCCTAAGTTTCTCCTTTAGGAGGACCATCAAGGGGCAAGTGTATGTGATAGTCCAGTCAGAAAAGAGGAGTGCAAATCTGTTATGGAATAAAAAATACAAACGAAAAAGAAAAAAACAATCTATTTCAAACATGTCTGGATTTTTCACTTCCTTAAAATATCTGTCAATGCAGGGAAATAAAATATCAGTCACAGCTACAACTTTTGCAAGTGAAAGAGAAAGAAAACCACTTCTGCTCCCCTTTTTATGGGAAGTCTCAACATTCCCTGCAGCGTATGTGCAGTATCCCTGTTCCTTATCTCCCTGGAGAGCCTTAAACCCCAGCCACTACTACCCACGCAGACCCAGATGCATAAGCACACACTAACACAAGCAGTTTTACAGACTTTAAATGCCATGGAGAGATTTTATGAAAGTCACAACTGCTTTAACTCATTTGCACCGATAATGGAATATACGCTTCAAGTAAGTTTTCAGTTATGAGCATAAGTTTGGAGTTCTTGCCCTTTATTCGATATCCAAAGCAGAACAGAGCAGGGCACGACTGTATTGGCATAATATAGCTGAGAAGGTGGCCCCACTTGTGGCCTTTTTCTGTTGTTATGCTAATGTACCTCTTTCTTTTTGGGGTGAAAGAGGAGGGAGAAAACTAGGAGAAAGAGGGAAAGGGAGAGGGAAAGGCACAGTAATGGTATAGAGAGAGAAAAAAATAGAAGGAAGATTGCAAAACAACCTTAACTGATCAAAGATGTAACCAAGATGAAAAAGGGCTTCCCCTCATACCAGACATTCCACTGACGCGACAAGGAGACAAGGTGGAGCAGGGCTAACACGAAAAATAAGACCTCACCAAAGCACAACCACCTTCCACCAGACCTCAGGAAACCAAAGCACCATGCCTGCCATTTAAAACTTTCACTGATTTCAGTCATTTTAATTCCTCTGCGTCTCACACACAAAGCCTTGAAATCCACCACTAGATGCCATATCCCCCATCCTAGGCTAGCTAAGGGCCAGTATAGAGGTATTTCACGTAACTGCATTAGAAGCAGCACTGACAACAGAATCTAGGCTTTAGCTGCTCCATGTGCTCAGCTACAAACCCCTATTTTTCTTCTGCTTGTTCTTTTGACAAGCTTTATTCATTCAGGCTGAAAGTTTTCCATTCCAGGCATTTGTGTCAAGCTGAATTTATTTTCTTCCCTGAAGGTCTCAGGTAAAACAGACCATTTCTGAAAGAGCAATTAGAGAGAAAAATCATTGCTCTGCCCATATCGACAAATCATGCAACCATTTTGTTGAGAAAACTTCTGTGGCTGTGTACTTTGGAGCAGGGACTTGTCATTTAGCAAGAGGTACTGCAGAGATGTGCAGAGATGTGCCTGCTGTTGCTTTCAGCAACAACTCACTCTGCTTCTGGGAACGTGACAAGTCACTAAGGGAAAAAAAATATCTCCATCTGCATTGCTTAGGAGACATAGAGACTTGTCTCAGTTCCCCAGATTCTCTAGCCCTAGGAGGCCCAGAGGAGACATTGTCACTCCCTACAATGACCGGAAAGGAGGCTGTAGCAACGTGGGGGTCAGCCTGTTCTCCCACGTAACAGAGATAGGATGAGAGGTAACGGCCTTAAGTTGCACCAGGGGAGGTTCAGGTTGGATGTTAGGAAACATTTCTTCTCCCAGAAGAGTAATGATGCACTGGAACAGGCTAACCAGGGGGTAGGTAGAGTCACCATCCCTGGAACTGTTCAAGAACCATGCGGATGTGGCACTGAGGGAAGTGGTCAGTAGGCGTGGTGGGGATGGGTGGAGGTTACCTTAATAGTCCTGTGATTTTAACACCATTCTGCAGAAGCAGCATCACTCTCCTTGCAATTGCTCCTGCAAAGCAAATTGATATTCAAGCATCTCTCTGGCACTGCCTGTACCCAACCTGGAGGAGACAACCTGCTTTGGATGGAGAGAACTGAACATATGTAGATGAGTAAGAGGCTACATTTCAGTATTAAAAAGATGAGAGGGGATAAAGGAGAAAGAAGGCAAAGGAGGAATAAGGAGGAAAGAGTACAGGAGAACTGCTCAGCCTAGAGAAAAGAAGGTCCAGAGAGATCTTTTCAGTATCTAAAGGGGTCTATAAGAAAGAAGGGGACAGACTCTTTAGCAGGGTCGGTGGTGACAGGACAAAGGGAAATGTTTTCAAACTAGAACAGGGAAGATTTTAATTGGATATAAGGAAGAAGTTTTTACAGTCAGGGTGGTAAGGCACTGGCAGAGGTTGCCCACAGAGGTGGTGGATGCCCTGTACCTGGAAACACTCAAGGTCAGGCTGGACAGGGCCCTGAGCAACCTGTGGATGTTCCTGTTCATTACAGGGGAGTTGGATCAGATGGCTTCTAAGCATCCCTTCCAACTCAAATGACTCCATGATTCTGTGAGGAGCCAGAACTGAAGAGAAAGGATGAAAAGGACAGAGATACAGGGAGACACTCAGACCTCTGCTTTTGTAAGAGATCCAGTGGCAGTATCCAAGGAACCTGCTGCCACTCAATTTGTTGTGTCCCCAGTGAGCACTGAGGAGCTGAGCCGTGACATGAGCAGCGGGAGCAGCCTGCCTCCCCAGCGCAGCACTGCTTCAGGAAGCAGCTGTGCTTTCAGCTAACCAACCTAGCACAAGCAGATGGCCTGAAAACACAGAGGACAGCCAGGACTCCTGCAGAACGACTGCTGCCTCTGCGTCTCTGCAAAAAGCTGGCAGCTCGTGAATACAGGCTGCCCCAAAACACTGCACAGCACAAGAGCCAGGCTCACAGGCTTGGTGAAGGGGCTGCATGCAGACCCACTGCGTGCTGACAGGAGCGTGTGGGCTGTGAGGTAGCTAAAACAGGATCCCTAATCACAAAAAAATGCCTTTAATGGGAAAATGGAGGAGGTTATCCTCCAGTCATGCATGAGGCTCCATAACTGCGAGTGGAAATTACGGAGGTGTCCCTGGGAAGCAAGTGTCCTAGTAAACATTTACAAACAAACCATAAAAGATGCAGAGGCCTGCTGCATTGCTTTGATGCTCTCCATAAAGCATTTCATGTCAATAAAGGCAAACTTAGGTCCAAGTAGTCTGCTGAGTGACAGAAGGAACCCTGGTGGCTTGAAACTGTGCATGTGCAATTAGGGAACCAAGGCTCTCGCTTCTTGCAGCTGTCTTTTGTCTGGGATCCCAGTAAGTAAACCTAATAAAAAAATTAAAGCAAAAGACTTCAACAGAGCAGAAGAGGAGGAACAAATCCCTTCCATCAGTAAAACGCAGCAGAGAAAGGGCACAGAAATCAATGTCTGTCAGAGGAAAGATGCAGCAAATTGTATATACTACTGCTAACTACAGCAAGCTCTCCCAGCTTCAAATGAAGTGCCAGAAAAAAAAACAAGAGAGGAAGGAAAAAATGTTTAAAAAATAAAAATCAGAAGACACCATGCAGGCGACCAGCCCCAGAGCACAGAGACTCGGTGAGCAGCCCAAGGCAGGGGTGGATGTGTGCCAGGAACTGCAAAGAGCTCCTCCTGAGAAGATGCCCAGCGCCTCCTCATCTGCTCATCAGCCCTAAACACAGTGACACGCACCAATTGTAAGCGTAGGGGTAGGTAAAGTTCAGCTGGTCCCAAGCCACAGAGCTCCTGAAGCAGCTCTTTAAGGAACATCAATAACTCACTGGTACAGCTGAAGAGTTTGATTGGAGCAAGGAGGGTAAGACAGCAAAGTTTTACAGCTGAGCTTGCTCTCAAACAGAGTGAATGCTTGATTTTTGTTTAGCTTTTTAAAATACATTCACTGAAACTAGTTATAATTTTCAAATTATCATTTGGAGTCAGCACAAACAGGAAATTTTTGCACTGCTTTGAGAAGCAGATACTGTTTTAGTTGTGAGCATTTCTGGTAAATCAAGTGAGCCTGTGAGTGAAAGCTTTTGTTTTGGAACAAGACTTGAGCAGAATTCAAAAAGAAATATGGGGAGACAATAACCTGACCCCCCTTCTAAATATAGCCTGAAAAGTGTTTTCTTTCATAACGTATTTGTTTGGAGATTTCTTTAATACTTCCACAATGTACTGGTAATCCAAAAACTGCCTGTCAAGTTCAATTTGAATGCACATTTTTCACTTTTACTTGGAGAAGAGGGTGGAAAAAACCCACACATCTGCAGTTTGAGTCCTTCATACTGAGATGAGATGTGAAGAGGAGCAGTTGTCACACTGCTGTGGTCATGCAGAGACTGTAGATTTTTCAGGATGGTAAACCAGAGAGAGTTCGGAAGAGTCCATCAGCCTGAATGCCCAATAATCAATTAATGGAAATCTGCTTATACGTGGTATTAGATGAAGACCAATAAAGCCTGCATGGATCCCCCAGAATATTCTCTGTCAATTACAAGAGATTACAAGCTAATCATTTACACTGAGAACTCTCCCATATGCCTATGACGGAATGGAAAGGGGTGGTCCATGCTTGGACCCAGACCTTCTGTCACCAGACATCAGTGGTGGAGGCACTAAATTCAGCTGCACTCTCTGCAAGCAGCAGCTCTGCATGTTTTCCACGAACTTCTCCTTCAAAATGAAACCCATGTAGCGGAGACTTACAGAACACTTCTCTGGATGTCACTGGTGAATACTTCAGGAAGAGGGTATTTCCTTTCCGGAAAATTCCTAATCTGACATTTTGATCTAGCGCGTCCCTTTGCTTCTGTCAGATTAAATAAAGTAATCCACGAGTATGTCACAGCCATCTCTAAATACAAAATAAATGGTAAAAAAAAAAAAGAACTATCAACTTCCTCGCTCTTCTCTTGTTAGGAAACCGTCTGTTATTTTTAACAGCCTCAAGAATAGCTTGTTCTTTTTAAATATGAATGACACAAGTCTGTTAGAAATATAGAGAAGAAGAAAAATAACCTTCTTCAGAGATGCTATCCTTTCGGTGAAACTTTTTGATGTTCGCAATCAAATGCAACTCCATGCCAAAGTTATACAGCAACACAGAAAGAATCTGAAAGAAAACAATTCAAAAATTGGCAGCAAATGACTGTTTTTGTCAGAAGCCATGTAAGTAAATTGTGCCTGTGCTGTTACTGTTGGCATGAAATACAAAACAGTGTGCTTCCAGCAACTTTCATCTCTGTCGCTTTTCCACTCAATCATCTACACACAAATCCTTACGTTCTTCCAATTAAAAACGGACCCACTCTTTCATCACAGACACTCACGGCTCTGTTCTGGTACAGTTCGTTTGTGAGAAGTCAAAATTAAACTCCGCAATAGCTAGTAAAGATTAGCGCCTTGCTTTAAATGGATTTCCTTTGCAAAGCCATTCTTTCTGTCTCATCTAAACAGATAATAAACGGTAAAAGCCAAAAGCACATCAATAAAAGAATAATTCTGAAACTTGGCAGCATTAGAAAAAAATAATTATATTTTATCCTATTCTGACCGCGACTCAGTCTCATCTACTGCCAGAAAAATAAGACCACAAATATCCCAGCCGTCTGTAAGTCACTAACATCATCTCTTTGAACTGCACTGGCAACTTCCAAAAACAAGTAACAGTGAGAAAACTACACCATTTTGTAGTCTCCTACTGCCACAGAAGTGGGCTTTAATTCTGATATTTTAAAACTTGGCTAACACAGAAGATCCTGCATTGTTGCTCACAAGAAAGCTTACGGAATGTTGCACTTAGCCGAAAATATGAGCAGCTTCTGCCTTGGGGAGTTTGCAACAGCCTGTAATGCATATCCAGCCACATCAAACTTTCATAGGATGGGACTGGAGCTGACACTCAGTAATACTCAGCTGTGTATTTATATAGATGACCAAACATTCCCATGTAATTGATGGCTTCTCCCTCCCAGAAACCTAAGAAGAGAAGGCATGTTGCCTGTTTGGCTTGAGGCAAATGCATGAAAATGCATCACGAAGTTTGCTTATGGCCTCCAACGTTGCCAATGTCTGGGTCGCTCAGGTAGGCCATGGCCAAGATCACTTTAACAAGAACATCTTGTAACAAAAATCCTGTCATAGCCCCCCCAGTGCAACACATCTCCACTCTGCCAAAGGGTTGCCCACTTTGGCAATGCACCCACCCCAAAAAAGACAACCAAAAGGAGACAGCAATGCTTGCCTCTACAAACTATGACACTGGCAGTCTTCTCAAGGGCCAAGACCTGGCTGGGGAGCTCCTGCCAGGTGGTTCAGCCACACAGAGGGGCTGACTGGGCACAGGGACTAAGGTACAGCCACTGATGGGGTGAGGGTACAGGCAGACAAGACCCTGGTGGGAGAAGGCAGGCTGGCACAGGCAAGGAGAAGAAGCCTCACATCATGAGAGAAGTGTTAGATGCCTCAGAGGATACTCTCATGGTCTGTGATTGTCCAGACAGACACCAGTGGTGGGATCTCATAAAAAATGGTGCTGATGTCCAGACAAAATGACACAGAGGTTGGAGGAGAGCCTTTGTCATGGTGCTTGGCCAAAGAGGACACGCAGCCAGTAAAAGCCAAGGCAGGCTGTGGTGTAGGTGCTGCCATCATGTCAGCTTGCTGCCCGGCCAGCTCTTTGCCCTCCAGTGGGATAGGGATGAAGGTTTTGGACAAGAGGCCAGCAGGAAGGACATGGAGCACTGAGGCAGGAGAATGGTTGGAATCCCGTCACAGCAGCCCCCAGTTGCTCTTGAGACAACTGCTGCTCACAAACAAGGATACTACCAGAAACTCATCCTCAAATGCTATCAGAAGAGTCACCATGGAAAAATGGAAGCACATCGTCTACTTCTCAGCTCAGCATCAGGCCCACTCCAGCCAAAACAGGGGAACTGGAACTCCCACATTCACTGGTAAAGAACTCCTAAGACGAGCAATTCTGTAACAAAGCTGATACCAAGATTCTTACAGAGATTTGCTCGGAGGAAACACATTTTCATTAACTGACTCTTTCTCTTCTTGTTACTCTTTAATATTTGTGGTGCATATGTGTGATCCTATTGTTAAGCACAATAAATAGGTCCTCACTGAATAATTAAGAAAGAAGTATCAGCAAGTGTGGGTAATACTGCCAGCCATAACTGAAGACAGAAAGCTGCCATTATTTCCGTATTTGAGTTATTGATTAAACGTAACATCCGTTAAGCAGCAATCAGAATTGCTATTCTGCAACCATTCCCAGAGAAACAAAGACTTGTTCCAAGTGCCAATCACATATACTCTTGTGGTTAAAATGCAATTAAATGAGTAAAGCATCCAATATACCCACAAGCTAAACAAAAACAAGTCACAGAAATCTGAACTGTGGAGCAAAAACAAAGGCAATATTTTAAAGCATAATTCAAAATGAAGCGTCAAGACAGGCTGTTGCTTATAAGCCATTCTAAAAACTTTCAAATTACATCTATTATCAACACAACAGAAAAGAGGTCTTTTTACAAAATATATCACAGTAGGAGAAGTCTCATGAAAAAGTAGTGCTTTACTTATTCCAAAATACTCTTTCCTTTTTCTTTTTTACATTGCCTTGTTTACTTTTGAAGTTCTTCTGACCAGTATGAGAAGAAAAACATTCTTGAATTAACTATGCATAACTCTTGCCCTCAGATCCGGAGGAAAGAAGGCTATTCTGAGAAGAACAAGATTAACAATAATACCAAACAAATCTACTGATTTAGCAGTCTCAGTTTGATCACCAGAGAGTAATATCCTCACCTAAGGCCACTGGGCTCTCTGAGAACAACTAGAGGCAGAAGAAAGCCAAGCCAGGGTGACACCATTCCCCCAAGAAGCCACACAGCCCAAAGATGCCAATGATGAGCCCAATATGTTGCCATCTCCCACGTGGAAAGGGGCCAGGCATCCCGTAAGAGGAAAGCCACGTCCTTTTAGCAAGCACATAAGCTTTTACACCAAACTTATTTTGTCAATCCCAGCTTGTTAAGAAATAACAGTTTCTATGGAATTTGGCCAACACAAACCTCCTGCAGTGGCTAGCGTAGGAGGTGCACACACCACAAGTGCCAGCCTTGCTTCAGGGTTTGTACAGAGACTTACCAGGACAAGTGTGCACAGGGCAAGGTTCTTTTGCCGCAGGACTTCCTGAGGAGCAGAATCTCATCCAAGTGCAAGTACTTGAGCAAAACTATTTCATCTGCTTCAGCTTTGTTTCCCTGAATTGATAGCTCAGGGCTAGCATGCATAAGAGAGGATAGGGCACTTTTGACCAGGGCCACAAAGGAAAGAATTTTACAAGATGGATGGAGTGAACCAAGGCGAAGTGCTGATGAACATAGAATGCTTCAGGCAACTTAATAAAACTGGTGTTATGAAATCGCTACAAATCATCTGCATGAGCTTAAAGTCTTGACAAAATCACACACACTGCCTTACTCCATAGGCTGCTTGCCTCAGGTAAAAAGAAAAGTTCTGCCAGCTTCGCTGGTACCTATGACAGAGCATTACCTACTTCTCCCCTATTTTTTGTTGCTTTTAACCTCTAATAGGCTTGTTTTACTGCCCTGATCAGATCCAGGATTCTGTCCCTTTGCAAAGAGGCACCTGACAGCATGCCACAGCGGCCATCTCCAGAATTAGGACACAGACATTGAAACACACAGAGGCAAATTGATCCAATCGATCTCTAGGAGAGTTGAGAAGCCCATGGTCCTCAGAGACCTTTATTTTTTCAATCTGCAATGAAAGAGCCTGGCAGCAAACTGGAGAAAGCCAGTTTTATAAGCTGGGAGGGAAATGATTATAGAACTGTAGCTGCTAGGAGATCTTCCAGCTGGTTTAAATGATTTGGCCTCCTTATGAAAAGTACTGAAGGAAAAAAAAAAACTCGTGAAGGTCAGCCATGAGTGCTGTAGGTATCGCATGAAACGAACTTTCCAATTTATCCTCAAATGTTTAATTCAGAGATGGGGGCCAGGAGGCATAGAGAGGAGGAACAGAGGTTATTACATCCTTATGTAAATACAGATTAAAGAAGCAGACCGGCTCCTGTAGTATTTTACACAAATTAACAGTACCTAGAGAGGGAGCAGAGAGCAACATCACTTAATTGGAGCTCCTCACACTGCAGCAGCTAGGAGCTCTGATGAGAGGGGAATTCAGTTTCATTGAAATTTCACTGAATCATAGAATGGCTTGTGTTGGAAGGGACCTTTCAACACAATCATCTAGTTCCAAGCCCCCTGCTATAGGCAGGGACACCTCCCTCTAGATGAGGTTTCTCAAAGCCCCATCCAACCTAGCTTTGAATGCTTCCAGGGCGGGGGGCATCCACAACCTCGCTGGGGAACCTGTTCCAGTCTCACCACCCTCATAGTAAAGAATTTCTTCCTGATATCTAGTCTAAATCTACCCTTTTCCAGTTTAAAGCCATTTCCCCTTCTCCTGTCACTACCTGCCCTTATAAAAATTCCCTCCCCAGCTTTCCTTTAGGCCCCTTTCAGGTACTGGAAGGCTGCCATAAGGTCCCCTTGAAGCCTTCTCTTCTCCGGGCTGAAAAGCCCCAGCCCTCCCAGCCTGTCCTTGTAGGGGAGGTGCTCCAGCCCTCTGATCATCTTCATGGCCCTCCTTTGGACCTGCTCTAACAGCTCCATGACCTTCTTGTGTTGGGGGCCCCAGAACTGGGTGCAGTACTTCAGGTGGGGTCTCACAAGAGCAGAGTAGAAGGGCAAGAATTGCCTCTGTCAACCTGCTGGTCACACTTCTCTTGATACAACCCAGGATATGATTGGCCTTCTGGGCTGCAAGCACACACTGCTGGCTCACGTTGAATCTTTCATCAACCAACACCCTCAGATCCTTCTCTTTGGGGCTGTTCTCACACCATTCTCTGCCCAACCTGCATCTGTGCTTGGGATTGCCCTGACCCAGGTGCAGGACCTTGCATGTGGTCTTGTTGAACTTCATGAGGTTGACATGGGCCTACCTCTCAAACCTGTCCAAATCCTTCTTGATAGCATCCCTTCCCTGTATCATGTCAACTGCCCTTGCTGAGTTTGCACTCAATCCCACTGTCCTCGTTGCCTACAAAGATGCTAAAGAACACTGGCCCCAGCACTGATCCCTGAGGAACGCCACTCATCACTGGTGTCCACTTGGACACTGAACCGTTAACCACAACTCTCTGGGTGCAACCATCCAGCCAATTCCTTATCCAGTGAGTGGTCCATACATCAAATCCATTTTTCTCCAATTTGATGACCAGGATGTCATGCGGGACAGCATCAAACACTTCACACAAATCCAGGCAGATGACACCTGTTGCTCTTCCTTTACCTACTAAGGCTGTAAATCCATCATAAAATGGAGTTCCCTCTGAACCTGCTCTGCCATGGCTCAGAAGAGGCTTTTACTGTTCAGCGGAACACCTTTTCCTAAACAGAACTGATCCACTTTGGTTCATCTTTTTATGACATAGGCTTCACTGTTATGTATGCTACCTATTTCTGAAGGAAGCAGTACAATTTCTAAAATACTTGTAGAAAGGAGGAGTGTTTGCATCAATTGAAACATTTTGGCCATCTCAATCCAGAGTTGCCAAGTAACTTTGCCAGCCCCACACTGCAAATCTATGAGCTCCACAAGGAAAAGAAGTGGAGTTGCAATGGCCAGTCGTCAGAAAGCCAGGCTGGGAGGATAAGGAGCAGCATCTTAATAGCCTTCTCTTTCTATCCCAGAGCTGGGAAAACCATAGAGTTAGATTCAACAACAGCTTTTTCAACATTTCTTTTTAGCAAATGTCCAAAACAGAATCAAAGCATACTGTACACTGAGAAATGCTTTTTCTCCCTCTTTTTTTTTTGTGTGTGTGTGTTTGCAGATGGTTAGGGTTAACAAAAAAAAAAGTTTGTTTTAAGCTAAGCTTTTCAAGATGTCTTTTTTGTTTTCTCCATTAGAACTAAATCTAATAATTTAATTTTCACCCTGTTAGCAGGGGCTCTGCCTGATCCCTCCCCTTCCTGCAAGGTCAGCAGGCTGTGCTCTGCTTTGGTTCCATGCTGGCAGACTGCACACCGCTGTTGGCAGCTCCTGTGCTGGCAGGAATGCTGAAAACCTGAGGTCGCCACACTGCCTTCTCATCTGCTTGGGATGGGAAGGACAGGCTGGCAGCAGCAGCTGCATCCAGCATGCACAGCGGGACTGCTGGTTGCCAGAGGCTCTCCCTGCTTGGGCGCAGAGCAAGGCTCAATGCCCAACCCAGTACCTTTGACCAGGTGCAGACGTGGGTGTGCATGGGGTCCTGCGGCTGCCTCTGCAATGACATCTGCAGAACAAGGACTGTATTAGGCAGGATCTCAACTCTTGCCCCCCTCCAGCCATCCCCCAATTGCACACAAGCTGACTTTAAAATCTGACCATGTCAGTTACCTCATCTATTGTTAACCTCATCTATTTCTTTTTTTTTTTTTTCTTTTCTTTCCTGCTGACCTTTCTTACTGACTTTACGAGGCCACATCTGATGTAAATAATATCAGCATCCACCAGGCTACAGAAAGGGAAGCTGAAACCCTGCGGACTCCATCCCACTTTTGTTTCTGTCAACGGCCACCTCTCGCTGATTTCACGGCAAGAATCATGACTTCTTTATTATTATTTTTTAAAACAACCCCTGGTACAGGGCCAACACTTGATGGAGAATGAGACAATCCCACCGGGTGCTGTTGATCCATGTCCTGCCGGCATTCCTGGCACTCACTGACCCACTGCACAGGTTTACAATACTTGTGTGAGCACATCACTGCCTTCCCACCCTCCACTGCCCTCTTTGCTCATCCCCTGCAACCATTGTGTGCACCAAGCCACATGCCCAAATCCCAGTGAAAGCTGCTGGAAACCTCCGCAAGACGAGTAGGAGGAGCAGAGGGGGATATCCAAGGAGGCTAACTTTTGCCAAGGGAAATGAGTCTCCCTAGCCACCCCTCTGATCAGCAGTGAAAGGGAAGCAGCATGCAGGGCCACCCTTCCCTCCAAGCTGTCCTCTTAGGTCACTCTTTCTCTCCTCAGGCTGCAGACAGAGTAGACCTTCCCTAGACACAGTTCTCCAAAAACCTACACAGTCCAGACACAGAGCAGACTCTAACCACAAGGCCTTAAGAAAAACAGAGTTACTGATGGAGAAAAAACATCATCTACATCTAGTATTTATTGCACAAAAGAGTGCAGGATATCTTCACCCTCTTGGCAACCCTGCCTTTGAGTTCCCAGCAAGTGACCTCAGCTTTGATGGAGAAATAGGCTGCAGAGCCTCACAAAGCGTGGGGTTAGCTTTTCATTTGCTGCTCTGCAGGTCAGTCAAGGAGCCAGACTCACAAATGGAAAATCTTCTGTCATCTCACAATAGAAGTGCACAGACAGACTGGGCCTTGACTGGAAAAAAAAATGATAAAAGACTACAAAATAAAGTTGATATGGTAACATATGTTTAAAATCAGTAATGAGATGGCCAGAGAAGAACTTATCCAGAGCCCTGAATGCCAGCCAGTCTTACAGCAGTTTGGCAGAGGCAACTCTGGAGAAATAAGCTTTATGGCTTGCAGATTGTCTGAGGTATGATTGCCTTGACACAGACACCTGCTTTAGCAAAAACCCAGAGACTAAACAGTTCCTGACACGTTGAGGTCAGACAACCTCCTTGGGTACGAGAGGGGGGCACCCAACAGCCCCAGCGTTCCACTGCAGAATCCATCTCAGTGTGATCACTGCTGAACCGAGCACGCTGTGCCACTTGGCTTCTCTTCAGGACACAAATAACCATTATTTGTGATTCCCTGTATGGATGCAAGGCGCCCAGCGCACAGTCCACCAGTTGGCTCTCCAGAAATGTAGCTTGAAGGACTTCATCTCCACAGAGTGAATGAAATGGAACAATTCACTGTAATGCCTAACACGGAGAAGTTTAGAACATGACCACCATTGGAAATGAAACAGGAGAACATAGGATTTGAATTTCCTCGTACTCTCACAAAAGGAAAGCTTGCACTTAGTGCAATGCATCTTCACCAGCAAGAATTTTTTTTTCCAAGTTTAAAACTGTAACATGCAGCTTTCCACTCCAAATGAAATCCCCGTTGTTTTCAGAAGAACCAGTTGTCTAACCTTCCAGATGTCCCCACGCTGCTTTGTTGCCAGCTTTAAGAGCAAGCGTGTTGGAAATAAAGAATGTTTCCAGAGTGAAGCTACCTGTATTACAGGAGCTGCAGATTTGACTCCTAAAAACACAAAACATGGGTTCACCTATGTGCATTTTGTAAGCAGTCACTTTGTTCAAATCAAGACACAAGCAAACAAAAAAGAGCAGCTCCGTGCTGCTGGGGCATAGAATCATTACAGTTAGAAAAGACCACTAAGATCACCTAGTCCATCCCCAGCTCATCCCCACCATGCCCACTGACCATGTCCCTCAGTGCCACATCCACACAGTTCTTGACCATCTCCAGGTACAGTGACTCCACCACCTCTGTGGACAGCCTGTTCCAACACACTGACACTCCCAAGAAGGACCCCAGCGCATCTGAGTCTCTGGGACACTGCAATCCAGAGGTCTTGTGATTTCTACTCCTTTGACTGCTTTATTAAAAGGTTTCGCTCACTTTTTTTTTTAATAAAGAGAACAACCAACAAATTTCAAAGTTTCCCTTTCAATTTTATCCTGAGAACAGAGGAGGGAAGGGGAAGGCTGCATAAGGAAATACTGTTTCAGAGATAATGCAAAAACGAACATTCTTCAAAAGATTTTAGCAGGGATGACTCCCAACTCCAGAAGGAAAAACACCTTATTTACTAAAAAAAAAATAAATAAATAAGACCAGAGCTTCAGATTACACGAGCCAAAGCAATTTTTTTTTCACCCCACAATTCTTCTTTTTTAAAAAAAAAACTTCACTGACTATTTTTAACCCTAAAAACCTGTGGGTTTTTTTTTCTAGAATCCAAGGCATATGCTTTTCTCCAGGAGACTGAACCACCGCCAAAATCGCACCGCTAGCCAAGGTTCTTAACGCTCCTTGCAACAACGTTAATTAAAACTCACACAGCAAGGAGACGAGAGTAAGGACAGATCTTTTGTTTCACAGCAAGGAAAACAAAAAAAAAGCACAAAAATATTTTACAACATACCAATCACAAAGAAAACCAACTGGGAGGGCACAGAGGTGGGTGAATGAGCATAGCGCCCTGTGGCTCACTGTATGTCTTGTCAGTGCTTCTACTAGACTGTGCTTCTTCTATGCAGTATTCGTTTTCCATCTCAGCCAACCTGAGATCTAAGAGCCAGCTCCCTTAATTCTGGCACTCTCCTGCCTCCTCACCACACCTCCACAAATGCTGCATCAAAATACACGACAGGGCCATACAGAAAAAAGCAGCTGCTAATCATCACATCTGGATCATCACATCACATAAGGATGCCTCATCTGTACTTCTCTGAAGATTTATCAGACTTATTATTTCCCTCTGCAGCACGATTTCCCACTCAAATATAGGAAAATGAAGGCAATAGCTATTTAAAAGCCATTTGCAACATGGTCTACATGTATTAATTTTTCCACAGTCCTTCGGGAACATTTTCTTACACTGTGTACCTAATTCATAAACACATATCCATTTACTTAACAAATTTATGGACAAAAGAAAAGTAGAACTAAAGCAACAATTTAATTTCTACTGAATAACACATATTTATCACTTTAGAATAAACAAGCACAACTCCATCAAAACAAAGTAAGGTTAGCAAAGCCATTATTGTTTCCCATCAACATGGTGGGGACAGAAAGAAATATAAAGGCAACTGGAACTCACATTGTACATTATTTCCCGGTTTTGGAATGGTTATTTCCACCAGAAGTAACAACAACTAAAACCAGCATCTCTGCAAGCGCAGACAGAAGGAACAACCTGAAAATCTGTCAGTTCAACAGCAAAATGACAGCAATTTCAAGAAGGCAGCAGGTCAGAGCGCAGGATAGCCTTGAATGGGATGTGGTAGTTCAGCACACAGCGCACAAGGGTTTTATCTGAAAGGCCAGCACATGCTCAGAGCAGATCCTTTTGGTTTGGGCAACGCAGAGCTACAACAGCATGGGGAGAGGAGGGTGGAAGAAAGCAGAGGAAATGCAGAAGAGCTGTCTAACTTGCTGGCCATTTAGGCTCTGCTTCTTAACACACACAGCTCCACAAAAAGAAGATTTTGCTGAACCAGGCAAGTAGAAACCTAAAAAGGAAATCTGAAATCCCTTACCCTCATATATTTTCAGCTCTTGGGACTTTTTTGGGCCCCAGTACAGAGTTGATATACCACGGCTGCTATTCAGAGTGGAATTCAGAGGCACCCATGCACATTGCCATTTAATGCCCAATGCTAAGGGCAGCTCTTCACTACAGAAATGTTTAGCCTTCACCTCAGATCGAGAGGCTGCCCTCCACAGTGTATTTCTGCCATGGAAACGAGCATTTTAAGATCAAATTTGTTTCCCAAACAAAGGAATTTACCCCCCCCCCCGAGTCTAGCTGGGAGGGAGGAAGGGGCAAGGTCAACATTCCCTCCTCTGCTTTCAGGAAATTAAAGTTACCCAAGAACAGGGAGGTGTTAAGAAGCCTCAGTTTCTTCCTGATGCCAATATTGAAAGGTGTCAAATGCCTTCCCCTCACTCTGCTGTCAGAGCACAGTGAAGGAGCAGAGCACCACACATCTGAGCTTATGAGAAGGTTTATTTTGTCTCCTCTGAACCAGAAACACTTCAGACCATTAATTTATACAGCTCCGAGTTATTTCCTCTTCAGTTTTTTTTTTTTTTTTCTTTTTGTTCTTTTCTCCTTTAGCTAGCAAGGAGTTGGTAGCATTGCTGAGTGATGGGTGCAGAGCAAGAGAGCCATGACATCACTCCATTGCTGGCAGGAATAACAACTCATCCGATGGAGGCTTTCCTTCACCCAGCAGTTGACCAAACAACGATCATACAATCACTGAATGGTTTGGGTTGGAAGGAATCTTTAAGATCATCCAGTTCCAACTCCCCTGCTATAGGCAGGGACACCTCCCACTAGACCAGGTTGCTCAAAGCCCCATCCAACCTGGCTTTGAACCCAGTTACCAGCAGCTATAGTATTGTCTCGTGTCCATAGAGACCTGCTGTAGCCTAGAAAAAAAATCCAACTTCACCTCGTGGCTAAAGAAAGGTCAGTCAGCGCTGGGGCTGTGCCAGGAGTCAGGTTGCCTGCTCACCTCCCAAGGGAGATGGGAGCTATGGGACTGTCTGCCCTTCCCTTGGTGATCCCATCAGCCTTTTTAAACTGTCTAACTCAGAGCAAGTCACTCTTGCTCAGTAAAAGCATTCTTTCTGTGGAACTTCATGGATAGAAATTCATGGCAAAGAGAGCAGAACTTCCTCTGGGAAGTGCACTGCCACAGTCATCCTTCTTATTAAACCATATGAAATATGAAAAAAATCATACTGTGTTTACCATCTACACAATTTTCACACTCATTCAGACTTTTACACAATGAGCAAGAAGAATCCCATAAGCATGGCAAAGGAACCCAATTCAGCATGCTCATGAAGAGGGAGCACAAGTCTCTAAAAGGCCTGATACAACAGCAGTTAATGCCTCTAGGAGTCCAGAAGAGAACACAAAGAACCAAGTTTCCTGATTAACATGAAAGGAAAGTCACCTAAGTTTTAAGTCTCAAGTTTCACCGCTCACCTCACTTAGACCACTTTTGTAATAGCGCCCAACAAGGTATAAGCAGGAGCCACTACCCAAAATAATTCCACTTCATATTCCTTTTTCTCCAGTTGCCAAGATAACTCAGCACATTCTCTCCTGCTTCACTCTCCCATTAAGGAAATTTAAACTTCAGAGGGACGTTGGTATGTTTTCTTTATCCCACACATTTTCAGTTGCTGATATTTTTTGTTCTGTTTTTTCAGAATGGCTACAGGTCAGAATGAAAAGCATAATTTGCTGAGTATGTCATGGTACTTGACCAAAGGAAATAAATAAAAGTAAAAACAAGCACACTAAACATAACCTTCTCATGGTCAGAGTGAAGGCAGAGTTCTGGAGAGTCTCAGCCATTGTCACAATACAAAGCTTGCCTAGACAATGTCAGTAAAAGGGTTTAAATTCTTTCATTTACAAGTAATAGTTTAATAATTTGAATTAATAGTTGAATTATTCAGTAACAACCCACAGCAATCCTCTATTGCCCCTTCCTAGAAACATTTCGGAAATAAAGAATTACACCATTGGATTCTCACACTTTTAACAGCAGGGTTTTTGTTTGTTTGTTTTTAACTTGCTTGGTCTCCTTGGTTTTGTGTTTCTGATTTCACATATATTAAAACACACAGGTATTCCAAAGGAAGAAGAAAATACAAAGAAATGCATTTATCTTAAAAGACAACACCAACATAACAGTAAGTGGGCATAAACAAGCTAACAGAAGACTATATCTAATGAGACAAATAATCTGTCACCAGTTCCTTTGACAGATGGAAGGGCACTATTTTAAGAAGTCATCACTTGCAGCCCATCTTCTCTGTTGGGTTGGTTTGTTTCGTCTCTTCTTTCTTTTCTAAGGCAGAGAATATACGTCTCTTCTCAGTAAAGGCACAGCAATTCCCATCAGACAAAGTATTGAAGGAAATAAGAATTAAAAGATTGGAAAAGGTGCTCAAGACTAAATGGTCAGAAATATTCCAAGGCTTCTTACTTAAGAAGTAAATAAGAATTCCACAGATGTCATCTTGTATATATTGTTTGACTGCAAGCAGGCTTAGAGAGCCGTTCAGATCTGTACTGTCAGTTATCTCACTCGCTAAACTTGTAAGGGTCCAACTCATGTCATGGAGATACCAGAGATGTGGAAACCTCAGCTGTACTTAATACAAACAGAGCTACAGCAATGGACACCAGCTGTTCCGCTCCAATGACCCAGTAATCTTCATGATTATGTGTCCCAGTTACACCAGGACTCTGCTGGAAGGATTAGCCTATCGTGTTATCACCCTAAGCTCTCTGCTCAGAAAAGCATTAAACACAAGGACTAAGTGTTCAAAATAATTTCCTGCTGAAGTACCTCGATGTTTGTGAGCTTGAGACAAGTCAAGATCTAATTGGCAGAAAGCATTACCACTTCATGTGAGCGCACCAGGAATCAAACAGGTCAAAAGCAGGCCCCAGGAGCACCATCTGGACTCACTCAAGATGCAACCTGGGCGACAACCACACATGAACTGTAATCCCAGGGCTCCTGTCTCTCCAGAAGCCTCCTCTATGTCCTCGCAGAATTACCAAAGGGCAAACACCATGCCACAGTGTGCTCCAAATCACCACACTAAATCAATGTCAACTTCAAGCTCAGGCTGCAGAGACACATATTTTATGACAAACAATAACATCTTCCCTGAATTTAAGGAAACATATCCTTTTTCAAGATAATTTTCACGTGTTTTCTTGTTTAATAGTTTGGTTTTTTGTATGGCAAACAGGTATACAGGTATTGGACCAGAGAGATTATCACATTACAAAGGAGAAATGAAATAAAGATCTTACCCGTGCCCTGGGCTCGCAGAAGGGCTCCAAGAAGAGTGATCTCCAGATAGAGATCCTTCCTCCTTGGGAGTCAGCCCTTAAATGGGGTCTAGGAGGGTGTGGGATCACTCAGGTGAAATTGCGTTCACCTGTGCCCCTGCAGCTGACTCACCACTCACCTCAGGTGGGTCAATCAGAGGTTCAGGCTGTGATTCGACAGTTCCCATACAGACTTTTTTTTGTTTTTTTGTTTGTTTGTTTGTTTTTTAAGATCTACTGCCTATTAAAATACAAGCTTACTGATTGCAGGTAGAAAATACTTTTTAAAATTATCTTGGTCTTCTTGCCAAACTTTATCATATTTGGAGTCATCACTCTTTCCATAGAAGTGCACACTTCATTACTTGGTAGTGGAACAATAATTGCTCTTCAGTTATGCAAGTTATATCTCTAATTTGTAGGGGGTTTCCAAAGAGTTAATGATAGATGCTTAAATAAGTAAAATGTGAGAATACTAAACTTGTTATGTAAGAGATAATGGTACCCACAGAGCAGTCTGCCAGCTGGGCCACAGTCTCAGCTGGTATAAAGGAAGTATCCTGATGTTCTGCCTTGTGTATTCTTAAATACTGAGCCTGAAGCCAAATTAATCATATTACCTTGTGCTTTAATCTGACTAAATCTCACAAATAAAGCAATGTCAAGATAGGTCAACAACTGATGTCCCCGCTTTCCTGAATGCTTCTATGTAAGGCTGCCAGCAATTCCAAGGAAGGGATTTTTCCTTTCTGAAATTATATTTTCCGAGTATAGAACATACTGAGTATGAAATGAAGATATCAATCTACATCTTTCCTGGTTTCCAGAAATACACCAAATAAAAACTTACCCAAAAATATATTGTGAGGGGTAACGCTGTGTTAAAAAGAGCCATCTATATACATTTTTCTCCATCCCCTGTTCTCCAACTTTACTCCTGTGAACAAAGGTTCAATACAGCTTTTTAAAATACAGCATTTTCACTCACAGCCCTTCCAGACAAAATGTCGAATCCAGACTCTGAAAACTTGCATTCATTAAGGCTTCCATGGCAATGCTCACAAGATCAAGAGCAGAGCACTATCCAAACGTCATCTGTGTGTACAGATGCAGTATCAAGTGCACCTCCTCATATGACTAATTTTCCAATTAAGATTGAAATACTGTTATGCTAAAAACACAAACACATGGGAAGATCTCATTCTTACCCCACTGGGATTTATCAAAGAGACGCTGATTATTCTATAATCCACTTGTGTTTCTCTAGGAAAGTACTTTTACGACATGTAAATTTTGCACTGCAAAAAAAATTAACTCTATTTTTCTGTTTTGAAACAATTTTGCACAGCTTTCACATGGAAAAAAAACACATTGCTGAAGTTAGTAAATGACTAAAACTCTTGCTTCACCTACCCAGATCTCCTTGCCATTGCAGATACGTTACCAGCAGGACCCAAGCTATTTAATCTCAAACTTGTTGATAGCCAAATGCATAAGACACACCACAGCAGTGATTGCTGAGTAGGTATAGTAAGCCCAGCCTTTCAGTCCACTTGGCAAAACAATAAAGCAACTATCACTGACTGCAGAACTTTCAGCTAGGAGAGCCCTGGTTAATCTAGTGGAAAAAGACATAATGAGATGCAGCGCTTGGAAGCTCAATTTAGATAAATCAGACTAGAAACAGGCACACCTTTATTACAGCGAGAAGAACACACTGCTGCAACCATCCACCTAAGGACACCTCAAACACTCCATCACATCAAGTGTTTAACACTGACGTGTGCGACACAACTCAAAGTCAAATTCAGACTTAACGCAGTAATTCCTAGATGAGGCTCTGTCTCTTGCACCATGCTCCAGCTCAGATTAGATGATCACAAATGGGTCCCTCTTGACCTTTAAGATTTACAGTGACACTTCCAATGATGGTAAAAGTGTCTTCAAGGAGTTGTGGCTCTGCACAACCCAGAGAGACTGCAAGCTGCATGACACTTTCGCGCCAGTAGTCCGTGTCATTCTCATCCCATACAAACTGTCTGAGGGCCATTGGCAAGAGCCCTGCTGGACAGATGGCATTTGAGAATCAAATTTATTCTCTCACCTCTGGGCTGGCAGCAGCTGAAAGAATTGTAAAAGTCTTCATATGCCTCAGAGAGGCAGCTTCCCCTCAAAACATCAGCTGTCTGACAGTGTCAGGGACTTCGTAAGGAAAAAATAATAATAATAATGGTTCTAATTCACATTTCCCAGTGGATAGTCACTACCGCAGGGTC
Source organism: Gallus gallus (assembly GCF_016699485.2). Classification (NCBI taxonomy): domain Eukaryota; kingdom Metazoa; phylum Chordata; class Aves; order Galliformes; family Phasianidae; genus Gallus; species Gallus gallus. Next base: position 59,786,177 of record NC_052532.1, on the reverse strand, counting down.
TTTACAAAAAACGGCACAGCAGGAAGAGCAAAAAAATTCTCCCCAAATAACGAGGCAATTTAAAAATAGTTAATCCTGGAAACACTCTCAAAAGATTAGCTGTGGCTCAACAAACTTTAAAGATGATCATTTCTAATTTAATTTGAAGTTGAACATCCTTGTGTAATAATGGCAAAGATGAAGGACTATTAGGGAATAATCTTGTTTACGGATCAGTGAACTCAGAAAATTGCCAAGGCACTGTGAAACATATTCCTTATTCACACCTCATAATTAACTGACTGCTCTGCGGAGACAAGATGCTGCAATATTAAAGTCATCGTTGTTATTAGAAAGCTGTTCATTTGGACTGGGATGCTGCTGAGGGTTCTCACTTGGCTCTGGCATTTGCAAGCTCCCTGGAGACAGCACCTTGAGCACATCAGAGGAGCAGACTCACGAAGTGTAACGAAGGACAGAGAAAGCCTTCGGCCTACAACAAATGCATGGCTTTGCCCAGAGAAAAAGCCTCTCTCTCCTTCCCTTGTGCCATCTGGGAACTCATCTCTCTTAGAGGCAATGGAAAGAAAAAAAAAACAACACAGTTCTTTTAATTGATCCACACTGAAAGGTACTTTTGGTGGAATCAAAAGGCCAAAACAGATCAAAGTAAATACTGCGATAAACAGTGACATGCAAGGCCTGGGACTGCAGCTATCATGGTTTGGGCTGTCGAGATGTTCCTACACGAGGACAGCGAAGGCTGAAGCTTTCAGCCTGTAGGAAAGGGTGAGGGAGGGACACAATAAGCTCTGTCTTCAGGAAATCAAGAGAGAAACTGTTGGTTTACTGGCAAAACAGGAACGCTTTGCTGAGGTAGATTTGCTTAAGGTCTGGGAAATCCTGGATTTAAGTCTCTGCTTTATGAATTCTTCATGAATTTGAGTGAACAGTGGGAACTGCTGCTTTTAGGCGTAGGGAGGTGGGAGCACACACTGAGGATGGAGGGGAACAGCGAGTGAGTGCAAGTGAGGCCCAGATGCATCAGCTATGGAGTCTGACAGTGTTCCCTCCAGCCCTGAAAGCAGCCAGGCTGAGTTCAGTGCCTCACTCCACCTTTTTCCCCTCTAATGGGAACAGGCTGGATGCTCTCCAGCCACAGAATTCAAAACACGCTAATAAAAGATACTCACATTTTCCATTCAGGTTTTTTACCATACATCTCATTTATCTACGCAGACTGCCATGCCTGCAGTCAGAACAAAAGAATAAATAATAATAATAATAAAAAGGCGGTGGCATAAATCAGCACTGAAAGTGCAACTTGTGACTAGTACAAGGATTCAGCAGATTTATAAAGAAACAGAACAGAAACAACAAGCAATAACAGACTCAATAAAACCAGAGCGTGCCCCTGCATCTGGAGCCCTGCGTGTTATTCTGAAGTCTCCCTCTTTTTCTGCACAATTTTCAAAGGATGAAGCAGAACACAGAAAGCTAATAAGGCTTTGAGGGGGCTTCTGCAAAAAGGAGCTATGCAACAGAACAGGACTGTCCAGCATGGAAAAGGAGTACACGTAAGGAGAGCATAAAATAGCAAAAAGGTAAAGTGAACCAGAAAAATTACTTCTGACTTCTTAACCCAATGAAATTATCAGTTTTCAAGCAAAGGGAAAGACTTTTTCAGAGTGCATGCAATCAAATCACAGAAGTCTTTTCGACGAGATGTCACCAAAGTCAGGAGAGAAATAGGTCTAAAAAGAGAATTAAGCAATTCCACAGAGGACAGGCCTATGGAGAGTCTGAAACAGTGTTCCAGATAAAGCCTCCATGTCCACAGGGTCTAAATCACTGACTGGCACATCTTCAAAGCATATGGTGAGGAAAGATAACCCTGTACTGGCCTCTTTCCCATTCGTTTCTTTTCTGTAAGCTTCTAGTAACAGCCGCAGTCAGAAAATACATACTAGAGGTAGATTGGGTGTTTCTATTAAGTTGAATAGATTGATGTGAGTTCAATAGACAAATCTGAACGTAAGGAGAGTTCTAATTATTTTTTTCTGAGGAAATGAAAAAATGCCTTCTGGATGGAAAGTTATTCATCATCTCCAGAAGAACACATGGGCAATGAGCGAAGGAATTTCATATTCCATGCTGAGTAATTCCGTGATGGAGTTACCACTCAGGATCAGGGCGATGGCAGTGAATCCACAGTACGTCAGCCAAGCTCAGCAAAGGAATGCTGTTCTGTAACAGACAGACTAGAAGGGTTGGCATTAACAGCCACTCAAGACTCAGGCCTGGTAACAGCTTTCTGAAGATGAAAATTCCTGATGCTTGTACCAAAAAAGCTTGTACTCTAAGCAATTCATTTCCTGAAATAAATGTGCAACATAATTAACTCCGAAGAGAAGGGGGGAGAAAAAGGAGAACAACAATCAATGAATAGAGCTTATTACCAAAATACAAAAGAAACATCTCTGCTTCAGACATCCGCAGATAACTCACAAGCAAAGCAGTGATATCAACTGCTTTCATGAGATTAGGCAGAGGTTATTGTTAAATGCAATTAAATCAAACAAAGTCAAAATGTTGCAAGAGAACCAAAGTACATAATTTTACAGCAGCTTTTGTAGAAATTCCTAGCAATTTAAAAAAACACAATACATGTAATGGGGGTGTATGATCAGACAAATCTGTGTTTTATGGTTGGGAAATACAAGCACTGTTTCCTCTCTCTTCCATCCTTGAATGATAATTACTCTTTCCCTGATCTTTATGTTGATCAATCAATGCAGTCTTTGCCTCCATGGAAAACGAAGATAAAACAGTTTTTTTCTTCCAATTTTCCTCTTATAAGCTGGAAGGCCAACAGGCTTGTTGTCATCTTTCACAGACTGGAAGGAATTGCATTATACTCCATAGTTTCTGTACCAGTACAATCAAAGTGCAACCACAGTTAGTTTCATAGTATAAATTTTACGCCTAATTTCTCCTCACTCTACAGCTGATTTGCAAGAATAAGAGATCTGTAGGTCATAAAAGGAGAGATTTTAGCAAACTTTTAGTTTCCAGCCACAAAACAGAGAACCTACAGCAAACACACAGGCACAAAAGCTTTAAACAGAGGGAACAACTGCATTATCTAGATGGTAAAAGAATGACACCTCAAGACAACCAAACCTAATTTTAAGAAAGGAGGCTACAAAAATAACAACCCCTGCCACGCACTTCAGTGCAAGCTTTTCTTTTATGATGAGCTGCAGCAGGTAACGAGCGCACAAAGCAAAGCAGAGCTCTGCCAGATGCCATAGGAGCTGTCTGGCTTGGGGTCAGTCAGTGGACAGCAGTGCTCCGGTAGCATCAGTGCAAGCATTGTCTTTCAGGGCTCGCTTTAGCCATTATCTGAATTTCAGCACGGATGTTTGGGAATGTGGAATGCATTTACAAGCATCCCTTCTGTGCAACAGCTTCCTGGACATTCCCATTCTGGAAACTGCTTAAAATAATAGCTTAAAAAACTAATAATCTGCATTTCAAAGATCTGCAGGCAGGAGAGAAACGTGTGCTCCAGCGTTTCAAAGTCAAGTATAGGATTAAGGTTTCTAATGCACTAGTTGGAAAAAGATATTGGGATAAATGAGTTAAAATGTGAAAGTGGATTTACTACTCTTCTTTAGATTGAGATGAAGATTAAGTTTCTAGTCAGGGAAGGATCTGTTCATCCTGGAAAGCACACAGGGAAGATGAGAGAAGCTTTCGACACACAAACAGATTTTGTCTTTTTAAACCAAATATTAAATCTCAACAACTACTTCACATTGAAGGTCAAAGTAACCCTCGCCACACATAAAGCCATCCACCTAAAGTCAAATTTGATGAGATCGGTGTCCTCATGGTTTTGAGCAAATGATTGCATGTATCAGAGCCTGTGAAAACCTAAAGCCCTCAGAGCCCACTGTCCTTCACTTAACACACGCCATGATATCAAGCTGTTGAAGAGGGCAGTTCAGAAAGGGCCAGTCACAAAAGACGTAGAAAGGTACAGCTAAATCTGTTAATCCTGAGAACAGCCCAAAAGTTTTGCTTCACGTTCAAGCACCTGGAAGTCAAAGATGGAAAAGAGAAACTGTACAGCTATATTAGGTCTGGGGAAATGGCTGCAACAGTCTGCATTTCACCTAATCTTCATGGATTTTGTTTCTTTTCTTATTGTTATTATTTTCCGTTGACTGGAATGCCATTCTGTGTCAAGCCACTCCAGATTTACTGCAAGAAAAAGGGCCTGGCAAGTCATTAAGGTTTTTCTGTTTCTCACATCTCCGGTAATTCCTTGACACCAGTTTACAGGGCTTTCAGAGAAAGCCAATGAGCACGGGCATGCAGTATTTCAAACACTAATTTAATGAGACTGCCATCAATTGTGAATAGAAAGGCAATCCTGTAAGGAAGGAGAATGAACAGAGTCTGCTGTGAGTCAGTCTGGGACACAAGGGCTGCACCCACAGATTAGGGATTTTCAATTAGCAACACAGGGAACAGAACAGGCACTGATGCACCATTAAGAGACTTCAACTGCAGGGTTTCAACACCAGATAAAAAAGCCTGCTCGCTCTGTTCAGGGATGAACGAGGGATCAGCATCATTCAGAAGACGGAGAAGGAAAAAAACCAAACAAACACGGCTGTCAGCTCTTCTCCCTGATCCTGTCTCGCTCTGTGTGGTTCTTTGTCTCAGGGATATTTTCCACTCCTGAATTCATAAAAATGGATTTCCATGGACTTAATGAAAGTCTAACTGAAAAGTCTTCCTTAAAATAAATAAATAAGCCTGCTGGCAGATGTTAAGTCATCAACTGCAAAAACTAACATCCGTCTCAGTTTTGTCCTCCATTCTGACATTTAATGCACGCAAAGCCAAACTACTTAGGTTTATTTCTGCTCACTGAAATAAACAGAGCCTCTTGAGCACTGTCGCACGCTAATAATCCCAGGGATATTATTTACATTTCACTTCCTTCTTGAAAGGGTTTAAAAAGAGGAAGAGAGGTTTCATTCCATACTGCAAGACAAAATCCTCTATACAGAATAGCAGCTAAAGTGATCTAATGGAGGAAGAAAAACTTAAAACCAAGCCTCTTCTATTCTGCTGGCTGCATGCACAAAGTTTATCCCTCTTTAGAGTCTGGAAGGGAACATCGTGTCATCATGATATCATGATCTCTGCCAACAAAGACACAAAGATCTGAGGGGAAAGGTCCCTCGCTTCCTCTAGTACTCCCTCCTATAAAGCACAACCTACTGCTGCCACCAGTTTGTCTGCTCCAGTAGCAGATGTCAATGAGGTGGATGCAAAGTTTTCAATCCAACTGTTGATACCCTTGTGGCAACCCTCTGAAAACTCTGTTTACTCACTTCCCTTGTTTTTTGCTGAAAACAGAGAAACAGGACATCCAGAAATTATGCCAAGAGTAATTTAAAAGGTTACAGATTGAAGCAACAATTGGTGAGGAAATATTTTACTTGGTAGTCTGTACACAGAGGAATTATCAAAAAGAAGTTAATTTTTCTCAGAACATGACTTAACATGATGTAAACAGGGCATGGAGCCATGCTCTGGACAAGGAAGAAACAAAATATTGAACAGTTGCTCATTAAAGTGAGCACCAGCCATTCTGGGCGTTCAATAGAGATGGATCACGCAGAAAAAATGGCACGTGATCGTGCAATTAAAAACTGTCAAAATATAAACACACAGCATAGCCGAAAGTACCAGGCTGTTAACTGGTGACTGAACAAATTGGCACCCTCCTCCCCCTTTCCCCCTCAAAGAATCACAGAATCATAGAATAGCTGGGGTTGGAAGGGATCTCAAGGATCATCTTGTTCCAACTCCCCCACCACAGGCAGAGTTGATAACCGGTAGATCAAGCACTAGATCAGATTGCCCAGGGCCCCATCCAATCTGGCCTTGAACACCTCCAGGGATGGGGTATTCACAGCCTCTCTGAGCAACCTGTTCCAGAACCTCACCACTCTCTCAGTAAAAAAAACTTCCCCCGACATCTAATCTAAATCCCCCCTCCTTTAGTTTAAAACTATTCCTCTTGTATCCTTCCCCATGTCTTAATATATCTTCTTGTGTGTGAGTGTGCAGCATCAGTCATCAACATACCAAGGCAGTGCTATTTTGAAGTAAACTTTAGTTAGCAATAAATGATTTCAATTACTTGTACTGAGGTAGCGCTTGCAGATTTCCAAGATTAAGACACAGAAAGCCACAAGCATGCAGAAGAGAGACGGTCCTTAGACTGACCTAAGAAATTTACAATCTTAAAACAACAGTCACATCACACAAATAAATGGAGGTAGAAAGGAAGCATGCTTCACTGTGCCTCATCTTCTAGCACGCACAGTGGGAACAAGTTTCCCAAGATTATGTGAGGGTTCTGTGGACGACAGTCACAAATCAGAGCACTGAAATTCCAGGCTGAATCCAAGGCTTTAAGCGCAGAGACACTGACTTCGCATGTGCTCTAATAAAGACTTCCAGTGGCCTCTGGTGCTATTTGAGCATGACAGTATTATCACTGACCGTACACAAAGAAGAGGAACAAGATTCACATGTTATGGTTAGGGAACATTTCCTGAAAGGACAGGACATGGACGCAGCAGTAGCTGGAGCTCAGACTCACAATGGAAAAATGTTCTAAAGCAACGAGTTCAGAGAAAAGCAAACCGCTGGCCAAATCCACCTCTGCAATACACCTCCCCTAAGGGGTCTGAACTTCATTCACAACTTAAGCTTACTAAATAGCAAGAATGGCAGAGCTTTTAGCAAAGCCTGCTACAACTAAAAAAAGCTTGCAAACCATACAAGAAGCATCCCCCAGCTACCAAGGTAACGACGGTGCTTATCTAATCTGTTCTTTCAGCACATTCAGTGCCTTCTCAGGTCTTGGGACTCCAGCTCCTGCTTGTCTTTTGGGGTAAAGATAGGTCATTCTATTTTCTGTTTGATTTTAAACCACAATTTCCCCTTTCCCCCCCTCCAAAAAAAAAAAAAGTTCAGTGCACGGCCAGTGACCATTCAGCACTTCACTCTCCTTTTGCACAAAGACAATCTAACACCAAACATTGTTCTGAGCATCACAGACTGTGAGATTACTCGTTTCTTTTAAAAAGCAGAGCCCTCAGGAAATCACCAGTAAGAGAGGAAAGAAAGAAGAAGTCTAGGCTTAATGTTCCAGGTTATTCATTATGCTTTCCTGAGAATAAAATTATTTTGATTGCCAGATTGCCAGATCCTGACCACCACAGACTGAATTCTAAACCAGGTCACTGCCCTCAAGTTTCCCTACCAACTATTGCATCAGTGTTTGCAAAGTCAGGCCATAGCAAGTGTCCAGCCTTCTCTTTTGTTGTATGTTCACCTAGCACAAATAAGAGTTAGGTCTTAGCGTTTTGTCAGAGGTATGCGGTGCTTTTTACTTGCTGTGCTTTGTGTATGAATGCAATCATCACTACCTGCAGGCCGCGTGAGCACAAGAATGGCTTTCTGTCTTTAAGACAGTTGTAAGAAATCTCACAGAAAACGACCTCCTAGCACTTCTGTAACCCAGGGAATTTCATATGCTAAGCCATGGCTTGATATAAAACTCTGACAAATTCAAGAAAATTCCAAGTTTGCAAGAGAGAAATCCTGTGAAAACCAGGATCATTGAAACCCAGGATCTGTGCATCTGTGAAACCCGCTGCACTATTCTGTCTGTATTAGCTATGAATCTAAGGATTGCATTGCGAGGAGAGGCATTAGAAAAAGCAGAAATCTCAGCTGCACTTCAAGAGAGATTTCATGTTAAAGCAGAGATGTGCTATACTATCAAATTAGCTTTAAAAATATGACATTAATCGCTACACAGGAATTAGAAAAAGTCATCCCTTTAGCACCCAGTGGGCAAATGCCAAACCAAAATCATGCAATTTCTACCCAGTTTTAGGTCACATATGCCTTTCCCTCTACTCTTTCATGTTGGTGGACAGCATCTGTTTCAGCTCAAACACAGAACACGCACACTGTGCTGGGACATGAGGAAGATGCATTATGACCTCAACATACTTTCCCTCATACTATATCAATCTTCAGGCCAGCAAAACCATCTCTGGAATGCACCATGTTCTGCACAGTGTTTCCATTCCCCTTCCCCTACTACTGCAAAAGGAAACAACATTGCTGATGGTTTAGTCATCAGGTCACATTTATCCCCGCTACAACCTTAAGGACTTCATTGAATTTTACATCAGTGGGTTTTCTGCCCAGATCCCACAGTGCTAACACACAGTGAGCTCCCTCGGTCTCTTTTGCACATATGCAGAGATATGAAGCGACACTATTGGGCATAGCTCCAAGTACATCCACTTCTTGTTTTGTCACTTGGCAAGAAAGTAAAAGAGAAACACACACAAAAAATAAACTAATGCAATGGTTCAACTACACGGAAAATGGACATTCTAAAAACTGGTCTACTGCCAATTCTAAGGGAAGAGTTACCAACAGCACATGCAATAAAGATCACTTTTTAGGTGATCAAAGAGAAACAGATTTCCATTTCAAAAGCATGCTAGTTACTGAGAAGTCTTATTTTTCAAGAATGCCCATAACTTTGACTGTGACCCAACAACAGACTCACTTAGAAGGCTCAAAACCATCAGGGTGGCTAAGAGATGTGAGGGGGAGGTCACAGGCTAGACAACATTTAGCACGTGGTAAATGTGAGGCATATGTGAAGTGACAAAACCATAACTGTACTACATGGTTTTGGAATAATAATGGGAAAAAATAGTCAAAAAATAGTTCCCAGTTTTCATTTACCAATGAGTTCAAGAAATCAAGAAAAAGAATGGCTAGCTATGCACGCAACTTTCAGAAGGAACTATGACAACTTGTTGCTTTACACATATCAGACTCATTAAATGAGTCAGAGTAACACTACCCTGTGCAATGAGGTACTCATATTGCTTGATAACCATACTCTGCCCTCATGGGACCCACCTGGAACACTGCATCCAGCTCTAGAGCTTGCAACCTAAGATGGACGTGGGCCTGCTACAGTAACTGCTAAAGCAACTCTCCCATGAAGAAATGCTGAGAAATATGGCATTACTTAGGCTGGACAAGGCTCTGGGGAGACCTCACAGAGGCCTTCAAGCATATAAAGAAGGCCTACAGAAAAACACGGGAAGAGGATCTTTACCCAAGCGGTAATTGTTTAAACTAAGAGGGGGTAGGTTTAGATTAGATATTAGGAGGAAATTATTTACTCAGAGAGTGATGAGGCACAGCAACAGGCTGCCCAGAGAGACTGTGGGTGAGCCATCACAGGAGGTGTCCAAGGCCAGGCTGGATGTGGACCTGGGCAGCCTGATCTAGTGGTAGGTGTCCCTGCCCACAGCAGGGCAGGGGTGGGGTTGGAGCTGGATGGGCTTTAAGATCCTTTCCAACTCAAAGCATTCTGTGATTCTATGCCACACAATCATATGCTTTCACCATAGCAAAAGCACGGAAGTTCTGGCTTCATCTGTTCTCTGTCTGCATCATGCAGGAGGGCATGGGTAGTCACTAGCCTCTTTCAGGCCTTGAAACTCATGGAGCCTGATCAAACTCATAAGAGATCTTAGTTACTCTATTTCAGCAGTATATGCCAACATCCCCCTAAAGTGTAATAAATCATGGTGATAAAACCTGCAGTTTCACCCAGCCTAACTCATTCCTTACTTCTGAACACACCCAGAGCTGCAACCCACGCATTCACAGAGACAACTCTGCACCAAGAATTTACATAACTAACTCCAGTTACTGCTAATTAGAATGCCTCAACTCCTCCATTAGCTTTTTCTGCATATTTCAGTTAGCTTTAATTGGAGGGTACACACAGTAAATTCTTATTAAATAGAAATCTAATTGGTCACATTACAAGTATCTGAAAGCATAGAGTAAAATAGTTGTGCAAGGCTTAAGCTAGAAAAGAGCTTACAATCAAACAGCGTGGTACACTATGAAAGGCACTTGAAGCTATTTGACCCCACCCCATCAGTCTTCCAATTCTGGAGTTTAAAAAAAAATCTTTTCCCTTCCCTGTTGCTGTGAGATCTACACAAATCAGGGAAACATCAATGACAGAGAATAAATCGTGTAATTAATTCTGCATGTTTGACAGCAATTTCAATTTTTCTCCCTCCTATCTTTTTTTTTAATGATAGCAAGGATTTCCTGATTTACTTTTCCACCCCCCAAAGATGGATTGCCTTTTAACACAGTAATTGCTTTGCCTGCTTCCTATTTCGCATCATATAATATGCCAATAGCTCTAGAGCAAGACTGCATACAGAAGGTATTTAAACTAATTTAATCTGTCCTGTGACAGGAGTCAGCAAATGGAATTAAGGGGAGGACCACAGCTGCATGATTAGGTAATGGTCCCCCGACCTCCAGGTGATGTGGATGACATTTTGAGATGCTGAGCTGCAAGACATTTAATCTTGCAGTTCCATACAACTGCAAGTGCGCACCATGGGGTTAGTACTTGAGAAGATCTCTTGAAAACACTGCATCTGTTTGATCTGTTTAAGGAACAAATGCTGTAGCAGCACATTTATTTTTTATGAGTAGTAAACTTTGACATTAGACACACAGGCACTGGTCAGATTGTCCAGGCTGTCATTCTGTACATATAATGCAATTCCAACAAGAAAATACTATCTGGTTTAGTACTGCCTTCAGAGAATTAAAAACATAACTCTCAGGAACAGCCATGCCAAGAGCAAAGCAGCCCCTCATTCCTGTAAGCCGGAGGGCAGAGAAGTTCTCAGCTGGAACTCTGCGCATACAAATATTAGAGGAATCACAGAACAGCCCAGACTGGAAGGGAGCTCAAGGATCATGAAGCTCCAACCCCCCCGCCACAGGCAGGGCCACCAGCCTCCACATTTAATACTAGAGCAGGCTGGCCAGGGCCCCATCCAACCTGGCCTTGAACACCTCCAGGGACGGGGCACCCACAGCCTCTCTGGGCAGCCTGTTCGAGCACCTCACCACTCTCTTGGTAAAGAACTTCCCCCTGACATCTAACCTAGAACCCAGGGCCACACTGCATCACAAAGGCATCCCCAAGCTTTGCGGGAGCCCTCAGGCACAGCAGTCACACAAACATGCCACATCCAGCTTCTCTCTCAGCCACTGGGCCCACGCCAGCTCCACTCCAGGCATTCCCCAGCGAGCTGTCATGCAATGGGTCACCATAAGAGTGTTGTGCACTGTCACTTGAAAAGAGGAGCTGAGAGGCTTCTACCATGAGAGCCTCTTTTGAATAAGAAAGCAGCTATGTACACACACAGCTCAATTTGCCATGTGCGGAAATCCTTTCCAACACTTTAAGAGGCAGCTGCTGAACAGGAAATGCCAGTTGGCAGCATGGACAAACCATGAAGCCATCCCACGTGTGCACTGTCCCCACAGTGCAACTTCTGCGGCTTTTCCTGAAGCCAGAACACCAGAGGCTTTCCCCAGGTGCAAGAAAGAAATGCTCCCAAAAGGGGCAGGAGGATGGTGTCTGGAAAAGGTATAACGCAAAGGCAGGGAGACAGGAACAATAGGAGGAAAGAAAGAAACAGCAGTAAAATATACAAAGAACAAGAAGACAGAGTAAGACAAGAGATATTTCTTACGCTGACAGTCTCTAGCATAGTATCTGTCAAGGAAAATGGCAAAGAAATACAAAGAGAATGAATGCATTTAAAGAAATAGGGAAAGAAGAAAAGTCAGGAATTGCAGCTGCCCCAGTGTGTGTGCTCAGATTACTCTTCCCCAACAGATACTAAACTTTAGAGGCAAGATGTTTCAAGAGGTGTACGGACTGCCCACTCTGGCCCGGCCTATCAGAATGAACAGGGGTCATCTGTGTTTATCTAATAGTTCTACTCATTTGGGAATACAGGAGAAGAAATGAAAACAAACAAAAAACCCCCAACACACACTTCAGAAGCTGTTCCCAGTGCCAGAGGAGTCTGGGTGCCGGAGCAGCTGGCACTGAGCCACCCTGAGAAGATGACTTCCTCATCATCCTTCTGTCATGGGTTCCCACACAGAGAGGCAACACAGCCAAACCCACTCCTCTCCTTGTTAAAAACAAAGCCAAAAACACAACTACACAGAAGTCAGACCCATCAGACTAAACACCAGGACGATCAGACTGTGTCTTAACAGCTCTCGAGTGGGCTGAACCGTTTCATCTAAATATAGAGCAAACAGATTCTGCAATGAGAAGGAAAGGACTGCATGTAACAGCCTGTACACCATCCATACTGATGCAGCAAGAAGATTAAACGAATACAGAACTGCAGCAGATAATTTCTGATCTATTCCAGGAATAAAACACTTTCTGCAAGAAGTAGGTAGCGTGGGGCAACTCATTACTACCAGTCTCCAAAAAGTAAGTCATATTGTGACTATTTTTGTAGCTAAAACCAAATATCAGCAGTAAAGCTGCTGCTAAGTATGCTGAAGCTAAAACCTGCTGTTTGCTCACTGTAGCTGTAGTGCTATTCAATTTGAGCAAGGGCACCAAGCACAGCTCCGTGGCAGAGCGTGGCCCTGAATTCAGGGAGAGTCCTTTGTTCCCAAGTCAGATGCACAACGAACGTGTTGAGAACTGCTAGACACTGCCTATAAAAATCATTCTGCTGCTGCCTGAGTCTGGCTTTCACCATTATGTGCAAGCTCACAGGCGTAAGGCAAGAGTGGGCATCACCATTACTCTCATATGCAAACATAGATATGCACAGACATATATATACGTGTAGAAATTATACCCTCAGATGTGTACTGAGAGATACACAGTGCCCAAAGCGAAGCAACCGCTGCTGAACACAACGCACACGTTCCTACTTTTCACATTCAAGTTAGCATTACAATTTTGACTTTACCCATGAAGATGCTGGGGAGGAGCACCAATCTTCCTAGGACTGGAGGCCTCAGGACATGGACAATCCTCAGATACCTTCCTTTCCCAGGTAGAAGCACACTCTTTGACCCTTCTCTGTTTCTTCCCTTCTTCTGATCCTTCTCCCCATCTCCCTCCCAGTAACACAAGAAAAATTACAGACTTCAGGCTCCAAGTGCCTAAACCAAGGCAGAGGAGCTGACATGGTTGGATTAGCTGCAAGGGGAGAGCCAGGCAACAGGCAGTACCTGCGAATAGCCCAGATAGCTTTGCTGGGTACAGGAAGGCCACCGCTGCGCGGCTCCTCGGGGTGGCAGGAGCTCCAGGCAGTCCTGTGAGCAAAGCGATGCTTCCCATTCTCCCGGGATTGGACTGGCAGCGAGGCAGGGAGTGAAGCTGCAGGATGCCGGACAGGTCTTGTGTGGGTGCCCCCATTCCTCCTGAGCAGGTGTTGAAAAGCAGAGAAAAGGGGGAAGAGAGGGGAAATTGGAAAGATAAGACGTCAGTTTAGTTTTTCTTTTTTTTTTTTTTTTTTCCCCCCCATGCTTATTAAAAGGTTGAACATTGTGGCACAATATGGTATCTCCCTGCAACAGACAACGATTTACTTAAGATTAAGCTGATACGCACTGGGAGGACAGGACTTACTGCTTCCTACCTAGAACTAGTGGAAGACACCCAAGAGCAGCACGAGACAAGCACACCTATGCAGAATTGCTCTCTGGAGCTCCAGCATGATGGGAAGCACAGTGAGGAAGAATGTGCCTCAATCTTAATTTTTTTGTTGCAGAAAATAACTGTGCTTTGCCTTGTTCAAACAGAGATCCAATTTGTACAGGCTGGTGGAAAGAGCAAGAGGAGGAGAGGAGCACGGTGAGACCCTGGCACAGCTGCCCAGAGAGAAGCTGTGGGAGCTCCATCCCTGGAGGCACTCAGGGCCAGGTTGGATGGGGCCCAGGGCAGCCTGAGCTGCTGAATGGCAGCCCTGCCCACAGCATGGGGCTGCGGCTAGGTGGGCTTTGAGATTCCTTCCAACCTAAGCCATTCTGTGATTCCATGAGTTTCAGCAGTATGTAGAAGGCTACTGGTTTTCTGCTGCCTCTCAGAAAAGAAAATAAATCATAAAATCCTGAATGTCACAGAGCACACAAGAGATGCAACTAGAGAAAATATTAAAATGCAGCACATCTGAAGCGCAGAGCTTCCTTTCTGCAAGCTAAACAGCTGCCATATCTGGGCAACTGAGTGCCACTGGTGCGCAGGAAAAAACCTAAGCACTGGGATGTAAAGCTAAGGGAAGGTGGAGACTGAAGGGAGGGAGGGAAGTGATGGCACAGATTTTCCCAATAATTACATTTGTGTCATCTTTAGCCAGGCAGCTCCTGGAACACCACCCAGCAGCCTGCAAACACAAGCGCTGAGAGCAGCGTGACGACTGTCAGCTCCCAGAAATCCCCTCACTGGCTACTTGCCCACCAGTGACACCGTTACTACTTACTCAGCAGATGAAAGCAGGAGAAATCCTAAGCTGAGCCCCCAAACCCTGCTGGGAGGTGACTGAATGCACTACTGCAGGAACATGAATTCGGCAGCCTGCTTACAACTCAAGCATGGCAACTCCTGCTGGGGTGTGATGGGCTGCAGGGCCTAGGGTACAAGGCAGGTAGGAGCGTGGGAGGTGATGGCAGGAGCAGGACCTCCTGTCATCAGCAGCAGCAAGCTCTCACATGTGCTCACTTGTTGACAGATCTGTCCCAGCATAGTACGGGACAGAAATGCATGAAAGACAGCTTTTATCAGCTGAAAGAATTCTGCCTTTTAATGGAGATGCAGAGTTACATAGTTATTGTAAAACTAAATGGGTGAGACATACAGTCCTCAAGGATTTGATTTCTTTCCCAGTAACTGCTAGGAGTTGCTAATTATTCCAATCATTCCAGAACAGGCTGGATATTTTCCCCTCTTTTCTGATTTTTTTTTTTTAGGGACAAGAAGGATTAAACTTGATTTTACTACTGAGCGTCATAACATATTTCAGCAATACCACTAGGAGAAGGAGTTAAACCAGAGAAATGTTAAGATGTTAATAATTCAGCCTGAGCTCCCCTGTAAGAAATAAATATTGGTCTTGCCGGAGTGAACTGAGCACTTCAGAGATGAGTTCTGCACATTTGGTCAATTTGCCCAGCAAAATTTAACAGGCAGCCATAGAATAACAAACAACACCAGAATGAAAACTCAGTGCCTTCCAAGTTTGTCAGATGAGTGCCATTGAATTCAGAAGGGCAAGACATCTCCGACACTGCTACATCTAATCATATGTATTCTGTACATACAGGCAGCAACACTGGAAAGCACAGTAAGCATAGAGATTACTTACAGTTTGAGGCCATTGCAGGAGAGGGAAAAGAAGTCATATACCAAGCACACACCAAACACAGTGACTCCAGTTTCTTTCACGAGCATTGCACACGTCCCAAGGAATAAACTAAGCAGCAAAAAGAATGGGGAGGCAGTGGGAGGGAAATGTTCCCCAACATAAAGCTGGTCCACACTCCTGAAAGAGAAATTTGACATACATGAAAATAGCGGAAAATTTAAAATATATTTACTACATTCACACAAATATTGAGGCAATTTTCCCTGGTTTCTTGAGATCCTGATAAGTGAGGTGAATAATCTACACTGTTTGGTGATAAATGAAGAAAGCCTTAGATACTGGGGCAGGAAGGGAAAGTACAAATAATGAGACGTGCACCAGGAACTTGAGCAGAAGAGTAAAAGATGAGCAGAAAGATAGTAGACATCAAGTAGTCAGAGGAAGGTAGAGTAATTACAAACACAAAGGACAGAGAAATGCCTGCTTTCTGTCATCTAGAACACAGATGGTTAAGTTTTCCTGGTGTGACAAAATGCATCATACAAGCAAAATATCCCCCATGTCACTCACACTCCACTGGGTCAGTGTGTCACTGTCACCTGGGCACTAAGTCAATATGAGAGAGAAGAAGAAAACAAACAAACAACAACAACAACAACAGCAATTCCTACAGGGTCACTGCCAGTTTTACACCTTCAAAACCTTCAGATGAAAGCAGATCTAGATTTGTAGCAAACATCCCTAGAAGGACACAAGTAGCTTCTCCTTACAACAGTACAGTGCTATTCCAAAATGAAACAGCAATGTGAAGGGGCAGAAACTCCATCCATGCAAAGCTATTTCTTACGTGTGCTTGTTCAGTTACAGTTTTAGCACACAGCAAATAGTGCTAAGTTTTCATCTGAAAAGGACAACGAATGGTCTGGACATAATCCTGAATTCTCACAGACTGGATTCTTCACAGTCCATACTGATTATATGCCTTCAGTAGAAAGCATTTATTTCTAATTTCAGGTCCAGTTCTACAAACGCTCTACTGGTGTATGGTCAGTTAGTAATGTCAATGGAAAAGGGTTTCCTAATACTCTGCCCTTGTGAGGCCCCATCTGCAGTACTGTACCCAGGCCGGGGCCCCCAGCACAAGAAGGAAGTGGAGCTGCTGGAGCACGTCCAGAGGAGGGTCGCAAAGATGATCAGAGGGCTGGAGCACCTCTCCTGGGAGGAAAGGCTGAGAGAGTTGGGCTTGTTCACACTGGAGAAGAGAAGGCTCCAGGGACACCTCACTGCAGCCTTCCAGTACTTCAAAGGAGCTTATAAACAGGAGAGGGGGTGACTTTTCACACAGGGTGATAGTGATAGGACAAGGAAGAACTGCTTTAAACTAAAAGATGGAAAAATTAGGTTAGATGTTAGGAGGAAATTCTTTACTCAAAGGGTGGTGAGGCCCTGGCACAGCTGCCCAGAGAAGCTGTGGGAGCTCCATCCCTGGAGACATTATAGGCCAGGCTGGATGGGGCCCTGGGCAGCCTGAGCTGCTGGGTGTTAGCCCTGCCCACGGAAGGTGGTTGGAGTTAGATGATCTTTAAGGTCCGTTCCAACCCAAACCAATCTCCAATTCTATGAAATGCTGACTTCCCTTTTTACACTTATTCTTTTTCAGAAGTGTCACTTATTGGGCACTCCTACTGCACATGGACCAGAACACAGCTTCAAAGCACCATGCTGGAGGAAGGACCTCTGCCAGCAGTGATCAGAAACCAGTGGATTTTCCCCTCAAACAGAGCATCTTATCCAACTATAAGAACTGATATCAAGGAGCCATACCTATTATAGGAGAGAAAAGCCAACAGAAAGAGTAGACAGGCAAGGACATCTGCTCTGCCTACTATACCTGTTACCTAAAAGGAAAAGAAACGCACAGATGTAAAAGCAGATATATAAAAAGGCACATTCATGCGTATTCGGTGGCTGTCTCAACAATCTGTGCTAACCACTGCTACTTTAAATATTAAAAAAAAAAGAAAAAACTTAAGTGTTATCCTCCCTCACCACACCAAAACGTTACTGGGCTGGTGTAGGATATACTCAGCTTTGACTACTGCATTTCTCAAATGGCAAAACAAACAAGTAATCCAGTGCAGAAGTCATTAAGTTCTTTTTAAAATGCACAGAAAAAATACCAGTTTCAGGAATCTGCTTTAATTCTGTATACTATGAGCTGAATGAGAAACACATCAAACTCCCAGAACTGAGATTTGTTAAAGAAAAGGACTACTGAAAGGACAATTCTTTGGAGAAAACTTATTATATAGGAGTGAGTTAATGATTAACATTTGAATAAACTTTATCGCCAAAAAGTAATAGAGTCGTATGTAATTTATTCTCTTTGAACAATCTGGGTTTACGAGAGTTTTCCCACATATCAAATAACAAAATCTTTTTGTAAGAAAGGGAACACTCGAGAAGGATGTACAACTATTTTTTACAATATATTTCAATATTCCATTTCATAAAGATCTAAAGTTGAACATAAAGCAAATAAAAGGCCCTTTGAAATTCTGCCTCTTTTGAGCTTACATAATTAATCTATATTCAGTGCTCTGGCATTTATTTTAACCTTTTTAAGTTCTGACCCAGACAAAAATAAATTCAAAGAGTGCCTCTTCAGAACTCCCCCTGTCGTACAGAGCTGCGTTATCAAAAGGGGCCCGGCTGATTAGTACACACAAGACAGCGCAGGCAATGAGCGTAAGGCTCATGGCTTTTTGTTATTAAGGTAATCTCTCCTCAAAAGTTCTCAGCAGCAGCAGCCGCTTCGCTCACTGATTTACAAAGGCTCCTTACAAGTCTACGATGTCAATGGTATCTCCGCTAACGAGTGCATTTCTTGTTTTTTTGAAGCCCAGACAGCTACACACTGCACTTCCTTTGCAAGGACAGCAAGACTTATTTTATCCACAGAAGTAACTCCCCACACTATTAGGCTGTGCTTGCAGAATGAGTAAGTCTTTAGCTGTTCTCATAGAACAAGCAGAAAAAAGTGCAGTATGGGCTGCTGCTCTGTGCACTCACCGTAGTATTTATGCTAACACATTTTTCTAAGGACGGCATCCTTATTTTTTAATTCAAAGCAATACAAATTAATCCGTGGGCCATATGACCTCTATCCAAGTGATCTTGGTCCAAACGCATACTGATGCTCCCTTCAGTATTCCTCCCTTACGTTAATGACTATAGAAGGCAAGTGAAGGCATGAAACAGTGTCCCAGCAGGAAACAGTGGCCTCAATGAGCTCTTTGGTTACGGAAGGCTCCACATTTT
Organism: Gallus gallus; assembly: GCF_016699485.2. Lineage (NCBI taxonomy): Eukaryota > Metazoa > Chordata > Aves > Galliformes > Phasianidae > Gallus > Gallus gallus. The sequence continues at coordinate 59,767,500 of NC_052532.1, read as the reverse complement.
CACAGAGTAACTGACTGCCCGTTTACTGCTGAACCGGTGCTGAGGACCCTCACTGAGAATTGAGCACCAGGGCAGAAAGATAGCAAGTCTGAATGAGTGACTTCCTTAAGGACTCCTGCAAATTCTGTTAACTATGGCATAGAATCATCTTTGATCCTCCAAAGCAAAGATCACAGCTACCACATGGCACATGACTCAGAAGTTTCTAAATAAATAAATAAATAAACAAACAAATAGGGTGTACTTCTATTTTAAGCTTCTGTGTCACCCTTTTTGTTGTCACATACTTACAGCCTCGGTGTGAATGGGATGCACAGCAAAGAACAGCGCTGTGACAAAAGCAAGTCGACAGTCCTTGAACACAGCTTTGTCGCAAGTATACATCAGCACGAGAGTCACCAGACAGTGTAGAATTACATTCACCGCGTGGAAATAGAAGGGGTTCATTCCAGCCAGCAAGATGTTTAACCTGAAATTAAAAACAAGAGCCATAACCAGGCTGGGGCAGCTTTGCGATAGCAGGACAACTTGCAAATGCTCTAAATTATGCTTTCTGCCTGATTTGCAGTCTGCTAATGTAAGTGCTATTAAACTAATTAGTGAAAATTGCTCTGAACTTCTGGTTTATCTGATTAAAGAGAAACCACTTCCCCAATTTCCCTCCTAAAATATGCAGTTGAATTTGGCAAGCCTCATAATATGGAGATGGGAGAGGACTGTGCTCCGCATTAAGTTAGGTTTGCTGCGCTGAAGCAATAGATGTGCCTCCCAACATTCACTAGCACAGTGCCGCATCAGAAATACAGCACTTGCCCTGTTTCCCTGCTTTACTGACAACCAGACTACACTAAGAAGCTGCTATACTAGTCAGCATCATTTATATGAGGACACTAATGTTCGGGATAAGTTAGCTCAGATCACCTTAGATTGAATGAGAGTTTGTTATTTGTGTCTCTCGTGAAAGAAGCATATAACTAGCTGTTTTGACATTTGTTTGACACAGTGTATTAATGCATTTTTCTGGTCATTGTTTTTTTTTTTACAGTCAACTTGCTTAACAGCTGCTGACAGGATTTGCTTCACATGCAATTAAAGATAACTTGATTTTCTTTAGAAGTAACTGCATCTGTATCTCATTTGGACAAACACACAATGCCTGTATTCAGTGAGGTTTCTATATATAAACAAGGAATTTGGAAGTATTAGTGTTAAGAATATTTAAAACAGAAAAGAAAAAAGAAAGACAGACAACACTCAGTGAAAACATGAATCAATCTAAGCATTTTAGATTTAGCTACAAATCCCTCTTGCTGTTGTTACTAGCAGCTATCAGGCATCCCATGACATCCATGATTCAACAGCAATACTACCAAGCTGTTGCTACCATGTAGACACGTTCCTTCTTTGTAAGACAGAGGAGGTGTAGTATGCCTGTGAGGGCCAGGCAACACATGGCTTTTATAAATACTCTCTACATTCCTTCCTGAGAAGCAACGGTGTGCTGCTGGATGTCCTGGGCTGCATTCTTGGGATCAACGCAACTTTAATGGACCAGGTGACTTACTTGTGCGTTTCCCTTCTGTTCCAATTGGAGCGTTTGTGGAGGCAATAGCTGGAACCCACAGAGTTTGGGAAAAGTGGGATTTTACTAGGACTAAACCTTTCCCACAGAAGTATGGGTTGATGCAACTACACCATGACAAGGCACGAGACCGCATGACGCCCTATTCCAGGAGGTGTTCAAGGCCAGGTTGGATGGGGCCCTGGGCAACATGATCTAGCACTTGACCTAGCAGCTGGCAACCCTGCCTGCAGCAGGGGGAAGCTGGTACTTGATGATCCTTGAGGTCACTTCCAACCCCAGCCACTCTGTGATACAGATACACATAAAGAGCTGGGTAATTGTTTTTGTTTGTTTGTTTGTTTTGTTTTTCCCCCAGCACTCCTGGTAGCTACCGCAGGGCTACAGCATAAGTCCCTCTTCCTCATATCGTAGAATCACAGAATATCCCAAGTTGGAAGAGACCCACAAGGACCACCGAGTCCAACTCCCGGCTGCACACAGCACCACCCAAACCCTGTATCTGAGAACACTGTCCAAATACCCCTTGACCTCCAGCACTTGGGGCGACGCCCACCGCCCTCTGGTGCAGACCCTGTCCCTAACTCCCACCCGCCCCTCCTCTGACACAGCTCCATGCCGTTCCCTCGGGCCCTGTCGCTGTCACACAGAGCAGAGCTCAGCGCTGTCCCTCCGCTCCCTGTGAGGAGCTGCAGCTGCCATGAGGCCTCCATCAGCTCCTCCGCTGAGCAAACCCAGGGCCCTCAGCCGCTCCTCACACACCTTGCCCTCGAGATGCTTCACCATCTTCATAGCCTTCCTTTGGACAATCTCTCATAGTTTTATGTCCTTCCTATGTTGGAGCACCCAAAAGGCACCCAGTGCTCCAGGTGAAGCTGCACAGCACAGAGCAGAGTGGGACAACGCCTTCCCTCACCCAGTAGCAGTGCTGGCCTTGATGCAACACAAGGCTCTGTTGGCCTTTTTGGCTCCAGGGTGCACTGCTGGCTCAGATTCAACTTGCCACCAACCAGAACCCACTGATCCCTTTCCTGGGACTGCTTTCCATCCTCTCATCCCTCAGTCTCTACACTGATGGAGGGTTGACCCACCCCGGTGCAGAATCCAGCACTTGTTCTTCTTCATGCAGATGGCAATCACCCTCAAATTTGCCAAGATTTTGAGGCAATACCTCTCCACACTCAAGGGGGTCAACACTCCTCTCAGTTCAGCATCATCCACAAATTTACTTAACATAGCTTCCAGACCTTTATTGGAGTAATAAATAAAATCACTAGAGAAAACTTGTTTGAAAATGGAGCCCTGCAGAATCCCACTAGTGACAACTATCAGGCCATAGCAACATGGCCCAACACAGCCATGTCTCCATTGTCATGGGACATCAGGGACACCACGGGACACCTGCCATGGCTTTATGATGTCATGAGCAAGCTCATGAGCTGGGAACAGAGAGCCAGACAGCTCCCTGCTAACCCTGATAAATACAGGAACCCTGACAACAGAACACCAGTCAGTAACTGACTTGTGGCCATCTTCTGGCACAAGCAGCAGCTTACATAGAGATTCTTCTCCTGCCACAGTGGCTGTAGGAAGATGGATCCTCCTCCACCAAAGAAGCTTAGGCTTCAGGGGGGCAGCAGCAAACCTGAGCCAATGCATGTTGATCCTCCTAAAGGTGACGTTGAGCCCATGGACGTGGATCTGCCTCCAGAGAAAGAACCAATGCAGGTGGATCCATCTCCATCCAGGCAAGGCAAGCAATATGACGTCATGCTTGCCAACAGAAGTCGCCACATCCATTGGCAGTGCTCCAGGGGCTCTTGATTTCCATCTCGGTGTTGAAATGTCATCATTTGCCAGAGAGCCCCAGCACCAGTTGCTGCTCCTTCTCCTTTCCTTCCCCGTTCCCCATCCTCATCCTTACCCAAGCCCTCTCACCTCTTCTTCCCCAAGCTCTGAGCAAAAGGGAAGGACTTAAATTGGGACTGGTGTCCTCTGAGCTGCTGTGTTGGGGACAACAGGAGGAACCCAGAGGATGGCCCTAAACTCCCTGTGGCCTCCAGGTGGAGGAAGAAAGCAGGACTGGGACTGGTGTCCTCTGAGCTGCTCTGTGGACAGCCCCAAGCTCCATGCAGTCTCCAGGCAGTGTCAGAGAAGCTACAGACACAGCCGTTCCTTTGGAGAAGCAGAGGACTTTGGTTTGGACAGCAAGAATGGCTGAAATTCAGCATGAAGGTCCATTCCTGTTGCTCCATTAGGCCTTGTTTTTTCCCAAGACAGAACAATAAACAGCTCAAAAGGACAATACAGTTTCAACAGAATTGTCCTGTGAAATAGGGACATTATTATTATTGAATAATAATAGAAAAGGTAAAGCCAGTAAGTGCCTCCTCTTTTCTGGTACTTTATGCTCTGCCCTGGGACTCCTGTGTCCCCTCCCGCTCTCCCCAGTGCAGAAGAGCTTTGCCCCATGGGGTGAGGGCCAGTGCGGGTATTAGGGCTGGGGAGGGGCTCAGGCACACAATGACCTGGATTCCTGTTTATTTAGCTCTAGCTGTCACCATCCCTATTACTTGCAGGGGAGTTGGACTGGATGACCTTTAATTGTCCCTTCCTACTCAAACAATTTCTATGATTTATTTGGCTGACATGCGAGGACCAGTTACTAAAAGACACAATATCCAACAGCACTCTTGGAAAATCTCTCACTAGCCTGCATGGAATTTGTTTGATCACTTCTCCCATCCTGCAAATCAACTCTGTCGGCAAGAGAGGCAAAACCTCACATGGGACAAATCTTCCCTCCCCATCATATCCCCTTCTCGAAAGTCAGGGGTGCTCTTCACACTTAAGTCTTTTGGGAGCAAACAGCATGACTAAAAACTGAAAAGTAAGTTAGCTGAAAATTACCTGATCTAAGTTCTTGAAAAAGGCTATGTGAAAGCATCAGCCTCACATCTTGATTATTCCCTTGTATATCTTTAAATAAGAATTAAGACAAAAAAACAACATAGAAGCAGAACAAAGCACAAACATAACAGCACTATGCTATTCAGTTAAGCCTGCGATTAAGCAGCAAAATCTGGGTGCAAGCATGCCTCGCTGTATGCTTTGAATACTATCCTAGGTGGCCCATGAACATTAAATGCAATTGTGTACAGGTACTATATTCACACCAGTGTTTTTGCTACAAAGCCCTTTGTCGTAAGAAATTAGGCCACGTAGCAATAAAGGAAACATTCTTTTGTCCCCAAACAATCCCAGCAGAATGATTTTGAAACGTTAGCAGAAGCTGACTTTATTGCACATCAAATGAGCGAGTGGATTTGGGGCTCCATACAGCTCTAATCCAAGCCACAAAAACTATATATATATATATAAGTTGCACTGCATACTCACCAGGCTGCGGGGGAAAAGGCAGCCTACTACAGATAGCCAAGTCTGTCCCACTGCAGAGCAATTCCTGGCCATGTGAATGGGAGGGGATGGCCCTTATACTTCTGTATTTAAACCAGCACAAAAAAAAAAAAGTCATATGCTCTTTTTTTAATATATGTAATTTTTAAACTTGCCAGCCCCAAACTCACTGATAGTACTATCATTCCTAACTTGCAGCATTGAAAGGGCTGAAAGATGTGCATGAAGATCACAGCACCTGTCTCAGATGAAGTACAATTGTTAAGATATATGCTACAGCCTTGGTAGAGCACGTAGCTGGAAGACCAGATGAGCTGGCCTAACTTGGTAAGCTGACTGCTTCTATCACACCAGAAAGGCATTTGCAAATATCACTACAAAGATACAGGGCTGAGTAAAGCAAGTGAATACACTCAAAAAGGGAGACACCACCATCTCATACAAGGAGGTCTTTCCTAAGGGGAACTCCCCCGTGAAACTCTTATGGAAGAAGAAATTGGCACTGCCTCAGCATCTCTGCTAGAAGAGTTCCTGCAGGCACAGAGTGTGCTAATCCTCCTGAGAAGTGGTGAAAGGCAGTTCAAATGCAAAGGCCCTCAAAAGGCCCAGGGGGAGTGAAAGAAAAAGGAGCATGTGTACCAAGGAAACCAGATGACATTCTCAGGTATCTTCTAATATAGCATCAACCAAGACATCACCAAGAGAAAAATTCATTACAGTAGTCCCAGCACTACTCCTCACCCAGACCACACTGGCACGTATTTGAGCAAAGACCCTAATCCCAACACCAGCCTGTGTGTCCAAGTGTTCCAGCATACGTGGGTTGCTTCCAGAATGATCAGCCTCACAGCCAATGGCAGCTTTTCCTCTCCTCCTCCTCTATCCACTTCAGGAAAAGGATCTATAGAAATGTACTCTCAGAAAGGGATTTCCAGAGGTGCCGGTCATTACAGTTCCACAGAGCAGACTGCACGCCATGCTACACTCCAGCCAAGGCTGTACCCTAGAAAAGTCAGCAGGGACACTTCTCCTTGGAAAAGCAATTTGCGCTTGATCATCACTGGTGAAAATGCATAACTAATGGTGGTAGCTATGTTGAAAAATAGCATTTTGTAGCTGAGAAATCGCTCCATCAAGTAGCGTACTTTTGTTCCCTGTATCTGTTGTAGTTCCCATGGAAACAAATAAGAGGCATTACTTTCAGAGCATCCTATGAAGATAATCGCCTTGGGCTGTAATATAGCACTTTTTATCCACTTGCACAAAAAAAAGACTCATTCAACCTTTTTAAGACCGCTTATGATTTAATAATTCTGTAAGCCATAATTGGAGAGTTCCTCTTTTTATAGACTTTGTTATTATCCCTGAGCAGCTCTTGTTTAGTTTAAACTGTTTTATTATTTTCAACAGACTAACAAAAACCACAACATGCTATGAAATAGAAATGCACAGAATAATAATGGTAATTTGTTATAGCAAATAATGCTTAATGGAAATCCTCAGAGCATCCCACACCTCATAAAACCCTCGTAGTTTTTCCAGAAGGCTCACATGCAGATTTATGAGTTAATCTAGCATACAAGAATGGATTAAGACTCTTGCGATCTTCTTTTCCTTTTAGATTTGTGTGATGTATATGACAAACTTTATGTAAACTAATTCACGATTTTAGCGTGAAGTCTCATAATCACCAGGGATGCATCTACAGCATGCCAGGAAAATGAGCAGCTGTACTCCAGAAACAGAGCAGCTGCATCAGTGGCAACAATGGCTGAAGTTCTGTGTGGAAACAGCTCAAAGATTAAGAAAAACCTGCAGCAGTAAAAAAAGAACATCAGTTCCATTTGCAGCAGCGTTCACAGGACAGCCAGCACAAGTACAGCAGAATTCCCTGGCACAGCAGTACTTTGTGCTGGTAAACTTTCATAGCACAGTACAATGCCTTGGAATTCAATAGGCAATAAGCCTTGAATGTCTTCTTTACCCAATTTTCTATAAAGGGATGGGTGGGAAGATAGAGGCCATATCAATTCCCAAGTAAGATCAGTTTCCTTAGAGCAAAGCCACCACTTACAAGAGGATTGGGTAAATGCTGGCATTCAAAGCAGGTTATTGCTTTCTAGCAGGGTTAGAAAAAGAGAACAGGAATCACAAATAGACTGAGAAGCAACAGCACCTTGGCAGTGGCAAATATGTTAAGCAAAAATTCCTAGTGCTACGCTAGAAAGCGTGGTTTGGCAGTCATTCCTACGCTAAGAATACTGAATATACCATTCACCTGGCTTTACATTCATCTCCACAAACAGCCAAGGAAAAAGCCAGACTGGCAATTTACAGCCTGACAAGATGTCGTTTTAATCAAGATTTTGAACAAATAAGAGTTTGTCTTAAAAGCTGTCCTTAACCATCATATCTGCGATGGCACTACACAGAAAGAAATGAACACCTCACAAAACTCTTCACCACGCCACACCAGATAGTGCGATACGCATAGCAGTTTGCGATGCTGTGCACATCCACGCTGTTTTACAGAAGTATAGCAAGAGAATAACATGCATTCCAGGGTTTGATGGTGCTGGGGATGGATAACTTGGATGTTTTAACACCAGCAGTCCCCTTTCCAAGTGCCGTGGAGATAAAAGACAAGGTATGCCGGAACAAAGTTAGGACAGACGGACATCAAGAAGAGAAAAATGGCACTAGTGGAAACCTAGTCTGAAAGTACAAGCACATTTCAAATGGGATGCAGAAGTTTTTCTGTCAGACTTGAAGCAAGTTTGGTAATCTTTCACCTCGAGCTGCAGACCTTAGGAGATGCCACTTGAATTTATACTGAGCTGAACATAAAACCAAGTTTAGCGTATGAAAACAGAGCAACACTCTTTTCTTTTAACTCTGAGAGACAACAAACGAGGAAGCCCAGGAAAGCAGTCAGAAACACAGCAAGCAAATGCTGAGAAGTGCCCTCAGCTAACCAGCAACAGCCAGAGCTCTTCATTTTTGTGGACTCTAAACAGCACTGACAGCGATGCTCCTGTGAGGGAGAAGGCAGGTCCAGAGCTGAGCCTTTTAGGTAAAAGGAGATAAAAGAAAATTAAGAGTGACACCGGTGCAAAAGGAAGAGGACACTGGATGAGAAAAATCACCAGGAATCGGTTGGTGTTATACAGACAAAACAGCAACGACAAAAGCAGCCAACACAGATGTGACTGAATTCACCTCGGCCACATCTTTGCGCAGAGCCTGCCCGGGCCTTTGTGGGAATGCTCCCCCCCAGAATAAAAACCTTTTCAACTCAAGAGAGAAACAAGCTTTGCTACAAGTTTTAGCCACCAGAGAAGATTTTGCAACCAGACAGGAGTCAAACATGGTTCACGCACAGTTCCCACAGCCCCCCATGCACATGAGGGCAGATCCTCACTTTGGGCCTGACCACCTGAGCAGAGTGCAGGCACCCATAAATGGCTGTATAGGGCTTCCCGCCACCAGGCCACAGGCTCCTGCAGCTCCCAGCCTTCCCACCGCCCTGCAGGCTTTGAGGCCCTGCCTAAGCACTGGGCTTCATCAGCAGCCACCTGGCCTCCTCCCATGGAGTCCAAGCAACTTGGAGGGGCACAGCCTGCTCCCACAACCAACAGAAAAAAAAACATTGGACACGCTGCTACATTCCCTGTTTGGTTCCAGCTCACTCCTTCTATTTCTAAACAGTAATTACACTCAATGTGGTGGGCAGAAAAAAAGAAATCTTCTCTAAATCAGCCTCATATGAGCAACTCCAGAGCTGGAAAAAAGACAAGCTTTGAGGCACACACACACACACCCTCCCCCATATCTAAAATGGCAGCCACGTGGTCCAGCCTTGGTCAGAATCAAGGCATACACATCAAGAGATGTACCCATATACTGCAACTACAATGCAACTTATCTAATACAAGCAATGCTACTTCTCAGTAACCTCACCTCTCTTGCAGCTTTAGCCCACTGTGGCTACACCAGTGCTGTATTGATTTCATGGCACGCATCACAGCATCAGTGTATGAATGACTGCCATAGCGAGGATAGAAATGCTAGAGCAAGGTGTGTAGTAGAAATACTGATGTAATCTTAAGCATTGTGATATTGCCTTAATATAGATACACAGAGGGAAGAAAATACTTGCAGGGTGCACATTTAACCTGACACATTATAACTTGCTATGTTACCCTGTGATGTCAAAACATAATAAACCGTTAAGGAAGAACAAATAAGATTTAGAATCTTTTCTTCTTCCCCTGGTTGTTTTTTCTAAGCTGCCTGTCCTTGAAACTCATGCCACTGATACAGCTGAAAAAACAGAAGGATCAGCTGTATGCAACTAGATAGATCAGAAGGTTGGCAGTGACTTATTGAATTAATTCTCTTTTTGGCTCCATATTTACATCTAACCGAAGCTCACAATCACTTCAGGGTTTGATCTAAAGCCATTGGTAGTCTCATATTAGGCTCACAGTGCCTGCACCATGCGAACTGTAGCTGAAGGTTCCCATTTATTCACACTACCCAAGCTACCACCGACCAGCAGCCTCTGCGGGCAGAGCTGGTGGGTCATCCATTCTGCTGTCAGCAAGCGAGCATGGGACGGTTCTTCTTTTTCCATTTTTACTGTCAGAGCACTAGTGAGATAGCTCTACATTCCAACTGTATGCCTATGTCTTTTCCAGTGGGACAATTCAGTTCCTCTCAGTGACTTATCTCTCCCAGCTCCTCCTCCCAAATACAAACAGCCCAAGCAGCAGCTGGAAGAAGTGCTCTCACCCACTGATGGATCCAAGCTCGTTTCCAGTGAAGCATGACATCTATCTATCTCCTTCAAGGAAGATCAGATATCTCCTGCAGTCCTCCAGCCAGCTTCATCTTCCTGAGTCTCTGCAACAGCTACATGGCCATAACTAACCAATATCTTCTCTGTCAGCCTTCTGCCTCCAATGAGCTGTTATTCATGGTCTTGTGGCACCTGCCTCACTGATACCTGCCTTCTGCTGTGTCGGAAGCAGTACCCTCCCCCCTCCTCCCCCCCAATCAAAGAAACCAGGTGGGCTTCTACTTCTCCTGGGCCTTTGCTCAGACACCTGGGGAACTAGGGGGCCGATGTGATCAAGAGTCTTTAAATTTTGGCATTTGGGTTTAAAAGAAAAAGATAAATATTTGTTCTTGTCATCACCTTCTACAACACACCTTGAGGCAAAGTCTGCTGTGTTGCAGACTACGTCAAACCACCGCTTAGATTTCATCACAGAAACACCCATCTAAACAGAGATTATAAAAACAAGAAGAGGGAGGAGAGGTGGTACTGTGGATTTCACCTTCTGCTTCAACAGCTGAGAAATATTTTGCAAAACTACCAGAACCAAGAAATAACGTAAGTGCTAGAGAAGGGAAAATGTCTCACCAAACTTCTGTTAGTGGAGACAAGGTACAAGACAGAAAACACTCAGTTTCAATATAAAATCCTGAGTGAATTATAGAGCTGGCAGTTCTTCTTAGCCTCCCTCCCCCCCTTCAGCTTATCATTTTACATGGAAGGCACCAAGAAATAGAATATCTCAAGTGCAAAAAGTGACCTTCTTTAAAAATAAGTATATTGAATTACTTCTTGGAGAAGAAAACAGCTGCAGGTAAACATCTCTGAGTGAAAACACTGGAGAGGAAAGCATGAAGTAAGCTTTTCTGAGGACTAAGCAAAACCACATCATCTCCTTTGCAGATGCTAGACCTGTCACACAACAAGTACACAAACACAGCAGGAATCCCTCTGAACCAACCATTTTCAACACCTTTTTCCTTTACTGAAGTCAGAAGAAGAGCTGAGAGAAAACAGCCCTGGAGAATCCCACTAGTGTCGAGGGCAACTATCGGGCCATAGCAACATAGCCCAACGCAGCCATGTTTCTGTTGTCATGGGACATCCTGAGGGTCACACCTGTCATGGCTTTATGATGTCAGGAAACAGCTTCCTGCCAACCCTGACAAACACAGGGACCCTGACAACAGAACACCAGTCAGTAACTGACTTGTGACCATCTTCTGGCACAAGCAGCAGCTTACATACAGCTCTTTCTGGCCACGGTGGAGGAGCATGGGTCCTCCTCCACCAAAGAAGCTTAGGCTTTAGGGGGGCAGCAGCAAACCTGAGCCAATGCATGTTGATCCTCCTGAAGGCGATGTCGAGCCCATGGACGTGGATCTGCCTCCAGAGGAAGAACCAATGGAGGTGGATCCATCTTCATCCAGGCAAGACAAGCACTATAACTTCATGCTTGCCAACAGAAGTCGCCACATCCATTGGCAGTGCTCCAGGGGCTCTTGATTTCCATCTCGGTGTTAAAATGTCATCATTTGCCAGAGAGCCCCAGCACCGGTTGCTGCTCCTTCTCCTTTCCTTCCCCGTTCCCCATCCTCATCCTTACCCAAGCCCTCTCACCTCTTCTTCCCCAAGCTCTGAGCAAAAGGGAAGGACTTAAATTGGGACTGGTGTCCTCTGAGCTGCTGTGTTGGGGACAACAGGAGGAACCCAGGGGATGGCCCTAAACTCCCTGTGGCCTCCAGGTGGAGGAAGAAAGCAAAGTGGGAGGAAGAGTGTCCTCTGAGCTGCTCTGTGGACAGCCCCAAGCTCCATGCAGTCTCCAGGCAGTGTCAGAGAAGCTACAGACACAGCTGTTCCTTTGGAGAAGCAGAGGACTTTGGTTTGGACAGCAAGAATGGCTGAAATTCAGCATGAAGGTCCATTCCTGTTGCTCCATTAGAATTTTTTTTTATGACAGAACAATAAACAGCTCAAAAGGACAATACAGTTTCAACGGAATTGTTCTTTGAAATAGGGACATTATTATTATTATTACTGAATAATAATAGAAAAAGTGAAGCCAGTAAATGCCTCTCCATTTCTGGTACTTTAGAGTCTGCCCTGGGACTCCTGTGTCCCCTCCCGCTCTCCCCAGTGCAGAAGAGCTTTGCCCCATGGGGTGAGGCGCAGTGCGGGTATTAGGGCTGGGGAGGGGCTCAGGCACACAGCAACCTGGAGTAGGCTGCAGGCACTGCCTGTGCTGAGCGCTGGGCACTGAGGGGGGATGGAAGGCAGCGAGGGTGTCCCCTCCTCTCACTGTAGGGTGGCACTGAGAGGGAAAGGCCTCAGCAGCTCCTGGCACCTGGTGGTTGGTACAGGGGGCAGTGGTTGGCCAGAATAAAGATGTCAACAAACAGCAGCCAGAGACACCCAGGCAGAGTTTCAGCTGCAAATACACTGCAGCCACGTGAATCCACCAGCCTGGGGGCCAGCCTGCCCAGAAGGAATGGAGGCAGCAGCGTAAGCAACATTCCCACCCATACACCTGTAGATGTGCACAATGGCAAAACAGCAAAAACACTGTCTATCGTATCAGCTCCTTTGCAGATGCTAGACCTGTCACCCAACAGGTACCCAAGCACAGCAGGGATGTCTCCAAGCCAACCAGTTTCAACGCTTCTTTACTGAAGTCGGAAGAAAAGGTGAGAGGAGTTCAAAGACGCAAAGTAAACAATATTTAATTCAACAGTTCCCATGCAGGCTTTTTCTCCCTCTGATGTTAACCCACATGCAGACAAAAAGAAAACGTGGCGGATCTGTGAATATTTTTAAGTTGTGCTGAGCAATTCAAGTACCACAGGCCACTCGTATTTTCCTCTCATCATTCATTCTGACAGACCCGGTGCAAATAGTGTCAAATAGTTGAGCTCTTTTCACTGTTTGGCTCCAGAGCATTAATCTGCTAGAATTAGGACTGTCATTTAGGATTTCCAATAAGTGAAGGATGCTGAACCACCGTTACAAGATTTCAGCAGTGTTTAGTCAAGACTTTTTTTTTTTGACAGAGCAGTGATGAATTATTTTAATTGAGATCATTTCAAGAATATGTAGCATATATGAAAGATATGCTCCATTAAATGACAAGTCCAGGGGGCAACATGAGTCCTTCCACTTTCGCAGCTGCAAAGGACAGAAAAGAGATGGAGACAAATATCTGTGTACTGAGGATCAGGCGAGTCCTCCAGGTGAAAACGACCACAGAAAGGTGCAAAGAATCGTGCCGCTATTCATTTCCATTTTGTTAAAAGACCATTCCTGTTGAGCATTTAACAACCAGTGGGGTAGAGTCTTTCTCCTCCTGCAGGAGAACAGAGCCAAACCAGCAAGGTGGTGCCGGGCAGGACACCAGAGCAGGCAGCATGCAGCTCAGCATCATCTGGCAGAACACCCTCACTGCATCCTGCTTGGGAGCGCTGGGTATGGAGGATCCGCTCCACTCAGATCTTAACATCTGCCTCTGGCACCCTACCGAGAGGTAGGGAGTGAGCAGAATGAGGAAAGCAGAGGGCTGGAAGGGTATCTGGGACACTGGAAATAGCCTTCCCCTGCAGCCAGGGAAGATAAATGATCCCTTCCTTATTCCAAATGCAGTGCCAACCAGTGAACAAATGACTGTGCCTTTGACCCTAGGCTTTGGCTGTACGGTTATTATATGCACTTGAAAATGAAGTCTTGCTCTGAAAGTCTACCTCACTGGTTTCCAAAAAGGAGTAGATGGGACAGTGCTTCATCCTTTTTTCCCCCTTTTCCTCCTCTTCCTTCAAATAGCAAAGGGTAAACCAGTCCCGTCAAGATATATAAATATGATCTAAAGCATTCAGTTTCCATTCTATTATTAAAGTTTAAGACTCTCTGCTAATTAACATAACTTAACCTCAACTTTGCAACCCGATCTACACAGCCGAGTCCAGCACCGCAGCCGCATGGCGATGTGTGGAGGTTCGCCCACCTCTTGAATTACCCACAGATGTGCTGTGGGTGTAATGGATCCCCCGGAGGGCTCCCCAGCCATGCAACAGTGTGGCTGAGCACCTAACGGAGGGGGCAGTCCGTGTGCACTGAGCTGGCTCTGCCCGGGGCTGCCTCCCACCCCTTCCTTCTCTCCAGAAACCTGCTTAGAACTGCCTCAAGAGCACATACAGTCCGTCCTGAACAACTCCGCCCGTGGGCATCTGCACTATTCAGTTTTGCTTATGGGGGATGTTCCACCCAGCCACGGTTCCCAAATAGCTGGTACCGATTGCTCTCAGCTCTGAGCCTGCCTTTACAAGGATGCTGAAGTCCCCCAACCCGTTCTTGCCTTAAAGAAAGGCGCTATTTTCCGAGAGTTTGTGAGATGTTATTTATAAATACGAGGTATTGGAACGGACGGTTACTCAGCAGGTCCGTACCACCTCCTCCTCCCGACACACTTAGTGCTGCCTACAGAGTTTGCTCCTTACGACCGCCTTAGGTTCGCAATGCACAGAGTCTGACTGCCGATCACCGGGACCCCCGTGCTCGGCATCCCCCGCCGCATCAGCTCTTCTGCACGGCTCCCCGCAAGCACTCAAACATTTTTCAATACTAAAACGCAGTAAACATTCACCATCATTTGTGTTACGTCAGAACACGGCAAACAGAGGACAAGCTAACGCCAAAGCTGACGAAGCGACTGACTGGTGACCGCGCCGATCTGCTGCTACACGTTCTCCTCTGAGAGGAGGAGGAGGAGAGGCTCTCTTTCTTCGTCCTGGGATTAGCGAAGGAACCGTCAGTTCTTCGCTGCTCCCCGACCTCTCTTTCCCTCCCCGTAGAGCCGGGACTCCGCTCGGGGACCGCGCGGGGGACGCGGAGAGCGGCCACGCAGGGGGCTGCCACGGCTCCGCTTCGGAACCGCACAACTTCCCGGCACGCTCACCCGACCGCGGAGCGAAGGACCGGGAATAAAGCAGAGAGCTGAGCGGGAGGAAGAACTTCGGAGAAAGTCGCTCTGTGCACCGCTCGCTCGGACCCCGAGCGCTCGGTATCCCCCCGGCCGCCCGCAGACACCTGTTCGCGCACCGCCGGGGCCGGGCTGCAGCCGTCGGGAGCCGCGGCGTCATCGCCCGGCCCCGGGCACTTACTTGAAGGTGAGGACGCAGAGGGGCCGGTAGGACTTGTGGCTGGTGTTCTCCGCCATCCGCTTCCCCCAGAAGTCGTTGGTGAAAGCGGCGGCCACGGGGGCGGCCGCCCGCACGTCGGGGTTGTTGACGATGGCCCAGACGTCGTCGTGCACGAACTCTCCCCGCAGCGAGTTGCCGTAGCACAGCGCGCACAGCCCCGCCAGCACCGCCGCCGCCGCCGCCGCCGCCGCCCCGCCGCACCGCCCCGGCGGCGGCACCGAGGGGCGCGGGGCCGGCGGCGGCGCAGCTCGGTCCCGGCTGCGGTTTCCCAGCGCCGAGCCCGTCACCATGGCGCGGGACCGGGCGCGGGGAGCCGCGCTGCGAGCCCCGGCTCCGCCGCCCGCATGCTGCGGGGCGGGCAGCGGCACCGGCGGCGCCGGCGGCGGCCACTCGCGCTCTGCCGGGGCGCAGCCTGCCCGGCTGCAAATAAACAGCGGCCGCCTCCCCGCGCCATCCCTCCTCCTCTCCTCTCCTCCTCCTCCTCCTCCTCCTCCTCCTCCTCCTCCTCCCTACCCCCCCCCCCCCCCCCCCCGCACGCATGCTCCTTGCCGCGCTGTCACCTCCGCCCGCCGCGGGGGGGTTCGGCCCGGGCGGGGCGCGGAGCTCCGGGCGGAGCGGTGCGGTGCGGCGGTGGCATCGGTCCCATCGGTCCCATCGTTCCCTGGGCCGCGCTCAGCCGAAGAGCCCACCCGGTTGCCGCAGCCACGCTGTGCCGAGCAGCCCCTGCGGGACGGGAGGCGTTGCGGTGCCACGGGAGTTGTTTTCGCTGCCCTGATCAGCTGCACCTCTTCCAAAATTTCCATCAAAGCGTCACTGTGGTGGCTGCGCTGTAGGAGTCCATCCCACCCAACCCTACCCTCTCATAACTCCCGTTCACTCACGAAAAGAACGAGTGCTGCTTGGCAAAAAGCTTGGATTAAGTGAGGTGAATGGACGTGAGGAAAGGTTGAGGGAACTGGGCTTGTTTAGCTTGGAGAAGAAAAAGCTCCGGGGAGACCTCACTGTGGCCTTCCAGTACTTGAAGGGAGTATATAAACAGGAGGGGGAACGGCTGTTTATGAGAGTGGATAGTGATAGGACGAGGGGGAATGGTTTTAAACTGAGACAGGGGAGGTTTAGGTTAGATATTAGGAGGAAGTTTTTCCCCCAGAGGGTGGTGACGCACTGAAACAGGCTGCCCAAGGAGGCTGTGGATGCCCCATCCCTGGAGGCATTCAAGGCCAGGCTGGATGTGGCTCTGGGCAGCCTGGTCTGGTGGTTGGCGACCCTGCACATAGCAGAGTAGTTGAAACTCGATGATCTTTGAGGTCCTTTTCAACCCAGGTCATTCTATGATTCTGTGATTCTATGACATCCTGGGCACACCCTGAATTTCTCCCTGAATTAAGTCACGCTGCACAGTTTGCCACTGCCTCATGTATGCGTGGGAGAGAAGTGCAGCAGAAGTAGTGGAGGGTTCCTGCAGGCTGTCCAGGGCCGGCCCGCTCCAGGAATGCTTTTACTCTCAGAATATTTTAGCACTTTGGGGGTTTTTCTAGTGCAACATAAAGAAAACAGGCTTTTCAGCCGGGCTTCTGTAATAGGTACAGATAGCACTTGGCTCCAACCAGGACAGCCGGGACAGAAGGAAACTCCGGTGGGAGTGGGACTGTCAGTCAAATTTTCTCCTTAAGGGGCTGATGCGACCTTAGGGGAGCTCTCCCCAGGGCTTGTCCCTGTGGGGATACCACTCACTGTGCTGGGCTGCTGTTCTGCTGCTAATTTCCCAGCACTGCTGTGAGTGTGGGCACACAAAGCCAGGCTCCAGCACCTTGAGTCTTCATGGGAACCTGGAGTTTACATGGGAGAAAACCCCCTATGTACTTACTTATTCTATACACTATGTAGTTACTTGTTCTATGCACTCATCAAAATGTCGTACAGGCAGTGAGGTTAACATGGATTTGTTGGGCTTCCTTTGTGAGGAGGTGACGCTGCTGCTACCATTTCTCCACGCTGCATGAAAAGATCCTACCAATATTCACTTTCTTCCCTCAAGCAAATATCTGTAAGATAGACAAATAATGGTCAAGTCAACCACGAAGGAGGAGCTCCTTTCACTGAGAAGATACAGTCTGCTGAAATCATGGAAGCATGGTATGGGTTGCATTGGAAGGGACCTCAAAGCCCACCCAGCTTCAACCGCCACCATGGGCAGGGCTGTCACCCAGCAGCTCAGCTGCCCAGGGCCCCATCCAGCCTGGCCCTGAGAGCCTCCACAGATGGGGCACCCACAGCTTCTCTGGGCAACTGCCTGTGCCTTCCAACCCCAACCCCAGTGGTTCTACGGCTCTATGATGCTATGATCTCCTGCTCCCGCGGGCCTTGGGCCTTTACCTAATGCAGCCATGTCATCGCTTCTGAAATGTAAAGCCAAACTGCTTCTCAGAAGAGGAGATCTGAGCTGTGGGATCACACGTGTAGTCGAGCACTCCAGCTTTTTGGCTGTTTGCTTGTATTTGAATCACAAGTTTCGTGCCAGCGATATAAAAAGATTGTTAACAAATGGCCATTAAAACCGAAGACCTTGAAACTAATTACACACAACGCTCAAAAAGAACTCGCTCTGCTAATTGAGCGGAGCTCGTTACTTGTGAAGTAGGGAGGCTCAGCCTCCACTCACGGTGGAACATACGGCAGGCTACGCGCGCAGCAGTCACATCTGAACTGTTACACTTCAAAGGGCCGGGCACCGATTGATGTGTTACTGTCTGAGGATGGCAACAGCTCAAAGGCAGAGAGAAACTGCAAAAGTTTTAAGTTTGAAGCTGAAGCGCGGACTTCAGAAGAGTTCAGCTTTGCACCGACTGATTAGAGTATAAGAATGCAGTAAATACAATTTAAAAGTTAAATTACCATCTGGTCACAGCTAGAGGTAGATTTCAGAAGCAGCACAAGTAAATAGTTTCTTGCTCTCTGAACAAATAATTTTACATTTCAACTAAGCCATGTGGTAACTGGTACAATTGATTTCTGCTTGTAGTCAGTTACTGAACGGTTTCACAATTGATTTCAATAGCCCTAGGATGAAACTCTATCTGCCAAGCATACAATGTTTGGTTGGTGCAGATTGCATTCATACTGCTAAAAGCAAAAAAAAGCTATGGAAGGAAATTGCCATCTTGCGTTCAAGAGCCACATGGATGTGGCACTGGGGGACGTGGTCAGTGGGCATGGTGGTGGTGAGCTGACGGTTGGACTGGATGATCTGAGAGGTCTTTTCCAACCTCGGTGATCCTGTGAGTGCTGCAAAACCTGGAGCTGAGTTTGGCATTAAAGCAGCGTGCTGTCTGTGCTGGAGGAGCTGTGGCGAGGCAGCGATCTGCACAGCCCAGAGCCCCTCACTCTGTGCAGCCAAATAGGAGTGGGGCTTTGGAGTTACCGGGAGCACTGCAACAGAGCCAAGATGGAATGCTTTGCTGGGCTGAGCTAGAGCAATCCAATTGATGATCCGTTTTACTCGTTACCGTACTGACTTGCCTCTAGGTCAGTATAGGCTACAGGAAGTTTGTCTTTGGCAAAGAGTCTTCCTAAAGCCCAGTGGAAATTCTCAAGTTTCTGCCTTCACTTTCAACTGCGGCTAAGAGATGGAAGGATCACAAGCAGGAGAGGAAACTTCTTGCCCTCAGTACCCTGCAGCTTTTTTTCTGGACCTGTGATCCTCGGGAGACAAAGCTATCTGATGTCCCCAGGGTGACCTTTCCTTTTCAGTAGGTTTTAGTGCTTGAGGTTCAGCCCGCAGCCCTGTGATTAACCACCTCCCCTGAGTAGACACAGAGCGCACTATGTATCACTACTGGAAACACAAAGCCCTTCATCCTACAAAACTGTATCAGCAAGGAGATACCGCGCGGTGCCCCGTGGATCCCTGTGGATGTGCGTTCCCCACCACTGACACAGATGGCGAGCAACAGAATCCTCCGTGACCCATTTTTAGATCCATTTGACACCTGCTTCATATGCTCGTGTAAAACCAGAGATTTCAAGCTGAAAAAAAGCTTGCCATAGTTGTTACTGGATTAGAGGGAATCTTTTTTTCAGCTCATACAACAAATTCCTTTTCCGCCTCTGGAGAGACCCACTTTAAGCTTTAGTCTAATGGCAGGATTGGAGAGGTTCTTTAAGCCCCCGTGGTGGCTGCAGCATCCGTGGTTTGACAGAGAGGGGAGGCGTGGGACAGTGTGTGCAAAGTGACTGGGGCTTGTGGTTGACAAAGGGTAGTGATGCGTCTCAACATTCTTGTGCGCTTGCTTTGGGGGTGTGGAGCCACGTGGTGGGGTGGGAGTGGAGAAGAGAGCATTTTTCTTCTCTGATTCAGTGTGGATCTGCAGTTTTCCTTCTCCATGAGCAGTGCAGAACTTTCCCAAAGCTGAAGAGAGTTCTCAGTCTTGCCTTTGTCTGGAAAAGCGTGTTTTATAGCATGAGAGCAAGGGATAAGTGCAGCCTAAAGGGCCTGAGTCATATGAGCTGTCACTTAGCCATCTATCTAATACTGATTAACTACAAGACAGTTTTAGATTTTCTTCTCTTTTTTTTTTCCCAAAGAAATCAACTCATGACTCAGTACCACAAAAATGAAAAAGGGAAAATTCAGGGTAGTCTCATTTTTGGCTGAGTGAATGAAGGACTCTTAGATGACCCGACATTTATTTCCTCCTCTTACAGTGCAAACTGCATTTTTGCTGTAGCTGGAACACTGATTCTTACCACAAGCAGAACAGCATGAATGTGAGGCTGTTTGAAGAGGGGGCCTTGATGGACAGAAGTTGTTTTTAAAGGACTGCTTTCCTGAGAAATGGACTTGAGTAACTCAGGCACCATATGCTTCCTGCTGTGCAAAGGCATGGGTAAATTTCTGTATGGTTGGGCACTGGAAGTAAATGCGGCATAAGAAATAGGTTTGGACACAGAACGCAGATCCATACTTAGTGGATGGAATTCATAACACCACTGTACGGAGGCACTGGGTTGTGAAAAAGAATCTGACTTTGGTGAGGTGAAGGATGCATTTTCGACCAAGGACTGAACTGAATCAGTAGACTTAGACTAGATATCAGGAAGCAGTTATTTACTGTGAGTGTGGTGAGACACTGGAACAGGTTGCCCAGAAAGGTTGTGAATGCCCCCTCCCTGGAAGCATTCAAGGCCAGGCTGGATGGGACTTTGAGCAACCTGGTCTAGAGGGAGGTGTCCCTGCCCATAGCAGAGGGTTGGAACTGGATGATATTAAAGGTCCCTTCCAACCCAAACCATTCTATGATTCTATGACTGGACTCAGCCTTCAGAGCTGGCAGCACATTTCTCAATGTAATGGCCTCCTAGAAGTTTACATGCTGCAATAATGACAGAGTTTGAAGACCCCCAGTGTGTTCCCTATTCAACTTCAGTTGGTTGATTTTTTTCTGGGCATGTCTGAGCTGGAGCTCAGCAGCAGTCCTCTCCCAAAAGTGATTTATACGAAAGATCTGGCATCCCCGGTTTCTATTGAATTGCAGTCCCTGCAAATGGTCTGATAAAATCAGATACTCTGATAAAAATCTCTACGCTTATTCTTTGATTACTGAGCAAGCTCAATTTCATCATGGTGAAGTAGAAGCCAGCAGTTACAATTACCTTTCCTTCCTTTCATCTGGCTTTTAATATTTGGATTTAAGATGGAAAAATTACAAATGAATAAATCTGCACCAAGTCTAGTCAAGATTTTTCTCTGTATAATAATATTATTCATATCTCTATGATTAGCAACAGCTGGAATAAATTTTAGTAAAAATATATTAAAATCTGCATTGTGGAGTAAGCCACATGGAGTCACTGTAATTTGAGGAAGGAAAAAGTTTTCATAAAAGCTACTGAGAAAGGAATATGGATTTTTCTTTCAGGTGACTTTTTTCCATTTTGTTTTCGCAAGCAGATCTGGTTTTATTTCACTGTGCTCAACTTTCTGGTGCTCGTGTTGGACAAACACTTGAGATACAGCAGTACCTCAACCAGCCACGCTGGACACTGCTTCTTCTCACTAAACCAAGGTGTACCGAGCTGCTCAAGCTGTGTTAAAGCAAAGTTTTCAGCTGCCATTACAATGACCTAATCCAGTGCTGGTGCTATATCAGCTGGAAAGCTATTAGGCAGCTCCACTTTTCACCTGCAAACATCATCTGTACCAGCTGCTGTTTTCAGAAAGTGGCTGAGAAATGCGCAGGCAGCCAATAGATCAGTTAGAATCAAAGCAATAAAACTCTGTACAGCTTCTCGAGAGAAATAATTTGAAACCCCAGTTCAGTGGCCAATTGAAAAGGGCAGCATCAGGAGGAAGTAGAGTGGGGAAGAGGCAGCTGGGAATTACTGGAGCAGCTTTTCAGTGCTCCCTTTTCTCTCTGCGTTGTTCCATATGTCTAAATGACCCTCAGACTGGAGGTGGGCTGAAGTGGACCCTCCTTAGAGGTCCTTGCTTCTTCAGTAGTCATCTGCACTCCTGAGAATCTGCTGTAGACAGATAACATATGTTGCAAAGCGTGAGGAATTTTTAATAAAAATATAAAGAACTTTCTGAATGAAAGTGATTACCTAAGTGTGGGAATGCCAGAGAGAAGAGCGGAATGGTAGGTGCAGATGGCACCTCAGCCAGCAGGTCATCAAGGTGACAACGGGTCTGTGTGAGACTAACCAGAACCTCCTAAAACCGAAGACAGTCTACACAGCGAGCAAAATGAAGGACAGGCTAATAAACCAGAGCCCTCAAGAAGTGATGAAAGGAAGAAAAAAGCAGGCAAGGGGCCATAAAACACCCAGATAAGGACAGAAAAGAAAATACTAAGCCAGGGGTGGAACAGGATGAGGAAACAAAAGATCACACTGTCAACTCTTAGGAGATCCAAGAGCAGCACTTGGCTTCCAGTCCATGGAGAACCTAGGCGACATGTTGAGATGCCTACAGATGTCCCTTTCCATCTTCACCACCACAAGTCACCTGGGCCAGAGCACCTGGACCCATCCATTTTGGTGTTTGGAAGCATGAAGGTATGTGAATGTGTAAACCCTGTTTTGTTTCAAGTAAAATCCCCTCTGTCCTGTTTCAGCTCACATAGCAGTTTGTTGCATGGTTACGGCTGTGTTACAAAATGAGTTTGGCAAGGTTATTGATAAGAGCTACATATACTAATGTTACTTGACTATTCATCTACCTGAGTACAAACTTCTGGCTTGCCTGAAATGCTCTATAGAGACATACAAGTGTTCTTCCTGTTCTCCCCGCAGGCAAACACAAGCTCAGGATTGCAGCTCCTCCTGTTAGTGGGTGCCACAGGGCTCCTTCCTCCCAGGCTCTGGGATCACATCTTCTCTCCAAGGAGGTGAGTTCTCTATGTTTCTTTATGCACACCTGCACTCCATTCTCTAGCCTGATGCCGCTCTAGCTTCCTTCTCAGCTAATAGGAACATATAACCTGTATTTTTAAACAATTAGAAAGAAAATACTGAGTTTTGCCTAATTCTGGATCTTCTCATTTCCCATGGCTACGGGCCAAAGCCAGAAGTCATCTGCAATTCTGCTGAAGCACTCCTAGGGTCCCTGCAGTGGGACTCTGGAAGATTTCTGGACAGCTTTTGCAGCCTGGAAGAAGCAGGCATCAAACCCAGCCAATTTGCAAGCATTTCCAGGGTGCTCACTGTCACTAAAGCTCAGTGAAACCTCTCAGTGGTGTCTTCTGTCGCCTCCACTAGACCAAAAATTTAGTTCTAGGCTGCTTTATGATGCTCTGGGTTCACTTGTTTGTGCTTTCCTACTTTTCGTTGTGTCCAGAGCAATGCAAAACATCAACATATGAAACCTTCCAAGTGAGGAAACTCCAGACAGCACAGAAACTCCATGAACGCAGACAGCCCCAGCTCATCACACCTGCCATTTTCTCCCGTCCCTGGAATATGGGACCCAACGGCTTGGCTCAAGTTTCATCTTACATAACTGCCACTCACAGGGTCCTTCTGAGATTTTCCTGTGGGCTGTTTAGAGACTTGCAAAGATGCTCCGTGGCCCAGCATATCTTAGCTGTTATAGACTTAATTCCAGAGCTTTGTTCCTCAGGCACAACGCAACCTTTTTCTTTGTACAGCAGAGGTCATGTATGCTGAGACAGAGCTTCCCTAGATTCTGTTGCAAGAATAATGAGTGTTTCTCTGCAAAACCTGGGAAAAAAAAAAAAAAAAAAAAAAGAAGAAGAAGAAAAAAAAAAGAAGGATTTCCATGATCCCCATCATCATCTCAGTGCAAAAGGCCAACGCTCTCCGGTACAAACAAAAACAATAATAATAGCAAACAAACCACTCTATCAAACCACAGTACTCCTCTCCACTCTTAATTCTTCCTTGGGAAAAGATGGAGAGAAAACAAATTAGCTTCCTGAGGGTTACCACTGCTTAAAAGGATCTGTTGATGAAATCAGTAAAAGAACATACTGAGCTTGCTCTGAATAGGCAAGGGCTGTAGAAGAGCCTCAAGGAAAATTCGGGCGCAGTCCGACATTGAAGAAGTTGGGTCTATTTCTAGTTATCTCAGTATTGACGTAGCTCAACCATTGTGAGGAACAGGAAATTCATAAAGACTGGGTTAGTCTTTTTGGCAAGAGGCTGGCATCTGCCATGGGACATTAATCCATTCTAAGCTGCAGTAAGCTGAGCTGCTGGGTTTGTATTCGTGTCACTGAGACTGCTTACACTCACTGCTGGTCTATAAACTCCTATTAGTCTGGCTTGGCAGTGGCTTACATCTTGATGGAAAGAATAGCCTATGGATCACGATCATTAAGTAATAATTTATACAAATTCTGCTAAGCGAGTCATTTTTCCTGAGTCCGCCTTCTAAAATATTTTGGGGAGAGATGAATAAAGCAAAAGTGGGATTTTTTTAGAGAAAGGGGACTAGAAGGTCCCAGGGCATTTGTCATTGTAATAAACACATCTGCCAGCTGAATTGGCAGAGCTGTTAAATTCAGTTTCTATGAAGAGTTCCTCCAATGCTGAGATCTTGGATGCCTCGCAAAAACTTTGCTCTCTGGTCAGCTGATGCAAAATAAAATTAAGGAAGAAAAGTAACTGACAGCCACAGTTAGCATCTTTGTTTTTCTGAATATCAGACTGTCCAAAACGTTAATGAGAAGAGGAGGACTCATAAGGGGTGACTTGACAGGAATCACATTTTAATTTCCTTTGTGAAATATTGCAGGCTTCTCTCTCTCTCCAGGGAGCACCTTGCTGTTCTTGCCTGTGGGGACCACGTATCCTCCCCGCAAAGAAAACATATCCCACGGTATTTCCTTCTTTGTTCTCCCAGATGAAACTTCCCAGACGAGCTTAATGGGAATCCCATTAAATTTTTTAATTCGTTAAACTGGTTTTTAACTTTTCAGGCTCCTGTCGTGCCATAACACTGACTGACAAATGACAGGGCCCTGCTAGGTTTGTCCAGTGTGTAACGTGAGCTCCCAGGGCTGGAAGCAATAAAACAGTTTTTTGAGAATTGGGGTTTTGTAAGAGACACACTAGCCCTGACTTCACCACGCCCTTTGATTTTGTTAGCTGCAGTTTGGCAAGCTATGGTTGGGTTTCATTAGAGTTGCTATCATTAGAGGCTCTCCCTTCTCAAAGGTAGGGAGGATTTTCTGGGTGCATCAAGGTCATTTAAGAGCATATAAGCAGGAAGGGGAATGGCTGTTTATGAGGGTGGATAGTGATAGGATAAGGGGGAATGGTTTTAAACTGAGGCAGTGGAGGTTTAGGTTGGATACTGGGAGGAAGTTTTTCCCCCAGAGGGTGGTGACGCACTGGAACAGGTTGCCCAAGGAGGTTGTGGATGCCCCATCCCTGGAGGCATTCAAGGCCAGGCTGGATGTGGCTCTGGGCAGCCTGGTCTGGTGGTTGGCGACCCTGCACATAGCAGGGGGTTGAAACTCAATGATCTTTGAGGTCCTTTTCAACCCAGGCCATTCTATGATTCTGTGGTTTAGGAAGAGAGCTGATGAGTGCCATGCTGGAGCCCTGATCTGCATGGACAACGTCAGAGTTGCATAATGACCTGACCAAGGCTCACACCGAGCAGTTTGTAAGAGATGACTTTCAGATGAATCAAAAGGCAGCCTCCCCTTCCCACACTGACCTCCTTGGCCAGCCTGTTTGGAGCTGCCCTAAGCTGAAAATCTCATCTATCTTTTACCATTACATTTTCAAAAGACTGTGGGTTGAAAAGAACAAAGAAAAGCTACCATTAAAGTCTGGCTCAGCTACTATCGTCTCTTGCTGGTTTTGGAAACAAAGTAAAGAGATGTCAGTGGAACATTTCAGCTCACTGTCATTAATACAGTTGGGCTGTCCTGGAAGAATGGCTCCCTCGAAATTCAGAACATAGTTTCTCTGGCTTTCTAGGTAAAACCAATCAGATCCCAGACTGAGCAGGGGAACAAGGCAAAGAAATGGTGGAAGAAAATGAGACTTTTAGCTACACCACACAAAAACATCTGAAGCAGCAGAGGTGCAGGAAAATTAGGAGGTGTGCCCAAAGCTACCTTGGGCAGGGAACACAGGCAGGAGCTGACAGCACACTTGCAAGGCCCACTCCTCCCTCCGAGGCACACAACTGATTGGGGAAGGTTGGCTCTGCACTCTGGATTTCACTGGTTCTTGTGTTCCCAGTTCATACTGGGATGAGTAGGCAAGAGCAAAGGACGTAGCCATTGGCACGGCGGTACTACTGGGAAGCACTGCAGTGAAAGCTGTACTTCTCTGCCCTGGCCAAGAACCACAATGGAGCACAGGGAGGGCTGGAGCAAGGCTTTCCTCAGCCTTTCTGAAGATTTCCTATGGGCTTTTTCAATCTTTGCACTCCAAGATTCTGAGGTAAGAGTGGGACAGGGCTTTGCTTTGGAGACAAAATGTTGTGCCCTCTCACTGCTGACCTCAGGACACAGTTATCTGTAAATCAACCCTAACGCAAAATCCCTAACGGGCAATATGATAAGATGTCACATCATTACAGCATCTTGCAGCAGACTGTGCTTATGCCAAAATCAGAGGAGCAGGAACGCATATGCCCTTACAGTGACAGCATAGGAGATTTTGTTTTGGTTTTGAATAAATGATTGATAGGGTAAAGGCAACTGGGGGAACGGGTCAAACACAGCTAATGAAAAAAGTAGATCCAGTCGTCATCCTGTTATATCACTTGCTAATAGAGTAGTGTTTAGCAATAGCTTGGGTGTTGTAAGGCTTAAGGTTATCAGCAGAATGACTGCAGAGAGCTGTTTGGCATTCATACTGCATCTGCGACTATAACCCAGCAATTTAGACAAAAACATGTACTCTCCATAGGTGCATGGCATAGGTTATTAGTATTATTAATATAGTAATAGTCATAATAAATTACATATGGAGTGTATTTGTTATTCAGAGAAAAACTTAATTATAATTTCCATGCTGGCAGCATTTGATTTACTTTTTCTTATCTCTGAAATTGTGTAATTAGTTCCCAAGTTACTACTCCTATGAAATCTCTGTCTTGTTGGGGGTAGGAGATGTGGAGCTACAGCTGCAGCCATTGCTCTTTCTGGCAAAGATAGCTTTCCCTTGAGAATATTAATTTTTAACATAAAAATGAAGAATGAGTAAAACCGTGTTATATAAAAAAGGAGGAATGCTCTGTACGCACCTCACAGGGCTCTGCCCTCACGTTGGAGAGATGTCTTTGGTAAAAGGAGCTCTCTAGTGTCCAGTTGTGATACTGCAGCTGGGAAAAAATGATGCTACGAGCACAGGACCCGACAAAACAGATGTGCAAAGCAAATGGAAAGCTCAAGTCTCTTGTTTTAGGTACTCAGTGCCAATGTGTAATGTCCAAAGTGATACGTAAGCATTGCAAACCAACATCGTACTCAAAAGTGTTAAGGCACGGGGTAGAGGTTTCGTTCATTCCCACCTTTCCTTCCCAGTCTGTTTTAAAGGAACTCCTGCTGCACTTCTGAAGTTGCTCTGTTTGGTCTGTGGGGCAAGAATGTGTGTGCACATCTGCCAACATCCAGGCTGTGAAAAAAAGAATTCTGAATTTCACTGTGCTCCTCTCCAAACACAGCAGAAGTGCCTGCCAAGGTCAGGAGCAAATAGCAGCGTGAAGCGTAGTATGTGATACAAAAGAATGTCTAATTGCAGCTGCTGGTATTTAATGCATACAGCTGATTAAGTAAAATTGTCTCATGCCAGGCCTTGGTCACTAATCACAGAAAGCAAAGCATAAAAATGATGTGTGTATGGTACTGTACAAAAGCAGAAAGCCTCTCTGTCTTTCTAAAATTAAGGCCTTAACACTTTAATTAGTAGTTATTATGCAGGTTTGACTGCATGCTACAATAATAAATACATTGCCTTTGCACTTTTTTAATGTTTGTGTTCTGTTCTTTCAACAGGCGAGTGATGAGCTCACCAATGTTGGTAAAAATGAATTTGAAAGTCTAACTGGTTATCACTGGATATCACAGATGGAGAATAATTACTTGACAGATTGGCAAACTGAGATTATCTGCAAATATTATGAGAGACATTGGAAGCTCTTCTAAAACACGCCATTATTTTAAATAGCATTTTGCAATTGTGGTACCTCCCTTGTGGATACTGTGGCTGAATATTGCAAGTATGAAAAACAATGCCATAGTTGAAGGTTTGTCGCTGAAAAGCACCACCTCGTGTTTCCTACACCCCGCTTCCCACAGCAAGACTTATTCTAGAGTAGAAAATATAAATGAAGAGGTAATAATTAATGAAACGTGTCTCAAATGCAAGAAATCCTACACAGAGCTATATTGTTCACCTTTAATCACTGCAAATGAAATGATGTTTGGTGGATTTCCTGCAGGTTACCAAGAGGCAGACGGTTAAACCTTTTGCCTTGAGATGTGCTCCTTCTCCCATTATTGGCCTTCATCTTCTGAGCTCAGCTTACAGAGAGGTCAGTTTAGTCTCTGAAATCTAATTTCAAGAATAAGCCACAAACAACAAAGAATGCTGCCAGACTCTGGTCAGTCACGACGATAATAGTTTTCCTCCACTCAGCATCTCAGCTGGTGATTATTCTTGATAAATGCAAAGCCCATCTGTACATTATTGTGTCCAAACAACAAACCCGTAGCCATGAGAGCAATGGCTTGACCAAGGTGTTGCACTCAGGTCAGGGTAATTCCTGATACGTGTACAGTCTGGGAGAAGAACTCATTGAGGGCAGCCCCGCGGAGGAGGACCCACGGTCTCTGATAGATAATAGGCTTGACATGAGCCACCAGTGTGCTCTTGCAGCCCAGAAGGCCAACAGTATCCTGGTCAGCATCAACAGAGGGGTGGCCAGCAGGGAGAGGAAGGTGATTATTCCCCTCTGCTCTGCCTTCATGAGGCCCAGTACTGCATTCAGACCTGGGGCCTCCAGCACAAGAAAGATGTGGAGCTGTTGGAGAATGTCTAGATGAGGGCCACGAAGATGCTCAGAGGGCTGGAGCACCTCTCCTGTGAAGAAAGGCTGAGGGAGCTGGGCTTGTTCAGCCTGGAGAAGAGAAGGCTCCGGGGACACCTCTCTGTGGCCTTCCAGTACTTGAGAGGAGTTTATAAACAGGAGGAGAACCAACATCTCACACAGTCTAATAGCGATAGGACAAGGGAAAATGGCTTTAAACTAAAAGTGGGGAGATTTGGGTTAGATGTTAGGCAGAAAATCTTTACTCAGAGGGCGGTGAGGCCCTGGCACAGCTGCCCAGAGAAGCTGTGGGTGCCCCATCCCTGGAGGCACTCAGGGCCAGGTTGGATGGGGTCCTGGGCAGCTTGAGCTGGTGGGGGGCAGCCCTGCCCATGGCAGAGGGTTGGGGCTGCGTGGGCTTTGTGGTCTCTTCCAACTCAAGCCATTCTATGGTTCTTTGATCTATGATTCCTGTGGCTCTTTTCAAAAATGCAACAAACTATTGATATTTTCAGACCAGAAAGCTAAACCAAAGTGTTTCTTGCCTCCTCCTAAAATGGTTTGAAAAAAACCCTCTGATTCTTAAACTTAGAAATATTAGTCCCATATTCTCTGTGAGATTAGAATCAGAATCACAGAATCGCAGTGGTTGGAAGGGACCTCTGGAGATCATCCAGTCCATACTCGCCTGATAATACCAGTTCCCAAGAGTAAGTTGCAAGAGTTAGAGGAAGAGACTCCGAAAATCTTCTTTTCTGATCTCCTGCATAATCCAGTACAGAGAATTTCACAAAATCAGTGGCGAATTTCTGTCTTATGAGCAGTGTTGGCTCCTTGTACTCCACACAGCCCTCACTCACCCCTTTTGATGTCAGCTGAAAGGGTGCTGTTGAATTGGAGAGGACCCGTACAGAAGACAGCAGTTCCTGGAGTCCTACAAGACTTTGTCAGGGAGATCTTGGTATTTTACCTCATACCTTCTTCAAAAACGATAAACCAGAAGACAAGTAAACTGTGTTATAACATGAAGGATAAAATCCATAATTCAGGACAGCACAGAAAGCACCTGGTTTCGTGCTTCATTTCCATTTCTAAACATAGAAGAGATTCACAGAAGCATCTGCTGAGCTTTTGAATGACTTTGGATCAGCCGTAAGTGCCTGTATGCCAAAAGCAAACCAAGCACACACATGAAAACAGGCAAATTGCAGTGACACCAGGTCAGTTTACATCCCAAACCGATAGCAAGTCTGCTTTGGTAACGAATGCACCCAATAGAAAGAATGCAGAAACTTTGCATGTTCTTCACAGCATGAGAATGCTGAACATTAAACAGTTGCAAAAAATATGTACTTAACCTTTGGGTTTTATATCTCTGCTTTTCATTCTCTCCGCTTATAGATAAGGACAGTCAGATTAGATGGAGATTTGCAAGTGGTAAAAGACGTTGTTGTTCAAGGAATAGTTTCTATTCGTTATGGTAAATACTTGGTCAAAGCAAAACTTGAGATTTTGGGATAGCCACGTTGTGTGCCTGAGATCAGTGAGTTACAGCCTGAGGGCCACAGCAAAATCAGGGGAAATTTCAGAGAGCAGATCAGACCTTTTGGAGTGTCGTTGACTGTACAGAAGAAATGTCTTCATTTGCTTGGTTTGAAGGGCTCCCAGGGAAAAAAAAAAAGTTTATATATATTACCTGGAGTACAGAAATAATGAGAAATGTCAATCTTGCTCTCTGCTTGCCTGGGGGATTTTCTTCTCCTCAGAGGGGTGCAATATTCACCTCTGCTGGCTATCTGATAAAGAAAAATATGTGGTTAGACTGGAATCACAGAGCCAGGAAGAATCAGCCAAACCTGTCGAAGGTGATGTCATTTGTCACCCTCCAGACATGAAAAAGTGGACATCCGCCTGGACCTGCCACCACCCACCACAGACACCACTGGAGTCCATGTCGGGTCACAGCCCTCAAACCTAACGGGATTTGCTGCAAGCGTCAGCATAAGGCACACTAATAAAAGAGCAGCCACTGCTGCAGGTCCTTTCTGCTAGCATTACTGCAGTGGCTGTGCTGATTTCCCACTGTAGGATGGTGGGAGATGCTGAAGGCAAAGAATCCGGCCTTGTTGCTGGTGCTGGTGATGTCAGTGAGTCACCCAGCTGCCTCAGCTGAAAATTAGTCTCCCAGCCTCTCCAGTCCTGATGAATATTGATGAACTTCATGGCATTGAAAGAACCAAACGCAGGACAGCTGTCTGAAGGGACAAATGCTTCTGCTCTGGATTGGGAAAAAAGGAACAGATCCAGACAGGGGAGTGGCTGTGACGAGCCAAGACAGTCTTCTCCCTCATTTGTCAAAATGTGATTTGCAGACACACTTCCATTCACCCTGTGGCTGCCATTTTCCACATCCTATGTCCACAAATCTCTCTTGCTAATTTGATAGGCAATATGTTGGCTGCCTCCTCTATAAAAAGCCTCTCTGAACTGGGATGCTTCCCAGCTCATTTTAATAAATCATGACTGTAATTAAATTCTTTTGCTGCATATTTCTGCAATAAAATCCATATCATTCATTTATTAG
Organism: Gallus gallus; assembly: GCF_016699485.2. Taxonomy (NCBI): domain Eukaryota; kingdom Metazoa; phylum Chordata; class Aves; order Galliformes; family Phasianidae; genus Gallus; species Gallus gallus. The sequence continues at coordinate 59,736,375 of NC_052532.1, read as the reverse complement.
CCTTTTTTTTTTTTTTTTTTTTTTTTTTTTGCTGTCCAGATATCATTCTGTCTTACTTCTAAAGCTGCCCCTCCTGCCTGGTCATTTGAAGAGTGCCATCTGCTTTGAATCACTTGTCTAACTCAGCTTCTTCCTCCTTGACCTCATCTTCAGAGCCTCTCCTCAATTCTGTCCAACCCAACAGCCCCATTTTTCTTACAGCCACTGTCCCTGCCTCAGGCAACCACTTAAGCCACTCTCAATAGCTCAGCTTATCAAGGCTGTCCCACTGCTGCAAGAGCCACTTCTACCACTGTGCCAACAAGTGAATCTGACGCAACCCCTTCCCAATTCCTGCTTAGCTGTAATTCCTATTTTGTGGTTGCAGAAGATGGAGAGGAAGACCTGAGCTGGATCACAGAATCACAGAATGATAGAGGTTGGGAGGGACCTCTGGAGATCATCTAGTTCAACCCACGTGGATGCTCACACTCCATTGGGTTTGGGGAAGAGGACCTTGAGGCATGCAGGCCAACCGAAGCACAGACATGTTAAACACTGACTGTAGCAAAGGCAGCGGGTACAGTCAGGAGAAGAACTCGGTAGTCCCTGCCCTCATCTTTACATCTCATTCCAGCACAAAACCTCACTTAATTTTCATGAAAGTCACGTCAGTCCCAGTGGTTGGAGAGAATGGAGCCATGTTTTGGCAAAATGGCAAAAAGCTGGATGGCAAAGAAGCTGGATGGGATCTGGGTCAGACAAAGCAGTGTAAGCATGGAGTCTTTGCCTTGGTTTAAAAAGCAGTGTTTCAAAGACATGGATGCACGAAGGAGCATCTTGTTCTGTGCTTCATCAGAAAACACCCATTTTTAGCAGGGACGTGTTTAGAAGGTGGTGTCCTTCGCTTTTCACCTCCTTAGAAGCATAATATGCAAAAAGGCATAATGTCTGAAGTTATAATGTAGGGTCAATTTTATACTGACACTTGGTTTCGTATTCGGAATAGATTGAGATATGCCTCCTTTTGCATCACTCCAAACTGGGTTTTAAACACGTAAGTGGGGAAATTAACATGAAAATGAGTCCTTAAACTGCAGTGACTTGAAAGATGCAGAGCATGAAGAATTCAAATGGCTTTCACTCCATGACCCAGTTAAAATACATGGAGCAGAGCTGCAATTTGGTTGCAAGCATTTCAGAGTCATTGGGATGTGGAGGCTGCCTCCACCCTTCTGCCAGTGTAACTGTACGCTGGTACTCTGATGCAGACCAAAGAATGCTGCAAACATCCACAACGATTTTTCCCTAGAATACGTTTCCATTAGTTTGTCCTTTTTCTCAGGCTTTACGAGGGAGCAGGAAAATACTTGAGATTGCAGATGAGCTTTGCAGAGACGTGTAGAGGTATCACATGATCACCGGTAATGCAATAGAGGTACCACTTACACTGGTACTGAAAGTGCAACTGCCATTCCATGCTATTATGAAGTCCAAATGTATTCCATCAGAAGAAATAGAAATAAAATCTCAGCGGCATTTTCTATTATGTAAAAATGGCTTTGTTGAAGAAGGCATTGGTGAAAGTATCTGAATTCTAGGAACAGAGAAAATGAAGCCCTTCTTCTCTGTTCATTAGAGTAGGTATATTATTCATACGCCAAGCAATTGGGTAAGCTAATATGAAGTATTCTAGTGCTGCATTAGCTCAAAGTCAGTGTCCTTGCTCTGCAGAAGGGTAACAGAGTAGTACAACATCAGTGTGAAGGGCCTCGTGAAGCTTTGCCCTCAGGATCCCGGAGCTGCCTGACTTCCTCTGAGAAAACTCACACACCATTATGAGGGAAGCAGAAGTGACAAAGTTGTCATCTTTTCCACGATGCCTTTTGTCTCCTTGTGACAAGCCTTCTTATTTTTATAGGAAAGTGTAGGAACAAGGGAAGCTTAGGGCCAGAGCAGCATCCCCCTGCATGGGAGCACAGGCAAGGACAGACTCCAGGAGCTCCAGCCCCAGACCTGTCAGTGAGAACTAAAGGAACAGCCTCGTTAGCTGACAGCAGCAGCAACACCTTGGTTTCCCTGTGGATTATCTGCTCGGGGAAAAGGGACAGAACATATTTGGCAAGTATACATGTTCTCAGTGTAATAACACGTTGCGGCTGCATTCCTTTTCTTTGCATTACTGGCTTCGAGTTTCAGTTCTTTTTCCTTTCATACTCATTTGCAGCTGCTGGGCAGGCTTTGAGGGAGCCTTGCGCAGTATCCACAAGCGTGACCTTTCCTGTATTACAGCAAGGATAAGCTGAGGCTGAGATAAGCAGCCTGATATCCTCCAGGCATCTCTGCTGCAGGTGACATCACTGGGGGAACAAATGCCAGCCCCTCCTGGTCACGCTCATTGCGGAGCCCCTGCTCTCCTCCCCTCGGTCAGCAACACAGAGCACTTTTTAATTGTCTCTGTAAATGACAGATTGTCTGATACAGGCAGAGCTGTGAAGCAGCAACGTGCACGCTGATTCCCGTGTCAGACAGCAGCCATCAGTTTACCCTCTTATGACAGTTTGGAGGTGTTCCCACCTCTCCTCCTGCCACCTATGGCTGGCCCTCAACAAGGCTTGGCCCTGTCTCTTGGACCAGGGCCACACAAGCGGTTTATCTGACACTGGCACAGGTGAAGATATGGAAACATGTTGCAGGGGGCAAGGAGCACACTGGCTCTCTGGGAAGCTTCCAGAGCAATCCTACAGCCCTATTCCTTTTCTGCTATTTCTGACCCTCTCAGCTGTACCACAGTCGTGTGTACCTTTTCCAGGCATGGGTAGAGGGAACCTACTGAGGGAGTTCTGAGAATCAAGTGGCAATTAGGGCTCCAAGCTCTTTCTCTGTTAGCCCCTACTATGCAGCCTTCTCTTCTTAAGGCTGAATATACCCAGCTCCGTCAGTCTTTCCTTGTACATTTTGTACCTCTGCTCCCCGATCACATCAGTGGCCACCCACTAACATCACTTCTGTTTATCAACTTTTTTTCCTACCAGCGAGCCAGAACTGGTCACATTATGCCAGATGTGGCTTCACAAGTGCAGAATAGAGGAAAACAATCACTTACCTCAACCCACTGCCTCTGCTGTTACTAATGCAGCCCAGTGTCTTTTGTGCTTGGCTCTCATTCACGCAGTGGCACATTCTTGACTCACATTCAGCTCGATGTCCATCAGGACCTCTAGGTCCTCTTATGTAAAGCTAGTTTCTAGTCAGCCTGTCCCCAGTTTGTACTGTTGCATGGTGTCACTATTTACAGGGTGCAGGACTTCACATTTGAAGTCTTGAACTTCATGATGCTCCTGTCACCAGATTCTTGTTCATGCCTCCCGGGATGACGACTCCCAGTATATAAAATAGCTGCAAGTAATAACACAAAAGAGATGACAGTCAGCCTAATGGCATTGTATAAACTAAGAATTCAGCAGGACTGACAGCTGTGCTATACTCATCCTTCTACTAGAAAACACCGTGCTGCTGTCCTTCATGGGATAGTTGATGTCCTTACTTTTGAAGAGAAAACCAAAGGATGATGCTTGTAACAGAAGAGGCCAAGAGAATTCCTCTGAGAAGATTTAGTGGATAGAATTAAGGTGCCTTTTTGTCTTTATTTCCAGTCCCAGAAATCAAAATTATTAGCATCAGCCCAAAGCACATCTTCTCATCTGAAACAAAAAAAAAGATGCACTTTCCTGTGACCTTAACTCAGTCACACAGGTCAAGCAGCAAAAATTAGATGCTTAAAATAACAACTAAGCTGAGCTTCACTGCTCCTCTACACAGGCATTTTTCCACAGGACAGAAAAAAAAGTGAGCAGTATTTCCTCATCAGATCTGCTTAGTCATTCAAATAAAAAGACAACAGCTAGGTTACAACAAGCAAGAATTAAAGGGAAGATAATGCCGTGTTCTTAAGTCATGCAAAGCCTAAATGCCTATTGCTCAGAGTGAGGGGGAAAATGGTTCCTCTCCATGAACTGTGCTGACAGCAATATCTGTATCTTGCTCTTCCTGTTTTCACTCTTGCCCACACAGCAGTGGCTTTCAGTTGGCTCATTTCTCTCGTCTAGCACAGCATGTTGAAACACCATGCAGTAAATCAATGCAAATCAATTCCTAAATCTGCTAGAAAGAGGCAAGTGTATACTATTTTTAAAGAAAATTAGGAGGAGCTTACCAACTCACGCAGAAACTTGGGGCAGATTCCAATGTTCAGACGTGGTTGGCGGGAAAACAACTGTGAGGACTTTCCCATCTGAAGGAGGAGGTGGGCAGCCTGGACAGAGGATGGAGATGCCTGCTGTCACTGTATGGTTAACAAATGACACTCCCTTTGGAATGACTTGGGTTACTGTAAGCCAGAGAGACTCAACTCCCTTTCCCATGACTTCAGCAATTTTCTGGATTAAGGCCCAATACAAGTGTGCCTGAACTGTCCGTGATAAAAAGCTGTTGGAACAACACCAGCAGAGTTAGGGTGAACATCTTTCCCACTCACCTAAAGTCTCCCCAGAGGGGGGCCAAAATTGATTCTGGGGAGCATAATAATCGAGGAATAATAACTTGGGGAATGGGACCTCACAGATACCTCCCTTTCAGCTCACACAAACTGAGGGGTCTGGAGGCTGCAGGGAGCTCAGGCCCATCTGCTGGACTACTCGTGTTATCCCAATGCAGCAGCTCAGTGGACCAGTCCCAGTCCAGCCCTCTTCCTCCACCTGGAAGCCACAGGGAGCTTAGGGCCATCCTCTGGGTTCCTCCTGTTCTCCAGCACAGCAGCACAGAGGACACCAGTCCCAGTTCAAGTCCTTCCCTTTTGCTCAGAGCTTGGGGAAGAAGAGGTGAGAGGGCTTGGGGAAGGATGAGGATGGGCAACGGGGAAGGAAAGGTGAAGGAGCAGCAGCTGGCACTGGGGCTCTCTGGCAGATGATGACATTTCAACAACTGGGGGGCAAGGTGTGTGAGGAGTGGCTGAGGCCCCTTAGTTTGTACAGGCCAGAGCAGAGGGGCAGTGCTGAGCTCTGCTCTGTGTGACAGCGACAGGGCCCGAGGGAACGGCATGGAGCTGTGCCAGGGGAGGGGCAGCTGGGGGTGAGGGACAGGGTCTGCACCAGAGGGCGGTGGCCATGGAATGGGCTGCCCAGGGCTGTGGACATGGCCCTGAGTGCTTGGAGTTCAAGCGGCACTGGGACACCGCTCTCAGACGTAGGGTTTGATTTTGAATGGCCCTGTGTAGAGACAGGAGCTGGACTCGATGGTCTTTGAGCGTCCTTTCCACTCAGGAAATTCTAAGAACGATTTCTGCTTCTTCTCACCCTCCTCTATTCCTCTTCCACAGCTTTCTCTCTTCCATGACTGCTGAGTTGCATGTTTCAAAAACAAGATTTCCTGAGTTCAAAGCATGGTAGACAATCTTGCAGCTATGAGAGAACTGGCAGAACGGTATCAGCTTTACTGGGTAACCTTGCTTCCAGAAGTAGCAGGAACCAGTACACCTCGCCGTGTGAGATAAAGATAGTATAATAGGACAGGAAAAGAAGAGGAAATAGTAATGACGATAAAACTATAAACAAAGCAAGTGACGCATATCCCAGTTGTCCACCACCCACTACCTGATGCCCAGCCCAAACTCTGACCAGTGGCCAACCCCCAGCCAACTCCTTCCCGTTTTGTTGTTCAGCACGACACCATCTGGTATGGAATATCCCTTTGGCCAGTTTAGAATGGCTGTCCTGGTTCTGTCCCCTCCCAGCTTCTTGTGCCCATTCCCAGCCCTCTCGCTGACAGAGCAGTGCAAAAAATAGAAAAGTCCTTGAATTAGTGTAAACACTGCTCAGCAACAACTGAAATATTGATGCGTGATCAACACTATCCTCATTCTGAATCCAAAACTCAGCACCACACCAGCTACTAGGAAGAAATTTAACTCTATCCCAGATTTAACCAAAACAGCAATGCGGACGTTGAGCAAATAGTCTAGCTATTAAAAAGGCAATTTCAGTTATCTTGAAACCCCAGGACATCTACAAGTATTTTCCGCCAAAGAAAAACATAAACATACACTCCAACTTCATCAAAATAAACTCTCTTAGAGGAACTCTACTTGCAAAAGCTCTTGCCAGCAATGAGGAAAGGAGATGCTCTCACAGACCACGTTAGTAACCAAATGCTTGGCAGAGTCAGATGGGATATAGGAAACATCTTTCCCTGAGCTGAGGCTGGACCCACAGTCTCCAGCACTATGTCCTGTAAGGTAAAGGGGAGTTTTTGTGATCTCCCTGCTTTGTGAGATAGGAGAATGATGCTCTTACAAAGCCCAGTGAGCTGCTGTTCTGAGGTGTAATAAGCAGGAGCTTGATGTCTGAGGCTGTCTTTTAGGACAGTCTTTATTATTCAGCTGCTGTGACTCATTCCTACAGTAGAAAACAGCCCTTCTGTGGGAGCCTGCATCTAAGCTCAAGTAGCTTTGCTTTGCCTTTACCCTAGGACATTGCATTGGAATAATCCTTTTGCACATGGTCACTTACTTAGTGTTCCTGATTCCTTGGCTGTGCCTGCAAATAATCTGAAATATCTACCTTGCTTTCTAAAGTGCCTCTCTTTCTTTACAGAGAGGAAGCTAATCTGCTCATTTCTACATTTCCATTCAGTGAGCAGTAAATCCAGGGAACAGAGTGTGTAGTAGAAACTCACTGTGGTACTGGCTACTAGATCTGCCCGAAGGATATCTTTTGTCCTAGTTCAGCTAGTAGGCCTACTTTATCCCTTGGATGCAATATACATCATGCAACTGCTGTTGGCTTGCTATCCATGAGACAGAAAAATAATCAGCCTAACCACAGAGAAATGACATCTATTGGCTCATCAGCCATTTCCCCTCCTCCACAACTCCTTTTGCTACAAAAAGGATGCCATCATGGGAAAGAATGTCCTTGTTTATTTTTCCCATGTGGTGAGCTTGAACTCACTTACCTGCTGAATCTGTAAGGCTACCTGTGAGCTGTTCCCTCTGCAAGCAGAAAGCCATCAGCTTGGCTCGGTGTCTGCCTGACAGCCACCTAGAAGGATCCAAGCAAGAGGTGGAGGCCCAGTAAAACACATGTTGTGCCTCACTCTGAAATAGATACAGCAAGATGAGCTGGCGAGGAAGAGAGTCAAATCGTCTCAAGCCACTGTAAAACCCAGACTGTGCTCTCAGTAATATGATCAGATCTGGGGCTAGATGATCAGCTTTGGCAGTTCTAATAGGGTCTGTCTGCCAGCACTGTAATTGTAAACACAACCAACATCTGAATTTAATAATAATAATAATGATAAAAAGCGATGTTACTATGGCCCACACCCACTGGGACATCTCATTTTTGCTTTGGCTTTAAGATAAAGGATGATGAGGATGTTTGGATCAACAGCTCCATTTCAGTCAGTGTTTCTGATAAGTCTGTCACCACATTTGTCTCTGGAAAATATTAAGCACAACACAGAGCTCATTCCTAGATGATGTACAAGCAGCTTGTTTTTCTCATTTCACCACAAATCTTATTTATATATACACTGCAAATAGATTGATACCACACACAGAGCACATCTATAGGGCCCGATTTTCCAGCGTTAAATTAGATTTATGATCTTGTAATTCCACGGACTTCAATGAGTTTTTACCAGACTAAAGCTGGTTCCTGAGGAGAAAGGATGTATTATGAACTTGCACATACTACTTGTCTACCCACCCAGAAACATTAGTGTAAGCACGCACCTGGCACAGATGGTAACAGTTAAATTTGCCTCATCTTTCCTTTTATAAGACTATGATTTCAGTTGTTCACAACTGCCAAACATTCAATGTTCAGGCAGAAATTTTCCCTTTAATGTGTTTGCCTCAGGCTATGTATTTTCAGACAGTTCCCACAAAAATAATCCAGGAGTTTTTAGGATGAATTTAGGGAGAACGTTTCCCTAAAACCAAAGGCTCCAACTGCTTTAAACAGAGTATCTCAAAGCTTTGAGGTAAGAATTCAGAACACTGAAAGGAAGTGTTATGTTGTGTTCCAGAAATGGATGTGCTGCTGCCCTGGAAATCCATCCACAATCCTAAATCAGCAGCTCACACTGAGCTGTTGGCTTTGCACTGGCCCTGAGTTACCTGCACTGGCCCTAAGTTACCCAGCTGTGCCATCACTGGTGTGTTCTGCTGCAGTGGGAGATCTCTGCGCTCAGACAAGGCAAGCGGCAAACCCACAGTGGATGCTTACAAATCCATTTGTAAGGAACTGCATGATGGTGCTATATGCGTTCCGCCACACAACCATGTTGTGATTGCAACAACTGTTTAGGATGGCTGGGTTCAGAGGGCCACAGAGGCAGCAATATGGGTGAGTGGCAAACTTCAGAAAAGGGCAGATAGGGGGATCAGGGAAGCTACCCTAAGTTAGGTTGGCTTTGTATTTTATTTTATTTATAAGTAGCTACTGACAGTGTCCTGAAAAAAAGAATCCTCACTACTTCCCTTGCTTAGGCAGGGCTACACTCATTTCAGATGTTTACCCAAATACAGAAAATATTGCAAAATGATTTGCCAAGGTAGCCAAGAAGGCCAATAGCATCCTGGCTTATATCAGAAATAGCTCAGCCATCAGGAGCAGGGAAGTGATTGTCTCTCTCTACTCTGCTCTGGTGAGGCTGCACCTTGAGTGCTGTGTTCAGTTTCGGTCCCCTCACTGCAAGAAAGACATTGGGGCCCCGGAGCATGTCCAGAGAAAGGCAACAAAGGTGTGAAGGGTCTGGAGCACAGGTCTTACGGGGAGTGGCTGAGGGAGCTGGGATTGTTCAGTCTGGAGAAGAGGAGACTCAGGAGAGACCTTATTGCTCTCTATAACTACCTGAAAGAAGGTTGTGATGAGGTGGGGGTCGGCCTCTTGTACCACATAACTATCAGGACAGCTAGAGGGAATGGCCTCAAGCTGCTCCAGAGGAGGTTCAGGTTGGATATTAGGAAAAATTTTTCTCTGAAAGAGTGGTGCTGGAATGGGCTGTCCAGGAAGGTGGTAGGGTCATTGTCACTGGAGGTGTTCAAGAAATGTTTAGATGTCCTTTGGGACATGGTTTAGTGGGGAAATATTGTTGGTAGGCGGATAGTCGGACTAGATGGTCTTAGAGGTCTTTTCTACCTTAGTGAATTCTACAAGTCAGTGATGTGCCTCTCTTAGTGTGTGGAGAGTCTGTAGATCATTTAGGGTGGACTTGACCTTTGGAGTTAAAAGGCCCATCACCGCACTTCTACTCTAAGGAGAGACAAGGACCAAGAAATGCTTTTCTGTAGTTGCTTATTGCAGATGTGGAGGATCTCTGTGGTGTAAGACAGAACAGCACTATGCACGGACGGTATCTATCCTGTCACCTCGCTCTCAATGATGACACCTAGATGGTGGAGTAGAAGAAAAAGACCACCATCACAAGAGACAAGGTGATTGACAGAGAAGGTGAGACAGGAGGGTTGTCTGTGTGTGCACTCTTCCACTGTGACTCAAAGCAGACCCCACATTCTTTAGTCATGTGAAGAGATCCCCAGCAGGGAATATGGCCCACCAGTTTTTAGAGGCTGGCCTAGCAGGCCAAAGGTTCCCAAACCCCATATTCCAGGAGTTCACAGTAAAATCATAAAAGCATAGAATCATTAAGGTTGGAAGGACCACTAAGATCATCCAGTCCAACCACTAACCCATCCCACCATGCCCACTAACCTCAGTGTCACATCCACACGTTTCTTGAACACAAGCAGGGATGGTGACTGGATGGTGACTGGTGACAGGGATGATCACATCCCTGGGCAGCCTGTTTCAACACCTCACTACTCTTTTGGAGAAGAAATTTTTCCTAATATCCAACCTGAACCTCCCCTGGCACAGCTTAAAGCCATTCCCTCTAGTGCTATTGCTAGTTATGCAGGGGAAGAGGCTAACCTCAACCTTGTCACAACCTCCTCTCAGGTCATTGTAGGGAGCGATAAGGTCTCCTCTGAGCCTCCTCTTCTCCAAACTGAACAATCCCAGTTCCCTCAGCCACTCCTCATAAGACCTGTGCTCCAGACCCTTCACAGTTCTGTTGCCCACAGCACAGTGAATGGTCTTGTTATAGAACATTCCACCTTTAACTTACATTTATTTTGATGTTTAATGCAACTCTGCCGATCCACTGCTTACCATGCATGGTGGCCACTGCCATTTGTGGGCTGCAGACCACCCTGCCAGCATGAAGAGCTCTTCTTTGCTTCTACTGTACACTTAGCTCAAGTGGAGGTCTCTGCTAAATCTCAGCCTAAATAGCTCAGCCATTTTGCTGACCCCTGTGAGAGTACATATGGCTCCATATGGTGGGAAATCTGTTTTTTCAATTTGCTCCTAAGACCAAGCATAGAAAATTATATACAAAGCTATGGAAAGAGAATATTATGGTTGCAGAATCAAGCACTTACAAGTCAGGAACTGTGTGACAAGGTTTCAGTTACATAAAAGAAAGTTCTAAATAAATATGTTTTGATAGCCAAAAAATGCTCTCTGAAAGACAGGCTAGATAAATAGAAATAAAAGAATGAGGCCACTTTGTTTGAGAACAGCTTCTTAAATCATGATTGTCTTTCCAGACCATTTCCTTCTCTCCTCCCTAAACTCCTGCCAAATTGCAGCAAGGTTTAACATGAACGTTTCACAAAAGGTTGATCTTTGTACTTGAGAGATAAGAAAAGTCTGGGCTGTGGAAGTGATTTTTTTTCTTCGGTCATTTTTGAAGAGTTATAATGGTGTAAATTGAGTACCTTAAATTCACCGCAATGAAAAACTGCCGCACGATGTAATTCTTCCTGTTATTTTTCTTCCTCTGTAAAGATGACATTCATCCCTGTGGTGGGTCCACTATACTTAAGGAAGAGACTAATCAATATGAAATCTGCTTTCTGCAAAGGTAGAAAATAAGATTTCAGAACAAATGCATTTAGGGATGCACAACAATCCCCAGTTTCCCCACACTTGGCTATCATTAGATATACACCAAACAAGTGCCATATTTGTTAAGCTTCAGCAAGGGAAAACTATCTCCTGCAAAGCCAAGGCAAGGCAGTGGCTTGCTGTGAGGGAAGTAGAAGCTTCCCCAGGCCAAGCTGAAGGAGAGCAGCCAGCCAGCAGTGAGTGTGCAGCCCATGATGGAGTTATCTTTTGAGCAGTGATGAGGACCAGTTGGGTCCCAGCTGATGTAAGGGATTTTGGATTTGGGATTTTGATTTGGCAGCTGGACAGTACCAGGGAGGCTAAAAAAATCAAAGCAAGATGTGGCAAAGCAAACAAGCAAGTCATATAGAACCAAAATAAGTTGAAACCCTCTCCCTTGCAAGAAGCCCTCCCTGCTCCACAGCAGTCACAAGCTTTGTAGAGTCCTATTTGCACATCAGGAAGGGAACCTGAAGCAAAGTTTAGAAATCTGGTGACACTGTTCACACAGGTGCTACTACAAAAGAGCTCTTCCTATAGGGAGTGGGATTTCCAGATGCCAATCAGGCAGGGAACTGATAGATGAAATGAATATGGGAGCAGCACAGGCTGCAAAGGGCTGGACTAAGCTGTAGGACAGCCACAGCTTGAGGCAAGGATCAAGTACAAAGTGATGGTTATTAGCAAAGGAGGTCTCAGCTGAAAGGGCAACAAGCCCAATTCCTACCTGTCAGGTTCCGCCTTTCACTGATAGAAGCTGTACGCTCTGTACAGAGCATTTTACCAGCCCCCCAGTCTGCAGGCATCGGTGCAGGCAACATCACAGCTCTGGAGAAGGGCCAGCAGAGTTCAAAGCCCTTTGCTGGAAACCAAAGCAACTCTGACAAGCATAGACATAAAATTTATGAGCTCCTGATTGCTAAAAGCGTATGTTTGGGATATAAAAATGTAACAAATATGCCACCCACACTGTTTATTCTTTTCTTATGTGTGGAGATTTGGGCTAGCATGTTGAAATACAAAACAATCCGAGCATTTTTTTTGATAGGATTTATGGCATTCCTAGACTGACATTTAGTATCACAGTTTGCAGTTGAGCAGATTATTCAACAAGCCACCTGCCTCTATAACTGTCACTGGTCGGGCCCAGACTTGGTTTATGTACAACTGAGAGGAACTCCTGTTCTTTCAGTTACTGCCTGTTTACAGGGTTTCGTGGCACACAGCACTGAAAAAATCAATTTGTAGACATAAAAGACAAGGGTGAAAGCCTGGCATGATTTATCTTGTTTGGAAGTTGTAGAAAGAGGCATGTGAAATCTGCATTCCAGTACAGATCAGGACAGCCCACAGAATAAATTGGCACTGGCAGCCAGAGACCCCACAGAAACACAGCAAATCACTCGCAGAGAAGGGTTGGGGATTGTCAGGTGGGCTGGCAGAGGGCCTGCAATTTTTACATCTGGAGCTTCTTGAGCCTTTCTGAAAGCACCAACTTTGCCCAAAGGGGATCTGTCTGACTTCTCTGGTGCGAGTTCTGCTGTAAGGTAGTAATGCAGCCATATCCATGGTGACAGGATGTGGCAGAGGCGAGTCAGGATGGCATGCACTGTATGTAGTGTTCAGACAGCCACACCACAGGCTAGCCCCAAAAACTACCCCTCTCAGTGCCTCCACACTCACCAGGAGAAACAGAAGCAGTACTTGGAGGTAAGTCTGCCCAAGTGCAGGTGCAGCAGCTTTGGTTCCAGCATTGGCTGTACAAGCAACCCTCGTGTCCAGCTGCATGCTCAGGCAGCTGTATTGGAGTCATGGAGTAATTTAGACCAAAGAGATCTCTGCAGGTCATCTAATCCAACTTTCTGCGTGGAGCCTTGTCCTCATTCACTGGGCTGAGACACAGGCTGCCCCATCTGCTCCACTGCCTCTCTGGTCACAGAGACACAATTACCTACTTGTGTTTCTAAAACCAGAATATTTGTGGCTTAGTGTTAAGGCTGGGATGCTCTTGGGCAGAAGAAGCCATTGATAAATTCACTGGTAATCCTTACAACTCTTTATCACAGCGGAGCATAGAGAGGGCTCCATCAATCTGTCAGTTTGGTGCTAATACAAAATCTAGCAATTTCCTGCTCTGCAAGAAAAAAAAAAAAAAAAAAAAAAAAAAAACCCATTTTGTGTTTCCCTGGGGTCTAGTTGCAGTAGAGACCAGGGAGACCAGGAGCTGAATGTTTCCGGAAAAGGAGTGTTACACTGAAATAGCTTGCAGGGCAATTGGGTGTTCTCCATGTCTAAGACGTCTGTATAGACAAAAGATTGATCTTCTGACCTGATTATAGGTAACAGAAATTGCTCTACTTCAATGAGGATCTCTTCCACTTGGAAGAAATTTGCTGGCATGACAAATTTTTTTTCACCGGGGTTTAAATGCGTCTGAAAGTATCTGGTACTTTTCTGCAAGCATCACCAATTAAGTTTTGAATACTGCAAAGGAGAGGAAACCTAAATCTCTGTTGCAAGTGTTGGCTTGTACAATGCAACATAACAAAAAACCTGCCCTTTTGGGAATGATAAATGGACAAATCCATGACATACAAAATTAAAATCATAGAACAGTCTAGGTTGGAAAAGACCCATCTGAGTCCCATCACTCAACCATGTCTCTTAGTGCCACATCCACATATCTCCAAAGTACCTCCAGGGATGGGGACTTGATAGCTAGCTGAGCTCTACCTGAACCTGATCTTCCTAAAAGCGCTCATTATTAAAAAAAAAAAAAAAAATTACATTTACATAATTCCTGAGGATCATGGGATTAGAAATCATACACAATAAAAATCCTGTGGCATGATTTCTGGCATGTAACTGGAAATGCTTCTTGTGTTTTACTGCAGAAGGATATAAATGGTTGTACTCTGCTTCTGGTGCTTTTTCTCTATGGTTGGCACTTCCCAAGCACAGAATATAGACCTGCAGGCAAAGACTGGATGATGGTACATCAATTGCAGAAATGAGTTCTGTCTGGCACAGGCAAGATGGGTTGTCTCTTTTTACAGCCATTATATGAATTATATGAATTCTAATATATACCGAGAAAATGTCCCAAGCTCATAATCCTGAGGACAGGCCCTTATGCTAAAAGCAATCTTGTTGTAAATGAAACTTAATACCCATTCAGCAAGTGAAGGTGATGACATATATTGAAGAAAAGCTCTTGAGCATCAAGAGTATTGAGTAAAGGCATTCCATCGTTCCCCGAGTTACATAATTATCAGGCCAAATGCAGGATAAAGGTAGGAGCAGGAGGGGGAAAAAAAATAGTAACCTAGATTGCTAACAAGGGCTTTTTGGAAAACTGCCAAGAAAGATGTTTAATGGAAGTTACAGCATCAAATATAATGTGCACAGAGACTTATGATTTTCTTCTCTCAAATACTGCTTCCTTGGATGCTCAGTTGGCCTGGAGAATCAAGCTGATGCTGAGTGCTGAGATTTCATCTTCCTTAAATCTGCCTGGCATACATACTTTGCCAGAAGGAACTCATGAACACTTCAACAAAGTGAAAAATAAATCTATTATTATTTATTAAATGTTAGATATTTAAATGTTAGTTTCTTATAGCTGAGCCCAATACAATCTTATGAACCTAAATGCTGCTATAGACCAAACTATAGCATCAGAAATACCAGTAAAACCTACAGAAATGTCTTTTGCTATCAGCTTCCCTAGGAAATGCTGAACTTGAAGCAGCTGCCCAGCACTACCACAGAGATCACACCAATTTAAATCATCACACTTCGTGGTTCTGTTTTGTAGTACTTAACTGATACAACAAGCAGACAAGTAATAAGGAAGTCTTTCTCTCAGTGTCATCCCTCACCATCTTTCTCCCTGCTTTCTGGCTCCTGTAGCAAGGCAGGCACATGGTGAAAAAATGTTTCAAGCCAGTGGGTGGCATCCAGTATTATATTCTGGATGTGTCGTTGGTGGTTTGAATATGTCAGATATTTTTAGCTACTGTAAGCAGTTCTAGGCAATCAAGTATTGTAATCAAGAGTATGCCTCAGCTATATTTGTTCAGTCAGAATTTTAAAGATTCAGGTTTTACAGCTCTCTTAGCTAATGTGGCAGGATGGTATAAGTGTAGTTGCGCCCTGTTTCGGTGTAGCACGGTCATTTTCAGAAGTACGATCTTTTGCAGAACTCCCCACTGTGCTCAGCTGAGCAGATAGTTATTTCAGTAACAGCAGCTTTCTGCAAGGAAATAGGAAAGGTAGTCCTGAGCCTGGCTGGAGATGTTCAGAGTTACCCGTGACTGTGAAAATCTCTGGGTTCCAGTGGGCTACAAAAGCATGCTATTTGAGAAATGACAGAGATTGTAGACAAAAAATTAGAGAAAAGCCAACCCTTTCCAGACCAAGCAGGAAGCCTACAGAAAGCCCGTGATCACTGCTGCCGTGATCAGAAGCAGCAGGAGGGGAGGCCAGGTCTCCCTGCTGCTTCCACCAGCACTTGCTGAGCTGCCTCCTTGCAGCACAAGGACGCGGCCTGCCGCCGTTCAGCACCGCGGACAGCGCCCGCCCGCTCCTGCCCTGCCCACGCGTGTTTCCCCCGGCCGCGCTCCCAGATGAAGAGGAGCCATTGGGGAAGCGCTGGGCTTGGGTGTGTTTTGGCAGACCTGCATCTGAACTTGGAAGGCTCTGGCTCTGCAGTAGTCACCTGGGTTTGGTAACTCTCTCAAAAGTAACAGTAGGAATCTGGAAGAGAATTCCAGTGCTCTAAATTGCCAAGAAGCAAAAACATTGATCTTGTATTAACATCTCTGTATTTTCTCCCTAGACTTGTGTGTACCTGGGTGTCCCTCTACCTCACTGCCACACATTGATCTCAGACCTTCCTGCAGCCTTCTCTCTTCTCCCTGGTTCTCCGTACACCCATATGAAAACAATGCATCTGTGCCTTTCATTGCTGTACCATCGCAAAGAAGTAAAAACTCGATGGCAGAGCTTCAGTTATTGCAGCTATCTATCATCCACACTAGGGCTTTCCAGGTCATGAGTGCTCCCCTCCTTTTCACTGCAGTAATGCAAAGTAAATGATTGCAAGTGCATTTCTCCACCTTTGAAAGCCCATATTTCCCCATGTAGCCTTCACCAGTTGGCTCTGCTGTCCTGGAAAAGCTTAAGAAGACAAAGGTCACAACCTATTTCCCTGAAAACTCCAGAAATCACTTCATTCTTCCAAGTCCTTCATGCTTAGACCCTTCATCAGTGTGTTGTTTCTCCTTCTCACATTCTCTTGTGAATGAGCAACCTACAGACACCTGCTGAAACTTTGCAATTCAAAGATCCACTGCTGATTTCTCAAGTACCTTCTCTTTCTATACCTCCTCCTCGTAACTTGTCAGAAGTCAATATAAGACAATAATGTCAAACTAGTCTGCAGAGAAGCCACCCCTGTATGTCTGCTCAGATGAGTGCAAAAGCATGAATAGAGAGACTTAAGAATGTTCACTGCTGCAACATTATCCTATTTGATTATTCCATTCACAATCTGACTCTTACCTCCCACACACCAGCATTTCTAATAGAGCACTTCCATACATGATACAGACCTCTTTAGTTCATGCTCGAGCTTTTGGACTGCTCAGAGGAAGTGACATACCCTTGCAATTGAACCTAATGGTACTTCAAAGCAAGCTGTAGTTTCCAGGGTTAGAAATTGCATGGCAGTGGGACCCATGCCTAATGCTTATTACTTTTTCTGCTCATTTCCTTTCAAATGCAAATTCTAATCATCCTCTGACTGTCTGAAGCAGAGCCACCTCATTCAAGATTATTGCCATTATGACATTTTGAACAAGACAAAAACACCTGCCCTCCTAATCATCCCTGCACACACAGCCCACCCAAGCTACTCTGCCTCTGCCATCCCCTAATTCCCACTGCCCAGCCTACAGAAAGAGCAGCAAGACTGGCTAGATGAAATCCTGAGCAATCTTACCTGATCTCAGAGGTGACTCTGCTGAAGGTTGACTAGTGTCCTCCCAAACTCCCTCCCAGACTAAAGTGTTCTGAGGTTCTACGTTTTCACACAGGGATAGTAACATAAATTGACAAAAGCTTCCACTGTGTAGCATACTCTGCCCCATGAGTTACATTTTCTTTCTTTCTCCTAATCCTAAAGGACAGACAAATGGCCAACATAGAGCCCGGGATCTGGACAACACATGCAGAGAGACTTGCCACATTTAGTCATCCCAAATCACAACCATACCTACCTTTAGGTGCTTCTGTTCTGCAGATTTCCAGGCTGCTCCTCCTGACTGCCTTTTCAAGGTCCTATAACTTTGATGTTCATTGACTATTTTTCACAGCAGTCACTGACGAAGTGCTGACCTGAACACAGCCTGACAAGCTTTCTGAATGCTGTAGTGTCATTTACTCGTGTTGGAGCACCCACAATGAAAGACAAAAATGAAAAGCATCAAAAATGTCACAATAGATGGTGCAATTAAGGCAACGTATCACACTGTGAAACAGAAGAAAAACTATAGCTCAGCTCCTGGGCAAGGAAAGGCTGTAATTTACTGTAGCAAGCAAAGCGTATGCATCAAATTACTCCCATGTTTCAGAATCTCTCATGTATGAACGTCAGCAAAACTGACTGCACACTTGCACACAATCAGCAAACAAAAAGTGGAGGCTTTCTTTTCCCTAATCAGATGGTTATAATCCTCCTGTTTCTCTTCTCCAAATAAAACCACCTGAGGTGTATTCATGTTAGCACACTTACCCACCCGACCTGGATGGTTCATTCCCCTGAGCTTTCCTTACAACAAAAGAAAGTAGGTTTTCCCAGAGGGTGATTTAGAGCAGCCAATGGCTTAGAAGCACACCTCTGGCCCTTGCCTCCTCTACTACAGAAGCCTAACAAGATAAGCTTCCTAAATTCAGTGCCTGAAATCAGGTGGTGTGTCTTTTTTGTTTTTCCCTTTCTTTTCTTCTTATGTCCCCATTAGAGCTACATACACTAGCAGTTACCAATTTGAGTCTTCAAAGATTATATCTACAGCTGGTTATTTTGTCCCCCCTATTTGTCTTCAACCAAAAAGATATTATAATAAACAGTAAGAAAATGGTAACAAGAAAATAATAATAATACTTTGTGAAACAGAAACCATCCAGGAAAGGACAAAATGCTTTCCAATGCTTTCATACAGCTTCGGAAATTCTGTCAGTGTCCTGTTAGGCAATCTCCTGCAGCAGAATAAATCTTGGGCTCAGGCTTCCCATAATAAGAGTGACCTTGGATGAAAGCCACAGAGATGGCAGCAAAATAAACTAGCATATGTCCTTTGACATTATGTTTAAGTAGCTTTTATTTTCTGCAGCAGTACTGGCAGAAAGTAAAATCTGGAGTTAAAAGTCAACTGCAACTCCCTTCCCCATGGAAAGTGAAGGAAAATTTAACACTTTTTTTCTGTCTTCCTCAGAAATAGAGCAAGAATATCAAGTGATAAGATACTTAGAGTTAATAAACAAAGCAGTTCTTTTTTCTGTCGTCTCTAAGCTAGGATTTGTTTGCCTCATGTTTCCTGTATCTTCCCCAACCTGCTGTACAGTTATGGAACTTCATTCAGTCAGGCCCCTATTCAGTAATTAGATACTGAAACACTGAAAAAAAAAATGCTCAAGATCTGCTTAAAAACGTTTTAATACACCTGATCATCTACAGCAAGTAACAAAATAAGAGAATCCCACGGTTACTAATCTATGTTCTGTGGCAATATCTAGCAGCAGAAAAGTCTGGCTTTGTTCTGCAGTTCTTCCTAATTCAGTGCAGCAGAGCCACAAACAGCAGCCACCCCCAAGGGCAGCACATGGGAGAGGGGGAAGACGTGTGTGAGAGAAGGTTGTGCACGTGAATGCCTTTGAGAGGAGGAAGCCAGAGCCACAGCTAAATGAGTCTGCTTACAGAAAGCAGAAGCTGAAGGTTTACAACAAGATTTTCATGCCCCCGAAGATTGCTGCAACAGAGAGAACAGTGAGATGATAGCAAAATCTAGTGAGGGTGGACAGGAGATAAACACAAGCAGTCATCTCTACCTCTCTGTAAGAGGCAGCAAGGCAAGATTTGCAACCACAAACAGCTGCAGTCATGCAGTGGCAGTGGTTTTTTTGGGTATGCAGTCACTAACAGAAAATCCCATTAAACAATCAAATATGACCATGCTAACAGTGAAGGGGAAACCACCACAAGCTCCGAGACAGCCTGAGACAGCAGAACAGCCTTTGGCAACCAGGAGAGGCCTTTGGTTCCTCCAGACTGCTGGCTCAGAAGGCCCAGGGTTCTGAACATAACTGTGCTTGCAGGTAGGAAGAGCTCAGTGGGAGAAAGTCAGCAGCCTCCTTACCTCAGACTGCCTGGACACTCAGTGGTCTGTCTGATCAACAGTTCTGTGGGATAAATATTCTGCAATTGAATGATACAAGTAACAACTCTTCCTTGGGGCAATTTCCATACTTGCCTTTCCATGCCTGGGGACTTCTTGGGCATGGGTTCTATCTAGGCTAGCCTGCTTTTTTTCCCCCACAATGAAGGCAGTCAGTCTTTCTTGAAAAACTATCAATTAAAAAAATAGGGTAAACAGCATGATTTGCTCAAATTGAATTGATTTTTCTTTGGCAAAACTCAGCAATCATGATCCAAAGAACCAGATTCCATGTAGCTGCATAGTCTTGCTTCCAGGTGATAGACTTTGGAGATGTCTACTCATACAAATCATAGCTGGTTCTGCTCTGCACACATTCAGACACATTATGGCGTGGTTTTATTTAACCCAGAAAGACTCTCATGGCAGGAGGAAAACATGAGGCGGGGTTTGCCTTCTTGTTACTGAGAGCTTTTCCAGAATACAGCCACAACCACTGCTGAAGTGCAGATATCAGCTCTACAGCTGTGGTCAAATGCCTACGTAACAGTACAGCCATTTGTCTCCACTACTGCACCTTGCATAACCTCTTGAGGTAGAGTCAGGTGCAAGGCATGTCCTGCTTGGAAGGACTGTGTGGTTTATTTATATTGAATGGAGCCACAAGACTTGGAAACTGCAGGCACCCTTATTTGTTGCTGTTGCACGCCATGTTCTACAAGGTGCTGACAGGTAAAAGGCCAGTAGCATTAATAATAGAGAAAACAGGCACTCAAAACACCAATACGGCCTTTCCAGACTACATATATCTTTTTTTTTTTATTATTCTGAATTTCATTTGTATGACTACAGAGAGTTTTTCTGACGTACACACAAATCCACGTAGCTTGAACCCTGCCAGAAAAAACAAATTCCTTAGGAATTTGTGATTGAGGTCCCAGTGATTTCATCCAATATGTAATTAAATTATTTCATTTATGCATTTAACATACCTGATACCAAGAGAAAGCAAACACTGATCATCTTTCACCCTTACTGGGGACTGACTAAACAAAATTACTATTTTATGGGATTTTAAGTAATTCAGCTTACAAACACAACTTTAGCTAAAGATCAACGCTCTGTCAGAGGGCAGAAAGAGGCATGAGAACTATATATTTACTTCAGTAAAAAATACGCTCTTCAGAGCCTGTTAAAAGTGGCAGCAACCTACACCTTCACAATGGATCCAGCGTGTTTATTAATACCTGCAGAGAGGCCGTGAGCTTCACAGCACCCTGATGCGTGGTGGTGATGTTCTGCTCCCATATGTTTAGCTTCACTTCAAGGCCTCAAGAGTAGCTGACAGCTGGCAAGTCATTCATCCCACAGCTGAAAACCATTCTTCTCATCACATCAAGCAACCCACACAAGATACAACTGAACAATGTCACTGTTAGATAGATTAAAATTGCAGCTCAATAGAGGAGCTCACTGTTAATAAGCACTTTTATAAATTATCTACATTCTGGCAGAGCTTCTCTGGAAGGAATTAACACTGAACCAAGCACTAGAACCTAGTGAGTTTCTTGGGTGAAATCCTGATTCCATGAGAGCCAATGGCAAAGCTCCCAGGTACTTTTATAGAACCAGGATTTTAATCTCACATGCCAGCTGCAACACACTGCTACAGCTTTGGGCAAACTACACTAACAGCCTCCCAGTTATAAATATGTACCAATTGCCACTGCTCTTAGAGATACTGTGAAGGACTCTCAAAAGTTCCCTGTACAAAAAAGGGCATTATCAAACATTGCCATCTAGCAAATAGGCTCGTTCAGCAACTCACCATGAGGGAAATACTCCACCGATAAAAATACCAGGCTCGGGGCTTCAGCGGGATTGATCTTTTCTTCTGTGGAGGCTTGGAGATACCTATCCTCTTCATGAATTCCATGCACAGGCCTAAGCTTTGGTGCAATCCCCTCTCACAGGAATACAAGATCGCTATCTTCACCAATTTGACATTTTCAGAATTGTATTTGGATGATCTGTAATGATCTCATCTACATCAAGCATCAGTTACATTCTTTTACAGACAAACCATACGCGTAAATAGTAGCCTGAGAAAGCATGAGGTTAACAAACACTGCTACACAAATGCACTTAATAACTCTGGGTAACACATGCTATTGTTTAAAATTAATTCCGGGGTGTACTTGTAAATAAGTTTTATAGGTGTACTAAGAGAGGCTATAAAATAAGATTGGGCTCCTTGGTAGGTGGCATGTTACATTTTTTTAAGAAATATTATTCCTCTCATATAAATGCACAACAGATGTAACATTTGACCTACACAGTAAGATTTATTACTATTTTTAAAGCAAATTCAGTGCAGCTTAAAAGAACACTGTACATAATTCTTTAAGTTAGTAAGAGATTCTTCTTGTCATCAATGCACGTTTTGCATTTGTCAATTCTTGCCCTCAAAGCCAACCCACAGTTCACTATTTTAGGCTTCTACAAAGGTGATGATCCTGCAGTCCAACCTGGCAGTGTAACACAGTGATCTCCCTCTCGTCATGACAAACATGGGCTGTTACCTTTGCTTTGCTTACCTTTGCTTTGTTACCTTACTATGATTTTAATAATCAAAAGAAATCTGCACGGTCTCTTTTTGAACCAAAAATATCTCAGGTGGTTTATGCTAAATGCATTACCAACAGCACATACAACCCAAGGCAATTTTCACAAAATGCTTGTCAACGGTAAAAAAACTAAAGCCACAATGGAAGAACAGAACCTAGCTTACGTTGCTCTGTATCCATTTCTTTACCTCATGCGCTTTTGTGTAGATATGTATTGTTTCCTATTTTCTTCAGAGGCTGTTGTTCTGTTTTCTAAAAATAACCTGCCTGTACACAGTCTTCTCCTCTTGAAGCACCATCCATCTTCCTCTTAGGTCCATTTCCACAACCTCTGTGTGTAGAAAGTAGTGAAAAAGGGACGTATGCAACTTTACTAACACAATCATGTTGAAAACATCTGAAAATGAGGCACAATTCCCAGGCAAACACCTTCAATGGTAAACAGTCTTGTGAAAAATTCATAGGCCTACCCATCATGTAGTAATTCTGCATTGCAAGGACAAAAAAGGTTGAAAATTAAAACAACCAGACAAAATACTGAAATCCGGTTTCAAGAAAACACTCATTTTTGTTGCTCAGCAGCTTCAATTAGCAAATCATTTTTCAGACTTTGCATTTGTCTATAACTTCGTTACAACATAATCCAGGATGGGTCAGTAGGCAGAATCTGACCAACCCTCCCCCTTCCCCTCAGGTGATCACTAGAACCAGCACGGTTCCATTCACATCGGATAAATCAATCCATCTGCACGTACGTATCCCGCTCTACCATGCAACAGCCAAATGCTTAAGATTTTGAACCTCTCTACAGCCTACAAAGAGAACTGCAGCATTACCATCCACTTCCCTCATTTCTTTTCTTTTCTTTTTTTTTTAATGAGCATCTACCAATTTGTAATCAAACCTGCTTTCCGAACCTGAGCATTGCAGCTTATGTGGGGCTGCCGAAGGAGTCAAGTGCATTCTTTATCTGAAGAAAGGCATGGAACGCATTTCTTGAACTCTCCTCTAAAAGATCCAGGTGAAATCTGGAACAGTGCAGGATCATATCAAACATGTCACCTTAATTTAAATGGATGCCTTCCTGATTCCTAGTTCGTCATAATTGCATATGGCTGCAGATTCTTTTTGAAGCCACAAAGCTCCAAATTCAGGGAGTAGTTGGTAGTTAGCTGACACAGAGCCCCTTAGGTAGCAATTTGATAAGAGGTACGCTGACATTTTTTAAGCAATGCTGTAAACCCACGGAGTGTCTCCCACTGGTGACTGCACCATCAGCCACAGCAAGAGGTTCTCAGACTTTTTAAAAGGATACATTTGTTCTCTGCTGCAGAACACCCCACAAAGTCTCTACCTTGTAGTAATGGCTGTCATATTCATGTTGCTGACATCCGAGTAGATGCTGCATTTTCTATTTTAAAAGTAACTCAGTGCATTTAAATTGAGCATTGCAATTAGATCTGCATGCCAGGGAAGTTTCTATCCACCTAGTGAACAAGCACTTCTTTAGTGCTCTATCATTTTTACACTGTGATTTTATTTGTCAGTGGATTTTTGTTTGTTTGTTTTATGGGGTGGGTGGTTTACATTTTACATAAGTAATAGCAGTGGAAGAGATGTCAAAAGCAAGCAGCTTGACCTGTTCATACATCCTTTTTTCTGATACGATTTTATGCTAAGACTTTTTGGTATCGGGCATAGCGTTTAGCTTCTTCTAACACATCAGAACATCCACCTTTACTGTTTTCCATCTGTTTGGGTTTAGACTTGACATGTGAGAGAAGAGGGTGCTGTTTTCATTCACACTACCAAGACCCTGGTACCAATACCTGCTCTATGCTTTGCTGCAATGAGGGAAATGTGATTCCGTATGCAGCTGCAAAGATAAAGAATCTCTCAGACTTGTTTTATGTTCTCATTTGTAGGCAGAGATCCTTGAGGAACTCAATATTAGACTGTCTAACATTACTGAGAGATTGACTACTGCATAAACCAGAACTGGGGCTGAGTATCCCAATTACACAGTATGTTTTTGGTTATCATTAGAGCAAATGGAAGTGCAAGGTGTGGGGATTTCAAAATACCATTTTGAAATCCACCCATTTTAAGTAAGAAATCACAGAAAGGCTCCTCTCAAACTGCAGACAAAAGTGAGGGCTTTTGGAGTTCTGTATCACCTGCACATATTAAATAAGAGACTTTGTTTAGAGGTAGAAATGTTCTAGAGATAGAAGCAGAGGTAGGTTCCATTGTTTCAGGAGCAGTGGAATTTAAGAAATTTTGCAGAAGTTTAATTTTTTTCAAATATTTTGTATATTCCCTGAAATATCTGCTAACAGTGGTTGGCAAAGGGAAGGAAATGAGGAAAGAAAAAAGGCTGAAAAGTATTCTGGAAACAAAAGATAGTTAATCACTCATGTCGTCTACAATTCTTTTGGCTCACAAGTCTCAATACAGACACCTGCTCTGTAGGAAAAGGAACAAAAAAAAAGATAATACCATAAAATTCTTTACAGTCCTACCTTCGGTCTTCTACAACGTATGATGGAATCCAGAACCACAAACTGCCTGGACTTCATAGGCAAATGGCATGTCCTAAAGTAGTTCATTTCATATCTCACGCAGACACCCTTTCCCTCCCAAACCAAGAACGTCAAAATATCATTTTGTGTAACATTCTTTACATATTTTGACTTGTACTCCAAAGCACACCTACTCCAATCTGACTGTGTGCATAAGTAAGGTTGCTTTTTTTGTTTTTTAAGACTTGTTTTCAGCTTGATATTCTGCTCTCTTCCTGGAGCTGGCCATTTTGTTGAGAGATTTTGCTGTTGTATGAAGGTAGATCAAATAATTTGACTTTGAAAGAAAGAGAGCAAAAAGAAGCAGCCCAAACATGTGGTGATTCTTATTTTCCTCTCAAGAGTGACACAACAGCATAAGCAATTCAATACCCAGGACGAGTTAATTTAATCTGGAAAAGAAAGTTCTTATTTAGATTAATATTTGATGTGATTATATCCAACACAATGCTAATCTCATATGTAAAGCCCTCACGATGTCCACAAGTCACCTTCCCACTTTTGGAACGTGGGTATGGGGCAACTCTGGTCAGTTCTTAGCAGCTGTTTTGTTGTGTTTTGTTGTTTTTTTTTTTAATTTATTTTACAATATGTGCATGATTCTCTATGCTTCCAGTGGCCATCATGCTTGGCTGGCCAATGCTGGTATGTGATATCCCATTATTACCTTGGCTTGAAAGTCAGACAGTAACGCATGTTTGTGTTACTCTCTTTAATGTAGTACAAAGCTGGACACAACTCAGAAAGAAATCCCTAAAATCCATTACCTATTTATGATCATGTACAAACGGATATTTATCATGTTAAAAGAGAACCATATGTTAAAGTGGAGGCTAGAGCCCAGTAAATCTTTTTGGGTGGAATCCTTTCGCAAGAAAAGAAATGAAATAATTGACATTTGCTTTTGCCAGTAGAAACATTTGCTCACGAATCTCCTGGGAAGGGAAGGGCATTTAACCTTTTTACATGCCATCCCCTCAGATATCTCTGACCCCCACTGCAAAATGGACAACAAAAATTCCCGACTCCGCGCAGCTGATTAAACCCCTTATAAGAAACATCTGGATGAAATTTTCCTGGCAGTTGACTTGAAAAGTATACAAGAAGCAGAACCAGGGAGCAGCCACAGTTCAGCTGAGTGACACAGAGATGATGTTATGCAAAAGCAGATTTTTCCTTGAATACAATAACTTCTAACTATTAACTTGTGATTGTGCAAGCAACCTTATTAGCAGAAGAGAAATAAATCCCCCTTCTACTCTGCATGCCAGCGTAGAAGAGGAAATCAGGTTTTGAAAGAAATTCTGTCCAACAATCTCTTTTTAAATAAAATAATAAAGGTCTCAAACAGTTTACCTACCTAATACTTAACTTCAGTTATCAGATAGTTGTTCGTATCCTCAACTTCCAAAAAACATTTCTTACATTTGTAAAGATTTAAAAACTTCCACGGTTTCTGAGAAACTCACCAACAACGTGGATGCAATACCATCCTGTCATTTAGTAAGTATACCTCCAGGCCTAAATCAGCAAAAGTGACCTATGATTTTCCTGGCCTTCCTGCCCTCTGCTGTTCAAATTGTAAGAGCCCATCCAATGCAGTTCAATGTATTTTTCATTTCTGAAAATACAGACCCTGGAGTTCTCACCGTTTTCCATATGTACAACAGACCTAAAAGCGGGCAATTTTCATTGTTGCTATTAAGTGAATAATAGCAGTGAAAAGCCTACGTGAACCACTTATACTCTGCAGCGGCTGTGGAAAAAAATAAAGCAGCATCAGAGAACAGTGCTGGAGTTAAGTCTCACACCAAAGTGCAGGAACAAGGAAAACAGAGTGGAACCTTCTATGCCATGAATTCAAGACTGGGAAGATTCCAGAGTATGGGGCAAGGAAAAGGCAGCATCACTATGGCCTTTTCCTGATGTCAAGGCACAGAGAGCTTCAGATCTATCAGACTGAATTAGAAGTACTCTGACATTGAAAAAAAAAAAAGCTTCAGCACACTGCAGGGCCAGCAATCTGTAATTATCTACAATCCTTAAAAATGTGGTAGTGTATGGGAAAGGGCTACAGCTTTCCAGTTGGGTCAATGCTCTAAGGAATTACATCATCAGTGTGTGCTTAAAATTGCTTTGTAAATATTTTTAAGTCTTATAGAAATTAAGACAGAGACAAAATCTGGACTAAACATTTTATCTCCAATTCAATCTGCACATTCTAAAGCACCCCAACTTATTTTGGCTATGTCACTGAGACCCCAATAGAGCTAGAGAAGGGGCATCCACTCAACCTAGTATTGCTATCGGTTTCTCATCATGCTAAGTTTCTCACTAAATGAACACATTCACAAAAAAAAACCAAAAAACCTATTATATATGTTTCAATTCATGAGAAACCAGCCTTTGAAATTCAGGAAGAAAAGAATCTGGCCGATAACAAAATTTCAGCATTGAACAAGAACAGCCAAATGGAATGCAGACCAGAAATTCTACCACAGAAGTGTAAGAGTAAGAAGCAAGTCCAGAACTGTTTTTCTTCTATCAAGATAAATAAAATACTGTAAATATTTTGTACCACATTATGCATTCAGTACTACCATTGGAATGGTAATGAATGAATAAAAACAGAAAATCAGGTTATAGGAACCCAACAAAAAGAACGGAGAGAAAAAGTTGTCATGTAGCACATCTACATGAGAGGGCCGTGCCACTTGTGCCGGCAGGAGGTAATGTCAGTGTAGATTTAGGATAGCCAACTGCCATCGTAACTCAAGTGAGTTGATTCCATAGCTAAGAGAAATAATTTAGGACTACTACATCAAGGGAAAATCTGCAATTTTGTTAAGACACTCTGACACAACCAGTGTATGCTCTGCAACTCCAACAGACACTTCCCTATTCACATTTGGCCTGCACCAAATTGGGAAGAGACCATATTCTGAATCCAGCAACAGGTATACAACCAACAAACAGTTAAACGGTGTAGTAAAAAGCAGATGGCAGGAAAACATGGAACCAAGGCTTACAGTGTTATCGAGAAATGTTCTTACACTTAAAAAATTATAATGCACTCCAAAAATCCATTTGTTCAGGCAATCCATGTACAACAGAAGGCACTGTTATCCATATGAATCTATCAATTCTGCACAGCAAAAAACCTGAGAAGTGCAACTCAATTAGATGCAGCCTGGCCCCTCCCAGTCATTCAGGTTCCTTGAGGACAAATGCTTCCTTTTCAGTCCATCAAATTATAAAAACACCACAAGAATTTGTAAATTACAGTAGCCGGTTTAGAAAAAGCATTCTGGTGGGGGAAGCACACTGCTATACTCCAGAAAACCTTCAGCAGCATTAAATTACCCTCCCCTATCACTCAGAAGTCATGATGAGTTTAAGAAAATGTAATGATGAAACCCTTCTCATTGACCTTCGTAGTCGATCCTTCAGTTTCCACCAGGAGTACTTCCAGCAAAGTTAAATGCTATGATCAGTCCTTTGTTGTCAAATGTGTAGCCACTTTGCTGTTCTATTGTCTTAGTCTCTAGAATTCAAAGGAGAGAAATGATATGAGCCATAGCTTGCAGAGAACACTTTTGCCAGAGATAATACTATTCATCTAACAATACAAAGTTGTGTAGAGAACTTTTGTTTCCTAATTGCAGTGACAGTAATAAATTACACCACATCTACTTTTTCTATAAATTCATAAACACACACCTCTTCAACAGAATGGAGAAACCCATCCTCTACAGAACAACTGTATCTCACACTATTCTGCATGCGTCTTGATTTAATATGAATTTATTTTTCCATGATGCAAGTGTTCTGAAGACCCAGAACAGTACACTGACTGTGAAGGCAACGGTAGCAGTACAAAAGTAACAGAGCTGTTAGACAGAACGTTTGACAGTGATCTTCATCCAATGACAGGCTGACAGAGAGCTATTGCCTTAATTTGCTTTTCATATCAAATGTCAGGTCGTGCAAAACAAGTTGATAGCCTGTTCTAACAGCAGCATATGTCAATAAGAGGGCAATTAATTACAAGCAGTGGTAATCAGAATAGCACACACTTCCAGGCAAAGGATAATACAAGCACAATATCCTATTCATGCTTCTCAAGCCTCCTGTAAGACTTTTAATAATGAGCACAGAGATTTATTCTGTTGTTATAGATTAGATGCAGTTCCACCATCCCCACAACACTTGAAATGGCCCCAGAGAAGAGACTTACCTGCAGCATTTCGCCGGTGCTCTGCTAATGTATAAATTTCCTGCAGCTGTTTCTTCTGATCCTCACTCAGCGGTGCTGTCAGCAAATGGTACCAGGCAGCATCTCGGCTCTGCACAGCTGTCAGAAAAGGAATGGATGGAAAGTGATCATCAGCTCACACCGCAAGGTAATTTCAGAAGAATAAGATGAAACACGTGGGAGAACAAGCAGAAGTCGCACTGTAAAACAGATTCAGTGTTCCTGTCAGTTTCTCAGCACAGAATCCCCACTGTAAACAATCCATCTGGGGGGAACTTCATTACATTCTCTGCTTTCTGAAACAGCAAGTTAACAGTGAGGCCATTATTCATGGACAGTGATGAAGCAAATCTATTAACTGAAGATTCTTATCAAAACTAAAGGCAGCAGGACTAGACAGACAGGAAAGGAAGAAAACAATTTTTTCATTATCATTTTAATATCTAGAAAGTGACAAATGTTTATATGTATAGGAGTCCCTCTACTGACTGAGTCTCACTTATTTAGGCTGTGGTTGAGAAGTTCTTAAAGACAACATGAAGACAATTAATCTCTAGCTGTATTTACTGCCATCTACTTTTTGCAGTACCTGGAAGCAAAAAAAAACCTTAGGACTAACATTAAAAAGCATTTCCAGTTTCAGTAATCCAAATTACTACTAGGAACAAAGGAAAGGGCTTTTCCCAATGATGACAGCCAAGGTGTTTCATCATATCATATCATATCATATCATATCATATCATATCATATCATATCATATCATATCATATCATATATCATTCTACCTGCTAGCACACACATACCTAAAAGTGCTTGTGTGAAAAACTGGTATTCATCAACACCATTTTCAAGGTCAAGAGGTGTGCTGAACCCTTCAAGAGCAGTCTCTTCCAATGCATCTTCATCCCAGTCATCGTCATCATCATCGTCATCCTCCTCTTCTCCACCTCCGTCTCCACCTCCACCATGGTTCTCTTGCATTGCCTGGCTCACTTCATTTGTCTCCTCCTCATCACTTGGTATCTCTTCTGCAAAAGCATTCATGGGTTTTATACGGCAATATTTAAAAAGTACTGGGAAACAATGGCTTACAAATGAAGAACAATTAATAAACCTCATTTCAGGTTGGAATGAAGATCCTCTAATAACCCCCTCCCCCAAAATCTCAGAAGAAGTGGAAAAATAAGCTATCAAAATGTTTCATACATTCAAGATCTTCTGTTAAACTTTTGTTTCTAAAAACACCTGGGGAATGTGAAACTGACATCTTTGCTCTTCTTTCGAGTACACTGCCTTTGTGCAACTATAGGATCCAAAATAATTTGTGTAAATTTATCTTTGACAAAATCTCCCATCGCTATCTCTACCCAAAATTCCATCTTTTGCTTAGCTCTACCTCCCATTCTGTTTATGAAATAATTATTATATCCTGAATTATATTCAATTCCAACACGCAACTCCAAACATTGCTATTTCTCATTTAAGGAAAAATATTTCTGACTTACAACTGAGATTAAAAATAAAATCCTCCCCCAGTTCCAAACCTTCAGCTCTTCCCGTGTGAACAGGATAAAAAGCATAAAATGACCGTACATGCAACAAGCAGAGTGACTGAATCACAGGATGGAGATTTGGACATTTCTGTGCTGTTTCTATATTGTATGTACCCCTACACATTTCGAGCACATTACAGAATAATCACGTAAAATTTTAATGGACTATATCATCTACTTAGACCCATTCTGAGTTTCAGACCTCAAGCAATCTCCTATTCCAGATCAAATAAGGCCACACCTATCTGCCTGCAACGCTGCACAAAATTCACTTCCCCCAACTCTCACTGCAATGTACACTTCGGACGTTTTCTCCCTTCTGCCAGCCATAGCAATAAGAAGTCTTTCTACTCCAGGAACCTCTGTTTCCTCCACTTTGCAAATCACTGCGTGCCATATTCCATTTGGACAAAGACTCGCAAGGATGTCCTTCAAAGTTCACTAGAATAGGTCTTTAAGATAGCTGGGTACTAGGAACAGCTTCATTCCAGGAATCAAGAATAAAGCCAGTGGAGCTTCCTGCTGCCTACGTGAGAAGATGGCGTACATTCACAACCCAGAATAGTGGACTTGCAAGTTTTGTTGTTACTTCTGAACCATTACTATCCTCCCACGAAGTATGACCTATGATACGCTGAAACATTTTCATTAAATTTTGGGAGGAAAAGTCCATTTCCAAGGTGATCTGTCAAGCACCCAATAAGCCTATTTATTTTCAGCAGACTAATGAGCCTTAGAAGTGAACTGCAATTTCTTACCCCCTTTAAATTAAATCCAGACAAAATCCACAATGTGAAAAGGGGAGATTTTACCATTATCTTCTGCAACGTGCTTCTCATCTTTAGCATGATCCTCGTGTTCTGTGAGCTCTCGTGAGGCACAAACTTGTTTCAAGCCCAGGAAGAGGAGAAGGATTGAAGGGACAATCTGAGCAGCCACAGCATCCACTGCAGGTGGTCGGTTCTGTAACTCCATTAGGATGCTCAGTCCTATTATACACATCTTTCTGTCATGGAGTCTAAAACAACACACAAACATTAAACATAAAAACAGAATTTCACTGCAAGGAGTAATAAAGTGCTGGCACTCAACATGGTAGAAGACAGATAAAATCTTCAAAGTCTATGTTCAAAGCTCCTACACACATGATTTCCCACTGGAAAGCATTTGTCTAATAACAATCAAATACCTGTCAAGCAATGTCCAAACTCCTTGAAGAACTGTTTACTGGTGATATGTGGGCGGTTGCACTGGATGATCTTACAGGTCTTTTCCAACCTTGATGATTCTATGATTACCAAATGCAAAGTTTGTAATGCTCAACAAAATAGTTTAATAATTAGGTACAGTCTGGTCTTTAACAATGCATTTGATAAAGATTATCATTATTAAGTAGAATGGAAAATTAATTTGCTTTGGCTTTGGTAGGACTACTGTAGCAGGGACTGAAATTAGCAAAAAGACTATTAGTGAAGAGTAATGACAAGCAGGACCACATTGAGTTGCAGGGTGCTTTTATGGAGTGCCACAGGACTAACTGTATTTAAGCACTCTGTAGAGTGCTTTAACCGCCTCTACTTATAGTCTTTGACCCCTCCTTTGCAGGAAGCCCCCCTGGCACTCAACTTTTCTCTAACATTATGGTGTTTTTCTATTAAGAGCTTGAAAGTTTTGAATGCTTCGATTTGATGCTGACAGCTTCTGTTCAAACTCTGTACAGAACAAGCAGTTCGAGCAAGAATTTTCATCAGGACCTGCAGAAAACAAAGCAGATCTCCAAAGCTGGCTGCTGTGTAGGTTCTTCTCTCCCTAAACCTGTGCTTCAGGTAATCCTATGCAGTCTTCTATCTGTGCAGCAACATGGTATTACTAGCACAGCTGCAGCAGGGCTATGGGGTGAAAAACAAAGCTATTCTCTTTCAGCATTTCTGAACACTTCTGTCTACCCTTCCGAATCTCAGTAGATACTTCTGTTACGGAATTGGTTTTACTTTGGAATGAAGAGGATACAACTTGCAACAGAAGTAACTAACTGAATGAGCGCCAGAGACTGCAACAGGAAAACAGCCAGTTTAATCCACCACCTCAGAAATTAATACAGAAATATGATACTACAAATAATTACAACTTCCGTTACCAAAGGTTGCATATAATATGCTACTAAACCATAATATTCTTCGAGTAATACAAGTGATCGTATAACGGCTTTCTAAGCTCCATATGTGCTTAAACAAGGCTTTGGACCTGGAGGGATTTCATTACACCCCCTACTTTGCTAGTCCTGGTATGGCTTAACAAAGTCATCCCATTCTCAGAGTAGCCGACAATAATGATAAATTATATACAACCGTGCATAACATTATGATCCTTCCAAGAAAATGAAACCACCTAGCATACGAAATGACACAATGCCTTGTTGGGTTTGGCTGCTACATTACACATGTTGAAAACTGCACCAAAATGCAAGTGGGCAAAGACTGTCCCCCTCCATCACTGCAAGCTGCAGTAGTTCCTTTTCAAAAGGAATCGAGCACAGAAGGCATCCAAAACAACCAAGGAAATTGAGTCAGGGGAACAGAGTCTGCGTTCATCTTTGTTACACGAAAAAACTGAAACTCCTCAGTTCCTCCCAGTTTATACGTCTCAAAAACCAACTCCTCACCCCCTGCTCACACACTGACATCATGAAGACTAAAATTCTATCCCAAGATGTTGCCACCTATGAATGAGGTACAGCCTGCTGGGGAAGAGCTGTCCTTACTGCAAGTACAAAAGGAAAGAACTTTCCCTACACTCTCTCTGCCAGCACCTCCATACAAGTTTGATCCAAGCTCTGTAATGCATGTGGAAGACTCCTAAACTGCATCTTGACATGGGGAAGCAATAAGACTTCTTTCGTGTGTATGTGCAACAGAGTTGTAAATGACACATGGAATTACCTTATAGAATACATTTGAGAAAGCTACTGTTATACAATGCAAATTGCGTAACACAGCGGGAAAAACAATTCTGAAGTTATAGTAATTAGTGGCTTAGCTTCATTTTAAATTACCTTTTCTGGTCAGCTAATACAAGTGGAAGATTCACACACTGTTGTGTAAAAGGGAATCACTATTAGGAAGTGGCCCAAATAGCCAGAAAGTGCACTATATTCGTCATGCCCCATTTTCAAGCATCTCATCAGAAAAGATGTAAGAATGAGCACACGCCTTTAGAATGAGCACATGCCTTTAAAATGAGCATGTTATTAGAAGGCTCAGCAGGACATCCAGGCATCGAGACACCTTAGAGAACCTAAGCCAGAAGGAGACTTGTTTTGTCCACGTGTCAGCACAGAGAAACAGCAGGACAATTCTGAAGTTCAGCACTCCAAAGTCACAGCTGTATCAAACACCAACAGCACTGAACAAGTGAAGCAGAATTTTATGTCATTTACATATTTTGGTAATAGCAAAGAATGGTTTTGGAACCATTCCTTTGCTATCGAAAGATTCATTATTTCAGTATCCTTTTGTCTGCACAAAGCTGTCTGTATACCATTCTCCTTCCTTTGTCCCTCAGGATGTGCACTCATTACTCAGTAGTCCTCCCTAGCAATCATGCACTCTGCTGCCTCACAGACATATCAAGCCTGGTGTGCTAAACATATGTCCTTGGAGTCACACATGGCCGTGCAGTGCACAACTCCTGAGCAGGTCTGGTTTTAACGTACTCTGTGGTCTTTCTTTTGTACCTAATACACTTCCTCCAACACAAGATTAAAAAAAAAAAAAGATCTTTTGTAGTTTAAACTGTGTTGCAAGTGTTTCAGAGGGAAATCACCAAGCCTTCCTTTCCCTTACTGGTTTGTTGTGCTCCTTTTATGTAAGGATCAACTTGCTTTCCATTACATTAATCTGCTTCCTGGACAAACTGCAAGTAATGTGCAAAGTTGGAACCACCCTTCTTTGACCTATAGAAGATTATGATGTTATACACTAAGATTTCTAATGATTTAAACTCCTGTCAAATAAATTCTCCTAATCTAACTAACTAACTAACTAGATAGATAGATAAATAAAAATATCTACACATTTTTTGAAACAAGTTACATTTTCCTT
Source organism: Gallus gallus (assembly GCF_016699485.2). Classification (NCBI taxonomy): domain Eukaryota; kingdom Metazoa; phylum Chordata; class Aves; order Galliformes; family Phasianidae; genus Gallus; species Gallus gallus. The sequence goes on along the minus strand of NC_052532.1, from coordinate 59,701,829 downwards.
TCACCCCAGTTGCCACAGAAGAATTTTTAGTGTAAGAATAAGACATGCAGAAATCTCACCCAAATTTCATGCTGTCAGGGAAAAGGTGTAAGGCAGCAAGGAACACGTTTCTATAAATGTTTTTCAGTCCCTTGCCCTTCATCAATTTGAAGTACTCACCGAAAACACATTTAGATACAAATAAACACAGTACACTGGGGTATATGGGCACACGTTCACAGATGTGTAATATCCACAATGACATACAGATTTATGCAGTCTTGCAATGAGTTCTGAGATCTTGCCTTGATTATTTTTAACATTTCTAAACAGTTTTAAATAGTTTCCATATTTTTAATATCATGGAAGAGCGGTTACTTATCATACCCTAACTGCTTTCCCCCACAGCAAGATGTATTATTCCCATGGATTCCATTCCAGGAGTTCGCAAGTACTGCCGAAGAAACATTGCATACTTTGGCAAACACCACTGGCTCCAGCAGGAGAACACACACACACACACGCAACCCCACTGCCTTTCAGACCCTTGGGTAGAGCAGGATCTCTGGGCACTAGGAACTTAGAGGAGCAGAAGGGCAAAGGGACATGAGAGTCACGTGGTGTGTGTATCACAAAGACACACTGTTACCAACCAGTAAATGACAGGCTGCCTGCAGGGCTGATGAAGAAATAGCAGTAAGGTTCACACCTGGAGGTGGATCTACTTCGTTCTTCTCCTGTTTCTCCACGATCTGTGATCACAGCAACTGACTTGAATTTAAGCCTACAACTGCTTCTTGCTGGAAAGCAACCCAACTCTAAGCTGAAACAACACTAAATGACAGCTGGAAGGAAGAACTGTACAAAAGAGGGTGCCCATTAGTGTCTTCACTGACAAAAACAAGGCCCAAGGAAGGGTAGCAAGGAAGCCAGATTTTGTTTGCAACTATCTATTCTCGTTAAGGTAAGCTTCTTCAGATGATGACCCTTATAACCCTTACTAAAATCAAATGGTCTTCTGGAAGCAGTCCTGTCCTTCTGGGAGAAAGGGAGGAGTCACTTATATCACATCAGAGTGCCTGACAAGCAGTGCCACAGCAAAAGCCCTATGCCTGGAAGCCACCTACTGAGGAGGCAGCACTGAAGGAAAAGCAATTTTTAGATTTAAGCAACATTACAGGTATTTATTTCACTGCTGGTAGCAGCACATCAAAGAGATACATTTTGATCTTCAGCTACCATTCAAGTTCATAGTCTGAGCAGAATCTAGCATGATAATCTCTTGTGTTTCATTTTATAGGCTTTGTCAACTTTTGTCTCAGCTCTGAAAAAGACTTTAGTTGAACAGTAGTTGCAGAAGCTAATGCTTTTTGAAAAGCAACACAAAAGAACTGAAAGTTAAGCTGTAGCATACAGAAGTACTTGGAGTTGGAAAGTATTCAGCTCGACAGTATTTTTCTCCTCTGGATCTCACTAGCTTCTCACTGGATGAACCGTTTAAGGCTATAAATCCCTTTCATTTTTATTTCTTTTAAAAAGGAATGACAAGTTTACCACCTATAGGGAATATCTGCTTTCACACTGCCTCTGTATGCTTTCAGCATTTGGTACGAAACAAGAAAAAATGACAACATAAGGAGCTGAATATCAAGGAACTTTCTTCAGCCATAAAAAATGAGTACATGGAAATCCTGATACTAGAAGTCTCGTTCTTTTCTGAAGTCAGCAGCCTCAAAAGTAATTTAAAAATTAGTGGTAATATTATCAAAAGATGCAGGAGAGACAGACTTAGAGATGTCATTTTTCAGCCAGTGGTGCTCCAAAAGAAATGAAGGATTCTGGGTACTTTATGCCTACTTTGTCATCAACTCAAGTAACCCCTCTAAATGTCTCAACAATGATGTGTGTATTTATGTTAAGATATAGGATGTACTGTAGACACTTCCTATGCATAGGAATAGAAAAGGTCAGATATACACCGCTTTTGTTATAACAAAGAAGAGGTTTTTTCCTCCCCACATTTACCTTTTTTGCACTCAAACATGGAGGGGAAGAGGAATAGACCTTCAAAGATTATCCAGTCCAACTGCTCAACCACTTCATGGCTAACCAATTGTTAAAGCATACTAACAAGGGCACTGTCCAATGCTTCTTGAACACTGACAGGCATGCGGCATCAATCACTTTATTAAGAAGCCTGTTCCAGTATTTCACTTTCACATTAAAGATTTTTTCTCCTAATTTCTAGTCTGAATTTTTGTTAACACCAAGTCTGATAGTCTATACTCAAGAAACTTAAAGAATCCTGAAATATAACTTGTATTGTACTCTCGTATTGTTGCAACACAGAAAATTGAATACATTCGTATAAGTCAAAAGACCAAGAAAAAATAAATATGCATAGGTCACCTTTATTAGTATAGTAACTAGACCCAGTGTGGATAAATATTATTTAGAACAGTCAGGGAATGAGACCTTTTGCATCTACGTGACTAAGGGTGAGAAGAGAAGTGAACAAGTCAAAATCAAGGTCTTTTGAAATACAAAAAGACAATACTTGCCCAAGAAAACAGTCGGTGTCATTCATCCACTGGTTTATGAACTGTGCAGTGATGGGCTCAGGGTTGTGTGGAAATCTGATGTTCTCTAAGGTGTGCAGAAGTAGGTCAGGATTGTAATAGAGTGCAGCTATGGCAACCTGAAGACACATGGTACGGAGCTCGCTTGTTTTAACCCCTCTTGTCAACCTCTCCAGAACGGCCTCCACAAAGAGTGGAATACACTGGGAATATAAAGAAGAAGGAAAAAAAGAGCAGGTATTATACATGTTGCCACATTATTAAAAAGTTTTAAACACATTTATCTGAACTGACCTCCAAGGCTAATTGAAGTCCAGGTATATCTTAAGAATGCATAAGATTTGTTTCCTAATACAAAAGCATTTTAAGCCTCTGATTATATGCTTACAGATCTTCTCAAAAACAACTGTTCCACGAGTTAAAAGCTGCCAATGTTATTTTCGGCACAGAGGATAATATTTGGAGTCGTTTGGCAGAATTTTAGTGTGAATAAAAGGTTATGAAAAGAAATCGAGGACATTCTCATCTTGGAGCAGAGATATCCAACAATTTAAAAAGCAGCAGATACTAGAAACTGAAATGACCTAAATCTGCAAGAAAAAAAGCATTATTCCTAGTAAATGCAGCGTGATGTTAAATTTCATACAAAAGTTTGAAACAAGGGAGGGTTGAAAAAGTGAGTGTGCACACAGTTCTGCGCAACAAAGTAAAAACCTACATGTATTTCAACATGTAGGTTTATGCTGTGTATTAGTTAAAGGAGCACTATGAATGTTTCAGTTTCTGAGTTTCGGTTCAGATCACAACTGTTTTAATTCAGAGTTGTGGTGCTCAGTTCAGTCGTCCACCACACTCTTACGTCAGTGTAAATGCATACAATTCACTTTCATCCCTTTCAGATTCCATTTAAAAATAAAAAAGCAGGCAATCCTGCACATCATACTACACCTTTACCACTCAGTTTGCAATCATACTCTGGTCATGCCTAAGTATCTCTCATCTTCAGCACCAGAAACACTCTACACAAACACCCATGAGCTTATTTACACTTTTCTGTATTTCTCCCCGTTCCCACTTATTACATCTCCCTAAAATTCTCTGATTCCAACTGCTTTTCACAGGAATTATACACGTAGCACTGGAAATCTGTAAAAGAGAGAATGTGTTAAACATGCATCACCTGGTCAATACCCCGTCCTTTGCACTGAAGAACAATTACTTCTAGGAGCTTGGCTGCATGGCACTCCGCATCTTCTCCTGCATCTCCTGTCAATACCTAATAATCAGAATGGCAATTTAGTTTATCGGTATTAATCATTGTCAACTAGGAATGCCAGTGCTTTCATACATGCATAAATCAAACCTCTAAATGGCATATATGTATATTCACGCTGTATTTTACGACAAATTAAGAATGACAGATCTCATCTCTACAGGACAAAAGTGAGGACAGGTGGCTAACGGTGGATCTAAAAATTCAGAAGGAAGTGTTGTTGTTTTTTATTCATGTTAGCATCACTTATATGTCCTTTATTGCTTTCTCCTTTTCAAAGGAAATATTACTTATAAGAATCATTGATGTTTTCTATGTTCTATTTCTTTGTGACTTCAGTTCTAATAGACAATGGCAGGTAGTCAGCCTGGCAAAGTGAGGACTTATCTCTAGGCTAATTTCAGACTAAAAACAAGATGCATATAATCTCTCTCTGTACAGGCGCATATGCATGAAACTGTTTTTTCCCAGTATGTTTAAACCCTATGGACAGCATCAATCAAATCTGACAGGGCAGCAGAATTCTCGATCACGTTAAATCCCCACGAATCTCTTAAAAATAAGCAAGTGGATAGATGCTTATAAGCACCTATCTATGCTTGTAAGACTTTATAATGCCCCAAATGAGAAAAAAACTGCAGTGCGACCTCATACTTTATTATGCAGGACAGAAAGAGTATAAAAGGGAAAAAAGAGGATGTATAAAGAACTTCAAATGAGTTCATACCCTAGCTGACAACAAAAGAATCCAATCAGAAGATACACAACCAAAGGAAATCAGACTTCATTAATTCCTCTGCTTACCAAAATAGCTGTTCATAGAAGAGCGCCAACACAAACAACAGCACAGCAACTTTCTCCCACGCATTTGTGCACGTTGGTTGTTGTTGTGTTGGGTTTTTTTTTAAGTGTTTCACTTAAAAGTTTGAAGCTGCTATGTCTACTCGGAACTGAGATGAGACCAAACTTCATTTCACTCTGAAATGACTGGCCACTATCTGGCATGTTCAGATCACTTTTTATCTGATAATTAAGTACCGGTGATAAGCACAACAGTAACAATCAGAAGCCTTACCTTTTTACACATAGCGTAAATGATTTCTAAATGCTTTGGATTAGACAGTAAAGTATCAGTGTCAATGGTCACGTAATTATGCAAGAGAGGCATCATATCTGCAGAGGAGGAAGAGCAAAAAAAAAGAAATTATAGATTAATCAATAAAACTGCTAGCCAATGAGGCTGCAATCCTATAATGGAATTCATTAACCCAAATTCCTGGACATGGTTGGAAATTCAAATATTGCTGAAGTCTACTCTAGCAGAATTCTTCGTAAAGTGCACAGTGCAGAAGACATTCTCAGGAGAAGAAATAGAATAGAACTACATTTTAGTTTATGAATTTGTAGCTTGCCTTTAACTACATTTCATCTTTCTTTTATCAGGACCTCCTACAATAACTGATCGTACTGACAGATTTGAACATGCTTCTCAAGCTAGATAAGCTCCTGTTATACTCCTACACTAAACAGATGGTCAGGGCACAACTCAAGCACCCGATCACTTTACACCAAGACACTACATGGAAGCAACCTTTGTAAGGCAGGTTCTGGAGACAAATTCCCAAACAGCTGAAACATCAACAGAATGGAAGCGGAAATACCTGCAAAGTATTCAAAGCAATCCTGCTGGAAAACCTCATAGAGAACACCTAAAAGCTGCCACATTTGAGGTGAAATCATCTGGCATGTCAAGCTGTACGCCAAGGAAAGGATTTCTTCATAAAACTCTGGAAAGGAGAAACATTTTGTAAACAACAACCTGTAAAAAAAACCTCTCGCTTGTAAATATCCCAAAACCCAAAGCATCACATAACTATTGGAAGGCAGCAATTAGTAACTATACGAATATGAAAAAAAATAACACAAATTGGAAAAGACTCTTCTAGACAAGCATTATGTTGGCTGTAGCAACAATCAGCATTGCTTCTCACTATAAATACACACTGGGAAAACGTATTAGCAACGCATCAAAGACATTGCTTTGACTTACTGCAAAATATTTTTTTCTTTCTTAATGTACTTTTATTTTATTTCCCCCTCATAAAATAGTAACTGTAGACTTTTTACTTTAACATAGTTAGCCAGGAACTATAATGATAACTGCATCTCCTGGTTTTGTGTGTTCAAGAAGCAACTAAGACGAACTTCTGTCCAGGATGACAGTACTGTTTGTAATAATCAAAGACTTTTTTTCATGTAAAAACCTATAACCTTTCTCTAAAAATTAGCTCCAAAAGATACCTATAACATGCTTCTGCAAAACAAGGCCGATGATCTGCAAACAAATGCTCTCCAGCTGTTGAGTTATCTGAAATTTAAAGAAAAAAAAAGGATTTTATTTAAAAATCTAGAAAGACAGTAACTTAATAATGATCGTATGGTTATGAAGTAAAGTCTCACTGGTGTGGGTGCTCAATTTCTCAATAAGCAGTACAACTTTAAAGCTTGTCACGGCATTTTTTTTTATTATAAGAATTTTAACTTAAAGGTTATTCTGCAGATCCTGTTAAAAACTGTGCCTGTTGTCCTTTTCCGAATATAATGTAAAGAGGCAAACACTGTACTCAGATTGAGGTAATAAGGCCTCAGTCCAAATTCTTTCTTTGAAGAAGAATAGGTTGAAAAAAAGAAAGGAAGTGATGCTTTTGCTTAAGATCTATGGAGAGCTTCCCAGAAGACCAGGCTTGACAAAAGGGAAACATGTAGAATTTGGGAGAATAAAACTGCATTGAAGCCAGACAAAAGCTATTATGTAGCTATCTGCTGGAGCGGGCAGTTTTAAGCTGAGAGGATAACTTATTCAGCCTTGTGTTAGAGACAGACTACATTTATGAATGAAATCAAATTAGGAGAATGATATGGCCACACTGCAAACCTAAGTAAAACCTCCAGTATAGGCATCTCGTGGTATTGCCACTAGTCATTCATTAAACATGAAATCTTGCAGGATGTCAGGCTTTCTGCAATTCCTGCCAGCAAAGGGCTTAAGCATGTGATCACAGTTTCATCCACATACCTTCAGGCAACTGATTCAGACACATGGCTTAGAGCTGATCATCCTCTAAGCTCTCTGCATAGTTAACGATGAAAGGGAAAGGAATTTCTAAGGAGTTTTCAGCCTCATTTATCGATCGTGTATCATTTATATCACTTCTAAAATGATTTAAGATCCTGAGGAGAGCACTCTGCACAATATTTTAGTTTGCTCTTCACAGAGCAGAAAAACAAGCTGCTAAGCTGATACCATAAATACTCCAACCCCAAAGGTTTTCCTAGGCTAAAACCTGAAGATCCGCTTCAGATTACCTCTCTTGATGGTCAGTTTAGCTACCAGATTTCATTCTAGCTATGGAAAGATCCAAGGGGTTCTTGTAAAGGAATGAAAGATGTTCTCAAATCAATAGTCACACAAAAATATTATAACGAATGAATGTTTAAAATTATAAGCTTCATAGTCGGATTTCACATTGGCAATAAAACTTTCTCACTGTAAATCAAAGGAAGCAAAACAAACTAGGACAAAGCACATTTGTGCTTTTTGCCAGTTGGGCTCAGATACTGACAGACTTTGACTTTCTTGCCAGTCACTGAAGTCCTTCCTTACCCCGGCCAGCTACAAGCAGAAACAATCCCTTTTTTCCTCTGAATATGTGAAATGTAGACTTGTAACAAGACCAATTCCTAGTAATCCTATGCAAGAAATTGCTAGGTGAAGAACAAAATATGAGTCACCATTATCAAAAAGTTACCCATATGCAAAATATTACTTCCTAACGACCATTTAACGCTCTGTAATAACTATCCAATGAAGTATTTATCAGAGTAAGGACTGAAGATTTTACACTCAGGATATAAATTTCCTGTAAGGTTGAGAGCGAAGCTAAGCAATTAAGAAAACACAGAAATAAACTGGGCTTTAAATTCAGATTTCTAAGAGGTCACTTGGTACTAATTCACCATCCTGCTATAGTAAACGTTCATTCATGTGCATCAAGTGATGCAATACATACACAAAAGTGCTTGCTGTCATGAATGAGAGGCATGAGGGAACAGCAGATGTACAAAAGGAAATCTCACCTCCTTGTGATCTTCTACAACTGTTAGGATAGTGTCAATAGTGTGCAAGATACCCATGGCCATAACTGTTTTGTCCTCCACTTCCTCATATTCCTCACTCTGAAGTACTTTACCAAATATTTCAGCCTATGCAAGAAAAACAACCAATTTGACATTCAAAAGACAATTCACATTCCTCATTTTTCATGTAGAAACAAGAGAGCTAATGCAAAACCAGCAGTGCCCTATCTGTAAGAGCTGTCAGTGTTGAAAAATATGCTTCTTAGTTTTGAAAAATGAATATAGAAAATGAATATATGTTTTTGAGAAGTCTAGTTATTTTAAAACATTTTAAATGTTAAATAGTCAGAACTTGACTCATTAAAACCAAGCGCAAAATTTGGCATCTCTGAAAGCCTCTGAAAAGGTTTTAAAGATGCTTCAAACTGAAAAACAAACTGTGGTGAATACTATAGGTGGACGTTCACAGGGATTATTTCAAACAGTGTGCACTTCAAACAAAGTTAATAAGAAGTTTACAGAGCCAGGCATATGCTTGTGATTGGACAGTACCTTCAGTATTGTCCCTTACCAGGTGTTGCGTCATGTCAACAGCGATGGTAGCTACTTCCTGACTGTACTCACAGATCATCTTCTGAATTACATTTGTAAGATCATCATTTTCTGTCTCTCTAACAATGTGCAAGAGCTCTTGCATAACTGGTCTTACATATGGCTTCACGTATTCCTTAGCTTAAAAAAAAAAGTTAAAATTAAATGAAATCAGCTATCCTTAGACACAAATATACTCATAACTGCTAGGTAATTGACTACTGTTATATACCCAAAGCACTTATACAGCATATAACCAGCAGACTAAGAGATTAAATAAACTGCACATTGTACAGCCATCCACAAAAAAAATCCACTGTTTCGGAAGAATACATGCCCTAACACACAGGAAAGCACTCATTCTTAAATATATGCTATTACACTTCATTAAAGAAAGACAGACACTATTTACTTAATCAAGTTAAATACTCTGATACCAATTTTTGTGCAGAAACCCAACATAAAAACTTGACATCAGAATTCTGGGATGTATACAGTAGCAAATGAGTAAGTGAAGCTGTCAAAACATGATGAAACGTTCCAAAATCTACATCTTCAAATGGTAAAAATGTTTAGATAAATCTGCACAAATCTTATAATCGTCAACAAAGATAAATAAACAAATAAATAAATCAATATATACAATTGATGAATCACTGCAGCCTACCTTGCTCCTGGTGGCTTATTAACATCTGAAGAGCTATGGCAGCTTCTACCTTGACAGGCATTTCTTTATCATCAATCAGGCTCTTCTTCGCCAACTCTACTGCATTCCTCAAGTTCAGCTCATTGTGAAAATTCAAAGCACTGAACGAATGAAGTACCCAACAGGACTGCATGAAAAAAAGCAAAAGCAAGTTAAGGACTACTTTTTTCTTGACCGCAGTGTATTCATACAGTAACTTTTTACAGTCAATGAGTTCTTTATTTCCCGTCCCCAAGTTCCAATAAATCCAGTGGGCACAAAATTGGCATGTACAGTTCTGGTCCTTCTGAGGAAAAATATCAGAAAATAAACGAAAGAAAATTAACCATTTGTTTATGACTCATGGGCAGTTGTGGATTTTGTTCAAGCTACACCCAAAACTCTGTGAAAATTCTACCTGTTCTTCACAGCTGTCTAACAGCTGTAGTTATTGAGATACTAACGAAAAATAATCACAAAATGGTCACAATCACTGCTCAAGTTCTTCAGTCTGACTGAGGATGTAAACAGCAATGTAACAGAGACCCTCCTACAATTCAGTTAACTGACTGTTCAATTTCTAAGTCAAAATGCTGAAAAATTACTGTATAAGATAGCTACTTGAATTTTTACAATATATTTGCTTTACTTCTTTCATTGACGCTCAGAAAGAAGTTAAACTAAAAGGAAAGAAACACAGCAAATACTGAAATTGACATAATTGGTGAACTTACTCTAGCTCGGAGGTACCCCAGGTTAGACATGAACAATGGAAATACATGATTTTGTAACATCAGCTCCATTTGATCCTTGAATACACTCTTCTGTTGGTGAAAAGAAAAATAAATTTTGGAGACCATTCATTTCATATATTCAACTTAAGTCAGAAAACCACTTTAAATATCTTGCTATCTTGAAAAATACAATGATTTGCCTATGAAATACATATGAAGAGGTATGGATCTTGTATCTTTAACTGAGCAAAACTCAAGTTCAAAGCCAGGTAAATAAAAAATCTGTACATATAATAACGAACTCTACATTACTTTTTGCAATACTATACCAGGAATTTTCATTTTCTCTAAAGCACTGTTTCCAGCTCATTTTTATTCCTTAAAATTAATTAGGATGAAGAACCTAGTACTTTCAGTCTTCCTAAAACCGAGTGTATACATAGCTTATGATAAATCGAAATTTAGTATGAAACAGATCTGAGATTCAAATGACCTGCCATTACTATAAGCATTACAGCTAATTATGTTACACGTTACAACAGCTCACGTATTTTTATATATTCATAAATAATGCTTTTAATACTGTTACTGATGAAAAAAGAATTCCTTTATGATAGAAATTTCTTTGTCGGGATACGGCTAAGCAGTCGAAACCATTTTTCAATATTCCAAATTTGGCAAATCCCAAGATATTCAAAGAAGGCCAGAACCAGCAGCATGGAGACTGGGCACTTTCCTAGCACCTATAGACCCAATATATCACAAAATAAGATAATAAAAATAATACCAGGGACTGTATTACCATCTAAAGGAATAACTAAGTGGCTAAGAAGAGGTGAAAATGAAGATACAATACTAAATGTATCTTAAGTGATCAGACTTCTACCCCACTAATTCATACACCAATTTTTCCCCACGCAGATTCCCAAACCTTAGGAGAAGCAGATGAAGAACTGAAAAGAGGAAAAAAAAAAAAAGCCAACGACAGAGAAGGGAAAAGAACTTTTCCTTGTGTACACAAGTCAGAGGTTTGCATGAACTCAAATGGAGAGTCTGTGGAGAACTAGGTGGATAAGGCAGAGTCACTGTCTCTTTGAGCAACTTACGATCAATGTCTCAGTCAACTCACCAGAAAGAAGACACCTACAAGTAAGTATTTTATGTACAAACAGCTCATGGAATTTTTTCATCTACCAAATCCCAAACACAAGAAATTCAGACTGCAGAGAAGACTGCAGCTTTGGGGCTTACTCCTCTTTTATAAAATATAACGTTAAGTTTCAAAACAGAAAATTTCAAATAGTAACTGTACAGTAGAATAAATTTCTTTTTTCTCAGGACAAAGATAAATGAAACATCATTCAATATGAAAGGCTTATCACAACATAAAGAATATTCTATTCCTTGTTATGCTCCAACATGAACGATGGTGCTTGTAATCCAATATGTCTAAAAAAAAATTCCAGAAGTTACTTGTGTTTCAGGATTTCAGTTTCTGAACATGTATTGGTACACAGGTTAAAAAATATACAGAGAGAGTATGTTGGTGAACTGTTCCTTGTAACATGAATCACACAATCATTTAGGTTGGAAAATAGCACTAGGATCATGAAGGCCTACCAGCCACCTACCACTACCAAGCCCACTACTAAACCATGTCCCTCAGTGTCATGTGCACGTCTTTTAAACACCTTCCTGGGCAGCCTGTTCTAAAGCCTCACCATCCTTTCTGTGAAGAAATTCTTCCTGGTATCAACCTAAACCTTCCCTGGCAGACTTGAGGCCATTTCCATGTCCTGTTGCTAGTTACCTGAGAAAAGAGACTGACCTTCATCTTGCTACAATCTCCTTCCAGGTAGCTGTAGTGCGTAATGGGGCTCCCTCCTCAGCCTCCTCTAAACAGTGCCAGTTCTCTCAGTTACCCCTCTCGTTTTCTAGTCCCTTCATTAGCTTCATTGCTCTTCTCTGAACACGTTCCAGCAACTCGGTATCTTTCTTGTAGCAAGGAGAATAAAACTGAACTCAGTGTTCGAGGTGCAGTCTCACCAGCACCAAGTACAGAGGGACAACCACTTTCCTCACTCTGTTGGCTCCAGTATTTCTGCTGCAGACCAGGATATCATTGGCCTACTTGGCCACCTGGGCACACAGTCAGCTCATGTTCAGCTGGTTGTCAACCAGCATCCCTCTTTTCTCCTGGGCACCCTTCCAGCCACTCTTCCCCTAGCATTGTACTGCTGTATTGGGGTTGTTATGACCCAAGTGCAGCACTCAGCCTTTAGCCTTGCAAGGCTTTGTATGAAGAAACCTACTGCACAGAGAGATAACTCACATAAAATAAATTTTTACATAATTTAAAATGAAGCCTCGAGCCTCCATTCTCATTCTGAAAGTGATAACTTTGGCAGTTACTTTTGAGGTGGAAAGAGGGTGTACTTGGACTCCACAGCCTACAAAAACGTAAGAGAAATTCTAACAACTACTACACTGGCCAGCAATAGGGTAGGTCAAAAGCGTATTCAAATTTCAAAGAAGAACTGACATTGTGAAGACTGTGTATAAAAAATGGAAGAAGGACAGAAATTCTTATTTCCACTCTTTCCACTTATTTGGAAAACTTCCAGCTAGATGATGAAATACATCTTAAAAGTCATGCATCCTATGGTACAAAGGCTGTAAAGCTAGACAAAACATTCCTACAACATGCTAAGCAAACATTTCTCTGGAACCAGGAGGAGCCCACAATATTGCAAGCTGTTGGGAGGGGTTTTGAAAGAATAATAAGCAATGTTATTGATGGAATGCGTGTTTGTTTTCCTTAACACCCTTCCATTTTACTAGTAAAGCATAAGAAGACCAAGGGATGGTTCTGCAGGAAACAAAGAGAGTTTTGGAGAAACCTGAGAACAAAAATCAGCATATAAAATGAGAATACAGAAAAACAGCAAAGAACATAAATATTTTTAAAGAAACGGACCCTCAGAATCCTATTGCACGTTGCAGTCTTTCAATTGATTTCAAGAATACAGTTGTGGGCTAGCCAGATTTTAATAAGCTAACACATTTTATTGGAAAAATGGAATTGACAGTAAAAATTACAAATGTAACCATATTTTACTTATTTACCCACTTACTTTCAGTAAAATATCTGCTAAGGATCCTATAACGTGCAAAGCTCCATCTTTCTTCCTTGGATCAATGTTTGGTTCTGTCAAAATCTGGTAGCAATATGCCATCATTTTTGGCAATACCTGCGTAGACAAAAAACACAGAATCTCCTTTTGTCAGTGAGGTATCTAAATCAAATTATTTTCATAGCATTAAGTTTAAAAAACTATATGACTTTTGTAAGTAGAAATCTCATCTTAACCAAAGCAGTCAGGAGGTACTATACATAGCATCTTCCCAGATTTAAGATTCCTTTTCCAACTTTTCATCCAAGCTTTACAAAATTGAATTCATCTTGAAATCACTGTATTAGTGACAGTGGTTACAGTATTTTTGTTGTTCTGAGGCAAACCAGGAAAGGTGAGGAAAAGACAAGAGGTTCAAACAGTACTTCACAGATTTTTTCCCCCCTTAACTTCCCTTCTGGCTTGCCCACTACATATATAAAGGCATGCGTGCATGTAAATATACCTATGAACATAAACATATTCAAGAGCAGCTTTGACTAAAACCTCAGATTTATTTTAATCTGTCAGTCTTGGCAATAACTTGTAGAGTTGGCGAGATTTGGAAAGGTTTCTTGGCAAAATAAATCGCTTGTTGTGGTTTCCATTGACATTATGTGCTTTTCAGAAATGATGACGTTATGACAATTTGAGTACAAATTATGAAATTAAGAAGGTCAGCAGACACAGATTGCTTTAACAACAAAGAAATAGAAAGGTCAAAGGCTATTTGACCCGATACAAAGACTATGCTCTTTTCTGAAAATTCATGAAGAAATCGAGCTCCATGCTTTACTGCATGTGAAAATGGTTGCCAGAGAAGTCAGTAGTATGAACAATATGCTTTCCAGGGCTAGGCTGAGTAAGTTTTTTAGCATATACCACTGTAAATATAAAAGGATCTATAGAAAAGTTTTGTTCTCATTTAAAGATCAGCCCCGTGAAATTCATTTCAGTCTTCTAATTTCATTGTTGTCAACAGAACTTTAAATTGCATCAGTGAAAATTAACAAGGATTAGATTCATTAGTGCCACTGCTACACTTTGAGAATCTCTAAACAGCTATGGCAGAGGCTGTTCATAAACATGGGAAACTATTACTACATCTATTCCAATTTGTTTTATCAGGCATTTTAATTTCAGAGCTGTAAGAGGAAACCTTTTATTTATTTATACTTACATATTTTAATTCTCCCCAAATTGATGTCATTCAGCCAGGAATGAGTTTGACCATATATTAGCAAGTAAATTTTTCTGAGATGCTTTCTATAGCATCTTCAAATGTAAGGGAAAATAACAGTATTAAAGAAACTTCAAGTAAAAATTAAAACAAAAAAAAGTAGATCCATACCTCTTTTCTCTTCTTTGCTGCTGTATAAAGGAGATTCTGTGCTGCTGTTGTTGTGGATGCATAATCCTCAAATACATCTAACGTTAAAGATAAATTAATTAAACTCACTTTCTGATTATAACATCATAAAATGCTGATAAACCAACTTGAATGTGTGGGACACGACCGTCTTCAATTAACAGTTGAAGAGACAGACTGAAGTTCATGTCACTCACAAGAACATTTATTTCTTGACTTCCTAATCTACTGACCACTCATCACTCCCTTTATCAAGATTGAATTATTTACTCGTTAGTTCTTTTGAGATCATGTATTTAATGGATGAAAAACTGTTCTATATTTGCTGGTTGTCGCTTTCTTTCTTTCTTTCTTTCTTTCTTTTTTAAATCAAAACCACTATAATAAGAACACCAATGCATTCCAGTGCCATCTGTATAACATATGTACACAATTTTCCTTGATTTTATTGAAACCTCATGGGAAACCCTTTGAATGTAAAAAAATCCTTGGATCTGGTGTAGTTTAAATCTGCTGAAAGATGAAGCTTTTCAGCTTCTTTCATTACAAGTAAACCTCCTTTAATCGTACTAAAAATATAATTTATATATTGAAAAACAATCTGTGCTGCCAAACGTGTTCTAATCCAAACATCCCTACTCAGATTGCATTAAATAAAAGGATCTAGAAAAATAACCTTAAAATGTGTTTAAAATTACACATTAACTTTTCCTGAGATCTTGAAGATAAATCAAGATTCAGAAATACTACCATTCCTGTTGCAAATCTAAATACTTTTCACTAAATTTCAAGTAAATGTACATTTATGCTTCCATAATACAGTTCAAATCTGTATTTAACTCTCAGCTACAGATAAAAATAGGGCTCACCGCTTACACAGAAATAAAAGAATGTAGATACCAAGAACTCAGCTACACATTTGTATCCCTGTCATCACCCTGATTACTAATTTTTTTCTATAACTTTCCAAGGTTGGAGGGTTGTCTGTTTGTTTTTTAAGTATTCTAGCACCTTTTACACTCTGTTTTTTCATATGCTAACCAAAATGCAGTTAATTAATTTCCAAATGCTACATGTCTCTGTGGTGCCTGGCATACTGGAATTTTCCAGCTAAATTTGCTATATTTTTAAGTACCCTTTCTCTCTTTCAATGATATGACCCTTTTAACAAGACTAATTACTATAAATTAGTCCAATGTGTAGTTCCCAAGATTTTTTCAGTGTGACTTTTAAAAATATATAGATAGCTAATTGTTTTACAACTTGGTAATAACAGTTGGCAAGAGATACTGAAAACAAGAACAATTTTCAATAGAGAAAGAGCAAGTCAGGCCTCTTCTGGTCAAAGTGTGAGCTGCAAGAGCTTGCAGACAGCTGTCATGTTTCCAATTCAGGGTTCTAAAACTGGCATTACAAGGAAAGCAAGCCAGTGTACTAGATACACTGAGCACAACTGAAGTAGAAAACAATTTTTAGAGAACTGGTTTAAGATCAGTAGCCAAATGGCCAAAACTCACTCGATCTGCCCTTTAATTACAGATTGGTGAGATTTATGAAACAAATTCTCTTCTAACTTGTGTTCAAGACTCACACGAAGACAGAGACATTACAGTTGCCACACTATATTTGGGACTATGGTATACAATTGTGATGAAAACCAAAAGTAAATTCTAACTACAGACAGTTACCAAATTTCATGCGGATATATTCATATGGATCTTCTTGCCACAGCTCTTCGTCCTCATCTTTGTAGCACATTAGGGAGAATATCACTTCTTCTGTTATACTCTAATATTAGAGGAATCAAATGCATGTAAGTACATAGAATATCAAATTCCAGTACAGATTCTCCTTTCCTTTAGCAACAGATACAGACAGCAGTAATTATATAATCTAACTTTATAATAGTCACCAGCACACACAAAATGTATTTCAGTATCTAACCTGCAAGCAACAGAACATTGCGTTCTGCAGAAGGTTCTCACAGATACAATACTTAACATGAGAACAGGCTTCAACATCCCTCTCCACAACATTCATGGGATTAACAAACTTATATTAACTAGCTTATAATGTGGAGAAAAGAGGTATGAAAATCGCTTTTCACTTGTTCTTATATCTACTTATAAAATATATCCCTAAAACAGATCAGTTCCTCATAGTTTATGGTATCTCTGGTGACTGCCTTTGCACTGCAATCAATTATAATTTCCAAATCTATAGTAACTTCTTCACACTAGCAACTAATAAAAGCCAGGACTTTGTATCAGACTTCAGCAAAATAAGGAATTTATGGAACAGGATCTTTAAGCGAGTTGACAATATCTGCAATAAAAGTTAGTCATGATACTGTGAAAAAGAACTGCATTAGCCTGGGAATGTGGGGTTTGTTTTTTTTTTTTTTTTGCCAAGGTTGATGCTGCATGAAAGATTCATGAAACCTTAAAACACTACAGAAAACTACTTCTTTTATCATTCCGATGACACGCACTGTTTCTATCCGGGTGTTATGCACTGACCTGTATGTGCGGCTTCATTTGCTTCCACGTTACAGAGTGAATGACACCTTGGTTCAGGTAATTCAACGTTTGCTGAAGAACACGCGGTGCAACATAGTCCTTTTGTCTGTATTGGTCTAAGATTCTTAATAGAACCTAAAGAAATAAAGAATTGGTGTTTTCAAATGAAGGTGGAAAATTAGCTCTCATACACTGACATGCAGGACACCTTTTCAGTGAATTTCAGCACAGACTGATTAGTTACAAAAGATCCAGAGTCAGTAACCACTGCAATGTCTTTGATCCAAAAGTTAGAAATCACTTAAACATTAAGAACCTAAACTTGCAAGCATTTAGGTACGTTTACCTTTACTCTTAGATCCATCATGTGATCACTTGTGATTGTAAACAAAAACATGCATCAGGATTCACAGACTCACAGTTAACACAGGCCTCAGAGAAATTTGGAACAGATACCAAAAAGGTGCACTGATATTTTCAAGCCAGCTGGCACCTGAATCTGCTAATGGAGTTTGTGTTCATTTCGAACACCCAGTCCCCTAAAGAAGCCAAATAACTTTGGAAGAAGTGTGATAATAATAGAAATATTAAACTTAAAAAAGGAAATTAGGTTAACACCTAAACCTGTGAATCAGGAGATGAAAAAAATCTGAACTTCAGTTGGTTGTTGTAACCATCAAACAGTGTCATATAGCATGCTATCACAAACTCTGTAACACAACGCTTATTATAAAGGCTTGCTTCTAAGAAAAACCTACAGTACAAAGCCACCACTCAACATTAATGGCAAAGGAACTACTGAGTGTTAGTAAACGTAAAGAACTGCCACGCAGACAAGCAACAATAAAAATCAAGGACAAAACATAACAAAAGAGCTGAATTGTGTTTTCAGAAGAAAAACTCTATTTAATAATTCTTTACAACACTACAGTAAGTCCTATTTTGAACATAAGTCCTTCCCTTAGGGGTACTAAGTCTGATCTTATTGTTTTTTACAATACACCCCTTGAGCAAAGATTGGCAATATCTCACACAGACTCTAACACAATGTCAGCAGTTAACTGAAAAATATGTAACAAAGGCTTAGTAATGTAATACTCACAATAGCATTCTCACTAACTGCCGTGAAACGTGACAAATCAGCATCAGTGAGTGAGAAGTGAAAGAAATATGCAGATCATCCAAGACCATTTATCTTTCAAGTTAAACTGCTCTCCCTCTGCTGCATATCCCGGTCTTTTAAAAGGTATAAACTTTAAGTATTGTAAATGACCACTGCCCACGGAAGCCTCTTTCTCTACTCAGGAATTAACCATTACAAAGAGCTTAGAATTTGTATTCGACTGCAATTCCTTCGTTTTTATCTGATACTTAGCCGTCTCCCCACAACCATCCTTTAGTTCTTATCATTCACATATTTACACAGAATTGATACACCAATGGAGAAATTGTTTTGTTTTGTCAAGCTGGACGGAGAAAAGTAATTGTTTTTGCAGACAATTCTGTTATTTTGAAATAGTCTGAGTGTGACTTAATTATTAGGCGTGGTCAATGCGGGTTCATGAATCCTGCCTGAATAATTTGATGTCCTTCTGTAATAAGGTCATAAGCTTGGTGGATAAAAGGAAGGCAGTGCATTTAATCTTTCTGGATTTTAGTGCGGCTGCTGATACCATCTCTCACATCATCCTTACGGATAAATTGTCCAATTCTGAGATAAACAGCTTCACACTACACCAGATGATGGCTCAAAAGCAGAGCTCAAAGTTATAGTGAATGGGTCACTAGCAATGTTCTCCAAGGCATAAGTCTAGGGCCAGTCCTGTTGAAAACTTTTATCAATGATCTGGATATCCATTGTATTTTGGATTCTGGAGTGGAAACGCGTTCAGAAAGTTTGCTGGGCCTGTTAATGTTCAAAAAACTTTCGGATAATGCCCTCAGTAACATCTCTAACTTCTGATCGGCCCTGAAGTTGTCAGGCAGTCAGACTAGGTCTCTGTAGGTGCCGCCCAATTGAACTTTCTGTTCTATTCCATTCTAATGAAGTGAGAACAGCCTGGCACCCTGAATAAGATGCTGCAAGGCTGAACCCTGAGAAGCCTGCCGATGCCCTGTCAGGAATGTTCCATCTGGCAGTCTGCTGCCAAGCCACATCCCTGCTAATACAGATTATCCAAACAGGTGTTACTTGAAAATCAAGAGCCCAGAATCACCAGTAGGAGAGTGAACTGCACTCTTCTGACTTCTCAGGAGTTTCTTTGGAATATGTAACCCAAAAGCCTGGATGCTCAAGAGCTTTAGTTAAGCACAAAGCCTGGGAACTACCACTCCTAGTAATCCAGAACGTAGCAAGCTGATTGGGAAACAGTAGGAGCTGGTCCAGAAACATCTGAGCCTGCAAACCACCACTCTAAGACTTCCAGGCGCCCAACTGCTATAATCACTTCCTCAAACTAGGGAGATGCTGGAAGTCCATTCCCAGAGGACCACAGGTAAGCTGGCACAAAAGTACAGAAAACATTTACAGGCAGTGCCTCTTTTCTGCGCCGCTTTATCAAAACTGAGCCATCTCCACAATACCATGTTACACACAAATAATTAGCATTCCCCAACAAAAACAATTCACTTGTCAACTGTGAAGATATGCTCTATTTTCACAAAATACGCTAACCAAAATACTGCTATTCTCCAGACACTTCCTAATCTTATTGTATCCTCCTGACGTACAACAGGACAGAACCCGGTGTTCCTAAGTTGTCAGCAGCAAAATCACCTACTAATGAGTGGCCTGATAACACATCCCTCTATGAGAAACCGTCGCTTTTTTCTCAGTTATTTATGCCTGCTGATAACGCTGTTTGATAAGCACTTGCTTTTCTCAAAGTTGTCCTGCGCAGTTTTTCCAAATTGCTGGACATTTGTGTGTTATACCTCAGCTAAGTACGGTACTAAGATTTCTAAACAATTTCTCAATCGCTATAATGAAAAATGAATCTGATTCCATTCAGCTTTGCCGTATGAACTTCAAGGTCTGAGCACACTATTGGAAAGCAATATCTTCGTTCAGCCAAAATGACTGAATTTAGAAACAAGTGAAGGGTACTTACTTGTTGTATGCCCACAGCGTACGTTTTTAAAAAAAACTCTGAGAATTCAAAGTATTCTTTAGTTACATTTCCCGGGCTTCCATACCTTTAAAACGTAGAGAAGACAGGTATTTACTTACATTGCAAAGAGCCTTCTGTGGCACGAAAACACAGTATTTTCTATATCACAAATGATCCTGAGTAGCCTTCCATCCCCAACAAATCCTCTCCACAGATATTCTACTAAGCCATTATTTCCTACATAATGCCTCACTTCCCTTTTCTTTTCTTAGAACCTCATACAGTGTAACGTTACAGTCAAGTAAATACAGCTGCACTGTTGCCGTAAGCTCTGTAACTTCCATCGTTTTGGATTGCTTTTCAAATCTTTCTCTGCCTTTGTATTCAAGAATACAAGCAGTTGTAGATGAATACATAAAAAAAAAGAAGAAAAAAAAGAGTACATTTCCTTGCTAGTTTCTTGCCAGCTTTGAGAGCCAAATAATCTCACTAAGAGCTCAAGCCATTGGCTGTGCCAGTGCAAGGCAGAGGACAGCTGTGGGAATATCTCTTTGGTGACTATGAGCTGTTAAACCAACTCAACTGTCTTGTCTAACTGTACCCAAGGAACATCAAAGATTTGTAACCCTAATTTAGTTTTTAATCAGCTTGTTAGTTCCTTACCGTTCAAAAAGACGAGCTACAATATGTAATGCCCATTTCTTGCATTTCCACCACACCAGCTCTGGTCTATCATCTTCATCAATTTGCAAAGTCTCCTATAAATAAACACAAGAATTTTGAATTAGTTTTGTGTATTGTTGAGATAAATTACTTTTTAAATATTCCTCACTGAGCATACTAATACAAATTCACAGCACTGACTAAAACTTTGGCTGTGTTAACAGTTCAGGAAGTTTACACCATCTTAACTAGTTAATATAAACATGTATGTGAAATACCTATGCAATGCCCATACTTGAATGTTCAAAATGACACACGTTTAAAAACCTGAAACTCTCAGATAGACTTGAATAACACACAGCAGTGTCGACTTTTGCTTGAAAATTAAGCAAAACACTACTCCTCCAAATTCACATACCCAAACCATACAGCAATGCAAAAGCTGTTAAAAATAATGTTGTTAAACAAATCTTCAAAAACAAGGGAAAGACTGTTATTGCTGTACCTACGTGCATGCTCACACATTTAATTACTTGCTTCATTCTTCTAGAGATGTGGAGGTTTGATGAAATAAAGAGTGAAACAGAGACAAACCATGGCTTTGCAATGATCTCTTGCTTCTTGAGAGAAAAAGGCTAAAATAATCGAAAGCTTGCAAAATAGACTGGAGTTTTCATATTATCACTATCTCTGACAATGAAAATCTGGCAGCTTACACAATTCTCCTGCATTTCTGTCAGAAGAACACTTATTCTAAAGATAAGAACCTCAAACAAAAGACACCTTAAAAAACAAAACAAAAAACTAACAAAGAAAAAATGACCACACTTACAAAACCTTTACATTGAGTGTTCCTCTACTGACAACACACAAGTGTAAGAGGTTTTGACAATACTGAACCTTACCGGAGGTACATTTCTGTCAATGATGGTACGGAAGATCTCCATCCACTGAGTCATAGTCTGGTTATTCACCAACTGGAGTGGCAATGCGTACTGAAATTAAAAATCAAAATCAAAATATACTTTCATGAAACACTGATTTTTTTTTCTCTGAAGTGAGTAGGAGCTATTCCTACAATAGCTACACTTCCAGGAGGATGAGGTTATCAGTAAACTTAAAATTAGTTTAGATATCAATACTACTCCAATTCTATCCTTCCCAGTACAATTTGCACAGTAACTTCTGACTAGATTCTATTTGAGAAAAGTTCCTTGGGTTGAGTACTTGCTAATTCTTTTTGCCTCCTCCTCTTAGGGAAACCAAAAGCATGTTATTAAGAGAAATGTACTTCTCATTACTGCCTAGCTACTATCTAGTAAATTTTACTTCTCTACAAAACCCAAAGCAGTGATAATAAATAATAAATCATCATCTAATAATAAATCACTTCAGCTTTTTTTTAACCTTCAGCAAGGTCTCTCAGGCTGTGCCTGATGTAGGATTGTGTTTTGTTTCTCATTCTTTAGAAGTACTTCTTCACCAAACTCAGCCTTGTAGCAGCCAAGCGCACCTCTGAAAATGCATGTGCCTCACCAAATAATTTCTTCCAAATCTTTAGAAGATAATGAGAGGAGCACCACCTAATGAAGTGCACTGACTGGCAAATATAATACAATATGTACTACTGCCATTTTCAGAGGCTAAACAGCAGATTCTAGATATTCGTTGTTTATATCAAATTATGTTTAACTTTATAAATACAGAAACAGTTCCCCAGCAAGCTTACAGACAGGATGTGCAGAAGTACTTAGGTTCATTAAAGATTTAACACTGGGGATTACGTGACCAGTTTTTAAGTAGACAAATCTATAAAAATCACGTTTTTATAAAGGGTATTTATTGAACATTACTTTTCCCATCCACATTGGTATTTTCACTCAATGACAGCCATGAGTTCACTGAAGGAGATTGCTATACCCAGCAATGTAAAAGTTCTGTTTTTTCTGTAGGCAGATGCCAACCTGAACAAGAGCATAGAAGATTTTTAAAATTTGTTTCTGAAGAAGTACAGAGTAATGGGAATTATCAGGCAGAAGCTGGATCATTTGCTGCTGAATACGAGGCAGAAATATCTGCATTGCTGCTATGAGAGGATCTCGCTCCTCTGCTTTCTTGTACCTGCAAAGGAAACAAAAATGTTAGTCAAGGATCTACACACTGGCTACTCTTATGCCTTCTATTCACCAATAATTTAATTACTGTACCCTAAAACAGCTAAAATCCAGCATTCACTGATTGACTCTCCCTCCTCCAGCCCCCATCTTATAATTTAAACAAATCATACAAAATCTCTAACATAGAGAAATCTCTAAATAGCAAAATAAAAAACAACAAATGTTACCTCATATAAATGCTCTTTGCTACTGAGCTATAAGCTCACAGCAACAGGGCCTTGGCTTTCTCTGATGTTTGTATCGACGCCAAACCCAAGTTTGGTGCTAAACAAATAGCAGTGAACCGCCATTGAAAGGCAGTTCCTTTGCTTTGTTAAGATTCTCTCTTTCTCCATTTACATTTCTTTTGTGTGGTTTATACATATGTTCCTAACACCAGATATTTTTTTTTTCTAAATGAGAGAGCTCACTACACTGCTGCTAATTTATGCTTTCCAGATTTAGACTATCAGAAGGATGGTACAGATAACAACATGCAAGAGGACTACATGACAGACAGTACTGTATTACGACACAAAAGTAGAAAATTATTTGTATTTGTATTTCCAGCATTTGGGGAATCTTCAAACAAAAGAAGTTTATAAGCATTTAAGAAATGTTCACAGCTAGGGTAAATGAGATCAGAACGACAAAGCCTCAAGAAAAAAAAAAAAAACATCACTAAAGTCATGCAGGTTATTTACTGCTGGAATCTCTGCTTACAATTCACTGATGATACAAAGATGATGAAGCTTTCATTTATTTGCAGGAAAGAATGCACATGTCAATTATTTAATCTCATTCTCTATCTGAATTCCATGTAAAGCTGCCAGTGCTTTTATGAATGTCATTCTTGGTAATCAGATGAGAAACCAAAGTACTGTGTCCTTGTCTACTGATGGACATCAACTCACTCATAAGTCTTCACCAGTTGGTACAGGCACAGGAGGCTCCCAAGCCAGCTCCCACTGTTCTGAGACTGCAAGTAGTAGCCTATCTTGTCAACGACCGCTGTCCAATGGCCAGGAAAGTCATGTTTAATGATAGCACGCAGGCACATTGTCAGCTGGGCTCTGCGGCAGGAGGGAAAGAGACACACAATAGAAGATAAGTAAGACTAAAGCACAATGTTTAATATTAAAGTACATTAAGCCAAATCTTGGCTTAATGGCTACAATATATATATTGCACCATAAATGTTACACATATTTTGATAATGCTGAAGGAGTTATGGGAGATGATAGAAGAAAACAAAGAAAAAAAGATCCCAGAGGATTTAACTTTAAGGAAGAAACTAATTTCAGAATATTTTAACCACTTTTCTCTGCTCCTCCTCACTCTCCACAGTCATGTCAGCTAGCTTTGCATTTTGAAAATGAATGGTTATACTTCCACATACTTACAAGGTTGAAAGCAGCCACAAGAGCACAAATTCGTATGTTTTTAATTAAATAAAACTGATTTGTGTTATAATCCAAGCCAGAGGTTCCTCATCAAATTATGATTTCCACGCAATCTTCCAGCACAGCACTGCACAACTTCTGAAGCATATGGCAGAGTGAGTGAGGTAAAATGTCGTATTGTTCCTCTCCCTCCATAACCTCTTTGAAGCCACTCTGTGGCACGACAGAACTGTCAACTGCATGAAGTGGGGTGCTGTGACTAAAAAGTTTTAGAGGCACTACATGAGAAGCTGTACATGCTCTTGGCTCTGCTAAGGAATAAAAGTCTGTAGTAAATAGTTTCTTTTATATTTATCTTTCCTTGCGGTCTAATAGATATGGAGCCACAAACACCAAGTACTTCAATCACAGGCTCTCAACCCTCTCAAATTTTGAGCTTTGTACAAACTTACCTTCCCCCTCAAGTCTCTGGAGCTTGTCCCTGTTGTTGAATTGATTTGTTCTCCTCCCTCGTTCTCACGAGCAAACAGTGAAAAATACTGACAACACAGCATCAAACTAGTCCCAATAATGTTTCTTTGCCATTTCTACTCTCTGACAAATCTAGAAGTTCTTAGTATTTAGAAACACCCTATTCCAGGTGAATTTTCTGGGGGTCCATTTCAATTGTTCTTTTAGGTGTAGATGGTCATTGCAATGTCAGAATATTTGGAATACCACATTATGAAAAGATGCCTGAACTAGTTTGCAAAAAAATTCTAATATTTCCATTATTTCATGTACTTTAATATAAACTCAGCCTTAGTAACTATGATGAGATGACACAGTAAGCAAAAAGCCCTTACTGCACTATCACAGAAACAACACAAGCTTACTTACACTGTAGCACAGCCTTGACAAGGGGTTCTTTTAGTGGGGGTTCTAAACAAAGTCAGAGGCTTCGGAAAGTTGAACTGCAAACAGTGTTTTAGTTCATTTTCTTGCACTGGTGCAGGACCATTTATACCCTACACTATTCCTGTCAGATGTTTGTCTAATGTACTCAGAAAGATCTCCAGTGACAGCAATACTATAGCATCCTAACGTGTTCCTGTATTTCATCATATTTCTTAATCAAAGTGTTTTCCCTAATCCTAATTTTAATCTGTAGTTCATCACTCCTCTTCCTGATGTGACTACTGACAAAGAATACATCTTTGGGAACAGAGTCAGTGGAGAGGAAGAGGAAAGGCCAGGAAGATGTTCATCTGTTTTTCAAAGATGCACATCACAGCCTAACCCCTTCTTATCAGCCTCACTCTAATTAACATCATGAACAATCACATATTGTAGCAAATCTGTGAATCTTAACTATTCTTCCAGTAAAAACAGAACAGCATTTTCTCATTCTTTTTACATCTTAAAATCAAGAATGTCAACATACATCTAAATGCCAGGATTGCATTAAAAAAATGGGAAAGTAACTGAGGTAAGAGCTAGTAGAAAAAAAAAATGGAATTTGAACTGTAATTTTTGAATGTGTAATTCTGCATTATTGTCACTGATACAGTCTGCACTGAATCAGCCATACAGACAGGCTGCCATTACAAGACAATTCCAACTGCACCATCAGTGAATACATCACAGTGCACTTAGCCAAGTTATCACATTTCTGAAAAAAACAAATGCACATGAATACACCAAAATCGATTATTATTACTATATTTTCAAAAGAAGCACTAACTTCATTTCCCAAGAGATTGAGATTTTCATATCTGGACTGGTCGGTCTGAAAACCTGAGCCATAAAAACACCCCTACAAAAACATAAGAATACCTCACTAAGTCAGGAGAGCGAATTATTCCTTCTACAATGTTATCACGAATCTGCTGACGATCATTTTCATGAATGTTGAATGGAAATACTGCTTCCCCAGGAGGTGGTTCACGGTCTGGCCAGTACTGTGTCACCATGTTCTTCAGGTAGATGGCAGCTACGTATAAGAGATGTGGAAATTATAGTTTAAATTCAATTCTAAAGCATCTCTACGTTACTGTGCTCAGTGTGTAGTACAGTCAAAAAGCAAAACAACTGAAAACCTCTGCATGGGTTTGTAACAATTCTAAGAACTAAGAACAGTTGAGAACATTTTTACTCACATCTAAAATAACTAGTCAAGCTCAGTAAGTGAAGCTTTGGAAAGCTCATGTAAACAAATTATTGTACACACAGAGAGGACACTCTGTTTGGGGAAATGCCCAGTACGAAACTGGCACACGGCCTACCTTTTATTCAGATAGAAATGTTTGTTGTGAATTCCCTAAGCTTTATCTCACTGCTAGGATTTCCCATAATCCCTCAGAATTGTTTCTGTCTGTCTCATGTGAAAAACCATGCAAAATAAAGTTAATCTTCTATTGAAAACAAGCAGCATTTATGCCTCAGTATTGAAATGCCTGTAGGCATTCTTTAGAAAACATAGGAAAGATGTTGTAAGACATTAAAGTAACATTCTTAATAAACTCTGATCCCTTTATGACTTTGGCTGATTACTGACTGGGGTTTTCAAGTATGAAAAAGGCATTCTCGTGTCCAACTTCTTTGTCATGACTAATTACAAAGTATGAAAACACGCAGTTTGTAAAATATTATATACGAAGAAGAGGAAAAACTGTTTTTTGACTATTAAATGCCAGAATATTCAGACAAAAAAAACAAAACAGGTCCAGAAAGATCAGACTAAGACTTTAATTTACTTTGTCCATAGGTCTTAATGTTACACAGATTCTTGGCTGTTTACAAAAACTTAGGGAAACCCGGTGATATACAGACTTAATTTAAATGCGTTTATTTTGTACCTCCATTCTCTAAAAGACAAAACCCACAAAAAGAAACAACACGAAAGTTTAAAGAAAAATGGCATTTTTTCCTGAATGAGGGATTCATTTATGAAAATGACCTTATGGAGTCCAGATTTACCACAGGATGGTTTAAAAATGCCATTCAAAGTTGGATTGTCTTTGAAAATATACACGCCAGCATGACAAACAGCGTATGTCAGCATGCCTCAACGCACTCAGGGGATTAATAGGATCTGTACAGAAAAAAAAATACAACCACCGGTGGTTCAATGGGAAATGCTGTTCCATAGGATAGAAAGAGGGCTGTGAATGAAACAGGACTCATCAATTTCTTGAAAAAGTTGAATATTTTGTCAATCTGTAAAAAGTCCTGCATAACGGTAGTCAAAGTAGATTGTGAGGATTTAGAATCTGATCCTACACAAACGTATACCCTGCAGTCAGCTGCATCGCTGATGACACACACGCAGTGAGGCAATCTTTCTAGACATGCTCAGACTACAGATATATAACTTACCAGAACACAATCTTCCTTCGTTTTTGTGAGCAAACACCATTGATACTAAATAAGCCTATGTGGCTACCCTTGATCTACAAACTATGTTTTCATCATTTTCTTTTTATTGCAGTAATCCAGTAGGGATCACTATAAACACAGGGAAGTAAGAAAAAAAGTTTCCATGCTGATCCTTTCCATTTCTACGCTGATCCTTTCCATTTCCACGTTCAGAGCAAACATGAACTTGTTTACATTCCAGCTGCTCAATACTTTGCTGAAATTACTAACAGACCAAATTTTTACTGAAGGAAAATGAAACAAGGATTTCATCTTACCTGCTTGGCGCACTGGAAACTCAACCTGATCTGATACTATGATTTGCAGTAGACTTGGAGCAAAATTGATGATCTTATAGGACTGAAATATACATAAAACAGTTAGCAAATCACTATTTTAAGAAGACTGTATTACCAGAAGCTGAATAAGAAACAGAAGCAGGGGATTGTGTGGAGTTCTTTGACTCTCCCCATAAAGTGTGAAAGGTTTTAGCACATGGATTTATCCAAATCAGCAGCATTCTAAATAATTACTTGTAAAAGCTGAGCGTATAACGACACAGCAGAGGAATAAGTAACGTGACTTGGCGCTCTAACTGAGATTAGTGGTAATGAATATTTAAATAATTCTGAGAATGCATAATGAGACTCCGTATAGATCTGTCCTTGAATTATTTAACTTAGCCTCATAAGTCAAACCAGCCACGTATTTTTCAGCAATGTTTTAATGGACTAGATGCATAGTGCACCATGACAGAAAAATAAAAACTGGGTTAAAGAAAGAAAAGAAAAAGGAATGATCATTTTTAATTAAAACCAAGTGTAGACCGATAATATTTCAAACCCCACAGCTTTCCTGGGAACTTAGCAAACTCTACATCAGCCGTGCAGCTGAAGAATTTCAAAGAGAAAACAATGCTCACTGAACTTCTGAGCAAAGCACGCTAGGTTTAAAAGATGTGAAAGTCTGATAGCATTATACTGCTGCCATTCAACAGGGGTCCTCCGAAGTGAAGAACTGTTGACTCAGCATGGTGCAGCTACTGCTAAGCCTTGGAAACATCAGTAGTTAGCAGTAGGTCAGATCTTTCATCACATGGATCTATGTGTTTGATGTTCAGAGAGACGTTTCTTGGGGGCTAGATGACAGAAGCTCTCTTTATTTCACCTTGTACGCGTCTCTTGCCAAGCAGAGTATGTCTGGCAGTCCTGTGGTTACTTCCAGAGCTGGGCTTTAAGCACACATAGGCTACCTCCTCCCACAGACTTAGCCTCATTCAAAAGCTGGGACACAAAGGGATGTGTTCTGCAGTTCATGTCCCCAATTCCTTGATCGAACATTTCCATAATGAGGTAAAATTACATAGCTTTCATGATACTTAAGAGTAACAGCAGCAGCACAACTCCGTCTTTCAACAATTTTGCTACATCACCTAACTTCCTGACCCTTGTTTCTCTCATGGTAATGACAGAGGAGTTCTAACCCACTCTGTGTTCAGAGACTCATTTGATGTCTGCGGAGCAGCCCGAGATCTCAGATAAAAGCAGCAATGGCAAACCACAAGCATACTCTCCCTTCCCTGTGCACTTTTAATTATCCATAAGCAACGCTCTAGGTAAAGGAAAAGCAGCACCATGCAGGCCAAGAGCCCCACATATGGACACAACGAAACACGAGCTTTCAGGCCACCTGGCTGAAGCACCCCAAGTTCCCAAACCTTCCACAACAAGTGCACTGGAGCCCCAAGGCCGGCCTTGTGTTGGCTGGCAGCCACCACCCAGCAGGGCCCAGAGCTGGCCCACTCTGAGGTAAAACAGCCCAGCTCCTCTTACACCTGTCAACTCAAACACTGCTCGCTGGTGCTGCAGCAAACTCAGTCAGGAAAACCACGCACTGCTTGCAACATTTGAAACAGAGGACTTCCAAAAAGCTGCACGCAGCAACATTTCTCCTATACCAGCACATTCTCACTGATTTGTTGTCGTGCTCACTGAGATCTTGGGCCAGACCCACTCCTTCCCAGGCTCTAGAAATCATATAGGAGGCAGCTGAAGATATCAGGTGAAGCTACAGGCGTTCTGTGAGCAGCAGCAGAGCTGTCAGGTGTGAGCTTAGTACAGGGAAGAGATGAGGCCGTTTCTTCTTCTGCTGGGTGAGCACAGAACACCTCAGGCAGGCCACAACAGCAAGATGCACAGTAGTGAACAACACGCCCTTCTCTGCATGCAAGTAGGGCACTTCCAAAAGGCTTTTTGTCCCTCCAGCTGTAAAATGAAGCCACTACATCTTCATTTGCAAAGATGAACACGTAGAAGAAATGCATAGCTTGAATATCCATGCAATAAAGTGCTTGCAAAAGATTATTTTAAGGCTTTCACGCATTTGATTTGAATGCTCAGCTATCTGGTTTACTAAGTTCTATTTTTGTTTGCGATGCACTTCAAATGCGTTACTTAGAAACCCCACCAGTATTTGTCACATTGGGCGTAACCTTTGCCATTGCTAATAGTATTTTCTCTCATTTTTATACTGGCAGTCCTGCACAGGTTGTTAAAACAAACTAGAACTTCAAAAGATACTTCCTTCTTTCCTTGACTACAAGCAAAGGAATCATTTTGGGAGATGAAGATGCACACGTATAAGTACCCCTACCCCACCTTCTTTCCTCTGCTACCAAATTCATCCAGTGTCAAACAGACTCTGCTTCCCACAGAACTTCATGCCAGCCAACTTTCTCATCAAATCAGTCTCCACTACAAATATCCAAGATTCCTCTCTTGATCGAGGGTGGTGACGCACTGGAACAGGTTGCCCAAGGAGGTTGTGGATGCCTCATCTGTGGAGGCATTCAAGGCCAGGCTGGATGTGGCTCTGGGCAGCCTGGTCTGGTGGTTGGCGACCCTGCACATAGCAGGGGGTTGAAACTCGATGATCATTGTGGTCCCAGGCCATTCTATGATTCTATGATCGAGGTGCTCAATGCTGTGTTCACGGTGGCCCTAAGATCTCTGCACGCTATGGCAGCCAACTGATACTCTCCCAGTTCTTTCTCTTCTCCCAGCACTGCTTCTCAGTTCCTGATAAAGCCAAATTCTGCGACTCCTCAATACATAAACAAGCACTTGTATTCCTGTAGTTTCACTCGTGCTGTCCCTTTGTCACAGGCCAAAGAATTGTATTGCAGCAGGTTGAGCCAGTGAAGATGAAAGTTTAAGAACTGTATCGGTAATCCTATCCAAAGGGGAGTAAGTTGGAGATGAATGTGCATGCTCACAT
Source organism: Gallus gallus (assembly GCF_016699485.2). Lineage (NCBI taxonomy): Eukaryota > Metazoa > Chordata > Aves > Galliformes > Phasianidae > Gallus > Gallus gallus. Next base: position 59,670,786 of record NC_052532.1, on the reverse strand, counting down.
ATCCAGACAATAACCTTCCACAGCATTCCAAGAGCTGGTACATGAAAGCTGTATTTAACTAATAAAACATAAAAACCACCAAAAATCCCTCAGGTCCACGAGACAGACCTAGAAAAGACAATAAATACCACAGATATCAAAGAAGGGCATTGTGAACAAGAGGGTGTGTGGAAACTGAGCATCTTTCTCTCCTATGGAAATCGACCGTTCTAAGAAAACAGAGTGATTGACAAACATGATTCTGAAGCGCGGGCTGATCACAGTGTGACAGAACTGAAGAAAAACATGGAGAAATGAGAGAAAAGGAGGGAGATGGAGAAATGTGTAGGCTTAAGAGAAACAACAGGCTAACGACAGCAGTTACGAGATGGAGATTACTGACCTGACTGGCAATCCCTGCTCCAGTTTATCCAGAAGCATATTTTAGACAACTGCCACGCTTACATTTGTGTTCAGGTCACTGAGGGAAATGAAGTTCGTTCATGACTCAGAGGTAGCAGAGGAGAACGATCAGAAATAACCTAAAAAGAACTGAATTATCTTTGGAACTGCTGCAACAAGAACGGAATGGAGTAATAGGACAAAGTACACGGCCGTACGTTAAAGCAGGAATTTCTCCTAGACGCTTGTGGCTCGTTAGTGAGGAACAGGATAACAGGACCCTGTTTTATTACATGATAAGAGATAATGCAAGCGCTGAACATGAAGAAGATAATTGTAGCTTTAGGATAAATAAAATGAGGTATGAATGGCGTTGAACATGAGATGTTCTGACACGCTGCAAACACAGATGACCACATTGCACAAGAAAGATTACTTCAAAGATAAATGAGGAGAAGAGCCGTCCTCTCTTGCTATTAAATTTCAAACATTCAGTTTTATGACAATGCAAAGGAAATACAGCTCGAGGCCAGGAAAACAAGCTGGTGGAGATCAGCCTCTGACAATATGTCGGAGAGGGTACCAAGAAGCCTATTCTAGTTAAGAAGTAAGATTGGTATGGATCGATCTAAATGGACCATAAATTAGTTTAGGATGGAAACCGACATTTGTCTCTAGCTGCTGGAGGAAAAGAGTTGACAAACAGCCTTCCAATAAAGATAATAAGGGCAAGAAAAAGAAATAGTATCTTTAAATGGAGCATTGATTCCATTTCTGAAAGCAATTAGATGATAATCCAGAAGGCAGAAAGCAACAGCACTGATTTTTCTCAGGAACTTAGAGAACAGAAAGAAACATTTTCAGACATCTTGGGACTCCTTACAGATTCACAAGTTTTCAGCAACTTTAACTCCATCGCACACGTCCTACATGGCAAGCAGATGATGGAATAGGGCCACTATGAGGTTGTTGCTAAGGGACTCTGTGTCAATATGAGCACTGAAGTACATACAAAGAGGAACAATATTGCTGGAATGCTAACAGCAGGTTCCAGCTCTGTACGAAGCACCAGTCACTGCCTGGATTCAAGCTTGAAAGCACTGCATGCTGCAGACAGGATGGCACAGGGGATGTTTCACTCCAGTATCCTTTAGCGCTTATCAGGAGCAGCAGCACTGCAGCTGTTGCACAGAAGTGAAGGTGACCCCCGTTCTCTTAGAACAAGCACTGCATTACTACTCTAATCGCTCCATGTTGGAGTGGTTTTTGTTCAGCAGCTCAACTGGTTTCTTTGCTAGAGCAAGATAAAAGCTAGAGCAGCATCTGGATGCCAGCTCATGCAGCTCACAGCTCCATGTCAACGCTGACATTACATGCGCGGAAGTCTGACACGCTGCTTTGAAGTCTTGCTTCAAAAGCACTGAAAGGCTTCAAGATGTCAAAGGCCCATGTTAGCAAATTCCTCAAGAACACTTTTGTTTCAAAGATTCCTAACAGACCCAGTGCTGCATCAGTGTGTTGTATCACTCACAAACATCATGCCTTGCTTCATGATGGGAAGCCTGCACAGCAACAGGCTCATCTTCACTTCAAGGCTACTTCTTCATAACAGAAAAGAGCAACCTGTCAGCATGGCACTGCCACTATCCTGCTCTGCTCTGCACTATGCAGCCTCACCTTGAGCACTGCGTGCGATTTGGGGCACGGCAGCACAGAAAGGACATTAAACTATGAGAGAGTGTCCACACAGAGGCTATGAAGGTGGGTAAGAGTCCGGAGGGCAAGGTGTGTGAGGAGCGGCTGAGGACCCTGGATTTGCTCAGCACAGAGCAGAGAGCTGAGGGGAGGCCTCATGGCGGCTGCAGCTCCTCACAGGGAGCCGAGGGGCAGCGCTGAGCTCTGCTCTGTGTGTCAGCGACAGGGCCCGAGGGAACGGCATGGAGCCGTGTCAGGGGAGGGGCAGCTGGGGTGAGGGACAGGGACTGCACCAGAGGGTGGTGGGCATGGAACAGTCTGCCCAGGGCAGTGGGCACGGTCCCGACTACTGGAGGTCAAGGGGAGCTGGGACAGTGCTCTCAGACATAGGGTCTTATTTTGGGGTGGTGCTGCATGGAGCCAGGGGTTGGGCTCAGCTGTCCTTGCGGATCCCTTCCAACTCAGGACATTCTGTGATTCTGTTTCAAATAAAACTCTGCGCTTCAACCTGTTCTTGATAAATGCGCTTGCAATCTCGAAACTGGAACCTGGGAATTTTGTGAGAATTGAATTATCCATCATTAAAACAGTTACAGGCCGCAATCTCAGAACTCATTCTAACTTTCCCTGAGCTCTGCAGCACTCGGTGGTGACAGCAGTGGCAGCAGGACCTGTGCACCCGAGCAATTGCCTCTTAGCTCCGACACGCACAGCCCTTCAATGAATATTTGCCCACCGGCAAATATTCATGTCCCTCTCAGCCCTTCACAGTAGGGATAAAAAACAAACAAACAACAAAACGCACTGATGCACTGTTGAAGCAACCGTGCCAAACGAGCAGGATGCAAGTTTTGCACGTTATCCATCTCTCCGGAAGTGTTCTCAGCGCCCTGCACTTAATCCATCCGCTTGCTCTGAGCCCTCGCCGGCAGGGATTAGCCGTACCCGGCTCGAAAGGAGCTTTCAGGTGCCCAAATAGCGAACCGAGCCGGAAGGGCAGCCCCGATACAGCAGCAACCTGACAACACGCCCTCACGGAGTGGCATCTACCGCACGGCCGCGACCCAGGGCTCTTTAATAGGATGGATCGGGCGTTGTACCGCAGCGCTCGGGTCACAGCACTGTTGACTGCTGCCGCGGCCAGCCCTCCGACCCCACGCACGGCTCCGTCACGCCGAACGCGGGATGTTGCCATAACTAACCAAAGTTTAATTTAGCGCCGCTGAGCGAGGCGAAGCGGGTCGGCCAGGGCGAGGGAAGCGGGCGGGACGCGGGCAGGGCCCCCACTCGCAGTCCGGCCGCCGCGGCCCCACCCGCCGCCCCGCGCCGCTCCCGCCAGGGCTCCGCCGCCCCCCGCCCGGGCGGCGCAGGGGAGGGCCGGAGAGCGGAGGAGGGGGCGCCCCGACCCCCCGCCCCTGCCGGCCCGGCCGGGCGGCCCCGTGCGGAGCGGCCAGGCGGGGCGGGCCTACCGCCGGCCGCCCGCCGGCCGCGTCCGCCCCCCTCACCTGATTGAGCTCGTTCTCGGCTGCGATGCGCAGTTTGGGGTCGATGGTGCCCTTCAGCGCCTGGATGATCCTGTTGGGGTCCATCTCGGCCCGCTTGTAGCCCCCCGGCCGGCAGGCCGCGCTCCGCCGGGGGCAGGAGGAGGGAGCGGAGCCGCCGCCGCCGCCCCCCCGCGCCGCGACCGCGAGCTCGTGTCCCCCACCCCCCGGTCCCTCTCCAGAGCCATTCACCGGTTTGCGACAGCTGGGTATCGGGAAGCGGGCGCTGCTTTACGGCCGCGGCGCCTCCTTCTGGCTCGGCGCGGAGGCGAGCAGAGGGGGCCGCCATGCTGTACGGACGGCACACGGCCGTGTGCGGCGGATGGCGCCCGTGGGGGCGGCCATGTTGCGGTACGGCCAGCAGCGCGGCCGGCCCGCCGCCGCGTCCCCTCAGCTCGGGCTGCTCCCTGAGGAGCTTCGCGTGGTCCTCATTCCAGTTTTTCGCTGAGCTACCAAAAGGAGCCGTGGAAATTCACTCAGTCCGGACTAAAATCTAACAGTGCCTCATCTGTCTTGAATAGTATAGTTTAGGAAACTGCAGAGGGTAAGCAGATGGAATTTAGGTGGTATCAGATTTGCCTAGGAATGACAGGAATAGGAAGTTAGCAGAAGAACCACCACCTCCATTTGTATGAGGTGTCATATGTATAATGAGACCTTATTATCCTCATGTACTTAAGGCACGTTACTTTGTGCAGCTATGCAAGCAACTCTCTGAGTGACTACAGAAAATGTGGTCTCACACAGCTTTTACATGAAGCCCATACCACACCCAGTGAAAGTATATGGCTCCTATTTATTCTCTTGGCCCACGGCCTCAGAGCCAGACATTGGTGGTATGGCAGCAGAGGCTGAACGTTCCCACCCCTATTCTATTACATGTTGTTGCAGTGTGACAGCTGGCAGGCTGACAACATGGTGCCTGGCATGGAAGAGCATATGAAGCAAAGGGATGTTCACTGAATTCCTTCATTGGGGGAAAAAAACAGCAGCACCCACCGAATGTTTGTGGAGACCCGGCAGTGGATGTGAGCTCAGTGAGCGGTGTGTTCCACCAATGGCAACAGCAACATGGAAGACGAGCTACATTCCAGATGGCCTTGCACAGCTGTCACACCACGAAATGAGAGCTGATTTAGACACTCAGCTCAGCTAATGGTGGTGATTATGCTGAAATACTTTGTTTTGCAGTTGAGAATTTGCTCTATCAAAGAGCATTATTGTGCTCTTTGTATTGGTTGTCACTTCTATGGTGAATATCTTCAGCAGAGACACGCTCAGGTAAAATAAAGTCATGTCAGTTTGTAAATAATGTACTGAAGTCTTCTGAAGTACTGAGAAGTTTTAAAACCAAGCAGTCTAGAAACAAAAAAAAAAATGAAGATTGAGGTATGCATCTCTTAATGCTGCTGTATCGAGTAAAAGTAGATGAAGGTGTGTTACTAGGTCTTCAAAGACTGGAATAGCTGTTTTCTGTCAGCGGCTTTTGGATTTAACAGCTGTTGGCCTGGAAGACAGTATTGGTTTGCTTGGTCTTTTGCAGCTTTGGTGGGGTTTTTGTTTGTTTGTTTCACTGTAGTCTTCTAGCACTTACATTCATTATTAGCTGTGTAAGTGACATCTTATCTGAACTGAGCTCTATGACAATACCATTCAGTTGTAGAGTTGTGTTCACTGCTCTGAGCAGGAACAGTGAAAAACAGAGAGGTAGTACAGAAGAATCTCCTATAAGAAACTGTAAAATAAAATGCACCTTCTCTTCCCACATAATAATTTGAAAAGAACTTGGACAAAGTTCCTTTAATAGGAAAAAAAGAAATAGACAGTTAAAGCAATTAGCACTGTAGATATTTTTGCAATTCAAGCTGATAAAGCTTACAAAACTATGAGGTGTCGTATAGCCTTTCATTGTCTTATGGTCATATTCACTATCAAGCTACAGTGTAATTAATAGATTTCATGTTTTTTCCTATCTTAGCACTTCTTGCTCTGACCACGTACACTTTTAGTTACAAACTTAAATGTTTTATATACACAATTAGACAACCAGCTTCGAAGCTGAGATGTTTACTTCAGATCTTAGATATGTGCAAGAAACAGGTAGAAGCTTTGCTCAATCTGTTGGTAAGTAAGGTTAGAGCCAAACAAATGGTCGCCTTAGTCAACCAGTTGTCCAGACCAATTCAACTGGTGTATGAGAAAACAGCATACACTTTATGTAGTCACAGTGACCATGTCTGAGGTTGCCAAAGGCAAAGCTTTTAAGTACTGGGATCATGTTCTTAAAAAAAAAAAAAGTGAAAAATCCATAGCACAAGTACATACAGTAAAGCCAAGTATGACAAGCTACATGCCAAATAAAGATGTGGTCCTAAGGCAACTGTAATGCAAGGGATACCCTTCTATATGCACAGTAGGGTTCGTTTCCTAGTCCCCTAGTAAGATAGCATGAAAAACAAGGGACTCAGCAGTACTCAAGATGTCTAAAAATCCAGAACTGCAAGATCTATTACAAAAGCAGTGAAGTCTGAGTTTGGCTGCAGGTGCCTACTACAGCAAACAAATTTATCTTAGCACTTCAATTTACCTTATTAATTCCCATATTTATAGGCAAGGAGAATTGACAAAGTCAAGGGTTAAAAAAACTAAATATCTTACGTACTCCTGCCACTGATCCTTCATTATCACATTCAATAAAGTCAGAGCAAGTTCACTCAAAAATACGAAATACACATTTACTACTCAATAGGTATGGCTTGACATGTCATACCTAGGTTCCAGAAGCTTTCCCCCAAACTTCTTAGAACTTACCACATAAGTTAAATGAAGACTTTTATTACCATTTAAGTAGATGTATGAAAAACATCTAGACTTGGAATAAAGTCAAGGTCTTTATGACAGTAACTTGGTGGAGTCATGCCAGATGACTTGTTTTGGGGATCCATGGGGCAGCAGGGGAAACGAGTTTTAAAGCGAGACATTTTGCAACCAGTTACTGGGAAACAGCAGTGTTATACCTGGTCTGACTTCTACTCCATCATCAGTTTTTACTTGTAAATGAAGCAGTTAGCTGGACTGCTTTTAGAGCACTCTGGGTTCATCCTTAGATGTAGCAGTATCTTCCACTAGGTCCCTCACTGGAATCCTCAAGTAAAATACACCTACTGCTGGGACTACAGAAGCTCCTAAAAGTAGAAAGAAAACCGTAGATCTTTAGCTTTTACAAGTTCAGACTTTCATTTTAAACATGAAAAATGCTTTCTAGTATTTGATGTGAAGCTTGGATAAGAACTTCCATTGCTTTCCAGTTTCCAGGCCCCGAGATTGCTGAAGACTATTCATACACCTCCTTTAGCTGTAAGAAGTGTTTAATAAATGCCTCCCAGCGTTTGTATTCAGGTTTGATTTAGGATGTAAAGAGCATGCTTCAACTACAAACACTGGCTTTCTCAGCAGTGTTCTGAAAGGAAGAAAGAAGCTTGTAAGTTAAACTCATGTGAGAGGGAAGCTGTACAGGTTTGGACTCCATAAGAGTCACTTGTAGCTTAGGATATATTACACCTGAATGAATGCAGCATAACAATGTGAGCAAGTCCTCCAGTGACTGTTTTGAGGTTTAAGAATTTCAGCTAGCTACTACATCAGTAGCAAAACAGCTGTGTAACAAAACTACATGCTGACAGAACATGCATTCAAAGTAGTCCAAGTAAGCCATGTAGTGTTTCATTTCAATTTTAACAGAAAGCTCAAGAAAGCAGAAGTAGCTATGCAACTAAATCTTGAATTCACTTCAATTGAGGAAGCAGTGAAGAACCAAATAAACAAGTAATTCCATTTAAACTAGTTTACCCCCTGAATTACTGAAATCTGAAGACAGCTTCTTTATGGAGTATGAACATGCAGGTACAGCCCACACAGGGAATAACTAGCCTGATATTTTAAAAATAAAGACCACTAGCAAGATTAATACTAAAATGCATATTAACTTGTTTTATTGAGGCACAACAAGGCATTGTGAATAGCCCATACTTGAGGCAATCAATAGTGTAGTAAGCTGGACATTAATACAGTTTAGGGTAAGTGCAAACAATATACATTCACAGCTTTACTAGCAAGGCTACATCACAACTGATAAAGTGCCAAATTAGTGCTGATTCAGTACCCCAACTCCATGATTTCACCTTGCACAACAGGACCATCATTTCCCCCAATAATGGAACCACATCTTCTATAAAGTCAGTAGTAAGTGCAAAGCTAGTCCCATCCCCCCCTCCACCAAGGTGTTTGGAGCAGCTTTTTTGTAAACATTGCACTGTATTTTAGTCCTGATAAAGGAGGTATCCCGAAAAAGTAGAGTATTTCCAGCTACTTCCATAGATGGCTCCCCGATGCAGACGCAACCAGATCTGATCTCCCTGGAACAGCTGCAGGACTGCGTGGTTACTGGCTGTTTCATGATCAGGAGCCCCATCATTTGCATATGCTGACACTAGGACCTCTTCATTCTTCATGAGGTTCACATACAGGGGAACATTTACAGCCAGCTTCAGCATGTGGAAGATAAAGACATAAGTACCATTCACTGGACAATTGAATCTACCAAGCTGGATGTCAAATGTTTCTCCAAGGTTGTTCAGCAATAGATCAAACACAATTGGCTGGTCTAGAGTTCCAGGGGCCAAGTTTGATGTTCTAGCTGCAGAGAAGGCAACTCTCATCTGCTGCGGGAGGGGGTAGACGTGCACTGGTAGTATAGTGGCAGCTTGGCTTGTCACTGGCATATCAACAGGTGTGATGCTGCGAGAATCTCCCTGCCCAGAATCTCCGCTGTTAAAGGTTTCATTGTCTCGTTCTGGGCTGCTCACCTGAGAAGAATCACTCCACCCTGCTGTTAAAGATCATTAGCAACGATAAATAAGTATATAACAGAAGGGTACCTTAAACCCACAAGCATGTTCTTAAGCAGAAAATCTGTTTTGTAATACGTTTGTCTCAGCTATAGGAATTTGTTAAAGGACTCCAATGAGAAAAGAACTTTGAAGCTGTTTCACACTGCTTACACTTGCATTCAGCAAGATGGACCATAACTCAGCTATGAACAATGACTTCTCACACTTAAGTAGGAGAGGCAGTGGCTTGCAATAATTTTACCTGTAGCATGGTAACTTTTAGCTCTGCAAATGTTACCATACCTCATCATAAAACAGTATGTGTTGACTGAGTAGAAATAAAAAGCAAGTTCTGGAAGAACTCTGCAGAATCACTAAAAGACAAGTAATTATTTAGACACCTTGAAGCCCTGAAGCTGCACCTCATGTTACCTCAGTACTGTTCTTCTGGAGTTGTATTCTTGTCATGTCAAGACTTATCAACTTGTCATGCTAAGATATTACAAGTCTGAAAAACAAGGATTGCTTTTCAGCTTTCTGCATCCTACTGCCCAAAATAATGCTTATCTGTTCAAACATCCAAGTTAACAGGACCTGGTTTCAGTCTGGAATGAAAGCATTAACAGAACAGAAATTTAAAGCAGCTGCTATCAAGTTAAGCCATTGTTGCTTCTGCAGGAAATGAATACCTTAACACATCCAATAAGACTAAGGTATCAGCAGCAACTTCACTTAACACTAACAGGTACATCTGTCAACTTCACTCATCACCATCACATTTTGATTTTTTTCCCAAACCAGAATCCTGAGTCCCCCCCCTCAGACTGAGGTAAACTACTTTATCCCAAAACAGTTGCTATGATATGCAAGATTTCCCCTTTCTCTTCAAAGTAATCTACAGTGAAGATTCTACTCACTTTTTATCTATAGCACTAAGTCCAGGTGGAAAATTCTATATGCAGGATTAAATCATCTCAAAGCTTTTCAAAATGCATTCTATACAACACAAGCTTTGTATACCCAAGCATGGATTTCTTCACCAGTTCCATGCTGGAGTACAAAGTCAAAAGCTGTATCCACAAAACAACTATTTTCTGTTGAAAAGCACTCTTACAAAGTTTCTGGGATCTGACAGCTCAAAGAAGAGAGAACATACAACTAAGTGCCAAATGTAACAGTGGTGCCATTCTGCATGTATTTTAGTCAGTTTATTCAGAAAGTTCAATAAGGTATCACTATATCAAAACTCTGACATAGGAAAATTGAGAATGGTAAGACTAAGTCTGTTGCTACGCAATGCTGACTGCTGAAGAGTAGTACTTACACTTCCATTTAGCTTGGCTAATTAATACCAAGCTGTATCTATCTGATGACAGTGATGGTACACTAACTGTTCACACTAACATGCCACTTCAGCAAGCAGACACATCCCTGGGAATCTAATGTTGGCCTTACCTCTTGAATTTGCTCGAGGACCACTAGTTATTCCACCTCGTTTATAGCACTGCTGGTAATTAACATCCTAAAGAAAACAAGATAACTCTAAGCAAATCTGAAAACAAATGAGGCTATGAAATAAGTGTGCAATAAGTATACAAGTAATTCAGGCTCTGAACTATACGTCTCGATTCTGAACTCCATCTCTGTCAATTAACAGCCCTATTTATGGAACATTTACTTATACAGTAGCTTATATGAAGTTAAAAAGCTTTGTTGTACTTTACCTTAAATCTCAAGCCTATTCTGGGTCAGTATAGAAGAAATTTCATTTCAAAGCTGAATGCACACCCTTCCCCACCTCTAAACAGGAATTTTATTAAAAGAAAAAACCACTACAGACATGACCTGAAAGTTTACAGCTTAACCTGAACCTGAAGTGTTTAATTCACTTGCCTTCATCATAATTTGAACCACAAAGGATTAAGTCTACTTCAACACTCCACAGGAAACTGGCTCAGTAAGAACACATACTTGCATAGATTTGGACACATCTACTAGAAAAGTGAGTTTCATGCAGATAGTGAATGTTGTATATGATGTAGAGCTCCTCTTAAGATTATCTTTAGACTTCACTTTAAACCCCCTCCCAAACAACTTACTTCCATCTAGGGATCAGCACAGATTGGGCAGGTATGTTTCAGATTTTACTGAGATGACATATATAGCAAGAAATGTCTCTCCAAGTTCAAGTACTTTTGCAGAAAGGTAAGAGTACTCAAAGGCTGATAGAAAGAGGCATGACAAAACTTGTTTAAATGAGACACCTGAGACATAATGAAGACTTAATGCAGAGATGCATTAATTCAGTGCATTTTCCTTTCAAAACGAATCAGGTGTCTTCAAAAGACAGCCTAGTGACTTCTAGAGGGTAGTTGTTCCTTTAGCCACCCCAACAGTAGTAATCTAGTCTTCTAACACCAAGAGAAGACTTCAGCAGTATGATGTTAAGTGTCAAATTAAGACCTTAAGTACCTCTTCCCACTTCTGAAAGCCAGCAGTACAAGCCAGTCATTTAGATATTGATAAGTTTGCATCCTTCTACTTCTCTCCCCCTTATTTTTAGTTTGGCAGCTTAAGTTCCAAAGTAATGAACAGGAAGCATGGCACAGCAGGAAACAGAACTGCAGAACTCTACAAAACTCACAGCAGGGACAACATACCACACCTTCACAGATCAGGGAATTTTCCTCCTTGCCTCCCACTCCCAGAGAAAGCTTAAGGATCGCTTGTCCCTAAAGTATGCTAGTTTAATACCTGAAACATGCTTCATTGGACATGTTTCAAGACCTCCTAAAGCTACCCTGAGCAGAAATTTACCTCAAGACCATCTACTCACCTTGAACAGGTCAAAAAACACTGATAAAGATATACTTAAACCTGCTGGAAATGCTTAACTTTACAAGTTTCATCCTTCACACTTTTCTGAATAGTGAAGCTTCCTTTTTTTTTCCTATCACCTGAAGTTTGACAACAGAATATCCTCAAACCGATCTTCCCTAATCCAGCTATGCTCTACTACCACTACAGAACATCAAACTTGTCATCCTTGGTTATGATCTACTGCAGGTCTTCAGGTGTATCAATCCTTGAGAAACCCGCCCTCACTCAAATCAAAGCGTCCAAGTGTCAATTTCCCTAAGGCTGGTTCCTACTAGGATTTCCTGCTACCCCTCAAATACTCAAGAATGAGGACATCTACTCCTCTAATCACAATCCAGATATTTTTAATTAATTGCTCTAGCCATGAGCAAATGCGAAGCCTGCTTAGATTGACATAAAATGAGGCTATTCAAGAACTCATAGGCATTACAGAGGTACCCAGTACTAACTTGAAAACCATGGCAAGATGGACTTATAGACATTTCTTACTCACCATCAGATTATATTTCAGAGATCCAATTCTAACTAAAATCAACCAGCCCCAAATATGAGCTTTCTTCCCCTTTCAACTGCTTTCTACTGTCCCAAAAGAGTTTGTCTAAAAAACAAACCTGACCTCTAGCTTGAAAGGAATAGTTTACCTGTTAGGACAGTGAAAAGCTACAATATTAGAAGACTCCCCTATATTTCTCAAGAAGGCTACTGAAAACCAAGTCAGTACTTACTCTCTGGGAATATGGCATTCCAGCATAATCTCTAGCAGGGAACTGCAGCTGGCCATAGGTGCCATTAGTTATTGAAGGTGACCCTCTGTAAGCATCAAAACCTGCTCAAAGAGTGATTGTTCATTATTAACCATTTAATTTACACTACAAGTCCAGAAAACTACAACTCCCTTTAAGCAATTAGCATATGTATCAAGTCACGCAGTTACACCTCTGCTCCTCATTTCAGAAATCAGAGCATCACAACAGCAATAAGTCTTAACTGCTGGCAAGTTGAAACTTTTTTTTTTTAAAACATGCTCCTTCAAGTTAGGAAGAAGCCTCAGCCCATTAACCGAAACAATGTGTATTTCAGACTAAGCATGCTTCCACATCAAAGTGAAGAGGCTGCCACTACCAGAAACTTTGATAAGCAAGCAGAAACTTATCATGACACTCCAGCTAGCAGCAGCACTGTATAGACCAAACAATCCTTCTCTTAAAATCCTTCAGTTTCTTATAAATCCAGAAGAGTTCTCTATTACTGGAACCTCTTCCCTTATCCCAGTTTCTGCTTGCAATATAAAAAGCCAGCAATGTTGAACAAGTAGTATCAGTAGCATCTGAAAAGAAAATACTGGCCTAAAATGTTAGCAAGGAACAGAGGCCAGGAGAAAAAAAGAAAGGGAGGGAAGAAATTTAGAAGACTAGATGGTAGTTTACTAATTGCTGAACACTCATTTTCATAATTCAACTATGATATTGCTCTCTGCCAGTACACATGACACCCAAAGTATAGGAACTACAAATAGCCTCAGAATTTAAGCAAATTCATTCTACAGACAGACCCTAATTTCTGCATTGTTAAAATACTGTGATGTTTCACATAGAACCTAAATTAAATGCATTAAAACAATGTTCTAGTATGTAACAAGATTTTTAAGGCAGTAGTAAACAAAGACATACCTTTGTATCCACCAGGGGAACGATAAGAATTGGCCAGAGACCTTCCACCTCGAGCAGATCCTCTGACAGACCCACGACTGTTAAGGTAAGGCTGAGGGGGTCTGGGAATAACATTTGTCTGTGCTGGATAAAAGGCAAGGCTACCATTGCTAACAGAAACAGCTCCATCAGGTTGATAATTCACTGCTTAAAACAAAAGACAGGTGAAAAACTTCTATAGGTGCAATAGCTTAACACATGTAGAAGCGAGAGCAGCATTAGGAAGTTAACCTAGATTAAGCTGTTCAGTGTATCCTGCTCCTGTCCTTTCTTTACTCTAAATAAAGTTCCTTCTCTTTATTGGGTAGAGAATAATACTTGTTTTATGAAGTCTGTTGTAGAGATAGCCCAGGCTGTCAGCATAAGCCTCAAGTATTCAAGAACTTCAGTTCTGCCCTGTTAAAGTTTGCTAGCGGCATCAAGAAAATAACCAGGTTAGAATAAAAACTATTAACACTCAACTGAAAATTTTCACTTAGTCTATATTGTCCTACTAGCAGAAAGTCCTCAGTGTTCTGTGATTAACTAGATCACGCCACAGTGGTGACATCATTTAGTATGATGAAACAAACTCATCTCATCTAGGTAGCAGTAAGACAACTGTAGAGAGCTGCAACTACAGCTGGGTTCTGTCTCTTGAGGAGGCACTTGTACACATGCTATTAAGCAGTTTCATCTCAAGCAACAGGTATTGTGAGTGAAAAGCATTCTTGATTACAACATGGCTAAATGGTTAGCCTTAAATACAGATCCTGCAACCATGAATGGGTTCCATAAATCTATGCTCTAAATCAATCCAAAAACAGATTAAAATGGGTCCAAGTAGAGCATGTCTAATCTTTCTGAAGCTCCTGCAGAGCCACTGCACAAAAATAATCAAATATGGTGTTTCACCAGAAAGCTGTGCAGATGGCTACTGATCACCTCCTGTAGTCTGTGATGAGACGGAGCATTTGAGCTAAAGAAGGTTTCCTAACTGCTGTACTTACTGTTCTTTGGAGTTCTTAACCTTAGAATGTCTCACTGACTTCACACACTATCAGCCTCAAACAATTCCTGTGAACAGTCTGCTGGCAGAAAAAAAACTCAGTGACCTTGAGTCACTGATTAGGTAACTTTAAATCCAGGTTCCTATGTGTCATCTCTCACCCTGGAAACTTTCAGGCAAATCTAGTGCCTCATTTCATTGCAAATCCTTAGAGTCAGCTCCATATATTCATCTGGTATCAGCACCTGAATGTCAAGCGGATCAGTTTTGTTCAATAAAGGCAGCTCAGGACTCTGCTTATCAGAAGTACTGTCAACTAAATTACAGCTGATATAACCCTGATGTTAACAGTTGCTACATAAGAACCTCAGTGGTTAAGAATTCCACTGACTTGAACCGAATATACTCACAGTACATTAACAAATAAATATATATATGAAGTAGCTTTACCCAAGGAGCTTTTATAACCTGAGGAATTTTAAGGACTGCTTGAAATGAAGACAAGTACAGTTCTCACCTGAAGATAGAGATTCTTGTGAAAGAGAGGACTGTTCTGCAACATGAGAAGATTGCAGCTGGCTCTGAGGAGGAGTCTGCGTACTTGCTGTAGAGAAACTCTGGTTATACCCCGCTGAATATGAAGAATCCTCTTTAACTTCCTGGTCTTTACGTGGAGGCAAAGGTGCGTTCACTTTGAATACCTGTAACAGTTCAAGTGCATGCTTAACACTACTAGCTGAAGTCTCTGCCTAATGCTACCATTCTGCTACACTAACTGTAGTTTAAATCACAGTGCCTTAATCAGTTCCTAGTATACCAATCACTTCATAGAAAGAATTGAGATCACAGCATTGGTGTTCCAACTCATCCTTTTAACTCACAGTAAGCTTGCTGAATGTAGTCTTGCATACTTGGCAATTTGCCAAAAGTAGCAGCTTGACTGAGCACAGCTACCTCATTTCAGCAGCAGCTACTATAGAGTAAGCTAGTTTGCTTCCAGTTGAAATGTTACAACAATGAAGTCTTCAGATGTGTGTGGCACTCTGGTAGCACAAAGACAAAAGCAGCGTAGACCATTTCAGTGATTTGTTTTCCTTTCCAGTTGAACTCCAGGTCATTGTCCAGCCATGCTAAAAGGCTAAAGAATGAACTATCAAATCTAGTCAAGAATTCCAGTTGCCCTAAAGCATATCCACTTGTGAGGAAGTGGTTCTGCTACTGCTGTAGTAGTTTTCTTTCTAAAAGAAAAGCGAGGATGTCATACAGCCAAGTTGTCAACACCCACATCCTAGAGTACTTGTATAGCACGCAGTCTTTTATCAGTGAGGGTCTCAAGTGGAATTCTAATGGAGTTACACTACAGACAGTATATGCCTTTAAGCCCCCATGAGCACAATGGCAGCAATAAGGTGTTCAGATGTTTAAGGGTATGTAATCAACTGAGGCTTTATTTTTATCTCATTACTGCATCACCTTGCTAAGGAAGTATCTGAATCCTGGCTATCTGCTGGAATCCGATAGCTATTTCCCCTGTTAATGGCAATAGAAGCATGACAGGAAGAATGCACTGCCAAGTTCAAGACTACCACCACCACAAGAGGAATTGAGGTCTTAGCAACTTTGTGAACCAGAAGAGCTAAGAAGTCTTGCATACTTAATATCTCAAGACACCACAGCATTAATTTAAGTGAACATTCAGCAGCAACATTGTGCATTACAAAGCATTCTGAACACAGATCTTGGGCTCAGATATCATTAAAACAGCTAAGACCAAGATTCCATATTTGTTTTGTAACACTTATCTTACAGGACCAGTCTCCCAATAAGACTGGTTCTTCAATCATAGCATGCTGATTTTTTTTAAACTTAAATGAATATCATTACATAGTAGCTTAGTTTTAATAAATCCAGTTTAAAACAACCTCCCCACCACCACTTGTGGTATAATTACATTAATATTCTGTACATGTAAGGAAGGTTCAACTGGAATCATTTCTACTAATACAGAAAGCCAAGAAAGAAATATTATGATAGTGATTTACTATAGAACAAACTAAGATGTAAGGTGTTTCAGCTGTACCTAAAGTTCTTGTGCTTTGAAAAGCTATTAACTACTACTCCCCACACTATTTCTACTACATAACTGTCCAACAAGTTGTAGAACTGCACAAGTACATTTGTTGGAATGGAAAATGCTGTTGGAAAGTCTCAGGTGATCACTTCCTAAGCTTGCTTTTGAGCAAGAATGTCAAAAGTTACTATCATCTTCTGAAAAACAGACCGGAGGATGAGACAAGCCTAAGTACAGAGAAGGAAGCATTAACCCCTAAATAGAGACCCTTCCTCTAGGTCCCTCAGAGGGCTTACGTCCCAAACTGCTGCACAGTAGCAGTATTAGCAATGTTTGTGACATTAGTAATGAGATGCTATTTTTCAGGTCATACATTTGCAACAAGTACTGCTCAATCTGTGGACTACTCCAGATATCTCATTACGGATGGACAGGGAGATAGTTTGATCTTTATGAAGGACATGTTTTCCATTATTCCAGTGGATCAAGTTTCACCCTGCTAATGCAGACAGTTTAAAAAGCAGCAAGGCAGATTTAAGCTTCAGAAAGCTTCATTGTACCAATAAGGATTCCATCTCTACCCTCCACTGTCTTTGACATTCATGCATAAGAACAGTGTAAATACAATCAACTCAACCTTGGAGAGTCGGTAGAAGTCGGCCAATTTAATATCTGACTTCTTAGTTACTTGAGGATACTAAGATACTCCAGTCATTGAGGAAACAGTTCTAATCTGGATTTTTAGCATGAAAGCGTCAAAATGATCTATCAAGATCAATCTTACATCAAGGGGAGGCCAGCTTCCCCATATTAGGATTAAGTTATGAGCGTGCTTCTCAATCATTAGTATACATACTTACAGTCTGCATAGCTTGAAAGGGAGCTGCTGTTATTGTGACAGAACTGCTACTTGCTGGAGGAGACTGAAAGCTTTGCCCTTGTGGTACTGGTGTAATGGAGGTGCTTGAAGTTGGCAATGGTGACTGTGGCTCACTTGGGAGAGGAACAGTTGCCTGAGGGAAAGAATATAAATGTAACAAGAGGTCACTTGATAGTTATCAGGCAGTAACAGAAGCAGTTAAATTGTTCTAAAGCCTAGACTGACAGAAGTCAGCAGTTTCTACAGGATGACATTTGGACATAGTAAAGCTACAAAATAGCTTTTGCTTACAATTTCAACTCTTGCTGTGCATCCTCAGCAATCAGTATTTCTATTGCACTCTCTGCTGATGAAGTGAAATGTGCCTATGAGCTACTATACATACCACTCATTGTATGAATTTCACAATAAAGAGGCTTAGGTACTTTTATCCACCACTAAGGAAACATGGGATGCTCTCCATTCAGTTTGTTGGAAGATGATTCTCTGATTGGAATTAAAAACAACTTATCCTTTCCAAAGGAACTCAGGTTTGTCTCTTTCTCCCTCCAACTTAATTATAGTTCAGATTAGAAACAGCGCTGAGTTTTCCAAAGTACTAACCAATATTAAAACTCATCTGTGCAGAGAGGCAAAAAGAAGCATTTAGAATACCAATATACTCCACAGATCAGAAATCAAAAGGAATAAGTCATAATCTATACATATCTGACTTCTATTACCCTTTTCAATAACATTTCTAAACTGTTTGCAATAGCTCACCTGGGCAATTTCAATCTTTTTAGGTATCAGTGGCTCAGAAATATGCGGATTCGTCTGATACAGTGGCTGGGAAGTATACTTCTCAGTCTCTTGAGACAGTGATGCTGATGCCTGGAGGAAGCCATACATTGACACGCTATTATTACAAGTACAACAGAAGGCAAACAGTTCTGCTAGAAGTATGCAATACCAGTGCATAAGTTGAAAACAGGTGGATTTTGAAAGACCAGGATAAACAATAAGTCTGAAGTGCACAAAATGGTTACCTTAACCAAAAGTTGTAAGTAATTAGCTTTAAGGACTCAGACAATGTATTTTGTACAACTAGCCCTGCAAAGTCAGGTAATTCCAAAAACTTTGCTTTAAGCAATTGCAACAACTTAAAAGTGGCATCAGCATCAAATGGAAATACATCTAATAGAGTTAAGCATCTAATAGATTTTTGCCTAACAAGGCCTCAGAGAAACAAACGCTGGCAGGCAGTCTTAAATAGAGAATGCACAGTTCTTACAAACTCACACCTGCAATACTAAGTTTAAGAATTGCTTATACTTAGATACACAGCCTAAAGACTACCAAGTCTCATTCTTACCACATCATCACAGGTGCAAACAGAACCGCATTTCCATAACAGAAGTGTATACTCTTACTATGGAGTATATTTCCCAGTTGTGCTGAGACCAAATGAATCTTACTACTGCTTTATAGTCCTCTTGCTTCTCATGGACCATCTCATTAATGAGGCCATAACACTTCAAAGTTCTTGTGCCTAGCCTATCTCCAGTCACGTAAATCCTGATCACAAACACTACATTGGCAAAAACAGAACATTCTCCTAAAAAAATTAGATGTTTGGCATAGTACAAGTTCTCTTGATTCACATTAAATGAAGATGTTTAAGTATAAGAAATTTTATTGCATTGTAAAAAGACAGTGTCAAGAACCAGGCTAAAACCACTGATTCAAGAAATAGAAGACAAAGAATAAGTCTTGATGGGCATGTTATAGTTATACAGTATATTGAGGAATGCAGTAAATGCTATGTATACTGTATACTGATAGCACGTACATTAGCAGAAAAATTTCATTATAATCTACATACACAGAGTCCAATGTGAAACTTAACTGCATTTCCAGTCACAGAAATACAGATCTAAGACAGTCATCAGCATAAACTGAAACTATTTCTTCAGCTTTTAATATTTAAGGAATGCTAGCTGAAGATTTAATTGCATATAAATACAGGTAAGTCAGCAAATTTAGGTCTTATCTCGATACCAGTCAGTCAGATGCCAAGCATTTCTTCCATTACTGCATGAGGGAACATCTGCTTTCAGCTTACAGTCTGCTATTGCATGACAACATCCACCCTAAATTTATGGATCTTCCACAGTCGGAAAGGGTTTTGCATTGAACAAAACAGAACTCTGCAAGAATATGCACTACACTTTCCAGCCAGCATTTCTCTCCATACCTTCCCCATTTCAAGGGACAGACTGTTCACTTCACATTCATGTGCTATTAGGAAGACTTCTCTAATGATCTTTACATAATCCATGATACACTACTTCTGTCACCTGCACTCTGACACTGTACAATTAAATATAGTTTATTGAGGAGAGGTCCCACTGCAGCTTTCTGCTAAGGCTGGCCATCACAGATCCCAAATGCCAGTGAACACCAGAGAACATTACCTGTGCTGTCTGTGGTGTTACCAAGTCCTCAGTTTCAGAGCCAGAAAGTGTCTGATCAGCAGATGCTAGGGAAGTATTAGAACCATGCAGCGTCATAGATGATTCAGTAGCCTTGCAAGAACAGAAAATACAGGATTTTGGAAGATTACCTTGAGTACTTGATTGTCCCTGAAACTCATTCTAAGCATTTACAAGTAAATCTCAATGATGCAGGACTTGAAGTACTCTGACCAGTAAGTCAAAGCTTTTTTTATTAAGAGTTTTTATTAGTGGTAAGTAAACCTATTTAAAAGCCAAAGTAGTTAAGACATGCAAGCACATTAAGTGAACTTAAGGTTCACCTAACAGTGGTGGAAGTTGCATCTTTGGCATAAGTAAGAATCTCAAAGATGAAGACATTCATGATCTAGAAATGCAGTATTTTCTCCTGCACACCATTAGCTATGACTTGAAACTATGAGTTAAACATTTGAACCATTTGAGCATGCCTTCAACATATTTTACTTCAGTAAAATTAACATTTGTTTCTGCATTTGCTTTACGATAAGCACAAGAGCAGCCAGCGTTGACAGATTTTCTTTCAAACTACTAAACCAAGTTTATATTATACTGGTTACAAGGCCAATGTTATATTGTTTCTCGGCTACTGCTTTGCCTCTTCAAGACGGCCCTAGCATCAACTTACTCGCAGGGGTTGTTGAAGAAAATCACTTTGACTTGGCAGTTTCTGTTCTTTTGAAGCTGTAAAAGAACATGAGTTAAGCAGCATTTTTTTAAATTCAGAACATTCGGTATATGAAAATGCACTATTTTTAGAGTATGCACTGTAAATATTTAGACTTGCATCACTAAACTACACCCATTTGAAAGCCTCAGCTTTTTTTTTTTTAAAGAAAGCAGGTATCCAGTGATCAAAATATCTCTACTAAAGTAGAGATAATCACTTTCCAAATAAAAACCAAGACCAATTAAGTATTTAACAAACTGGGTAATTAATGTTTTATAGCCTAAGAACCACCTAAATTATTTCTTATGGCCAATTATATCAAACTTGTTTTGTAAGTATAACTAGTCAACTGCTCTTGATCCTGAGCTCATTCATGGTCTGTATCTGTATGCCACATCTAGTAGCTATATACTACATCTAGACGAAATCTGGTATATTGACAGCATGCCCACTCTGCAGCTGGATTTAGATGAATGTACAAGTTAGTGATTATACAAGCATTCCAGTTCTATGCAAACAGAAGTTTAACCCACAGTTTAAAAAGTTAAATGGTTTGAGCTGCTCTGACAGACATTAGTATTCTTCACTAGGAAGGAAACTGTCTTCCCCACTAGGTGTATTGATAGCCAAGCAAACCCTGCTGGTTTTTGCCAAAGCTTATACAGGTTATGCTTACAGCACTACCTACCTACAGGGCTACTTGCTGGAGTAACTGAAGGTGGTTGAGATGAACCAATGGCACTTGGTGAAGCTTTATCAAAATCCAGAATGGATTCCTTTTAAAAAAAGATCATTAGTTGGTAGAAAACTAGATTCTGCATACAAATGAAACATTCAATTGACAAGTTGCTGTTAACTAAGTAGAGCTAGATCCATTCATTCAACACAAACATGCATGGTCAGCACGGCATTTTTCCTAACCTAGTATGCATTGGATCTGCTACAGCAGCAGAGCAAAAAAAACATACTTGCATGAAGTTATAAGTCCCTTGTATCTGAGTCATCAAATCCTGAAGCTTTTCCCTTCTCAGTACTGGATCTTTTGGAAGAGTTGAAGTAGAGCAAAATTCTGCAGCTGGCTGATGTACAGGTTTAGGCACCTACAAAGGAAAAAAAAGATGACATTTAACATTGAAAACGAGGCAAGGTGCATAATCCAATATACTTCCAGAGTAAGCTATAAATACTGGATACCACAGGTCAAGAAATTCTGTTTCTGATGTTTTCTGGTTCACATTCCCACTTCAGAAAAAAAAAAGAGGAATCAGCTTACTGTTGTCATAACTAGTTAAGCCATAGAATTCACTTGATTTGGTTTCTTACAACCATATACATTCAAGTTGAGGGCCAGAATAATCTTAAAATCAGAATTGCATCACTCAAGATTTAACATACTTTCTTCCAGCAGAACACAAACCAGTAAGTACAGATCTTCTACTGGGATGGCATTTTCAGACATTCTGAAGAAACTACCCTTAAGAGATGTACTGAAGCAAGCAGGTTATTCATGATCAGACTTCTTTACTTTCAGAGCCATATACTCTCAATGTAACAGCTCCAGCATTAAGAACTTTATAATACTCTGAAGATCAGCATGAAAAAAATATACTTGCATCCCCCACCTAACTTTCTGTAGCTCAACAACAACTTCTACAGAGCCTTATTAATCCTTGTTTCCGATGGTCTCCTACTTGTTCTTCCAAATTGGTTTTCACTTTGCTTTGAAAAACAGGAATGTTTTATCAAAATACAGAACACTTTCATACTGTGCCAACATTTGTCTTTCCAGCAGATTACTACTTCAGTACTCTGTAAAAGGGCATAATTAATTATTTACATTAAGTCATTAGAAAAATACATGGCAGAAGAGTACACATTACATTTAATTGCCATACTAGATTCAAAAGAAATTGAAGTGTCATCAACTACATCAAGTCCAGATACATCTCTTCAACAACTATGAAACTAATCACTGCGTTTGCAGAAGTTTCAATAACACGCACAAAGAAGCCTACAGGGTTCAGCGAGCTTCACAAAGCACAATTCATGTACATGCAACACTGCATTAACACTGCATGAGTCTATTTTAGTACATGGCCCACATGATAGCTACTTCTTGAGCTGTGAGAAGTTCTATTTTACTCTAGAGTAAGAGTAGTACCTTTGTACTATCCACCATCTTAATTAGAAATTCAGATGCACAAGCAATAGCTTTTACTACTGACTGTATGCAAGTTTTTACTGTTTTTGTTTCGAATTACACAAACCTATTAAGGATATAATACAAAAGTTACAGATGAATAAAATTAAATCTGGGCAAGTTATCAGTTAAGTAGGAGTCACAGTCGCCTCCTCCATCCCTGCTATCCATCTCTTACAAACACTTCATCTTGAAACATGTTACCCTCTTCCTCCTCAATAAAATTCACCAAGACAAGTACACTAATTATACATTTCTACATATTTGCAAACAGGTGACAGGTTTTTTTTTTTTGCCTTTAAGTCACCTAAACAGGTAAATCTGGCAGTGTCTGAAGCTAAGTAGGTAACAATCAGTCTTAAGTTCAACTTCCATATTAAACAAGTAAACACTGCCTCAAAACATGGAAGCTGAGAAGACTGCATTGTTTCACTTATGGTTGTTAAAGACTATAAACTCCTGCATGCTTCTGCAATCTGTTAGTCTTCTACTTCACCCAACGCTTTGAGATCATGCTTGATCCTTGTGGGTTCCTTCCAACTAGGAATATACTATGGCACTACAGTTCTCAACAGTATGCTGGCTGCATTGTTTCCTTTGACTAGAAGAGCATCCACTCAGGGATAGATATCTGATAGAGCTTTAAGGTAGAAAAGGAGCAGAGGCTCTCCATTCTGTAGAATTTATTTTCAAGTGCCTGAATGTAATGAAATCCACCAAACAGAGGTAGACATATGGAAGCTTCCCAACACAGATTTGCTCTTTGATTAGTGTTTCAGCTTACATGTTCAAAACTATAATTATTTAAAAAGGTAAATGCCACACAGAGCATGTATGGAAAAAGCAATGGAGTTTATCAGGCTTTGCATCTTGATAAAAGATGCTTTGAAAAGGAAGTACTCTACTTAAAACAATGTTTTAAGCTGAGAGGGTTTTCAAGTTACACATTTATGAAGAATAATGGTTGAATAGACCTACATATCAGCTCACTCAGCCCACCTTCTTAAGTATTGCACCTTAGAGTATGAACATTAAGTTAATAAGCATACGTCAAAGTCTCAAAACCTAGCAGTTTATGAGAAAATTTCAGAGCTCAAACATGCATTTCATGGAATAAGAAAAGGTTAGATGTCAGCTCCAGAACAGAAGTTACACAAGCCTTTTATCTACCACACACAAGGTCATTTTTATAGGTTCTCCCAGGAAAATAAGTGGATTTCACATGGCATTGCCTCCCCTTGCTTTTCTTATAAGTTTCACTAGCCAAGAAGTTTAAAATATTTTAATTATGTTCTTTATATGCAGCTTAAGTAAAGCTAAGCATTCATTTTTATAAAATGAGTTATAAAAAGCTAGCTAGGTTGATAGCACACTACTTAATCATTTAGTGTACTTTTGATATAACAATTTGCCAACAGCAACTATGCAAAAAGCCAGCTGGTGTTTTCTTTATGGCCTGCCACATAAAGCAAAGTTCAGGAGCAAACAGGCTTCATTTACTAAATCAGCAAGCCAACATAAGCACTACCTCATTTAATTTGGTGGACTTGCACAGCTGCACATTACTCATGAGAACTCCTTGGCAGCTGGAGTTTCCCCAGCTGACCAGAGTCCCTCCTTTTCCTCAGCACAAAGTTTTGCCTACTACTTAAGCCACTCATCTTATGCAAAAGAAGATACCCATCATATCAGAAAGAATCTTGCTTTTTGCTGACGCCAGAAATTCCAAAGCATCTCAAAATGCTTGAGACTGTTCCACTAGTTCAAATAAACTCCATTACATTAATACTGTGCATAGCTGGGTGTACAACACCTATTCATGCTCAGTTATAGTGTGAAAGAACAGAGTTCTGTACCTACACCATCACCAGACGTGATTCTACTCAGCTTAAGAGTAGAAGATCAAGCTGAAACACCTCACCCATTTGGTGACCCAGTGCTGCATGTTACCTACTCTTTTCATCTCATGTTCAACCTTCTGTTTGCGCTCCCGCCTCTAGAAACAAGAATAACCATTTTTCAGTTTTGCCAGGCTTAGTGATGAGACTAAATTTAACCATTTGCTGTGAACAATATGAAGTAAATTGATTTCTGCTTTCTTGCAGAAAGGTAATAGTGCTGACAGTAACTCGTAGGGGAGAATTGAGCAGTTTCTCTTCATCAAGTCTTACTTAATGGTGTAACTGGACTCCGCTTTGCCTACAACCCTATCCATCTCTAACGTAAGAGATTGTTGCTACCTGAGCACAAGTAAGAAAAAGCTAACTTAACATAAGCCTGGCAGTCTGCTCAGCTATCAGCCCTACAGTGGGTTTCATTTTACATTTCTAAAACAATTCCATTGTTAGAATCTCCAGGGCAGCAGTATAGCTTTGCATTCATCTGGAAATACATATTTAAGCCTCTGTACGGTTAGTATTGCTTGAACTAGATGTTAGTTCTTTTGAATCAGCTATTTTAATCAAAAGCCTAAAAAATTACTGAAGTGCTATTTGTATGCAGTCACAGAAAGTATTTGATCCCCAGATGAGTCATACCTGCTTTGTACTGATAACAGTGGACAGAGCCAATAGCTGGGGATGAGCTAAGTTAATTCTTCTGTCTTACACATAAAGCAGTTAATCAAGGTTCAAACACAGCAATGCTGTGTTGACGTGAAAAGCCAAGCACACCATCTTGCTATTCAAACGCAAAGCTTAACTAACAGAATTGAATTACTTCACCTAAGAAAGAATGAAATGGGAATCTACACAGGTCTACAAGCTACACCTTATAAAGCCTCTGCTAATAATGAAGCTTTAGTCCAATACACTAATGTCAAAAGTTCATGACAGGTAATACTACATATGCCAACTCACTTCTTTGGGTTCCATATCAAACTTCTTTGGCCCCATCTGCTCCTTTGGCCCAACACTTGCAGCTCCCCAGGACTTCGGAGGATTCTGTAACTGCTGTGATGACACTTGCTGTTGCCTCTCAGCTGTTTCCCAAGCCTCTCGAGTTTCCTGCTTCTTTTGCTCTGGCTCCTCCCTAACATGTGCAGCCCAAGCCTTCACAGGCTTCTGCTTCTTCTCCTCTGGCTCTTCCCTAACATGCACTTCCCATGATTTCACAGGTTCTTGCTTCTTTTGTTCTGGTTCCTCCCTAGTTTGGGTTACCCAAGGTTTTGGAGACTCCTGCTTTTGCTCTGGTTCTTCCTTAGCTTTTGTTACCCAAGGTTTTGGGGACTCTTGTTTTTTCTGTTCCTGATCTTCCCTAATCTTTGCTACCCATGGCTTAGGAGATTCCTGTTTCTTCTGATCCTGCTCTTCCCTAACCTTTGCTATCCAAGGTTTGGAGGACTCCTGTTCCTCTCGAACACGTGCCACCCAGGCCTTTGGAGCTTCTTGCTTCTTCTGTTCTTCTTCAACACGGGTCTCCCAAGGCTTTGTAGGCTCACGCTTCTGTTCCTCTTCTTTAACATGAGCTTCCCAATGCTTTGGTGAATCTGGCCTTTTTGTTTCCTGCTGCCTAACACGAGATTCCCAAGGCTTTAAGGTCTCTTTTTTCTGCTTCTGTTCCTGCTCTTCAATATCAACAAGCATTTCCCAGGATTTTGGAGGTTCTTGTTTTCTAGCACATTCAGCTTCCCAAGACTTGGGCTCTTCTGGCTTCTTCTTGACAGAGTATTCTGCTTCAGGCAAATAACGCCTGTTGAGAAACTATATAGACCAAAGAAACTTAATGGCTCCAAGAAAACATTTTGCTACTACAGTTCAGGTCAGTTAAGTTAGGTCATCCAGCTACTCAAAGCTTGGCTAGAAGCAGAACCTAAGCAGTTTAAACACTAGCCATAGAAACCACGTGGCCAGTTATGGCTTTATTCTACAACACTGCAGATTAGTACTTTTTTTTTTTTGGTGTGCCACAGAAGTATGAAAACGATCCTGAACAGCACAAATGAAACATAGTTAAGCTGAGTGAATCTATGATCCTTATCCTCAAGGCTAACTGAAGTTCTCAGGCAGTAACAATATCAAGTTCAGTTGTGCCTTTCATAAAAGGTAGCTCTCCTAAACATCCAGAAGACTGTAGTATCTATTAGCCATTCTATTAAGTGTTGCACCACCATCTCCTCCCAAAATGTTTGACCTTAGTAGCACGCAGTAATCAAGTATAACTGATTCTTAAATGAAGTTTAAATACTAAAGTCATCAGTTTCTGATTTAATACAGTTGGACTTCAACCCCATTCTGTGAATATTATCAGTATTCTGTCAGTTTTCAACTAAGATATCCTAAAGATGTCCTGAGTTACTACTCTGTCATAAACAGGAAGTCAATATCTGAAGTGAAGGATTACAAGGCATCCTGGCTATGACTTTTCTGACATACCAGAAAAAGTTTAGAATCTGAACATTACCAGATGGTACAAAGCTTTGTTCTGGACTATTTCCTCTAGTGAGCTATCCAGGAAACAGGGATTCAGCATTTTAAGAACCACTATTTGCACTTCTTAAAAAAAACACTCATTCCCTTCATTTTGAACCAAATCTAATAGCTTTCTTGCTATTGCCAGTTGAAGCTTGAGTATTTAACTCAAGAGTTAGAAGGGCTACTGAAGTAAATCTTTACATCTTTATGCACACATGGTTGCCTTGGGATCCTCACTCTTCTGAGAAATTAGAGTAAGATTTGCATCATTCTTAATGCTATCAATACTAAGTCCTCTGCTTGGCTTTTAGGGGAAGCTGTAGTACATGCTATTTTCTCCTCTATACTGTAGCACACAAAAATAAGCATTTTCGCTCTAGACTGATGTCTTATTTTATTCAGAAAAGAAACAGAGCATTAAAGTACTGTATTGCTTTATGTTATCCTTCCCCATTTACCCCTTAGAGGAGCCACAAATGTGGAGTCAGAAATAAGCAGCTAAGTCTTCCGTAATGGTTCCTACATAAGGAAGCATCTAAGCTGTTATTCAGACTTTTTGAAATTTGAAGGGCTGCAGAAATGTAGTAATAGTTCTGATCAATCACAATACTAAAGGAAAGCAATTAACAGTGGAGCATCATCTTACCTCCTGTGGCTGTATTTCAGACTTCATAAGCTCCACAAGGGATTCTAGAGAAAGGATGTTAATTTGTTTCAACTGATCAAATGCAGAGAGGCAAACTAAACAACAGCAAGTCTTTAATTCTATTTGAATAGTAATACCAATGGCTAAACTTGATGCTATGAAATCTCATCTCAGTCTAAATATCTCATGTTGAATGTTATCTTCCACTTTCTGATCACATTTTAACACTTGCAGAAATTACCAAGAGCCATAAAGTTTTTGGTAAAAGTAATATTATGTTTCTCACACAGAGGTATGCTCAAGATGTAAACACAACCTATTACTATCGATTAGGGATTTTTCCCCGCTCCCCCAGAACAGGGCTGCAAGCCCTTCAGGTTCGGTTTTAGTTACTGAATTGAAAGCAAGCTATAGGATTAGATTTAGCATCAAGCTATGCAAAGTCAATGCTTAGTTCAGGCTTATCCCAATATTATAATACAGAAATAGCACTCTGAAATATTCTACCTGTTTCTTTAATAGGTTCGCCTTTTGACATCTGTCTTGTCCTCTCAGATTTTCTATGTACTTCTTCCAATTCTTTTACTGGCACAGTGGTGCGAGGAGTTGGAATACTTTCAAAGTAACCAGAGTCTAGAAGTTTAGATAACAAGTCCTTCATGTGTTTATCTGAAGAGTAAAAAAAGTTTATGAAGTTAAAATACGCAAATTCAAAATCAAGGAGTATTTAGATTGTAGACCAAGACTCTACCCATATACAAATTGCAACTTCTCCAGTTACTTACACATCTTGCCAAATTACATAACTATTTTTTAAAGGAAATATATCTGTCAGACCACTTAACCTAGTAGAAAATATCTTTACAATCTGAAGGTAAGACTGTAGCTTGTGTTTAGGTACTTAAGGTGATTATTAGCAACATTAGATCATGTCACCTCCAACAAGCCTAGAAAAGGATTTGTTTCACATCCATAAACTCAACAGTGTTGGTACTAACAGCATGTTGTGCTGGTTGTAGCAGAGGTAAAGCTATAATGCAGTCACTATGTAACTACCCTATAGACCCTAGACCCTCCTCCCAGCAGTAAGATCATACTGCAAGAGGAAAAAAAGAACTGCAAAAAAGAAAAAGGAGAAAAGCACTTGCTCAAGATTGTTCAAGGGCTTTTGAAATTAAAAGGACAAACAAAAGAATATGCGGAGTCCCACAGATTCTGGTGCCTGATAAAGTGAGTATGTTTTCAGTAGGTCAGAGTGAAACTGCACTGTGGATGATCAGAGCTCCTGCCTAGTTTCATTAATGACTGTTGTTCCTTAATGTCATATCTTGAGCAGCATTCAGCCAAGACATCAGTATATTCAACTAAGCATTACGGTCAATAGAGTTCCACACTTAACCCATTTACACAGCTATCCAAAAAGCTGCCCCCACTACCATTCTGTAAATTCATGCAGTTACTATTGAGTTGCTATCATCAATATTCCTCAGAACAACCTAGACTCATGCTGAAGATACAGGACATCAGTATAAGACAATGGTTTCTTTATCCAGGGAAAGATTACTGCACTGTTACTGATCTGTACTTAAAAAACAAACTAAATAGCACTTACTCGGAGAACCAAGTTGCACACAGCACTTGAATATACATGAAGACAAGTAAATCAAGTACTTCCATTTGTTTTAGATATTAAAATAGCACACAAGCTTTAGATCTCATTTATTTCCTCCAGATGAAGCACTTACATGTTGTTCCAACCACAGGTTTTTCACTGCCTTCTAGAAGGTCCCAAAAGTAAAGAGATGATTGTTCCATTTGATCTTCAACACTAGAAAAAAAGACCATTTTACCAGGTAGAAATGTAGCCAAAAATCAAGTCTTACATTATCCCTGATATCCTTCATTGTAAAATACTAACCTTTAGCCCTCTGGAATAAGGCTGAAAACAGTAAATCCTCAACACCCAATACATGCACTAGAAAAGATAAATCTTAATATTTGTGCATGATTCAGTCTAGCAAATAAATTATCTAGTTTGTAACCAAGACAAATTGGAAAGCCTAGCATTATCCCACAAGGTAACATGGCTGGACTTCATTCTGAGCCAGGAATCCCAGTCAGGGAAACCATTATCTTCTAATCAGCCTATCATCTCATTTATTGGCTGCCTCTGTGCATGTGTCCATCACCAGCTCATCATTCTGCTCAGTGAAGCATTTGGTCATAGGCCCATAGTTCTCCTCCTCCTCTATCTGGCCCCCAAATGATGTTAAAGGGCATCAACATGAAGCTTACTGTCAAAGGAAAGGGTAATGATTTTGTGGAATAAATAACAATGAGAATTGAGATAGAACTATTTCTCCCCACCAAGATGAAATACTAATATATTTTCAGTAAGTAACTTTAGAAGTTAACATTTAAGAGCAAAGATTAGCCTAGTTTAGCATGTGTGATAAATGATCAAGAATTTCAGGATGTCACTTCTCACAATAAATTAATTACTTCTCCACAAAGTGTTTCAGATTACCATCTAACAGGTTTTTCCATGTTTATGCACAGTTCACTGCAGTTTTAAGGCAGAGTGAAGCTAAGCATTATTAGCAGTCATAATACAACCATAATGCCAAATTGGTACTACCATACACCACAACCTCACAGTGAATGACAGAGCTCAAGTTTGTCATCTTAGTGTTACATTCCTTTACCCTAAAGCAGCTCATCTTGATCACCACATGAATGGAACAGATCTCGCCTTTACTGCATTTTTATTAGATGCACAGCAAGACCTCAGAGAAGCAGCATGCCACCAACCTTCCTACTTATGGTGATACTTCAGTGCCTCCTCAGGGAAGTACAGAAAGATGTAGCATAGGAGGGTTTGTATATAGTTTGAACAACTGGAGAAGTGGGTACAGTAGCTTTCCTTTAAGGCTCAGAGTGAAGTAGTTCTGCCATATTCCAAACTTAGATCAGAAAGTGTATTGTGTAAAGTTTGTGTCTCAAACCATAACATTTCAAGACACAACAATGTGAAACAGGACACTTATTGTAGTAAATGAAGTATACTCATTACACAAAAGTAACGAACTTACCTCAAGCTCTCATTTCTTTCTGGACACGTAAGTTTTGCAAATCTTATGAGGTAGTCTAGTTCTTTAGAAGGCAAGTATATTGCACCATTCACACCACCTTTGAAATCTTTCTGAACATGCTCTTGAGTAAAGTTCTGCAGCACATACTGGACTTGAAGTATTGTACGCAGTTTTTTCTTTTCTGCTTCAAGCTTCAATAGACTCTCTCTTCGCTGGGCCTTCTTCTGTGCTTTCAGCAACTATTTCAATACATTAATTCAACAGTTAAACAGATGAACAAGATTCTAGAACAGAACAGTTATAGTATTGATCACCCTACACTAAAAAAAACCTATAACCTTGGTTAGATTAACACCTAGTCCTTTCTTCAGATACAAGACCTTCCAAGTTCTTCCTTTGGCAGATTCCCCTTCTCCATTAATTCTCTAACAGCTATAGTTTTAAATCAAACTGGATACTGTCAGATTCACTCTTAATTTTTCTCTACTATATTTGCATAGTATATCACTGCTAATTACTTCAATTGCTTTCCAAAGTGAGTAAAGGAAATTGATGGAATTAATACCAATACACAAACTCAAGCCCATCCGACATTTAGCATTTGAAGTTAGTGATGCAGAAGCTGTCTCAAACTATTCCTAGTTTGGAAAAAAAAGAAGAAAAGGAGAAAACTGTACACCCACTTTGAACATTCCAGTTCAAAGAATATAGTAGAGTCCTACAGTTATTCTGTTGGCAGAAGACTGAAGCACTCAAATAAGAAACAGCAGCCACAGAACATATACAGCCTCCGTGCCCCCAGCATTCCAATATCTACTAGAAGCAGAGTCAAGAAAAAAAATGTGTTAGCTTTTATTTTAAAGCTAGCATAAGCTCAAGAATAAACCTGGACTAGCAGAAGCTAATGATAAGATTTTGATTACTAAAAATACCTACAGCAAGGCACATTATTTCTGCTGTTTTATGGGAAGCTATGTAGAGAAAAGCTATGAGATAAGCCATGTTTTGACATTCAGCATAGTGGTTTGTGTTCAACACGGTAATTATGTGAACCCAAAAACAGCAATACCACTGGAAAGGCTTAAACCACACAATGCAGTGAGCCTCTCAAAGCCCTACCTGCAGTTACTACACATAGAAGAAAAGAAGTCTAAGCAAAATTGCTTGGGTCTCAGTCACAAACAGGCCATTTGACTAGTCTAGTTTGTCAGTATTATAGAAGAGGCAAAGAAATTATGCCAGAGGAGTGACTAATCATGTTTTGCATCCCCAGCACTACATCAGATCAGATCTTTTTACAAGAACTGCATTTGCCTGAGAGCCAAGAATCTAATTACTCCAGCAGTCAAAGAAAGCACTTGCTTACATGAAAACATGCCATGTCAAATCCTGAATAAAGTCCTAAGTAAAGCACTGGAACTGTAAGTTACCACAATTAGAGAAGACTACAGTAGAATAAGTAGCAAAGTCCTCCATCTTCAGTGAAATTTTACCAAAAAGCCATACTAACTGAAGCTAAAGTTACTTGATAACAGCACTTTCCCATACTGGAAATAAACTGGAAAAAGCATTTCACTTAGAAGGAACCTCAAGAGGTTATCTAGCCCAGGCTCCAGAACAAAGAATGATGCTGAATCAAGAACCAACCACTTAGATTCCACTGTAGTCAGGTCTTAAATATCTGAGGAGATATTCGATGGCTTCTCTAGACAGTCTGTTCTAATGCTCAGTTGTCAGAGTGACAGTTTTCCAATTTTCTAGTTGGAATCTGCTATTTCAATTTCTTATTTATTCTTCCTCATATCTCACAACAAAGACTAGCTCTATCTTTTATGGTATCTGAGGACTAATATTACATATCTCCCCCCAGTTCTTCACTTCTCTGGGTTCAATAAGCCCAGTTCTTCCAGGCTTTCATTGATCTCCTGCTCTAGCACCTGGCCATACAGAGGCCCACCAGTGGACTCACATCTATAACTTCTGTGTACTGAGTAGAGAGAACCAGATACAGGTGGTTTAATGAACACCAAGTGAAAATAATCAATTCCCTTTAAATAGTGGCTAGGAATCTGGTCTTCACTGTTACAGGATATGCAGATTACTTTAGCTGCTGCCCACAGAGAGGTCCTCCATGGGCTTTTCAGTAGGGTCGTTCATCCACCAGTCCACCCCTACGCAGGGAATGAATCTACCCTGGGCAAAAGTTATAAGCAAGATGGTTCATTTTAAATTTAAGTAAAGTAGAGTCATCTCAAATACAGACATGTTCAAATTATTCAGTTTGCTTAAGCACAAGTTCTTATAGCAGTACACAGAGAACACCACACTGAAGATAGCATTACACAGTTGTCAGCATTTACTCTTACCTACTCTGTTTCAGACAGTATAAACAGGTTGTTCACCTGAGTTCTGAGACAAACTTCATAGTAATCCGCATAGAGGCATGTAAATATAGCAGTTAGAGGGATAGCACAAAATTCTGTCAGCTCCTGACAATATCATGAGCAACATTTTATACTTACATCTTGGCTAAGACCTGAAAATGTCTTCTGAAGCTCCTTGGCAAATTCTAGGTTGTGTACTACTTCATCATATTTCTCTACTGCCTCCTATAAAGAAATAGATAAAAATACATTTAACACTTAAGACCACTGGTTGCACCTCAAACCTATTTTACTTAACCTCACTGAAGAGCTAGTAATCTAGGAGGTTCTTATCTGACACTAACTTGTTACAAGTCACACTGTCTATAACTGGTACTTGAAATTTAGTTGAGTATCATTCATCAATAACCATCTGAGACGTATTTTCCAGACAATACCTTATGCAATGCTTGGTATACTAATGCTGGAACAGAAAAGCTTAAATATCACTTATTTTCCATTTTCCTTTTTGTTTCTGCAAGTCTCAACAATCAGATAAAAACAGCTGTTTATCATCAGATACTAACGTCTTCTGTATTTCTTTCAAGCTTTCACAAGTTCAGTACTGAACCTTTAGCCTGATGCTTAGCTGAAGTGCCCTTACAGGTAATTCATAAAAGCTTTCAGAAGTTAATGGTATGGAAGGCAAGTCATACTTTCCTGAAGTCTCACAAATTTTATTCCTACAAATAAAGCAGTGTTCCTGACTTCATTAATGGCTTCAACACATCTTATTCCACCAACTTCAAAAAGAATGTAGATTCCTAATTACGTTTTTATACACCCTATAAATTCCTTCCCTTCTCCGCTGAGAAGTAAATCCATTTGTAAGTCTCCTTGAAGTCTGAAGATAGCAAAATGCTGTAGTTCAGATATGCTACACATACCCACTTAACATAAGGAACGCTTTGGAAGTAAGAAGTTAAAATTTAGCTTCAGCACATATGTGCTTTACTATGAATATAAACCAAACAGTGTGAGATATCAAAGTTGTACTAGAAATGGCCTGTCAGTCTAACATAAAGCTCTTTCAGTGTAGTAATGTTGACACAAGTGCTTTATCACTGCAGTGGAAAAGCTTCACCTACTGTCCCAGTAATATTTAGGATCTGCAAATTCACCGTGCTCCTAAGCAACTGGAAAGCAAGTTACATGTTATGTTACTCCATTAGTCTGATTGTTCAGTCACTTGCATATTTTGAATAAGTGAATACAACACATTACTATGTCTAAAGGCTACTTAATGCAAGGAAGCTCATGAGTTACTGTAAAGCTCTCAACTACTAATTTAAGTTGAGAATACAGTTTATCAAGCAACTTCACTGACTGCTTTGGAGAATTTGACTTTAACAACCCAGTGCCCACACAAGAGATGCTTAAGGAAGTCTCACAAGTTAACAGTAACTTGGACAGATTCCAGTACTTGTACTTTTAACCACACAGACTCCAGGGTAAAACTCCCTACCTTAAAACACCAGAACTTATCCCTGCTCAGGTTACAAAGTATAATGTGTGGGAAAGCAATAGCTTCCTTTTGTCACACAGCTACTATTAACATCCATTAACAGAAACATTAATGTTTGAGTGAGAGTTGCTCCTGGCCTGACAGAAGTGAATAGTCAGCTGAGCCACAGCGGGCCAGAACAGTATTGCCAAAGGAGACAGTAAACTTGCTGGGAGCTCCTTATTTTTTGAAACATTTTTTTCCTGAAGGCAAGCACACTGATTGCTTGCACCATTGCTCACACACTATGAGCAATCAGTTTCTATGAAACGAGCTCATCACTCCACATGTACTTGTATGAAAAACAATGAAGAATACAGAGATGCAAGTTGCATTAGAGCTCTTCTGTACTATGGGCAGTAAAGCTTTATTTCAGAAAGTATCTCTACTATTAACCTCTGTTTTAGTTTCAACCACCAGATCCTGGTTGCTGTATATATATATATTGATAATTCAGATCTGAAGTGTACAAACGCAATATTTCTGTACTTTAATGGAGTACCTGAGAGAGGGACTTGACAAGAGCAGTTACATACTGAGTGCTTCTAGAGCAGCCATCTGAAGTTTAATTACCAAGTCAATGCAGTAGCAAGACTGAATATCTTATTCTGTTTTAAAAGCCTGAGACATCCCAAAAATAGAACTATGATAAGCATACTGAACACTTAACAGTCGCTAAATACATAAGTTAAGCTCAGCTGGAATAGTGAAAGCCAGTAACAAAGTTCATCACATACATGTTTTCCAAAGTCAGTGCAACTGGGTGCATCTGCAAACAAAACAGCCACAGAATCCTCCATCTCTTTAGACCACACTTAGTAATTTCCACTTTCTCCTGTTTTTTTTTTTTCATATTCCAAAGCAGACCAAGCAAAAAAATAGTCACATTAAGGAGTAGCTTTACAGCATGTTCCAGACTAACAGAGCTTAATGGAAAATACTGTTCAATAGTCTATTAGCAACAGAAGACAACTGATAGTTTAACACTTGGGATCTTCACAAAACAGAAGGCTCTTTCCCCATCCATTTTCAAGTGGACTGTAGAACTAAAAGGTCATCTCACTTCACACAAGATTTAATTCATTTGCTTCTGTGCTTAAGGAGGCAAGAGATGTCAGATTCCACAGCAAAGGGTTAAATGATCATTCACTCCAACAGGTCCTGTGACTTTTAAGCAGCAAGTTATTTCCCTTCTTGTCCCCTTCATGATTAGTCATCCTTTACAAATGATTACAAGTACAGATACATTTGTGTTCCCATACTGCTGCATTGTGATGAAGCTAATAGCCAATGGATTCTTTTTCCAGCTGACCCATTATGAGAGTCAGCACAGACACTGAATAGCCAGTGCCCTTTGTTAAGAGCATTCCTGTAACACGTCTGTGAAGCACACTTTAAAACATGCAACTGCTCAGTAATCAGAGCAATAAACCCTTTGAACTGTGTGGCACCACACTACCCAGCAACAGCTTTCATGTTAGAGACATGTTTTCCATACCAGAAAACATGAAGTCCAAGACAAAAAAAGCCAGAACCACAGTTTTAACACCAGGAGAGTTGAAGCTTACTTCAGGGAGTGCATCACACTCGCTGATTAGCAGTCTTGCATCAGGCCATTCAAAACTCCAGTAGTCTTAGAGCTAACATGCAATTTCAGGTAACATCTATTAATGAAGTACTGAGGATTAACTAACCTAGAAGAGCTGAAGTCTGTGTTCTAACATGGCAACACCACAAACATGTTACACATGGATACCTCATCAAGAGAGACATGGATGAACACTGAAGTTGAAAGACTACAGAGCAATCACAAGACCTTCTGTACGCACGAAGGCTAAAGCTTATCCATTCAGTTTAATTACCAATTTGCCCATTCTGCTTGGCAAAAAAAAAAAAATATCCCCAGAAGTCTGCAAGCATTTCTTCTGCAAAGTTACATCACTGCATCTTTCAACAACCCAAATCCATCCACTCCCACACAATCCAAGCTTACCAGCTGGTCTTGATTGAGGGCCTCTCCCTTCTTCAGTCGATCTTTGTAGTCTTCCAGTTTGAGCTACAGGAAAATTTAAAGTCAGTTTTTATACTTATTTCTAATGCTAAGAATGAGTGAAGTATTCTTCTCTTGAAGTCTGCATACTGCAGCAAAACAGTAATTCTACTACCTCCTTTAACTTTCAGGAGGAGAACACAGATTTAGCTGTTCCTTTGATTTTGCAAACTCAGTCTCCAGGGCTGCCTCACTCCCCCCTTTCATATCTTTCATCTTTTTTCCTTACTGCCTTTGTTTCATTTAAGAAATAACACATTAACCTTAGATCTTTAAGAGGCTCCAAACACATTCACTGTCTTCGCTTCAAAGTATTGTGTTTTTTTCATTTTTCCAAGCCAATGTCACATTTAGTTATTCCATCCTGGAATAGTCCTACTTAATTTTCTATCGTATGTGTATCAGAATCTAAGGTCATCAGGATTTTATTGCACTGTTTCCTAAGAAAATGGACTACTGTCTTCAAACACAAAAGTTTTTTTTCCTAACACACTTAAGTAAATAGTCTTTAACAGCTGAAATGAACTATACAAAAATAAGCTATTAGGTACTGCAAGTTTCCCTAGCCATGGGAAAAATGAAGCATACACTGCCATGCAGTTGAACACTATTTGGGCAGATAAACGAAATAGGTTTCACTAACACAGTATCTAAGACCAGGAACACTTCCTACTCATTCTAGCAACTCACACTTTCATTTGCTAGTGAGGCCATATTGTCACCTGAAACAAAGACACTGAAGAAACTCACAACAGACTTCCTTGGCTGAGTTAAGTAAATGCAGTTGCTTAATCACAAAGACAACATGCTTAGCTGAGATTATTCAGAAATGCAGCATAATGCATGACATAAGAGACAGCACTAATACTGGAACTCCTGCAGGCGAATCAATTCCCATAGTCATATAGCTTTAAGTCTTATCTAAGCACCTCTTCTCACCCTAACACATGATGCATCAGTCTCTTCTCACACATTATAGAGTCACAGAATGCATACAATTGCTTTGATTTTAATTCTGATCCAGTACCAAAAACAACTGCAGCAGTTTCTTTAGTTCTGTAGAAAAGAACATTCTCTTGATTTGTAATCACATGCAAACATAACCTTCAGTCACCAAGCAATCAGTGGAGAAGTCCTAGAACACAAAAGCCTGAGTGGCTACAGCTACAGTATTTTAGACGTATAGTATCAATGCTTATTAACTGTATTCCCTAGAAAAAAGGGCACAGCTCCAACTCAAAGAAGCAGGCTTTGGCATCCTTCTGCATAGGAGCCTTCTGCTGAACAACATTTGTCTATATATAATATAGCAGTCAATCCATGTATATGGCAATACATAGTTAATACGATTTGACATTGCTTTAGCCAGAGGAAACACTACTCATGTTCTTACATATATCCCTACATCCTAATATTAGATGCATGTAATCAATAGAAATACAAAGACTCCTTTTTTTATGGCAGTAAGCTACATCAGAATAGCTCTAAGTCTGTTCCGAACTCAGCCTGTCAGAGAAGCACCCCAATGCTGACCAGCACTCAATTACCTCCACATTAATTACCACAGAGCAGGTTCTGAGTTGCTACATCCCTGCTTCTATGAAACAGCGCTGTGCTCGCATAACATCAAATGCGAGCAGCCCGTTCCAGAACAATGAGAATAAAGAACACTTTCTTTTACTATGCAGTAACAAAACGAAACTCATGAAAGGAGCTGAACACCGATATTTTAAGAAGCCCTGGATCATTACACACACGCCCTTATACTGATGAGTCCTCCCATCAGCCATTTAGCAGAGTGCCAACCCCAGCAGGAAGACACGTTACCTTCTTCTTCTCGATATTCCTGATCTTGTGTTTGAGGCAGATGAGCCCATTGTCGATGTAGGTCTCGTACGCCTGGGAAGGAGAGGCCGCCGAGTTCAGCGCGGCCTGCAGCGGGCTGGCGGAGGGCTGGCTGTCCCCGGCCGGGGTCACCTGCTGCTTGGCTGCCTTCATACTCTTCTCCTCCCCCTCCTCCGACCGGCCTGAAGGTGACGATGGGCAACGGAAAGGGGCTTGGGAAAGCTGCACCATTGAAAGGGATGGAGCTGCAAGGGAACTGCGCTTCTTTAGCTCTCTTTTCTCACGTTACACCTTACCACGCGTTTAGAGAGACACGGAGGCACGGCACAGAGCCTCGGTAAGGACACGTTCCCTGCCTTCCCCTCTCCTAATATCCGCATCGGGGATTTCAGAGCGAGGCGAACTTCGCGTGGTCCGCCCAGGCAGCGGAAACGCTTCCCACAGGCGGACCCGTGCGTGAGGTACGCTTCCAGAAGCCCGAGTGCCCGCGGAACGCCGGGCTGCCCTCCCGCACGCAGCGCCCGCAGGGAACAGCCGCAAGCGCGCACCTGCGGGCCGTGCGCGGCCCTCCCACCCCATTAAAACCGTTTTACCCCTCCCTGACCTTCTGCGCAATCCGAGCAGCGCTGCAGCCCTAAAGACTCCCAACCGAAAAGAGGGAAAAGGCAAAAAAAAAAAAGCTGCGTAACAGAGCGCTGCAGCCGCACGCCCGGGCACTCCAGCACTGCCCCTCGCGGGGAAGCGGCCCCGCCCGCAGCCCGCAGCCACGCGCGTGGCGGCAGCGGCCCGAGGGGAGGCGAGGAGGGAGGGGCCGGCTTTCACCTTGAGCGCGGCCGCTTTGCGGGGATGCTCCGCGCGCCGCTCCCCGGCCATGACGCCGCACCGCCGCCGCCGCCCTGCGGCGCCCGCCCCGCAGACCGGCGGCAGGATGAGGAGCTCCGGCTCCCGCGGGCGAGCAACCCCCCCGCGCGCCCTCGCGGAGCCTCGCTCCCACCCGGGTACAGGGAGATGGACGAGGAGGGTACCGGCGGCGGGCTCCTTCCCGCCCGAGCCCCGCAAGTTCACGACGACCGCCACCGCCCGCACCCGGTGCTGCGGCGCGGCCGGCCCCTCGCTCCCCCTCCCGCTCACCTCGGTGCCCGCACACGCTCAGGCCCGCCCCGCCGCCCGCCCCCCGCCTTATATAGCGCCGCGCGCCGCCGGGCACGGAGGTGGGCGAGGCCGCGCTGCGGGACGTGTCTTGCCGCTGAGGTCACCGCCCGCTGCCAATCGGAGGCGGCGCCTCACAGCCCGGCGTCACGTGATGCGGGGAGGGTGGCGACCGTTAGTCGGGGCGGGGCGGGGCGGCCGCCCGGCGGTGTGTGCGAGGGGCGGGGCGGGCGCGGCATCCCCCCGTCAAGGTCAGCGTGCGGAGTGAGGGGCGCCACCGGGCCTCTCCCGCAGCCCCTCTGTCCGGTCATACGTTTGCAGCGGTGTGTTCTGGTGGCCGTGGGAAAAAACAAAGCGTTGTTCCTAGTGGAAGCAAAAGGGGTCTCCTGGGCTGGTAAAGAGCCCTTGACAAGCTTGATTCCATGTAGCAAAACGTGGTTGTGGCATCGGGCTCGGCAGAGTGCAGGGAGCGTTTGGGCACTGCTCTTAGACAGAGGGTTTGGATTTTGGGTGGTGCTGTGTGGATCCAGGAGCTGGACTCGATGGTCCTTATGGGTCCTTTCCAACTCGGGATTCATGATAGTTCCATGAAAAGATGTATGTCCTCTACAAATGCAAACTAAAACACTTAATAGCTGGCAATGCACGTATGTCCCATGAATACAGATAATAAAGTAATCACATGCGAACTTCTGTTAACCTCTAGCAATGTCATCAGTGCAGCACAAGGCATCAAAGGAGAAAACACACCTTCCGTAGACCAGAGGATTAAGCTGGAATTGCGTTTCCTGTTTTTCTGTGGCCACTGCCATGAGAGCAGTAACAGAACTCAAAGGAAAAGGTACAACAATAGAATCACAGAATTGCAGAATCATGGGATGGTTCAGGTTGGAAGGGACCTCAAAGCCCACCCAACCCCCTGCCATGGGCAGGGCTGCCACCCAGCAGCTCAGGCTGCCCAGGACCCCATCCAGCCTGGCCCTGAGTGCCTCCAGGGATGGGGTACCCACAGCTTCTCTGGGCAGCTGTGCCAGGGCCTCACCGCCCTCTGAGTAAAGATTTTCTGCCCAACATCTAATCTAAATTCCCCTTCTTTTAGTTTAGAGCCATCCCCCTCCTTGTCCTATCACTATCAGCCCATGTAAAAAGTCAGTCCCCCTCCTGCTTATAAGCTCCCTTTAAGTACTCAAAGGCCACAGTGAGTTATCCCTGGAGCCCTCTCCAGACTGAACACACCCGGCTCCCTCAGCCTTTTTTCATAGGAGAGGTGTTCCGGCCCTCTGAGCATCTTCGTGGCCCTCCTCTGGACCTACTGCAACAGCTCCACAACTTTCTCGTGCTGGGGGCCCTGGCCTGGACACAGTACTGTAGATGGGGCCTCACGAGGGCAGAGCAGAGGGGGACAATCCCCTTCCTCATCCTGCTGACCACTCCTCTTTTGAGACAGCCCAGGAAAATAAAGACATTTTGAAAGAGAAAAATGCATCAGTAAGGAAGGATTGCAAAGAGAGGTTTTCCAGGACACAAATGGTGCTCACATGGTACACAGAATAGGCGAGAGAACCATAGAAGGATCATAGGAAGACTACATTTGAAAGAAGAAATAAAAAAACAGGCAAATGGCTCAGGTGATGGAGTTCATGGAATAACACAGAATTGGATTTGGCAGCCCAAGACAAGCTGTAGCATCCACCATGCTGCCACTTCTGCCTTAATCACAAGTCTGAAAAAACACTTTTCTTAGAGTTTTCACTCACAAAGTGATGTCAGCTATGGTAGCAGATCAGTTTTCACGACTGTGAAGAAATGCCAGTGAATAAAACACAGCTTGTAAAAAGATCTCAAAATACCCATAAGTTCACTATTCAGCTCACTGAAACGTTTTGAAACTCAGCCTTCTTCTGGTGCAATGCCAGCAGCAGACGATACAGAATATTGTTCTTACAGAAATTTGTACCCCTGCTTGACTGCTTGCCATTGACTTGAGCAGGACCAATACCCAACAAAGCAAGGCTCACTTGTAGGAGCAGCAACGTGCACTGAAAGTCCTTCATATAGATTTCTCTTCTTTGTGTGGGTTTGTTCAGCACCAATGGGCTGCGTCCTTGCAAAGTAATTATGAAATGAATGACCAATTAACGCATATCTTAACAATAAGTTATAATTAATATTCAGAAACCTGGGAATATTCTATAAATCCTAATTACAGCTGGCAAGCTGCTGTATAGTGCAATTTTAAGGAATTCTATGAAAGAGGAAAAAATGAAAGGAGGACTCACAGAAGCCAAATCCATATTTAAAACCAAATGAACTTCATTTTGAAACAAATGCAGAACAAGTACTTCAGATTGATGCTATTTGTACATGCATAGTGTATGTGTGTAGTCTCCAGAGTACTTTAAAGAGTATTATTAATGTTCTAAGGTCAAGTACATCAAAGTTAGGAAATGCTGGGATTAAGAGCAGCCTACATTAATTAGTATAACTGCATTTTGCAGATCCATTATGAGACCATATTTAAGTAGATGATCACAGACTATCACAGTCTGGCCACACATAGATCATAGCCACACAGTCCCGGGCTCTCAGTACTCCCAGCTCTGGGATTTGTGTGTTTCACTCCAGCATCTGAAGGGGCTGAAGAAGAACATTCTGATCATTTTTTCATGTTTGACTGATTCTTCTTAGCTCCCCTGATCAGGATTGCCCTATTTTTCCCAGTCCCGTTGGTTTATCCCACTGTCATATTTCTTGCCTTCCAATTCCCACTCCTTCACCCCAGACTCAGCGCTTCTGCCCAGCTTTGCATGTTACCTGAGTAGCCCTGTAACCTCAGAGCCAATATTTGTAACCAGTAAACTCTGTAAGGCAACCTTTGCTAGCACTGCTTCATCTGCAGGTGGGACATCCTGGATGTAAATACAGATCTATCATTGAGATACAGGAACTATGTGGTCAAGAGCTGTGAGACAGAAGTAAGAAAAAAAACAAGTAATCCCTGCCAACTCTGCCTTGCATATGCTTGAAAGAAGAGGTGAGCAAAGGACAACTGAGGATAACTATGGAAAGGGGTCCTTAGGACCACCAGGAGAGATTCATAACACCAGCACTCCAGCACAGAGGGGAGGAGAAATATGCAAAGAACTTCTCGGAAACAATACAATTATTTATGATTGTTCTCAGAAATCTAATGCATATGCATAGCTTAATTATATATGTATAGCTACCATATGAAAGCAAGGTATGCACATTAGGTGGAGCAATCCCTGTGTATCCAGCGCTGCAATAAAAATGCCTGCCTCTTCATGTTACATTGGTGTGAAGGGTTTTTTTTTACTCCCAGTTTTCAGTGAGAGCAGGCTGCTTTGCAGAGCAGGACCTACTTTGCTCATTCCAGCTCTTTGCCCAACTGCTGCTAGCTTTCCACACCTGACCCTTCACCCAGCATCCATAGCATCCAGCACCACCTGCCTCCCTACAGTTGCAGGGAGTCAACACCATCAGTCTGCAGTGGAGATAGGAGACTTCCATCCCCTACTTCCATCCCCTGCCATCCCTGTTATTAGTGTATTATGAAGCCCCTAAAAGTAAGTGGATGTGTAGAATAAGATCGGTTGCATACTAACTTTAGGAAGGACACACAGTATGTATGATGTATGCAGAAATTAACACGGTGATGGACTAGAGAAGACAGCCTCAGTGCTGGGATATTTGTGAGAGAAGCGGACTGAAGAACCTTGAAACCAAGAAGGGATAAACAAAGTCTCAGAAAGATGAGTATTAGTCAGATTGACATTCAAGTTATTGGAAGGACCTGGAGGATATTAGGAAATGTGTTGCTGAAAGTCTATCCTGTGCTGCAAGAATTTTTTGTGTACACTTCGTAGCTACCTGTCTGCTGCTCAGAAGCCAAGTAGCCTCGTGAAAGGATGCTTCACTTGGTGTCCAGCACTGCATTACATGAGCTGCTGCACATGATTTCTGAATAACTTTTGCAAATGCCTGCTAAAGGTATTGTTCTCAGTCTTTTCTCAGCTTGTTCCAATTTACCCTTTGCACTCCAGCTCGTCTTCTGCGTTAGCCTCACAGGATCCGAGCTCCAGTTCATTCATACAAAACCTTTTTCTCATTCCTCTTTACCTCTGTGTTCAATCCCACCTAGCAAACTGGTTCACAGTCCTGCTCTTCTTGTGCAGCCAGTGCCAGGGCACCTTGTCCAATTCCCAGCCTATTTTAATTTCCTCACTCAGTCTTAACCTTAC
The DNA here is from genome assembly GCF_016699485.2 of Gallus gallus. Lineage (NCBI taxonomy): Eukaryota > Metazoa > Chordata > Aves > Galliformes > Phasianidae > Gallus > Gallus gallus. The sequence goes on along the minus strand of NC_052532.1, from coordinate 59,626,986 downwards.
CAGAACTCTTGATTTTATTGACTCCTTTGCATTCCCCTCATTTTTTTCTTCCACTTTCTGCATTTTCATCGGAGATTTTATTCCTCCACGATGCCCAAGGGAAAGTGGAGAAGGAGCCACGAAAGTATGCTGAAATAGTTCCTCTGTCTGGGAGCAGCAGTTACAAGCTTAGTCAAATTCCCCTCCTGTTGCTCCAGGCCAAACATGGTGTGTTTAATTAAAGCCCATGTTAACACGTATAAGATCTGTAAGGGAACGGAGGTATACTCACTGGCAGAAGTATCTTTGGAGAATTTACAAGCTCTGCTGAATAAACTTGCTGGGGAATACGTGCCTGCATGTAAGCATATTGCACAAAAGCCAGTCTTTGAAAACAGAGTGGAAATTCCCTTTCCCAGGCTGTAGGATTCTGTAATTTCAGTGATAGTGCAAACCTCCATTTTTTTTTCAGGCACATTCCCAAGAACGGCAAACTCCATGGGTCTCACTCAACTCCGTTTGAGGCAAACTCCTGGAATCACAGAATCATAAAGGTTGGAAAAGACAACTGAGATCACTGAGTCTACCCACCAAGCCATCCCCACCATGCCCACTAACCATGTCTCTCAGTGCCACATATATGTGCTTCTTGAACACGTCCATGGGCAGTGTGACTGCACAGCCTCTCTGAGCAGCCTGTTCCGTGGAACAGAACATTTCATCTTGAACTGAAAAAGCTGCTGAAGTAAAACCTAATTTAAAAAAATACATTGGGAAGTTCTGGGCAACCTTAGTAGTAAGAGGGGCAGTTGAGGAGGAGGGTTTGGTCCAAGTGGTATAACCAGCAACGCTTGTTCCTGTTAGTCTCTCTGTCCCTACTCGTGATTTTATCAAACATCAACTGCAAAAGAGGAAACACTGTAGAGCAAACATTCATACTACATTCCTTTTTGTGTGTGTGTGTGGTTGTGAACATTTCAAAGAAAATTCACAATTTCCAAGGGTGAGATTAAAGGGAACATTTACCCTTAAATGCTTTGTAATAGAGACTGCCAAATGGAAGTGAACTTGTTCCTCGTGTCAGAAGCGTTGCTTTCACTGATCTTACAAAGAAGGTCTGCCTACTCACAAAGCCTCGCAAGGTGCAGCTCACAAAGGTGTGTGTCAGTTTCTCAGCAGCTAAACTCCCTGAAGAGGTTGTGTGAAAAAAACAGGCAGACCCTGGAGCCAAGAGCTGGACTCTATCCTTATGGGTCCCTCCCAGGTTGGGATATTCTCTGACTCTATGATTCTAAATAGCATGTGGAATGAATGACGATGTTTTGGATTCAGAGCAGGGATGGAACTGTATGCCCTAAATAAGGAAGTCTTATGGTGGGCAGTTAATATTACCATCATTAGTAGCCCCTCAGTGAGCACTGTCCAGACTATGTATTGTACAAGTCCTATGTAAATACAGCATGTTGTTAACACCAGCACTGGACTTACCATTTCTACATACTGACACACTTAGGAGCCACATTTAAAGATCAGCCTTATTCTGGCACTGCCCCATTGTTGAATGCATCTTCTAGTAGTCATAGCCCAATAAAACAGAGACTGCATGTAGGGGTAGGTTGCCCTATCTATTTCCCCATGAAAAAGAAAATCCAAGTCAATTTGTTTCCAAAGCAGACCTGTGTTATTTAGTTCCGCTATGAAAAGCATTTTCCACTAACTAATGATATAGGAGAGTTCTGTGATTGGAAGGTTTTCTTACGAACAGCAACTTTCAAACTGTGTATGCTCACCATCCCGTATAGCAGCGGGTGATGGTATACACCACCATAATGTGCCAGGTGTACTTTCTCACTTCCTTTCTGGTTTTCCCTCACTTCTTGAGCTCTGCAGTACAGCTCCCCTGTGAGTAATTCCTTATCTTAGTATAACTGTCTCCTTTTTGATTCCACAGAGTTTGTCTTTCATGAAAATGGCTCCTATCCTTCCATCACAAATATTAAGAGCTCTTCTTTGCTCTTTTTCCTCTTTGCAAGTTGAAATATTAGTCTTCTGTGTTGTAATTACCTGTAAGAGAACTTGTTTGCTACTGTCTTCCCCTCTATTAAAGCATCTTCCCAATCGCTTTTTTAAACCTTTTTCAAACACCTGGAGTCCTTCTTTAGGTGTCTGAGTTCTCACTCAAGCATATTTTCTTCTTGCAGAATTTGGTTTTCTTGTTTGTTCGCCAGTTGAGCTGCTGGACCCTGACCTACTAATGGCAGTCTCTGCCTCATAGAGGAACGCATGGCATCTAACAAGCGTAAATCTTTACCTGTCTGTACCCAAGGGACCATACGTGAGTGGCTCAGAAATGTTCCAAGCCGAATACAGTCCTAAAGTTCCAAGCCAAAGTCCTAAAACATAACAGCCTGACTTGGGGGGTTTCTTTTTCCTATCAGTCATCTCAGGTATGAATTGGACTACAGTGATTTGGACAGCTTAGCAGCTTTTGTGCCTCTCATCCCACAAGCAGAAACTGTAACCCTTTGAAAGAAGCTAATTGATTTTAATTATTCCTAGGGAAATGTTAATGACACATTTATTTCTTTCACTACCTAAACACCTTTGATCTCAGACTTTACAGGTGGACCTGAAGAGAATATCTTCACTTGTGTGTCCCTTTGAATCTAACTGATGTCACGTCTGCACTCTGGGACTCAGGTTTCATTTCAAAGTCTGATTGCAGACCACTGAGGACCATCTCTACCATACAGTATCTTTCCCTGTGTCATTACCCCACGTATTGTGAGGAAAGAAAAAATTGGCCCTTCCCACTGACCTTACCTCATTAGGAAGACAGGAGGAGTGGTAGACAACCTGACAGCCCTGACATCTGTGACCTGAACTCTGGGCTCCATTCCTACAGCACTGTTTTTAACTCTTCGAGTTCTGAGCAATTTTATAAGCAAAACGTTATGTGCGATAAGTACAAAATGATAGGGGAAAAGCCCCAGAACCAAAGACCCAAAGCAGCCCTCTGATAGCAATAATGAAGCAGAGAAGTTATTTCTTAAAATGTACATGTATGTGCTTAATTTTGTGCTGCTTATTTTTCCCAGAAAATAAAACAATACAGATCACATGAATGCAAATAAAGACAAGTATAAATATTTATTGGATAAGATGTCTGTTCCTTGACTTCCAATGACTTCTTGCAGAATTAGAAGTAGGAATTTTGATCAGAATACTTAATTTTCCCATCTTTTAATAAAATTCAGGGCAATTATTAATTTGTATTCAACGATCTTACATTTCTATTGCAATCATGACTTTCTTAAGCTAGTAAAGAAGTCACTCGCAAAGCTATCAGTATCCATACAAATATAGAAATTGGTCCTGTCAGAAATAGGAGTACTTTTGTCAGCTCATAGCAGGGCTGAAAACAATCCAACCATTTCAGGAAACTGTTGGGGCATTTAGCAGCAGATATTTACCCGCAGGTCCTGAGAACTCATGTCTCAGTGCTTTTATGTGATCAGCATCAGTACTGGACATTGTTTTATTCATCCGTCTCACCTTACTCCCATTTTCATTTACTCTTAATATTTGTTACAAACAGATATTCAAACACTTCCTCTTAAAATACCTGCGTAGAAACCAATCTGTTTCTCTTATCTCGTTAAGTTTTGCCTCAAAAAGCATGCAGTCACTTGGAAGAATTTGATGAAGTGCTTTGCGTTTTCAGGTTGACCGTGTTGACCTGAGTGCAGCCACTCACACAAGCGCAGGAACATGGCAGTCTGGAGCTCCAGGGATCATCAGCTGCAATTGACTCCGCAAATTATTTTTCATTCAGGATGCAAATGAAACATGCACATAAGAATAAGCTTAACTTTAACCATTTGAGTAATACCACCGACTTTGTTAAGACAATGTGCTCTGCATATTTCATTTTTATTACAAATTCGTATTGAAAAGCATGGGTTGTTTGGGTTTTTTTTTGTTTGTTTTTGTTTTTGTTTTGCATTTGTTGCTTTTCCTGCTCACAAGAATTGTGATACTAACGGGACTGTTCTCCTTAAAAAGGTGCAACAAGCACTTCATTGAGATAAAAATCTTCACAGCTTTCCAGCATAGCATTTGTGTGCTAATGGGACAGTAGCATGAAAGAACTTTACTTGAAGTGTTTATGCAGAATTGTTTACTCTCTGAATTATTCATGTGATACAGATACGTGTGTATTATTATGTTTTAAAATGTAAGAGGCACCGCTCACTCCAGAGAACCTGATAATTAAAACAAGGAAAACAAAAGAATGAGTGTTCCTGCAGCACTTTGAACATGCAGAAATGTACAGTTACCAAAAAAGCAATGAATAATATTGTCAAAAGCTTACGCCGTTGTACCCCCTAGAGCCAATGGCATATGAGGAACAGTTTATAGATTAAGAAAACAACAATAACAACAGTAAACCACCTCAGAAGCTTACTACAGCATAGGAGAACAGTTTCTCTAAATTGTTTGCAGTTTTCCTGGCTTTCCACCAGCTGTACACTAGCACAATCAAAAGCAAACACCAGTGGAACATGAGAATCACCACCCCCCTGTTAAGTGAAGGCAGCAGCGTCTAATCACTGGAGGTTACAGCATCTCTCCTATGAGGAAAGGTTGAGGGAACTGGGCTTGTTTAGCTTGGAGAAGAGAAGGCTCCGGAGAGACCTCATTGCGACCTTCCAGTACTTGAAGGGAGGATATAAACAGGAGGGGGAACAGCTGTTTATGAGGGTGGATAGTGATAGGACAAGGGGGTTTTAAACTGAGACAGGGAAGGTTTGGGTTAGATATTAGGAGGAAGTTTTTCACCCAGAGGGTGGTGACGCAGTGGAACAGGTTGCCCAAGGGGGCTGTGGATGCCCCATCTGTGGAGGCATTCAAGGCCAGGCTGGATGTGGCTCTGGGCAGCCTGGTCTGGTGGCTGGGGACCCTGCACATAGCAGGGGGTTGAAACTCGATGATCACTGTGGTCCTTTTCAACCCAGGTCGTTCTATGATCACCTTCCACCTCCCTGGGGCAGCCAGGACTACTCAGCCCTGGGCTGACAAGGGAACTCAGCAGTGAAAAGCCTCCACTTCCAGCAGCAGAGTCCCATGCAGGTGCCACTGATGTCAGCGGCAACCAGAAACACTCGGCTGCATGGAAAACACAGCCACAAGCCTTGGGTCTGCAAGCATTGGTGTGTGGGTTTATCTCTAGGCACATGAGTAATCCTGCAAGGCAGAATCCTGACTTCACTGAAATCATTGTACATATTGCCGTGGGCTTCTCAGGGGTCTGTATTTTGCCCCTCACTCCCCCATGAATATTTAGACATATTTTAAGGGAAAGCTTTGAAATGGAAAACATCCAGATTCCCTGTTATGTTGCTGTAATGCCCACCCATGGCACTGCTGTGAATTTCACACCACCCAAAATTTACTACGTCCAGCTGTACACCTTCATTTGTTCGTGTCAAAAGCCGACTTTCCTGCATTGTTCAGCTGCACTGTACCATTGCAGAACGTTCCCTAAAGCTGTGGCCAGTTGAAGTTAGGTATCTCTGCTGTCTATGGAGAAACAGGGTAGAGAAACATACAGTAAAAACTCAGGGGATCTTAAAAAATCCATTACAAACTGCATCACTTTGATTTCATAAAGAAGATACTTGGCTGTGATGGCTATATGAAATGCCAATATGATTTATAACTCACTTCTTAATTTGCCTTACTTCAGTGGCTCACAGGCTTTCAATCTCCCATACCTGATAACCGTGGGGTTTTTTCAGTGCCACAGAGGGGCCCCAGACCTGGCACGTCCCCAGGCATGAAGGGGATCCACGCAGCACAGAGCGATGCTGCTCAGCTCCTCTTCTGCTCTCTGCTTCACACGGTGGGATCTAGCAGAGCAAACACAACATGCCAAACCCAACTATGACAAGAGGGCCTCACAAATAACATAAGGAAAACATTATGAAACTTCCACTCACCAGCAAGAGACCTTTCTCACAACTAATCATAATACAACTACTTCTTCCGAACTTCTATTTACCTTCACTTAGAAAAATTACAGCTGTCTAATGGGCTACAAAACGTTTCTAACTTTCCTTCATACGTAGCTGACGTTACTGCTGTAATTACGAATGCCGTCCAAGCCTACAGGCAGTTGAACAGAACTTCACATGGGAATTTCCCTTGAACACTGGTATCGTGTTTGGTTAGTTGAGAAGACGATTTGCAGATGGAGATGATTGGTAGGCGAAGAAGAAATGAGGGCACTCCTGAGCAGGTATGTTGTATGTGACCACTGTGCTGTCAGCCCAGCAAAACACACGCTTAAGTGCAGAAGACATCAAATTGACTCCAGTTTTAAAGACACGTTTAGTACTTTTCCAGTTAATCTTCAGCTTTTTTTAGACTTTTAAAAAGCATATTGGTTAGCTAACGAGTGGTTTGTTAAGGCCCTGCTGACGTCTTCTCCAGCAAATCCCGCGAGTGCAGAACTGCACATAGCTTCACAAATTGCATCCAGCACCTTCTATGGGAATCTCGTGGCTGTCAGGAAGTTTCCCACACCAGGACAGAGCGCTTGCGGTGATGCGCAGCACTCTGACGAGGGACAGAAGTTAAACAAGTTTTTCCTTTAATCATCAGCTGATTAGATTCATCTTGCTTCCTTCTCTGTTTGTCCTCCAAATATCCCATTGTCCCCAGGGAGTAACACCTGTGTCAGGCATTTTTTCATTGACGCTGCTTCTTTTTAGCAGCCCTGGGCTCCCTGCTTCCCTTCTTCATCAGACAATTAGGCAAGATGAAGTGCGCAGCATGCAGATGAAGTGCTGCAAAAGAAAAGATGCCCTGAACTCATTATTTGGAGAGAGATGTAGCAATGAACTATTTGCGATGCTGATGGAATAACATATGAAATAAATTAAGTGGAACTGACTTGGCCGTTTTGCATACGATAATAGGAAGTATAAAAGCAATGTCTTAAAAATGATTAAGTTGACTGAAATTATTATACTTCTATTTTCTACCGCGTGCGTTAATAAGAGCTGTGACAGTGATTTCTAAGTAGATCATAGAGAGCGGTGAGCCAACACGCGTGCTTTAAAACTGCAGTGTGAAGATTTCAGACTCTGCTGCATAGTCATGAGGCCTGTCACTCGCACATTTCATTTCCCTCAAACACATTTAGCCCAGTGAGTGACTATAAATTATGAGATGAATGTACTGAAGCCTGAGTCATTTTTTTTTTTACCGCTATCCAGATTCTAAGGCAGGTAGAAGTGATGATAAGTGTGTTTTTTAAAGAGCCAAACACCTTATTTATTCTGTTGGGCATGAGCTCTCAATTCATTTGGAAGTGTAGATGAATTTGCAGCTCATAATAGATGGCAGAAAAACAGCCTCACGCTGTGGTGTGCTGCTCCGAACAAACAATGCATTTATAAGGGCGAAGGTGGAAAGCACGTGGCAATGGACAGCCAACGCCCTCACTTCATTTACATGTATTTCAATTAAAAAACAGAGTCAACTTTTAGAAAAACTGCAATAATACTTCATTTCAAAGTTTCTTCTTAGTTCCAGGGATTCCAGAAAATGTATCCAATTATCAAATTGGATAATCCTTTATTATTAAATCTCACAGTACTGCCAATAGCCCTTAGCAAATGTGACAGTGATAGCCATTTTAAAGCCCATTTGTGCCATTAATACAGGGTGCTGTGATCTGAACGTAAACAGAAATCAGATCCGTGGTCTTCCTTTTCAAATAACCACTCATCCTCGAAGACTACAGCACGAGGAGAAAACGTGAAACAGGAAGAAGCAATCTGCACTTTGTTCCAGTTTGACAAAAGCAGCACAGGCAGCATCAGTTTTGAGCTCTCTTCTCATTAACGTGGGCAGTAACATGGCAGCAGCTTGCCAAACAGGGAGGCAGGCAGCAATGTGTACAGCCTGGAGTCCCACATGCGTTCCCATCACAGAGCACAGAGCAGGGAGGGGACACACGGGTCACCCGTGCAGGGCCCCCGCAGCCACAGGCAACCAGAAGGGATAATCCCTCACATAAACACTGCCCTTTTATTTTGGTCCATTCAAAGGGACGTAATCTCCAAGATGTAACATTAAGAGAAATCTGCCTGGTGGCTTGAAGCTCGCAGACATTGCTGCTTTTAGCCCAATTCCAGCAGTGCAGGAAGCCATGAAGAGCTGAGGTGGACGGAACAGAGCTGACTGCCCTGTCTGTGCTGCCCACTCACACAGCATTGACAATAGCTGCAGGTTTGCCTGCATAAACCAAAAGAGGCCAGGCAGAGCTGCCTCCCAAAGGGGAGAAAGTGCCTGCACAGCAAACATGTCTTGCATGGAGAGCTCATCACACAGACAGAGCAGAACTGCCTCCCATCTGCTGACAAAGAAGCAAAAGTGATAACTGATGGTTACCGCATGCTAACACCACTGAAAATCTGTTGAAGTCCGTACATTTCTCAGCTCTCCATTTAGCGCTCCCTCCCACTCACATGCATATTCTGTCAGACCTTTCCTAAAGGTGCATTTTTCCTCTGTGATGGGAAATTCATTATACCAATGTTATAGCTCACATTTAGAAAGCTCATCGCCTCCGCATCAAGAAAAGTTATTCTTTTCCATTTCACCCTTCAGAGCCACGTTTGGTTGGTCTTCATTTACTGAAATCCATTTGGGTTCTGTCTGTACCCAGTTTCCATTTGCTCCGAAGATTTGAAAAGACAAGAGAGAAAGAGAGGGAGAGCTAGGGTACAGCATAACCAGAGCTCACTGTTTTCCTTTCTAGGGTGACTTGACAAAGCCATTTGAGTTGTATCTGCTCCCAATGGAAAGAACAGGCTCTTCTGACTCCTGCATCTAAAGCAGGATTTGGTCCTTGATACTTGCGGGCTCCGCAAGCAATAGATGCTGTGCACGCCTCCTGCATGCCCTACACTTTCACTCCTGGAAGATACAAATCACAGAAGGAGTATTGGCAGCTTAGGGGAAATGAAGGATGCCACAGCCCCTCGATGCAGCAGCAAAGCCCAGCTCCTGATTTATGTCCTGACGTGCACTCGCACTAAAGCAAGCTTGACAAAAGGCTGTAGGTGGGTGTAAGATCAATTTCTCTCATGGTTAAAGGTGGGGAAGAAGTCACGGTCCCTTGCCAGCTCCCTTGGAAGCAGAAGGGGAGCCCAGAGATCATCTCTTAGGGGCACATAAATGCAGAGAGCCAAACTAAGGCAGATCTGCAGAGTCATCAGAGAGCAATTACGGCCTAGGTGTCAGAAGGTGAAATGCTCAGGAGTTGCAGCATTGCTGACTGCTGCGGTACTGCACCGATCCGCATTCCAAATGTTTGGGAGCAGACCTGGCAGAAGGGCAGCAAATCCTCTACAACTGCCTCCTTCAGATAACGGTAACCAACGTGAGATGGATGTAAATGAAGCATTACAAGGAAATACAAACACTGTGGAGCTCTGCCTTTAGATAAACTAATTTTACTCTTAGTTCCTTAGCAAGGCAACCAAACCTCTTGAACATGACTCTTGTTCTTTTGGGACACTGCAGGCACCTCCCTATGAACTTCTGAGGGAGGTAAATAGAATTTCCTGTCAGTAAAGGTTAATTTGTAGCTGTGAACACATGTGAGCCCTGGCTTGGGATGGATTTTTGCCTGGCTGCAAACATTATCCTTTTCTTCCTGCTCATGACATTTTTGTTCTGTGGCTGCTCGATGGCTTTCTGGTGCTAGCCCTGTACTGACATCCACCTCGTATATACCCTCTTCCCCTACTACGGAGACTTCCCTACCATCTTCACAGCAAGACGCTGAATGTCCTCAGCACCCATCAGGATCAGATCTGCTTTAAGGCAAAAAGAAACAAATCAAATACAGTGTCTGTTCATTTGCATTTTATTTGCAAACCTGCAGAGCGTGCACATCACAAATAATTCCGTTCAACCACTCCATGTATTTTAAAGCATAGACACTTAAAGCGAAAAAAAAAATGCAAATTCAAATTAGAATATGTAGGAGGATCTTAGGACTCTGCTTTAACCAGAAAGCTGACTGACTGGAGTGCTGATGGTCTGAGACCTTAAGTGCCTGGCATCAGCACAGAGGGGAACTTATTTTCAGATTACAAAACTCAGCCATAAGAGTTTACATGAAAAGATTTGAGAAGTCCTTCAGGAAAATATTAGCTTAATGAAAGCTAATGCTTCTATGTTCTTACATTTTACTCCCCTTCTAGTTACGTGTAAAGGCACCAAGGAAGAAATTTTGCTACCGTTCAGGCATTTTAGATGATAACTCTCAGATACGAGTTTCAATTATTATTTTAACAGTTCCTCCGGTCCCTCAAATTTCAGAAAAAATAAGAATCTCAATATTTCTGCCTTTTTGTCTATCATCTCATGCACATTAAAGACTAGATCGTAGCCAAAGGACAAAAGGTGCTGCAGTGGCACCAGCCTCTTGAACAGCTTACCTATGGGTGAGAGGGCACTGTGTGAAGCTAGGAATTCTACCCTCCACAGTGGAGGAACAACACATCATTGAACAAGCATCCCTGAAGAGAGGCATCTAACTACAGACATCTTAATTCCTATGCAAAACGGTATCTCCCTCGTCTTCAAATGTTTTCAAGCCAGTCTCCTTCTACCTCAAGCTGCCCTCCAGAACTGGGGAAGCTCTGTGAAGGTGACAGGGAGAGATGGAGAGGGGGTGAGCACAGCCTGCTCCATGTCCACCACACAGGCCAGCAGGGCCAGCTGAAGTTATCCAAAGGAAACATTCTCCACCCAGCCACATCCTTCCCCGACACACAGGCTTTACACCATCTGCTCAGCAGGCTGGGAGCGCTGCTCCTTTTCTTCTCCCCTTACCATTTTCCAACTTTTATCACGCAGCCCCTCCCTGTGAGGAGCTGTGGCCGCCGTGAGGCCTCCCCTCACTCAGCTCCCCTGCTCTGCGCTGAGCAAACCAAGGGGCCTCAGCCGCTCCTACCACATCGCGGTGAGGCTGCACAGCGCAGAACAGAACAGCCCCTTCCTTTGGCTGGTGGCAGCGCTGGGCCTGGTGCACCCCAGCACACTGTTGGCCCTGTGGCTGCCAGGGCACGCTGCTGGCTCACATTCAACTAGTCGGCCAGAACCCAACTCACAAACAGTCTCACATTCCATGGGCCTTTAGCCTAGTGCTCCCATGGGTGTCTGTTCTTTACAAGTAAGATTACCGATACAGCTGAAGCACACCTTGGTGGGGCATAGTAATCTGGGCAAAAGAGGAGCTGCTTGTCCCTACTACATGTCCTGCCTGTTTCCCCACCTCTCCAGGTGGCATATGGTACCTGTGGGTCATTCTCTTGCACGCTTCCCTTCCTCCGGTCTGAAGGAGAGGCGGCAGCAGCACAGCCCAGCCTTCTGTAACTCCCAGCCCCTCCATCAGGTGGCTCTCTTGGCTGGCCACAACAGCTATTTGGTAACAAGCCTACCCAGGAGATGAGGTATTCCTTGTAAAAAAAAAGAGTATCATCTTAGGCTTTTGTTCAACAACACATCAATGGGATGGAAAGCAATTTGAGAACCAGATCCTACTACACGTTTCAACACCAAAACCAGAAAGAACGTGAAGATTCTCCTGGCTAAACCTGCGGTCCAAGCACAACTCGCAGAAGCCAGAGGTGACCAGCACAGCACGCCAGCCCTTCCTCCCACGTTGCGGCCGGACAAGCACGGGCCCCACAGCCGGGCGGGCGTGGCGCCATTTCGCGTCCCGCGGCGTCCGCGGGCAGTGAGGGCGCCCCCTGGCGGCGGGAGGCGCCATCTGCGCGCCGCCTTCGCCCGGCCCCGAGCAGCTCTCCGCCGGTGTAGTCACGTGGTTGGCTCCTCACAGCCCTCACCTGCACAGCCTGCGTGTTAGGTGCTGTGAGTACCAGTCAGAGCCAACTTCCCTTCTTTCTTTCATATCAAAACTGAACTTTTGTACAACTTTAGACTGTCATCTACGCAGAAGGCAGGTTACAGACTCAGCGGCACAAACTTCCTCGTGGTACAGATTAGAACGACATCTGTCCCATGGTGAGTCCTGTCTTCCCCCTGTTCCAATAGCAGCAACGCTCCTCCCCAGCTGCACTCCTCCATGAGGTTTATCCACTTCCTAGGAGACCTCTACACTGAAACTGCTGCTGAACACCCCGAGGTTACCCTGACACATCGGCAGGCAGGGGAGTGCGGCAGCAGGGTAACGAAGTCATTAGTTGGAAAGGTGGGCATGGCAAGGAGTGGGATACACACTGATTTTACACGCACCTGTAGCACATCATGCGTGTCCAAATCAGATGGTGTTCCACTCAAGTCATGAGCTAGTGGAGCTTCCACTGGAACAGTTTGTTTCAATGTGAACCTCTGGATATCATTTCGCTTAATTTATAGTAAAAAGCCAACATATCATCAGGACTAAATTAAGAGTTCCTCCACTGAAGTCCAGAACAAGCTCTTGCAGTACACCATTAAGCTTAAGGCTTTCTCCATTGTCCGGGAACAGACTCATCGTCTAAGCACCGTTACTCGCTGCCAGCTCCTGCCTTAGACCATGCTCCCTCCAGACTGCTGGAGCTCATCCAGCTGACTCCGCCCGTCGTGGGGAGAAACACCACAGGCTCCAACTTCAGCACAGGAATGCTCGTTACTTCCAGTGCCTCAGCTGGATCTGGAGAGAGATGTTCCCACACGCTGTCAGCGCTTTACTCTGAATGCCGTTGCTTCCACTGGCTTTGCTGGATGCCGGTGAGCTGTCAGACAGCAAGGCCCTGGAGAACACCAGCCAGCACCACCCACTTCCAGAAAAGGAGCGGCTGTTACACAGCACAGTGCCCAGGACAGCAGCTATCCGCCACAATAAGCACTGCACCCTTCCCCTGCTCCGCTCCTCTTCCTAAATTAAACTCTACATTAGAAAACTTTGCATTAGAAGCATTAGAAAATGACTCGTTGCAAAGAAGTGTCGTCTCCCTTCCCTCCTCTAAAAAAGCAAGCTTTGAAGTCTCGTTCCAATAGGCAAATGAATGCACGGGCTCGTTCAAACGCTAAGCTTAATTAAGTGGACGGTTAAATAAACAAGAGTTCATTTTCTAAATAAGTCTAAATTTATTCATTACCCTAGTAAAAAAAGTTTGGATTACAAGTGTCTGAACAGTATAAAAGTACAAAACAGGTTCCATAGATTTCTAATACATTAATACAAAGTGCATGACTACATACAGTTCATTCTGCATTACTACCAGGAATGGAACAGGTGGGAGGGAGTGGGGGAAGCAGTTGGCAGTTGAAATCTAGCAATAAATAAATAAATACAGAAGAAGAGATGATCCGTATCAGAGCACAACCTATCATCAGTACTGCAGCCTCAGGTGTACAGAATTACTGATGCTGAAAACGAACTCCAATAAAGGCAGGTGTCTGCAAAAATAGCCAGTACTCTTGCTCAAGCCCTTATCAGACATGACCAACCTCGTTAGGCAGTTATACAGGTATCCACTCATTTGGTTGCAGATGAAAAGCAAGGCATATAGCTTTGTCTCCCCTTCAGAATCTCAGGGAGCTTAGAAAAGAAACAACACAATAAGAGAGCAATGAAAGCTATAAGATGTAAGGCTGTGATAAGTCAAAGCCTTCTTCTGATGTCCTCTCCTCAGAGGCTGGACTACTCAACAGAAGGGAGAAAGGAAAAAACAGCTTTGAGGATGGAGGCTCCTCTTAAATCCTGCATATCCTTTCCTACCTATATTTTCATTTGCTAACTATTCCCATTTCAGGAAGTGAGATTACACAAAAATCCAGTCCTAAGCCCTACCCACCAAAGTTTTATACGGATGACTCACACAACAAGGAAAGCTTGTAGCATCCATTGCAGAACATCCCAGAAAGAGTAAAAAGAAAAATCCCTTCCCTCCCCCCAAAGCAAACAAAGAAAGCATAATTCCCAAGTTACACAAATTAAACCTTCATAAAGGAACATGAATCAAAAGGGAACTAAAACTGCAGCACACTCCTCCAGGAAGCTGTTATCACCCTAAAGGCAAAGTGGAGTTTGAAGGTACATCGCACTGGTTTGCACACAAGTTCAGCTGGGAATCTGTGGAGGAAACAGCATCTTTAAATCACGTATGCAAACAGAGCTGCCTCTATTCAGCACAGCACCAATCCTAATAGAAGTCCAGTATTTACAAAAGCCTTGATCTGCTGGTGAGAAGCTGCGAGGCTCCAAAACAAGCACTGTAAATCCAAACCACAGGTTGGAATCAGATTGTGTCCCCAGACCTGAGCCTAACTTGCTTAGCAAGTGGCTTGGTCCTATGTCAAGCCTGAAACCAGCAAGAAGTCTTTTTTTGTGGTCACATTTTAGCTGCACTGGGCCAAGAGATATAGCAGTTATCTGGTTTTGGCCATCGTCTACACCTAACTTGGGCATTGGGTTGTTTTCTTGGTCCTCCTCTAATCACCGGTCAGTTTCTACACAAAGCCCAGAGGGTCTGCTGCTAGGTTAAAAACAACAACAAAAGAGTCCCCCATCCATTTCACTGTGTTCAGTTCTCAGGCAAGTCCTCCAGTCCTCCTCCTCCTCCCTTCTTAGCTGGGAAGGGAAGTGCTCCTACCCCTTCCCTAAGAGTATCTGTTGTTGGGAGGCTTTTTCAGATAGCTATCACTTACAGTAGAGATGTCTGCAGTCAACAGTCTGTCACATATCTGTCTTTCTTACAAAGTCAGTAGTATAGGGTGAGATCTCCACACCTTCAAAATATATATATTTATACAACCAGAGAGGTGACAACATTTATATGTATTAGTTCATCTCATACGTGTCAAAGAATGAAATATTTTCTTGGGGATTTAAGGGAGGTTACCAACCAACTTAAAAAAATAAAAACCCTTACATCCACCGCTTCTTTCAATACAGAAAGATGAACTACATACACTTTAATATACAAAACCCCATCCTCAAGTTCACTTGTGAAGGGAGTGGGAGGGAAAGATAAGAGGGACAACCTTGCAGCAGCATTCAGCTTCACTAAGTGTTCCATAGCATCTTAAATATTATGTACAGTCTTTCTGAAAGGATACAAACTAGCTTCAGAGTTTGTGGAATTGTAGCAGTAAAACCCAAAACAATTCTAGGGAATAGTCTTTTGGCAGCATAGCAGGTGTCCAATGTGAACAGAGTCACTTTTCTAGTATTTTTCCAGAGAATAGAGGATCTGTGTAACTGTCTGCAGCTCTCCAAGGAAGTCACCACTCCTCTTGGGTAGAGATTGCTGGAGATTGTGGTCCTTCTTGTTCTGGCTTCTCAGTGGCAGACTTTTTATTGCTACAGCAAGGTTTGAAGAGATGAGTGTCTATGAGGACTTCCCCAAAACGCCCTTTGTAAATAATTCCACAGCAGACTTTTTGCCTGAAAGAAATAGCAAGGAGAGATGCAGATAGTTTGTGACACTAATTCCTTGAGCCTCAACATTGTTTGGCTATGATAGGAGGGACAAGGCTGTCCAGAGAGAGAAGGCAAACCAACGTCTAAATCCACATCATCATTTTGGGGAAGGAAAAACAAAACACAAAAAGACCACCACTAACAACAAACACCAATCAAACAAATAACACCATACACAAAAAAACCTCATCCCTACACAAAACTAAGTCTCCCATTTTGCTTCCCAGGGAAATTTCAGACACGCAGCTATCTAGGCTAAGCTAACCTTGACAACAATGCATTTAAAAACGTTATTTGAGAGGAGGCAGCAAAGTCGCAGCAATTCCAGTACAGCAATTAGCTAAACAAGGGATTAGTGTGTCACAACACGTAATAAAACAAACCTATCAGCTCCAAGAAAGCCTTCTGCTTTTCCTCTCAATCTTTTTTTTAAATGACCACCATCACAGGTCAACTAAATGTAATGCTATGTTTTGCTGCCAAGCTAAGAGTAACCTATGTACATGGCAACATGTCACATCTACAGAGCACAGTTTCAAGTCAGTGACACTCGGAATATTGCTCATTACTCCCCAAAATGTAACAACATCTCTCCACATAGCACGTTAGTGTTTAGGAACTGGAGGGAGATAGGGGAAAAAGCCTTGAACACACAGTGTTCCTTTCCAGTAAGGCAGACGCTGTAGAATACTTAGTGACTTAAATGATATCTGTAACACAAGTTCAGCAGCAGCAGTATCCTGGAAGCTCCTGAGGAAGCAGCCTTGATCACTGAATACGAAACAAACCGCTGTCTGTACCGAGTCCACCTTCTGTTTCATTTTACCTTTTCCAATACGTGAGATCTAGAAAGGAAAAAACCGGTGTTCTGCTGGACCCAGCACTCATCTCTGTGTCAGAGCCCTCGTCAGACTGGTTGCTGTAGCAGGGAGATTGAGCTGGGGAGGCACTTGAAGTGGTGCTGTGGGCATCAGAGTCTGCAACGTGTGGGGGAAGAAAAAAATGCAAGAATTAGGACATGCAGCAACTCATCCTTTTCCTCACTTCAAAAGGTCACATGCAGATGGGAGCCAGAGGGAAAGACTTTTGTAGTTAACAAGAGAAGCCTAATAGTAACCCATTTTTCACACTTGCCCCTGCCTACTTCAAAAGATCCTTGAAAGAACATCTGTCATCATCTGGGAGACTGGAGTGGGTCCCTGCGTGTGAAGGACTGCAAAGAGGTTCAGGGTCAGAGTCCCTAGCTCTCAAATGCAGCCTGCACAGCATGCTACGCTTTAGACATGATCCTGGTTCCTCTCTGTAATAGCTGAAACAGTGTTGAAGTTGGTCAGGATCTTTGCTTCAGATACAGCCCTTCATTGCACATCTCCTTTCTTACTCATTAATTTAAAATCCCGCAAAGCTCTTCTGATTAGTGCAATGGATTAGGTAGCATAAAGCTCTAGTTGGGGCAAAACTGTGAGCGATCAACTTCAGGTATGCAGATGCACACGTGAATAGCAATACTGCTAGCTTCCTTTTTAACTGGCTCTACCACCTACAGTAACACAATTAATAAGAATTAACTGTTGCGTGTTGGATGAGCAGATGAAAGCTCCTTGAGTCAAGGCCTTCACTTGTTCCTCTGAGAGCACTTCCTTCAGGTCAGGTAGAATGATGGAAAACAGAGAAGATCAAGACAACAACAGTTAAGAAGCTGAAATGTTTGCTTTAGAGGAAAAATCCTTGATTGCTGACATATTTAGAGCATTACTGACAGATGGCTTTGTGGGAAAGATATGAATCCATATCTATTTGAGAGTCTAAATGCTAGTGGAAAGAAATCACTGATACTGGCAGGAGGTGCAAGGAAACTGTACAGAGGAACACAGCAGGAACTTACAGAGTGTGTGTATGCTGGGGGGGAGAACATAGACTAAATAGAAAGCCTAGGTTGAAAACATATGGAAGGAAAAGATTGACAGTGGTATCAGCAGAGCAGCCTTTCTTGAGAAGAGAGTGCTGAAAACTATCAGAGCATGCTAATGAGAACAGGGGGAAATCTCTTTCTACTTCGTTGAGAGCCTTGCCCAATAAGTTCTTCCAAGAGATATATCTCACACTTAAATGACATAAGCTGCAACTGCCTACCCCTTCCAGCCCTGCTTCTAACCTCTCCTTGTCACTTCTCCACCTGACAAAACCAACCCCCTTCAGACACTCATCCTGCACACAGTCTCCCCCTTCACTCCACCCCCTCCCCAGCCACACTGAGAACACAAGAACAAGAGGTTACAGGAACAGAGAACACAACTGAATCCAGGAGGTGACTCAGCATGGTCAGTTAGCAGGAAGTTATTTTAGGGGAAGCCAAAGTTTATAATCAGAATCTGTCTGGATCTACTTACTATGCCGCTTGAATTCTTTTTGCAGCTTGCTGATTTGATTGCTCTTTATTCTGCTTCCAGAGAGAGTTTTCATTTTCTTTGGTTTCAGTGTTGTTTTCAGACTGGGTCCGGCCCTGGCATCTACCACCTGCAACACAGAAAATGCACACACAGTGATCCTGAATTATGCCCAGATACTGCCTTTGTCAAGATGTCTGCACTGATTTAGCTGAAGGTGCTCATAGAATCATTAAGGTTGGAAAAGACCTCTAAGATCATCCGGTCCAACACCAGCCCATCCCCACAGACCACATCTCAGTGCCACATCCACACAGTTACTGAAACCTCCAGGAACGGTGACTCCACCACCTCCATGGGCAGCCTGCGCCACTGCAGCACCACTCCTTATAAGAAATCCTTCCTAATATCCAACCTAAACCTCCCCTGGCACAACTTAAAGCCATTCCTCTTGTCCCAGGGCTGAAACCTGGGAGAAGAGACCAACCCCACCTCACTACAACCTCCTTCCAGGGTGTTGTAGAGATGCTCAAAGACAGCCTAGTTAAACCAAAGCAGTTGTGTACTCTGCTAGTAACCATCATAGTTCTGGATCCTGTTCTCACCAAGGCTTCCTTTATAAATATTATTACATACACAAAGAATCCTGATCATGTTACCAGCCCTAGGCCCAAACTAAATTAGGCAGATCAAAACAGAACATATGAGCAGGAATAGCTGCAAGGTATTAGTCTTTAATTATCTGATTAAACCACATTGATTTGTGTGCTGCTTGGAGTATGTCACCTTGCTTGTTCAAGCTATTAAAAAAAGTGACCAGTTTTGGACAGAGGCCAAATCTGTAACGCTTTGAATGTCATAAAGAGACTCCTGGACAAAGTTATGAACTGTGAGAGCAAGGAAATACAAGGTAGCTTAGCCTGCGACTCCATCCATGGCTTGCACAATCACAATTTGCACGTAAGTCCAACAAAGACAAGAAATATTCCAGGCAAGTTTTAGAAACACCGGGGTTAGGGAGGGAAAGCACATGAGAAATAGCAAACCCTAAACTCTTTGCAGTGCCTCCCCTCTGACGTAGGATGGACTGAAGTAGAAGACAAGTTAGCTTGGGGGCAGGGAAGAAATAAGATAAATCAACTAACGTGATTCCAGTTTTTTTTGGATCCTGCTGGCAATTTTTTCCATCTTTTCACCAAAAGGACACAGGCATTACAAATGTCTCCTGAGCGGGCCTCGTGGAGCCTGGTAAAAATGAAAAGCAAGAAATCACTTTATAACAATTAATAAAAACAATCATGCAATAACAGCGTCAGTAGCACACGGGAAAGGGTTCTCAAGTGCTGATTTTCAGGCATGACAATTGATCTGGGGTGCTCCCATCAGTGCCATTTGAAGACCAGGTCTCACTTTCAGAAAAACATTATTCCACATAGAAATAAAAGGCACTGTAATTTGCTGCCAGAAGGAGGCTAAAAAAAACCCCAGCCCCATTACCTTCTGTTGTTTATGTTTTGTTTGCCTTCTTTTCTTTTAAACCACAGCTTCAGTGATTGGATTGATTTGATTGGAGAGGGAATAATCCAATTCCTTGAGTGTAAGCAGCAAACAAAACTCTGAGATCTGACAAAAGCTTTTTCAGCTCTTGGCTTTCTCACAGAGTTTCAAGGATGAGTAACAAATACCATCCAACACACAGCTGCATACGTGCAGGATAGAGTTTCAGAAACAGCAGTCAGTGGAATGACAGCAATACTTGCTTCCTTATAACGAGCTTTCTTCAGAAATCATTTCTACAGCTAATCCACACTAGAGGAATCCACACTAAAGGGGGACACAGAGTCAGGTTTTCCAGCTGTTTAAATGAGAGGACTTTGAAGCATGTATAGATGGATGGGGCAAGCTCAGATAAGCCCTTATTTGTTCAGAGTTAAGGCTGCATTTTTCACCTTGGCAAACATATTTCAGATAGCGCAAGACCAAAAGCTCCGGTATTCTGCAAGCTTCTTTACTGCTGTTTATATATATATAAAAAAAAGCAATGGGCCTTCACAGTCTTCCCACTGCCAAGGACAGCAGGCAAGAATTACGAGAGCAAGAACTGTCAGCATCAGATTTATGAACAAAAAGCCACGGTCAATACAAAGTACCATAAAACCATACATGAAAAGCGTGTTTCTAGAAAGGGGGGTGGGGGAGAAGAAGGAAAGGGGACAAGGTAAAGGCTCGCAAAGACTGAAAAGATTTGCACACGTGAAGTTAAATGCTGGAGACAAGTAGTACTGATAAAACACATACAGTTTTTAACAGTGCATATAAGTTCAACTGTGGCCCAAGAGTTTGATGAGTCAAATCCAATGAGACTGAAAGGAAAAAAGCTGAAGATAACGACGAAGTGTTTTTTTCCTGGGAAAATAATTTTGAGGAAAACTACAACAGCAGAAGCTGTTTATTTTGAAATTTTAGTGAGGTAATCAGGAGGATTTGCCTCGCTGACAACTCAATGACACGTATTTAGACAGAACTGTAAAGTTCCAAAAAGTTAAAAGGCCACAGCAGCTGGTACAAGAAATCACTGCTATTTCCTTTTTGTTACTGATGCTTCCAAAACAACATTAGGTACAGCTCCGATTAATGGGAAAGTTGATTAATTCTCACTCTTCATCAGAATGGTTTCCAACGAGAAATTTCAATAAGCCTTATCAGAACAGCAGCACCAATAGCCAAAACAAGGTACAAGCTTTATCTAATGTCCTCGAACCTCCAGAATAACCAAAAGCCTCCACAGATCCGTGCCGCCTTCCACCTTGGGCAAGGATTTACACCTCTAAGGATCACGACCAAGTCACTGCACATGCTGTGAGGGTGAGAAGGAACTGGCCAGAGCCTTCAATGCTGTCATCTGCTGCAGCTCACACGAGCAGCCACAGCGGGCTGATAACCCAGCAACGCCACACGCAGCAGCAGAGGGACCAGTCCCACAGTGAGACAGTCACAAGGAGGCTGAGGGTTTCCCCCTCCCCCTACCCAAGCCAACCTCAACTGACAGCGCATCAGGTGTGCGCCTCAGAGATCAACACAGAGTGGTGCAGAGCTGGCTGAAGGAAGTCTTACCCAAAACAGTTCTGGAAATCCTTTTCGTAGCGTTTACTGTCAGTAAAACGAGAGCTGGAAGACTTGGCTCTGCAAATACAGCAGCCCTCTATACTCCGGTACATCTTCGGTTTGTGAAAGCCAAACATCTTTTCGTCCCAGCTGTAGCCTGCTGAAACAAACAGGAACTGGTGTTACTTATCACTTTTTTGATACTGAAAGAAAAACCTGCGTGATTCACTGGGTAAACCAACACTGTAATTCAGGACAGATAAGAGTACTGGCCTAATCTATTTTGTATTGCTTCCGAAGAGCAGATGCACCTAATCTACACTTTATTATCTTACAGAAGAGCGAACAACAGCTGGAATATCAAGCAATACCCATTGCAACAAGCTTACCGGCTGCACAGTTCTCCAAGCACACACCTACAGCAGCAGCATAACCCAGAGGTGCAGATGCGGCACAGGAGGGCCGTACGCGTTCCAGCAGCCAAGAGGGCTGCAGGACAAGCCATGCCAACCCGCCCCAGCCGCGGGTCACAGCAACCAGGCTGTCGTCATCAGCCACCCTCGCTGCAAACCCGCCGTGCTGAAAGGGAGTAGGAGTCACTTCAAACGAGCTGCAGCCATACCTGCAGGCTGTGGGGCAGACATACCTGAAAAGCCGCTCTAAGAGCGGCAGGGTGGGGCCCCCCCAGCCCTCAGTGGAGCACAGCACTGGGGAGCTCTTCCTGACAGCCAGGCCCAGACAAGCAGCCTCCACAGCAGCAAAAGCTCTTACCTACACACACTTCCATGAAGGGCACCCCACTGCCCAGGCTCAGAAAGGTCTCCCCGCGTCCAGCCCACAGCGCTCACCAGCGCATCATGCCTTCAAGACCAGCCTGAAAGGCTGCCAGAGGGCACACAGGTCCCACAGAGCACCAAATGAAGGAGCTTTCCTGGTGTGGGGCCAGGACGCGCACAAAGGCCTTGCTGGCCGCATGGGCTGCACAGAGTCCATGTCATGGCCACACAGGGACTGCTCCAAGGGCTCTGTCTGAACAGACCGTGGCATGCCCAGCCAACCCCGTGCTGTAGCAAGGCCTCTGACACTTGTCATCCATCACATGCAAACTGCTCAGAGGGGACAGCCCACCAGTGACAGGAAGCTCCCCGAGAACAGGCTTCCACTGCTGAGAACTTCTGCTTTTAAGAACTGAAAGGAGACAGAGCCATGCAAATAACACAGCTTTCTCCCTTCCTCTAACAAAACGGTCAAGTCTTGTAGAAGCTAACAACAAAAACCAACTTCTCCCCACCACATCTATTGAGAGGTCGGATGGCTCAAGAAGGGCTTTCTGGAGAGTATCTCTACCACATGTGGGAGAACCCGGTCAATGGGAACTCCCAGCAGCCTCGCAGGCCCAGGGAGTGCCATGCCCCAGTAAACCCAGCTTCGTCACTGGGGAATGCTGGTGGCACATGGCCTGCCCCCAAATCTTCACTCACAGCAGGGCAAGGGGAAGACTTGCATGCTTCCAGAAAACACCACCACCTAGCATCATGCTTACCTTACTGACAGACAGGCGCTACGCGTAGGGATAAATACCCCGTGCATTTTTGCAGGATCACAGCAAGTCAGCGAATCAACCACCCGGACCTGAACATGGTCCTCCACATGGACTAACTCCAGCAATATCTCCAACCCCACGGGGGAAGATGAGGACATACAGGCACTGCAAGACAAATGCCCAAGACTCCCAGGCAGCAAAGGACAGTAGAAATTTGAAGCAAAAAGCACTGGTTGTGCCCAAACCCCTCACAGAGGGAAGGGAAGGGACATGCACAAGCTGAATAATGAGAAGGATGGAGGAGATGTTCGGGATGTTCTCCCTTTCAACCTAGATTAGCACACGGCTGTTGTGCATACATTTGAAGCACCGCACTCCTCTGTGCATGTCTGCAGCACAAGCTCACCTCAAGCCACGTCCTCCCAAGGATGACTACTGCACATAGCCAGCAGCATCACCCCAAATGCTTCCTGTGAGACTCTCTACTCCCTCTATTAGCACAGCACTGGCCAGGAGATCGAATTCGTATCCCTGGACTGTCAAGACAAATAAACAAAGGAGTGTCTAGGCAGACACTTAAGAGTTTGTGGTTAAGATTTTGTTTCTCAGCACGCAGCATAGCCCTTCACACAGATGCCTCTCAAGTATACCACGTTTAACAAGCCTCTCGAGATCCAACAGCACAGCACCTTCCTTGGGGAATTTCTAGCTACTAAACAGTGACTTCAGATTACGTGACTACCTTGATCTGTGATCTGCTGCTTTTCTTTAGACAGACAAGAGATAACTGCAGACAAAAGGTTCACGAGAGCTACAAAACTTAAGCAGCAAGAGCATCTTGATTGTTACAGGGCAAGACACAGAACTGACCTCAGCTATTTGACTCATTTTCTAACCCAGTTTCTTCCAGAAATCCAGACACTGATGAGATGGTCTCTGCCACTAGCTGGTATTTCTATCACAGTAGAATAAGATGCGTGTTTTACAATTAATGTTCTGGCAAAGGCTGGCATCGGACACATCTATTCTGAAAATATTTGGTTTTGCATCACTGCTGCCATTCTCGCAGGAGCAGCCTTTCAATACAGTCTTTCAATAGAAGGGAAACTAGTGCCATCTGTTTCCCACTTGATGAATGGGCAGTAACGGTATTACCATATATCATGCCTGAATGGGGAAAAGCTAGTAGCAAAACCACAAGTAGAACACATTTCTCTGACAAGTACAGTTGTAAATGGAAGGCGTCAGTCCAGTTCCCCATTTAATCCTCACCAGTGGCCATTTGACCATTATGCACTAAATATTCTGACAGCTGCACAGCTCAACAGCTACTGCAGACTGCATTTAAGTCTACAAGTACTTACCAACACTGCTAACCTTAAGTTGAGATGGGATACTTTCATTCTAAACCATAATAGTCTGTCTAGTGCTGGAGTTGGCATTAGTTCTCTATAGTCTTAGGTGTAGTTAGGACACGCGACTGGGCCATTTAAAAGGTTTAACTGGAAGCTTTGCAATGTAGATAGATCTCAAATGAGAAGCAGGGAGTTGCATTTTCCAGTTGGTGTCACACAGGCTAGCTTTCCTACTACTGTAATGCCTGAATCTCAGCTGTGGAAGCTTAACCACGTGAAATTTGGCACAGATAGAAAGAAGCTAGGTGGGAAAGCAGCGCCATAGAAGTTAGAAGTATCACACAGGATAGTTTTGCCAAATTAAAACAAGGTGTTTTAAATATATGAAACCTTTTAAATTAGCAGCTGCACAGGAATGAAAGGGACCACTCAGCAGCAAAAAAAAACCAAAACCAACCAAACACAGAAACCCAAAAACAGAAAACCTAGTGGGGCACATCTATCAGTCTGCAGAACGGGAGATGAACGCTGCTCCCTCACCTCACAGAGAAAGTGATCCTCATCCCCGCTCCTCCTGCAAACACAGGAGCTGCTGTCCCGTATTAGCAACCCAAACGGAAGGAACACGTTCCCCGTACCTCTGCCCTGACGTTGCAGGAACAGCAGAAAGCTCAGAGCAGAGCAGAGAGCAGCAGAGTAGGCGGGGAAGAAAAAACACACCCTGCTTATTACGTTTGTGAAAGGCTGGTACAAAGCAGCGTGCATCCTATGAGTGTGAGAATTCTTTCATGCTTTTGTTGCCTGTCAGGACTAGAAATTGGGACTCAGTTTTCTTTGCAAAATTCAATGCGACGATCTAAATTAAAAGGCATTGCTTCAGATGCTCGTTAAGGTTTCAAGTCAAGGAAGAACTTCTGAACTTTTCAGATTAACAAAAGCTGAGCTGCTTTCATTTGCCCTCCCAGATTCCTCCACATTCTTCTTGATCACCCGAGAAGAATGAGAAATCTGTAATAACAGAGAGGAAGGAATTCCTAGAAGGCAGGCACGTCTCCCTTTGTAACACAATTATCAGGCCACTCAGAAGGAACACGCTCACCTGCTTCTCACGGAGCTGAAAGAAAACACTCACCCACGTTACAGAAGAGCCAAGGGACGCCAGTCTGACTGCTCCACACCTCTCTCTTCTCCCGTCTCCTCGCTCTGGTCTGGATCATTCACTCTCTGTGCAACCCAAAGCTCCCAGCACCTTGAAATAC
The DNA here is from genome assembly GCF_016699485.2 of Gallus gallus. Classification (NCBI taxonomy): domain Eukaryota; kingdom Metazoa; phylum Chordata; class Aves; order Galliformes; family Phasianidae; genus Gallus; species Gallus gallus. Next base: position 59,601,838 of record NC_052532.1, on the reverse strand, counting down.
AGAAAGGCTACACATACTCTGGCTTCTGTGTTGGCAAGTGCATACACCCAGGCACATGTACACACACGAGTAACACTTCCAGAGCAGCACGGGGTGCCAGAAGTGGAAGGGCCTGCCTAGCTAATAACTCCTAGGCCTGTCTCTCTCCTGAATCTCTGTATCTCTCCTGTATCTCTGCTGGAAATCAGCTGTAGGACGGAAGAGCAGAGGAGCAGAACTGTACCACAGACTCAATGCAAACATACCTCCCTGTTTACGTGGTCTAAAAAGAAACTTAGGAATAGAAGTTATAAATCGGACCACAGAAAAATCACATTTACAGAAATCTGTTATTTAGAAACACTGACATCTGTCCTTACAGCTCAAACCAGAGCGACAGATTTCCAGCAACCAGAACCCTAGAATTTCACATACTGTACTGTTTGTGCCCCCTATATCCTCATATTTTCCCTCTCTGCTTCCCTTCCTCTCTCTGGCCAAAACTTTACTGGAAGCGAAGCGGCGTTCGCCCACTGCTACAATCCAGGCACACCAGGACGAAGCAGCACCCTGCAGAGCTCTAACTTGATAAGCTCAGCTAAATCAGTGAGGCAGCTCTTACAGCCGTCCTGTCTGCAGCTACCGTCGTGCAGCAGTGAGACCTCAGCATAACAGACGCAACTGGCAGAGACTCCCACGCCGCACTGAAATTAAACCAGACATCGCTTTTCCTTGTTTAAGACTCCCACAGTACTCAAGCTAGGTCACAGCCACCCTGACTGAAACTGTCGGTAGCCAAGCTGCAGAGGAGCCCGCTGACCTGCTGATCTGCTATGGGAAACGCAAACCTGATCCATTTACACAAAGAAAAAGAGTGAAAGGCTGAGGGATTGGGCGTTCCTGCACACTGCTGTGCGGTTACCGCTCCAGAAGGGATAGGCCAAAGCATGAAAACAGTAATCAGTAAGATCTGCATAAGGAGAAAAGAAAACCCAAACCTGTCCCACCTGCAGACATTCCATTTCCAAAGAGGACTTCCCCCCCCCGAAACTCCTATTGCAAAACTAAAACCACGCTCAGCCTAAGCAGGAGCCCCGCGAGGAAAGCCTGAGCTGCTCCATGAGTTCTGTCTCTGATGCTTATCCGGGTGCAGTGCAGCTGTTAGGCGCTGCCAGCAACCACCTGCTGCTGGAAGAGCATCACGGACGCTCGGATCACAAGACACTAAGCAGGTTTTATTCTCTTGAGAGGTTAACGCGTCTGATGAGGACTGCAACAGAAATAGGAGAGGTGAAGTGACTTCACTAAGACGCTTCCATGTCTTTAAGCGGTACCAGCAGTCATTTCACACAGACTTTGGACGGAGCACACGCTACAGAAACTCACAAGCTCACGAAATGGAGTCCCAGCCCTACGTTCTGCTGAGCCACCGCTCCCAGCCCGGGCCGAGGGGCTGCTTCCTTCTGGACCGTCCCATAGGGGCAGCTCCAGGACACAGCGGGCTCAGAAGCGGAGCTGCACGCACGGCTCGCCCCGAGGATTTAAGAGAAGCTGCGTCGAGAATCAGAGCAAAGCACTTCAGTGACACGGTTGCTCTGCACAAGTAAAGCAAACCGTCGCAGCTCTAACGCTGTTTAATGTAGCCGGGGCGAACGCTCCAGCACTCTTAACGTCTTCCTCAGCAGCGAGCGGTGCTTTCTTCTGACAGGGAGAGCTGCACACGGCCACGAGCTCCCAGAGATCCCCCCCGGCTGGGAGAGGGGCAGGGAGGAACTTTTCCCACGGGCCGAGGAGCTCACCGCCCGCTTCCTGCAGGAGCGCGGCGCCGCAAGCCCAGAGGCGCGTCTGAATCCCTCACGGCTGCAGCTCACCGCGCAGCCCGGAACGCTCGGCTGCCCCCAAGGACTCGCCGGCACAAAGCCGTCCGGCGCGGCGCCCGCTCCGGGGCTCGCGTCATCTCTTCAGTTTTAAGAAAATCGCGGACCACACAGCGAGCCGGCCCCGCCGACAAGGGGCTTTCCGCAGCACGTGCGCCGTGCGGGGCTGACAGCCCCACCTCGGGCGCCGAGCACGTGGCGTCCGCGCCCGAGCGCACGGCTCAGCCTCCGCCGCGGCGGCGGCCGTGCGCGGCACCCCCGCCGGCCCGACACGCGCGCGCCGCGGGCGCTCGGCGCGGCACCGCCCGGCTTCTCTCGGGGGTCGCGGAAGCGGGCGCGCAACGCCGGCCCGGGGCGCCGCGGAGAGCCCTTTAAATCCCGCGGCCGCACGCGCTCGCGCGAGGATGAGAGCGGAGCCGGGTCGGAACGCGGAGAGGACGAAGGAGCCGACGGCGCCGAAGCCCGGCAGCGGGCTCGGGGCCGCTTTCCGCCTCGCACCGCGTGGCACCGCGCGGGGCAGCGCCGCGCTCCGGCCGCGAACAAAGGCCCCCCCCCGGGCGGGCCGCCGACCGACCTACTTTCCGCCGCCCGGGGCCGGGAGGGGCGGCCCCCGACCGGCGGGACCCGCGCGCGAGGAGCACGCGGCGCAAAGCGTCGGGCAGCGGCCGCCCCCCGGCCGGGCGGCTCGCGGCGCCCCCTCCCCACCCCCGGGCGGTGCGCGCGGGTTCCTCATGGCTCGGCCCTGACGTAATTCAAACATGGCAACAGTTGCGCTTCAAAGCGCGGCGCGGGGCTCCGGGGCCGCGGGCGCGGCGGGCGGGGGGGCGGCGGCGCCGCGCGGAGCGGCCGAAGTTTCGCCTCTCCCCCGAAGTCCTTCCCGACCCCCGCGGGCCGCTCCCCGCGCTCCGAGCCCCGAGCCCCGGCCCGCCGGCGGCACACGGCGGCCCTTTGTTTTCCCCCGGCCGGGCCGAGCCGAGCTGCGTGCCGCCGGGATTCCGCCCCCGCCCCGGCAGCGCGTGTCAGGGCCCCCGAGCCACAGGTGTGCGCGGCCGCACCTGCGCCGGGCAACGACAGGCGGCTCCGGGCTCGGCTCGCTGAGCGCAAACCACCGCCTGGCGGGGGAAAAAAAAAAGACTTAAAAAGAATTAAAACAGAGAGAGAGTGAGAAAGAAAAAAAAGATACTAACAGAAACTCCGGACGCGAAGTCTCCCGCCGCCTCCCGGCCGCACTTCTCTCCCCGCTCCCCCGGAGCGCTGAGAACTCACTCACCGCGCTCCCGCACACCAGCCCCGCACCGCGTGCCCTGTGCCGCGCTGTGTCCCGGCCGGCGCTCCCGCCGCCGCGCGCGCCCTCCCCTCTCGCTCTGCCGCCAGCCCGTGCGGCCGCTCTGGCGGCTCCCCCCCCTCGCGCTCCGCTCCGCCCCTCCGCTCGGCGCCCGCCGCTCTGCGCACGCGCCGTTCCCACGGCTCCATTCTCAACAATCGAGCCCTCTCGTTCGCGCGCCCCATTGTCCTTTTAAGGGAGAAAGGCGCGCGGGAAGCCTGGGACGAGGGAGGCGTCGCCCGTCGTGACGGCGGCGGTGACTTCACGCACGCACGCACGCACGCGGCCCGCTCCCCCAGCCCCGCCCCCAGCCCCGCGGCGGGCGGGGCCCGACACCTGCCTCCCTGCGGCGGGGGCGGGGCCTCGGCGGCGCTTCCCTCCCGCCCCCGGAGCGCGGCGCGGGAGCTGTGAGGTACCGCCTCCGCCGCCGCCTCCGCCGCCGTTCGCTCGCAAACGCCGGGCGATCGCGGGCCGTTTCCTCCCTCGGCGCTACGCAAACACGGCCGTTGGGGCGCATTCCTCACCGGTGTCCGGGCTCAGCCGCGAGATCGTTGGGTTTTTGTCGTGTAAATGACCGCCGTTTGCCTCCCTTTTGGAGACGCGGTTAATCCCGATCACTTCCAGCCTGCGGGACGCACCGTATCTATTGCCAGTTGTTCTCCCACAGTACGCGTGGATAATTGTTGCTGAGCTCAACTACTTTGGAGGAGCCCACCGGCGCTCTCGGCAACTTCGGTTTGTACGTCTGCTGCTGATCGCCTCTCTTCTTTTTCGGTCCACGGACTGATTCTCTCCGATTTTTAACAGCGTTTTCGTAGAATCAGAATCTCAGAATATCCTGAGTGGGAAGGAACCCACAAGGATAACCGAGCCCAACTCCCGGCTCCACGCAGCACCACCCAAACCCCCCTGTTTGAAAGCACCGTCCGCTGAATACACCGAGTTCCCGGTGCCCTCCTTGACTTGAACGGCCGCAGTGGAGAACACGGGCTGCTAACCCGCGATACTGAGAGCAGCTGAGGGCAGTCATCTGGGGAGGATTGGAGTTTCCGAGCGTTCTGCTGCTCCCACGTGGGGCTGGCCGGTCCTCCCTGGCCCTTGAAGAGGAAAACGGAAGTCTGAAGGCACAGAAGTCCAAAGAGCAAAATACCGTGCTTTAGCATGGTCCAAACCTTTCATTTCTGGCACATCTCCTGTTTCCTTGAAGATCAAATTATAGAATCTTCTGAGTTGGAAGGGACCCTTAAAGGCCATCTGGTCCAACCCCCCTGCAGCGAACAGGGACACCCGCAGGTAGATCAGGTGCTCAGAGCCCCGTCCAGCCTGACCCTGGGTGTCTCCAGGGATGAGGCATCCACCACCTCTCTGGGCAACCTGCTCCGGTGCCTCATCACCCTGACCGTAACAAACTTCTTCCTTACATCTAATCTAAATCTCCCCTCTTTTAGCTTGAAGCATTTACTGATGGCATTGTGGGACTGCTCTGTATCTTGAGAATGGAAATAATCATAACTTGGAAAGGAAACAAAAGTTACTGAGATAGCTAATAGACTTTCTTGGAGGTTTCTGTACCCCTGTCCCACGGCAAGCCCTGTAGCATCAGCAAGACTCTGTGCCTGACCACAGTGTGGGGAAGATGAGGAGTCAAAAATAGTACTGAACTCAGAGCAGGCCAAAAGAGTCTAATCTGGAAGGTGCAGCCATCTGAAACAGTGCATGCTGGTTTTGTTTTGGTTTGTTTTTTCTTTTTCCTCAAGTGTGCCAGCACTGCAGGTAAGGCCTCACCTGACAAGGCTCTTGGCTGTCCTGCTCTTGTGAAAAATGAAGCACCTCGATAAAGGAGGAATATGGGATTTCATAGGGATCACAGGTGACCTGGAATATGAGCTTCGGACCACAGGATTTGCTCTCATCCAGGAGAGCTCTCCACAACATTTACCTTTACGAGTGCACGTGGTCTCTGGAAAACGATCGGGGCTGCTGCATTCCAGTTAAACTTGTACCTTTCCTTGATAAGATCTTCATTATTTCATCCGGGAAGCTAAAACATGTCAATGATGTCATCATAAAGCTAACCGCAAGGGATTTTTAAATACAAAGCATCCATATGTTATGAATGCTGAGACACAAGCGCTAGCACAGGAAAAGTAGGGCATTTGTCAGCTCTGACATCTGATCCTATTGTGTTGTTCTTCAATATTAATGAATAAACAAACACAAATAGGCTTCTTGTCACGAGGTGAAGAGCAGCTGTCAAATCCAAACCCGGGCAGCTGTTCCCACTTTAAGATTTCACTTACTACAACTGAAGTCAGTTGAAATTTTGCTTTGTTGGCTTAAACACCTGGCCAGAGGCTTTTGAAATATTAGCAGGAATTCCTTCAGGAGAATCAAAGTGTTGCTTGACATACAATTTTAAGCAAGGCTTTGCCACGGAGTAACACTTAAGCAGAAGCTACCAATCACCCACAGATCAGCACCACGTGCGCCTGTTGTCCATACAAGTAACATCATATGCCTTTTTGGAAGGCATTAATTCTCGCAGAACTGGTAGTTTAAAGCGAATATATTTATAAAGCAAGAGAAGTATTTATGTTATGATCTAGGCCAAACGGCAGGTGGCTACAAATAAACAGGGACAGCGAAGTTTGATGATGCCGAAGATAGGTATGAGGTTCTGTTCGTGCCACCAGGGTGAAGTGCTCAGTACAGCACTGACGTTGTGAGAATCGATGACAGCAGGCCCCTAGACTGCCTCTCACCTAGGGACGAAGCAGAGCATTTGCACCTCGGCCTAAGCAATAAAGTCATCAGGGCTTAGCAGAGAATAATAGCCTTTCTGATGAGTTTTTAATTGACGTGCCAAATTCCTTAAGAGGAACATAATTCTCTTAAATTCTTCAGGGTTTACTCAAATTCTATAGCCAAAAAAAAAAAAAAAAAAAAAAAAAAGATCATTTTATATTACTGTCTAAAAACCTTTAGTGCCACTTCAAAAGACGCTTCTCATTTCTTTGCCGTGCTATTGCTTTCATCCCTATTAAAGCCAGTAAGACTATTCTACGAGGATTTATATTAAGGCGATTTGAAGACACCATTAAGAAGATCAGCCCTCTGCCTGCCAGGCTGTTTCCTGTCAAAAAAGTCATCTCCTCTTACGCTGTCGTTTGAGGCACTTGAAAAACTGGAGGCTAAATATCTGGAAACCCAAAAGAGGTCTGTCTTTCCCAGCGGTGTGGGGAGAAGCTTTGAATTTCGTATGGACAATTTTGGAGTAAGCTTTAGGGAAACGAAAGCTGTGAACCGATGCGGAGAATGCTGTGTAGGCCTGGTTTCAAGTGGAGTTTCAAGCTGCTGGAGTTCAAGGAGTGTTTGGACAACGTTCTCGGACACAGGGTTTGGATTTTGGGTGGTGCTGTGTGGGGCCAGGGGTTGGACTTGGAAGTCCTTGTGAGTCCTTTCCAACCGGGGATATTCTGTGATTCTATGATCCTCTTCCTGGAGCCCTTGAGCCTACAGGTCTGTTCCCATTGACATCTCTTTCTGACTACCAGAACCAGCAGACAGAACAAAGGTCCACAAGATTATTTTTCAGGAAAAAAATGAATTGGTTGTTTCCAGACCAAGGAGGAGCTAACTGAAGAATGAGACCAATGAAGCACACAAGCAACCCTAGGAAAGGAAACCTGGAGGAGCCACAGAAAATGTAGAGAAAACACACTTCTCTGTAGGCAGAGCTTTCCACTTGCCAAAGCAAGGCAGAGGATAGCGATACAAACCTCACTAAGCTCAATACAAGTGATTAGTCTCATGAGGGGCTAGCATCACACTGACCTTATTGCCAAGCTGCCAAAGACCTGCAGAGTACTTACAGTCACCTGGTGAGGAAGAAGGGCTGTGGGCAGCTGTGAATCTGGAGCCCCAATCACAAGCTTTGAAAAAGCAGCCAAGAACCAAATGGAAATCTACCACTGAGATCTCGAGGGAGGAGCTGGAGGCAAACGTTTTCGCAAGGGTGAGAGGGAATGAAGTTGGCTAACAAAGCCACCACATTACACAGATAACTTCAGATAGCTTAATTGGATTGAATCAGCTAATTGGACTGCAACAAATCAACCAAATTTGACGTCTGACATACTCAAAAATCCACGCCAAGGGCAGATAGAGCAATAGGGCAGGCAGGGGGAAAGCAGCACTGAAGGTGGGGAAAGTGGGAAGGCTGAAGGAGCCACTCAGCTCCTCAGGACAGGCATTCTGTTCAGAAAATGGAAAGATAAGAAAAGGTGAGAGACTTCCCAAGAGAAAGTGTTCGCTCACAAACCTATGTAGATAAGGGGAGGACAGAAGCAGGATGGGCAAGCTTCAGGCAACTTTGATGTCTATCACAAAAACCTCAAAAGCAAGCTGAGTGTCAAAATGGTTGTTCATGGTTCAGGGACCAGTCGTATAGAGGGGTGAAGGACTTAAATAAACAAACCGGGACACACATGTACCCTTAGTGACTTCCCGCAGGGCTGACTCCCTGTTCATATTGCAAATTATGGCATGCAAAGAAGACAAGGACCCAGTTGTTCCCTCCAGGGCACATCAGAGCTTGTGTGCAGCATGGGTAGTGTGCTGCATAGGCACGGCGTGATCTCACAGACATCTTAGGGCCATTGGGAAAAGTCCTGTGTCTTCACTGGCCCTTTGATGCAGAGACCACCAAGAAGGTAGGGTAGCACCAGCACAAGTAGGCACAGGAGGGGAAGGATATGTTAGGGTACTGGTCCTGTGAGGACAGAGGAGGTGTTCTGCAGCTTGTCTACTTCTCCCCAGAAAATGTACAAAGCCTACCACCTGAGCTTTTCTCTTTCTCGTTTGGACTGGTGTGATGGGGCTTACCTGGGAAGGTTTAAGACTGATGAGGTTCCATGGGAGAGGGACATAATCGCTCTGGGACTGAGCTCCCCAGGCCAATCTTGGGTCCCAGCCAGGCAGCAGTGCCCTGAAGCCTGTGGGACGTAGGCGGCACCCAGGTCCACGGGGAATCGGGGTGAATGCCTATGGAATTACTTGAGTGATGGCACCCCAAATGAGTTCCTGCCCTTCTTTTGAGCCCTGGGGGCTTCTGGAGAAGCTGCAGAGAGCAACCTGCAGGAGGTGCCCTGGCACCACCCTTCAGGCACAGGCACTTTTCAGAAAACAGGTAAGCAAAGTGATTGCTATGTGCAGCATTGTGAGCTGGTCAGTAAGAGACACTCCAAAAACTGGCCTTTCTAAAACCAGCTAGCACTGTGGCTTGGGAGATGCTATTTTCAGTGTGCTGTCAAAATAAATCTCTGTCCTTGGCTGGATAAGTGACTCTTCTTGTCAAGACAACTACCCTTAGCAGTGGCTGAGCTAGTGCTAACACAGGGCTTCAGAAACAAAAGCAACGCTTACTGGTTGCTTTTCTTTATCTGGAGGATGGAAGTAGGATAAGTGGCTGGCTTTGGATAACTTTGGATCCTTCTTGGCACTCAGAGTTGAACAGCTATTGGGAAATCATCTAATTCAATCCATGAAATCAAAACCAAAACGGTGGAAGGGTTAAAGCTCTCCCGCTTAGACCTTTTGCTAACGGCTTGAACGAAAGGGAAAATAGCTCAAGGTTCCAGACTCCTTCCTCTGCACCTGCCCTGGTTCTGGGCAGCCCTCAGGTGTGAGGATGCGTTGGTGCCCAGAATGCAGAGATGCATGTGCTGCAAAGGACCAGGCGTTTCCAGCTGCGTGTGCAGAGTGTGCAAATGTTTCTCACCTGAGTGGCTGGGTCAAGCCTAACCTCCTCTGAAACACATCTTGTGTAAAGTATCCATTCGTAGGAGGTCTACAAAACAGAGGGGGGTTTGTATGTGCCATTCTTTAGCGCAGCAGCAGCCCTTTAAAGCTCCTTTTATAAGCTGTGGCCAATGGGCTCCCAGCATGCTCCTTACTGTCAGTCAGCACGTAGATGCCAGCTGGGGCTCTGAAAACAACGTTTGGGGCTGTGCTGGGAGGCTGGGGGACAAATAACAACCACTAAATCCCGAAGTCCAGTTGAAAGCAGTGTCACCTCTCTGTCTATCCCAAAACAGATGAGGGGGTGGGTGTGATATGTCAGCACTGCATACCAGAGACTCTGTCTTGGGGACAGACTCTGAAGTAGCTCAGCGTCATAGCCCGCTTTTCTGCATAGCTTCCCCTGTGCTTAGCAGCAGCCTCTGGTAAACACTGCACTGCTTTGTGACTCCTGTGCCACGAGGGTCCCCTCCTAAGCCCCTGCACCGTGCTCTTGCCACTCTTTGCCTTAAAGTTGGGGTTGTTTTGTGCTGGTTTTACACCCACCCCATCTCAGGGCTCAGCAGGGTCCCCACAACCTTTTGACTATCTGTTCTGCAACAGTACACCTCCCTGCAAGGCTTACATAATCTACCACTACCATTGCTTCCAGCTCCATGTGTTTCCAAGACCTTACATTCACTGAAGAAAGCACAGTCCCCACACCCAACAGGTACATTCAGCCTGTGGTAACACCAGTCATGGAAAACTAAAAATCATACTCTAACAAACTGTGTAGTGTAAGTACCATTAAAAAAACCCAACCAACCAAACAAAAGAACAGTTAATGAAACACTTACCTTCCAAAGCATTCTTCAAGCGAGTTACAGCATCCGCTCTACATGGGGACTGAAAGAGCTTTAGGACCATGCATAACTGTAGGATCACGGCACAGTAGAGTAGAGAACCTCTCACCCCAGGAAAGTGATCTCCTCTGTTGTGTCCAGCAACAACACCTGGCCTCTTATCAGGAAGCTGACACAGAGACCTCCTTTTGCTCTGGGGTTGTGAGATGAATCTGACCAGCATGACCACATGCCTAGGGTGGCTCAAACCAGTAGGGATTAGCCTTTGTAGAAGGAAGAATGCATTACCTGTATCTGTGTAGGTGGGTTCTGCTGAGAGCAAGCTAAGCAAGCCCCAGATATTCTCTGCTAAGGAGCAATGCTATGACTTGCTGAAAAATACCTGGTTTAGATTGTATCAGATGTAACTTAGTAAGAAGGGCACAAAACTTGCCAGCTCTGACATCCCAAATTATTCACCAATACAGGATGCCCAGGATATAAGAGAAAGTGAGTGATAAAGAGAGAAAGTGAGAGAAAACCAGCTGGCAGCTGTGACCTGGCATTACTTCTGGTTTGCACAGCTTGCATCCCCGTGAGCAGCTTGCCCTGTGGGGCCTCTTGTTGGTTGTAGCGCACATTGTGAGCATTGAACAGGGCAGGATTGAGACCAGAAAGCAACATCTCAGGCCAGTGTTTTTCACTAAACACAGAATCACCTCCCAACACTAGAACAAGACAGAAGCTGTGATTCTTGATTTGACAGAGAGTACAATAATACTTGTGGTTCTGTTCTGCTCGTGAGATGGCAGTGGTGTTCGTGCCTGTGTTTCTGATACTTTAGAATTAGAAACTGAAACTGAGGTCACACGACACGATGACTCAAAGAAAATAAGTAGTAAAACACTTGCTCTCACCTTTAACTGCTCTTCTTCCTGTGCCCTCAGGTCAGTTCAGCTGTGAAGTGATGCTGGCTCTGGTGTGGGATAAGCTGTTTCAAATGTAAAGTGGCACATGTGGCTCTGGCCTTGCGGGGCAGAATAACCTTTCTGGCAAAGCCTGCACGTCTGTCTGCTGTGGGCTGAGCTCATGTCTGGTCTCTGAGGGTGTTGTACACCCAGACTCCCAAACAGCCAAAGCACAGGAGACCCCTGCTTAGTCACTTGCCACCTGGGCAAGCTTTCAGATTCATTGCTATCTTAGCATTTCAAAGGTGCACGCTGCAGTGCTGCTCATGCATTAGGAAAGAAATGTAAAGGTACATCCTCACCCTGGTTCTCTTCCCCTCAGAGAGACCTCTGACCCCACAGCACCTCCATCGGCACAGAGGTGGTGCTTGTGGTGCCGGAGGTGGTCGGCACGGGCCTGCAGACCTCCAGCTCCTGTGGGCAGGGGGATGCCATCACAGCTCACTTGAGGCTGTCACCCCTTGATGGGGTTATGGCTCTGCGTTCCCTCAATCCTTCACTCTGTCTCCATCTGAAGTCTCCACAGAAGGCTGCTGGCTGCCTGAGGGCAACGAGGTGGGCCCCTGTGCACACCAGGCCTGTGGCGTGGCAGCCGAGGAAGAGGAGGCAAATTCTTCATGCTCCAGTTGCTGTTTTGTTCACAGCCCTGCAGCTGCTGCTCGCTGAGCCTGCGTGCTTCCCTGTGGGCCCTGTCTTCCTCAGCTCTCCTCTTTCTTGATCTCTGAGCCCACACTGGCTTCCCACATGTCAAACATTTTCTTAAATTTATTTTACATCTTTGATAACCATTTGGTCCTCCCACTTATTTTGCTACCTCTCCTCATCTCTGTTAGGATTCCCTTTGGATAAAGGTGCCGAGGCACTGGCACAGGCTGCCCAGAGAGGTGGTGGATGCCCCATCCCTACAGACACCCAATGTGAGGCTGGACAGGGCCCTGAGCAACCTGCTCTACCTGTGGGTGTCCCTGTTCATTGCACAGCAGTTGGACTGGGTGACCTCTAAAGGTCTCTTCCAACTCAAATGATTCTATGATTCCTTCTTTGGGGAGCTGCTGTGATCAGCCAGCACTGCTGCAGGTATGGATGCAAGAACAAATTCTTTTCAGCCTCATCAAAACGTTTTTTCCCTTGCTTCAACATGCTTTGCCTTTCTACTTCCTTGCAACTCGTGCTAAGAACACACTGCCCTTGGAAAACCCTTGTCTCACTGCACATACCACAGCCATGCGCTGGTGCTAGCTCCAGAGCCAGGCAAAGGACAGTAGGAAGGTGTTCAGACAGCCCTTTTCCCTGCCAGCTGTTTCTCTTTGTGCATTTCATGCATTTTTAATTGCACACACTTCTGTTTGTCCTTAGCTTAGTGCTTTCATGAAGAAAGCATGGCAGTCACTTGATTTGCAGTCATCCAATTCTCCACAAGAAAAACCCTGTTTTGTAACAGACTTTCCGTAAGTCATCCACAGAACAATATTTGAATACGTTATTTACATATTTTCAGGGTAGCCAGAGGGGGTTTGGTTTTAATTAGCTGAGTAAGAGAGCCATGAGTGATTACACAGACACGAACAGAGCTGCAACCATCACCTCCCAGCTCCTTTCCCGTGGCTCCTATGCCAACATAGCTAAAAACAAGAAGAAAAATAGCACAGTCCCTTGGAGGCAATCATTTCGTGAAAGAGAGGATGGGGAGATGGATAAAGATGTTACAGTGTGTGTTGTCCATGGAGTCCTCAACAGTTTTTCCATACCTCATTCACTGCCTGAACCAGAGGCAGAAAGTCTCCACTAGCCCTGGGAGGAGTGAAGGCAGTGTGAGCCCTCGTGCCCCAGGCAGTACTCTGGGGGACAACGGGGAGTTGGGGAGGTTCCTGCATGGTGACATTGCCTGCTGAGATCTAATTCAATGAGCAGCAGGCTCTTTCCTCCCCCATCTTGATGTAAAACTCAGCTTTCTTCTCTTCACAGCCCTAATGCTCAGCACAGCAGTCACTCACTCAGAATGCCCCTGCTTATGAAAGTTGAAGGGAGGGAAGTCCAAGGGGATGAGGGCATCCCAGGAAGCTCTTTGAGGAGAAGCCTCACTCAGTGGCTCAGCCTGGGGCTTCCTCAGGAACAAGGCCAGCTATGGTGGTGGAGTGGGACAAGGCATCAGGCTTGAAATGCTTGGGACAACTTGCAAGCCACCCTGCATCAGTTCTGGATGAAAACATTCCAACACTCTAAAAACATGCAGAAGCTGGTCCTGTTACAACATCACAGGAGAGCTTCCTTCAGCTGCAGGCCAAGCACAGGTAAGAAACTGAGGCATGCAAGCTCCAGCTGGAGAAGTGCTTCTGGTACCTACGGCCCAAGGTGAGCTCTTGGGAGGAAAATGGGCACTGTTCCTTGCACTGCTTTGCACTGTTTTGTCCTGATCTAAAAGGAAACAGGGTCTTGGATTTGCTCAGAAGAATGCTCTGTGCTGCTGAGCTGGATGGGCTCTACCCAGGGTTTCCTTCAGTTAGTGCTAAGGCCAAACATGCTGTTCACAACTCTGTCTAGAGTTAATATGGCAGAAGTCTTCATCACTGCCAATCTCTCACCTGTCAGACACAGCATCTTTTCACTGCTCTGATGGTCTATGGCTACCAAAGAGATGAACACAGGGCTTCTGAATACCTTCATTGGAGTGAGCCTGGCCCTCCACAGAGACGAGCACGCTGTACTCAAAATGCCAAGCTCATCTAGACACAAACCTCTACGCATGAGAGTGGGACTGGCTCACTATACATCGTGTCCTGGAAGCAGCAGCAACAGACACTTTGCTACTTTCCCCGAAGAGAGGTGCTCCTCCTGAGGGCACAAACGAACAGGCCAGCAGACAGCAGTGCTCAGGTGTGCCTTCCTAAGCTCATCACTATTAGGAACTGCCACTGACTTCAGCAAGGCCAAGGTTCAACAGCCACGGTGGATCACCTTTGTATTCGCTCCTCCTACGACACACGTTTCAATCAAAGACTTGAGAGTTCACAGCTCCTCCGTACTGATCGTTCCTTATTTCTCAGCACTGTGCTGACACAAATGACGAAGCCTGGAACTCATCACAGCTACCCACACTGCCCCTGCCGAGCACAAATTCATGCTGACGTCTGAAATTCTCTTGTAACAAAGTCTGCTCATAGGACGAATGCAATAGCTTCTATGGTCCGCAGGTTTTTCCTAGTTCTTCTGTGTTCCTGTGACCAGGAATGGAAATCTTTCAGAAGATGAAAGCTGGTAGAGCCCGTGGGTGGTGTTTTACTTTAGTTCCCAGTTTTGCTAAAAGTCATTTTTACATAGGGGAGGAAAAATGTCCTGTGCACCACAGCCACTTTCAGCCAGCTTCCTGCTATTTATACAGTCAGGAACCACAGACCATCTGCAAGAGGTTTAGATCTCAGAGAAGCCAGTAGTGACACAATTTCAAGCTGGTGGGTTCAGCCTATGTGGTCTGATTTAAGCACATCCTATTTATCTCATTGGGTAATGACAGTCGAAAAGCCGCATGGGTGTGAGTAGGTAAACATAGTTCAGGTGAGAGCATTGATCAGGAGAAACAGACTAAGGAGTCGATGCAAGAGATCTCAGCTCTCTGAAGTACAGGAGCATGGTGTCCCATAGTGTTCTCAGGTGACTCTCTCTTTGAACCAGAGCACAAGAAGCTTAAGCTTGAAGGCATCCCCATCACATCCACCCAAGCATAACTGCTGCTTCTTGGCCTGGACAGCTCGTCTTGTCCCAGTAGACCCTGCTCCTGGGGTAGAATGAGTGCCTTCTGGGAGAGATTTGGACTCAGGATGGAAAGCCAGGCGGACTTGCTCTTGCAACCATCTGTTATTCATTCCTCCATTTTGGTAGACCAGCGCATGTCCACATGCCAAAGATCCACAGGTTTTATAAACGCCTTTAATCCGGACTTAACCACAGATGAGAACCCCAGGGTACTTCTGTCACAACAGCACAGAGAAGCTGCTCCCAGTCACACACCAGTTCAACCCGAGGGCTGAACAGCTGCTTCTCTTGGCAAGGCAAAGGCAGGCCAAAGAGAAGACCCAGCACTCTACTGCAGCTCCCTGCCTGCAGAATGGGACACACCATAGCGCTCCGATTAAAGGTCTCGGTAGAAGACAAAGAGACCTAGAAACTAAACCCACATTTTTCTGGCCTCTATCCTGTGCCTTTCTGAGGCAAATATGGAATTTATCTTCATGGCTAAATTATTAATATATCATAGAGAAAACCAAACCAAACAAAAAGGCAAAACAAAAAACCACCATCAGACCAAAAACCTCAGTCCGTCCCCCTTACATTTCACTGTCCTTAAGCTCTTATTTTTTGATGTGTAAAGAACATGCTAATATGTCACTTGGATCCCTTTGAAGAAGTGAACTCAGTATGGGAGGACAGTGCTGGAGGGGATACTCATAAAGATTAATGTTAGCTTAACCTCTGCAAGCTGCCTCTGCTGGACTTCTCCAGGCTTAATTAGAAGCAGCCAAGTGAGGTTTCCCTTCACAGGGCCAACTGGAGGAACTCATCTCTTTCCTCTGGCTGCATAGGCAATGCAAGGAAAATGGCTTCCCTGAGCTAATGACGGCCCCTGTGGAAACCTCTTGTTGAAAGCCCAACAATATAAAGATTCTAGAAGCATCCTTGGGGTGCCCCTTGCATTCTCCATGCCTGTCTCTTGCTGGGATAAAAGAAACCCCATGGTAAGCGTTAGAGCTCGTCAGGCACTAAACCTGCTGCACAGTTCTGTCAATTGCTCTTTGTAAACAGAACTCACTTCCTCACCACACTCACTTGTGCAGCATGTAGCCCAACTGTGGGGCTTGGCTACTTCTGCTCCTCATACAAGTCAAGTAGACTTGTCCACGACTTGGACAGCCACCACAAGCAGGAAAAACAGCATCTTAGGGATTATTTGATTACTTACACCATCTACTCTAATATATGTGGATCTCTCGGACATAAACCACAATTTTAGATTTATGGATCCCACTGAATCAATGATAAGAAGGTTGTCACTCAATTACACAGCAACAAGAGCCTTTACAGCAATGTTTCTTGAAAACTATGCAGCGGGTAAGCACTGGGGGGTGGGTTTGTTCCCTCTGCTTCACTTTGAGAAAGATGAGTTTGGTCACATGAGAAAATAATTTGTTTGGTCACATCTGACAAAGTTCTTTCAGAAGAGCTCTGCAAGGTCTGTGGAGAATACCGATGGGCCCATTACAGTGTCAGCCCTTCCTGCAGAACGGTACCTTTCCAGTGACAGATGAGCTTCACAGTGGTTTAGGCAGAGTTTACCTTAATAAACCACTGTAGAGAAAGGCATACAGAAAAATTTCCCATTTCCTTCACATCCTGTGTGGAACTCAAACCAGTTTGTAATGATACGTCTGATGGAAGAGCAGGAGAAAAAACATGAATGTCAGCAATGAAGTTCTCCCTGATGGCAGTGACGGGAGTTCAGTCTTTGAGCTGATGGGGTGACAGGGAGGGAAGTGACTTTGTTCTTAACTTGAGCACAGTTTGTTCCAAGAAGCCTAGCTGAAACGCCGACAAAGAACAGATCAGATCAGTGAGCTGTGCTGACTCTTACCCATGTGTGTTCTCTCAGACAGTTTTATTCTACTTTCCCTTTGCAGAAAACACCGCAGTGTTCCCAGATTGTACCACTGGCAGTGCAGTGGGGAGGAAGTTATTTGCATTTCCTCATCAGGACACATTCACTCCTGCTGTACATCAAATATTTACAGTCTTTAGGAAGCCAGACCCTTCTATCTCTGATTTACACACGTCAGCCTAAAGCACTCAGTAAGGAAGTGTGTTAAGTATGATCATTCCTACTGACATTTGACAACAAGCAGCTCTGTGGATCTTACACACCTATATGGGATCCTGTATTTTTGGTGCTACACTGCTGATAAACAGTGGTATCCTCAAATGATGTATTTGAGGATGTCTACATACATGCAGTGAGATCTGCAGTCCCCTCCTGAGACTGTCTGCATTTTCTAAACCAAGAGTTAACCTCATAAAACCATAACCATAGGATCATAGAATGACTTAGGTTGGAGGGGACCTTAACAATCAGTCAGTACAAACCTCCCTGCCATGGGCAGGGCTGCCACCCAGCAGATCAGGAGCTGGGAAGCACAGGGCAGGGGCATTTCTGAAAACCCGGTCCAACTTGGGAAAGCCTTCACCTACTAAGCAGGGCATTTCATTATCAATCTGTTGCAGCTTCCTTGTTGCCAGCACCCACCTGTATCTTCTCTATCAACCTCTCTCATCACGGTGTGTGCTAACACAGACAGAACGGAGGGCAGGAATTGCATTCCAGCTCTTTGGCCCTATGTTTGAGTATCAGAGCAACCCAGGCGCAGGGGAAAGGCTCAGATCAGCTCTCCAGCTTGCAACTCGACTCTCAGCTCTTCTGCAAGGAGAAAGCGACACCAACCATTATTCTCACAGTTTTATTTGTAAAGGACATAGCATGAAAAGCCATATTTCAATGTACTTCAAAACCTGAAAAACCCATGTCAGTTTGTGATATGTATGTTAAAGTGCTTGATAGAACAATACTTTTACTAATGTTGTCTTGAAAATAATCCAGTTCTTATTCAGTTAGTAATAATGTAAAGACAAAATATACTTAATGGAGACACCAAAGGGTCATTTGAAGCCATACAGGGCACATCTGTACATTTCAAGTGTAACACACGATATTTCCCCGTAAGATGCGCACCTTCATTTGATTGAAAGAAGGAATTTTCTCAAATATGCCTTTGCACAACTATTCTAAAAAGACAGCTTTGAACAACGATTCCTAATTACACATGCCAACTCAGAATAAACATGAGCAGATTTGTCACTAAACAGTAGAATCGCATTCGCTTCAGAGAATTATAAATACAGGTTTTGTACACAGTGAGGCATCGGATTCTCTGACTCTTCCCAGTCTTCATGCCGGATGTTAGGATAACAGGACTATGCAAACTCAGACATCTGCAAACAGGTATTGGGTAGGAAATGTTTTTTAGAAGCAGATACCACAGAGCTTTGGTCTTTTCCCAGATTCCCTTTCTCAACCAATGAAGGTGCTTTAACACTGAAGTAAGAACTGCGTTAGCTTAGAAGGACCCTGGTAGGTTTCTCGCTCTAGCGGGCAGAACCATTTCTGTAAGCCTCACAGAGAAAACCTCACAGTTTCCAACAAACAAAGGTAGTCTACGAAAATAAGTCATACATGAAAGAACAAAAATTCCCTACAAAGAGTCGTACTCCCAAGGTTGTCAAACATCCCATCTCCTGGGAAGCAGGGACACTGCCGCACCCCTCGGCAGACCTTAGGGTGCTTTATTGCCTACAGAGAACTATTAGACAGACATCATTTTTATCATACTGTTAATCTGATGTGAAACCTGACATAAAACAAGTCAACGCTCGCTAAAAAAGAAGATGTGAAACTGCGTTCAAGATAAGTGCTAAAGGTTCCTCAATGTAGTTTGAAATGGGGGAAGTCCCTGTTTTGAATTTTCAAATGTCTCAGGTTTTGACTCATTTTAACTTAAGAAATACTTCATCTTACTGCCCTTTTTGGAGTGTACATTCACCCATTCCTGACCTTTAGAGGTGCCTGTGTTTCTACTTTATCCTGCTTGCACTTAACCCACGTCATGTTAGGTGAATGTCATGACTGCTTAAGTCATAAATAAATACTGATCTGAGATCCATGCAGCGTACTTTTGAGAAGTATCCAGCAGATGCTGCTGCAAAGAAATCCAAGGACTAAAGAGGTTGTTAATTCAGTTGAATGAAAGCCACTTAGGCTGGGCTGCGCATGAAAAAGTCACATATAGCAGTTATTAGACATAAAATGCCTGAGTTGTATAAGAAATCAAAACACTGCCTAAGCAGTGATTACCAAGTAATTCTGCCCCACGGCTTTTGGTGCTAAACGTATCATTTACTGGTAGAGGAACACATTTTCAACTGCTGCTATAGGGTTGTCACATATCTTCTGTGGACTTTAAGCAGACACGTCTGGCCGCTCAGAAAACCCTCACACCCCAAATTTCACCCTCCCGGAAACGTCACAGAGCCGTGGGCTCTGGCTGCCAACTCACACCACCACTCACAGCCCTAACATTAGTTGCTCACCACCCACAGTGGTGACATAGCGGTGCTGCCTACAGTGTCCACGATGAGTTCAGTCAGTTTAAGAAAGTACAAGCACAGGAGGAAGGAACAGTAATTAAAAGCTGGAACTCCAGTTACAGTCAATGACTTCCTGACTTTGCTTTCTTAAAAACCAAAACCAAAACCATTCTGTAACGTGAAACTCTTCCTTCTATTGAAATGGAGTCACATGAAGAGTTTCCTTCTGGCCAGGAACGTGATGCAAACCTTCAACACCAAAATGTGTGCTGCTCTAAGAACTGGACAGTAGAAGGATCACAGGAAAGGAGAGCAGCTTGACAAGAGGCAGGTGAGAGAGCAAACCCTACTTCTCATCTTCTTTCCCTTTCCTTAGCACGCTGCCCTTGCTCTACCATGTGTGCACCATGCTGAGATGTGTTGCTGCCCATCATTCCAAAGCCCCTCCTAATGCTGCAGGCGAGTAAAGTGCCAGGCAGTTACAGTACCACTCAGGGCTTCCTCAATCCATAGCTGATGGCTCCAGCTGTGAGACATCCAGGAAATCCTCTGACAAAATGGCTAAGATCAAAGGGAATAAACAAGTTAAGGCAAACACCTATGTTTAAACTAACCTGCACAACTGGAACTAGATGAAGTTAACGGTGCCCTCAGACCCTTACAACTCCCAAACTTCAAACAAGGAAAATACACTCTGTATTTGCTGCATGGCATCTGACAATTTTAATGCAATCTGTTGCTAAATTTTTAGCTTAGCAGACTTCAGTTGCTCCCCGTTCCTCTTCAAGACCATAGCTATACAAACACGCGCTATTACTAACACATTAACTGGAAAGAATGTAGGAGATCCTCAAAACACCAATTTTTTTCTCCTTTCACATCATTCATTCCTTTTTTTTTTTTTTTTTGTTCCTGGATAATTAAACAAACAAAACCACCAAAATAATCAAAGGTCCTGTACTTCTAGGAACACTCGTCCTGTGGGATAAAGGAAGACTAGTAACCTGTCAGCAGTTCAAGACCAGCTCAGTATCACAGTAACATTGGTGTTTGCAGCGATGATTCTCTTAAGTACAGCAAGAATTTGGTAGGAGCCAAATTCCTCTAGATAGGAGGGGAGAAGAAAAAAAGCCATCCACAACACAAGCTGGCTGGGGGTAATGGGGAACCACCAGAACACCTAGACAGATGAGGAACACAGTGAGCAAGCCAACAAGCCATCGTTTCCCATCTCTAGAACCACTTCCACAGGTCTCAGGCTCCAAGGCTCAGCATCTCACATCTCCAGTGTTTAAGCATTTCAGCTCCTGTGTCCTCTTCTGGAGATCAACAGAAGTGACACAGAAGACCTTTACAGAAAAAAAAAAGACAATTCACAACTTCTGTGCATTGAAAGGGCTGGGTCTCTGAACAAACAAAAAACAAAGGGAGACCATGTACAGCAGGATAAACAACATACACTAACATTTCCAAGAGTGAGACAATCACAATGGCTACATAAGGA
The DNA here is from genome assembly GCF_016699485.2 of Gallus gallus. NCBI lineage: Eukaryota > Metazoa > Chordata > Aves > Galliformes > Phasianidae > Gallus > Gallus gallus. The sequence continues at coordinate 59,581,379 of NC_052532.1, read as the reverse complement.
TATTTGCTGTATTCATTTGCAATACCTGAAAAAAGCCCTGCTGAGTTTGCGCTGTATTTACACGTTGATTGGCTTCTTCCTTGCAAGCAAGTAGCAGCATCCCTTCCCACCGCAGTCCCTCCCTCCCCAGCCCCTCCCCTGGGTTTGAGCTACTCACAGTCAGAACAAGAACATTCAGTCTAAGAAAACTTTCTTAGAGCAATATAATTTCTTAAAGAAGATAGCGTATTTACACACATCAAAACACATGAAAATACTCTATTTTATACTAAATTTCTGTTTCAAATAAACTACAATACTGCATCTTAGCTTTCTGCAGCCTTAGAGGACAGTCCCGACGGAGCACAAACTGGGCTTCCCGCTCCCATGGGAGCCGGCAGTGGTGCCTTGCAGCGATGCGCTGCCGTCGCGTTCAAGTCCCGACAGGTCTCCCAGCTGTGATTTGCTTGCTTGGGAAAGGAATAATGAAGTTCTCAGCAAAGCCATGCTAAACATCCACTCCTTTAATGAGCGATCCTTCTAGGACGATGTTGAAGTCTTGCAATGTCTGTAGGACTCGGATAAGGGAGTTGACAGTCATGCGGTCCCGTAGCAGGGCGTTCTCCTCGTACATCCTTGTAATGAGTGGGCATTCAGCCAGTAAGGGGATCCACTGGGGCAGCAAGTGGTCCCTGCCAAGGGAGGAAAGGAGTGACCTCAGCACCATGCAGAACACATCTCAAACTGACATGCTACTCCAAGAACAGAGCCTATAACTCTCAGTCTCTGTCTGAGGGCAGTGCACGCTGTTTGCACATAAAAGCTTCCTGCGTAATCATAACCCACAATTTTGTTAATAAAATAGAAGTGACTGTCTGTAACGTAGCAATGAAAGTGGAAAGATACAAGCACAACTGGACAACTGACTACGAAAGAATTCAGGAATATTTTCTAATCAGGGACAGGGTAAGTAAAACTTGGGGAAAAAAAACAACAGATGCTTTTTCAGCTGTTTTTCAGAGTCCAGGTACTTCTTTCTGGATATACCAGCTCCCCAGTAACATACAACTGAGTCTCTCTACTCCCCACAGGCACAAAACAGGAAGCACCCTATGTGGGAAGAAAGATAAATCTGGAATAGTTTGTCAGAATTATAATAGACACCCCATTTTCATAGGCAGTGATTCAACGAAGATTTGGAAATGCACCAAGTCTTGTAAAGAAATTCTGCATTCCCAAAATCTGCACTTCATCACAAGTACAGTTTCGAGACAGATTTCATACATATGACTGTCAAGTGAGCAGGTACTTTAAAAGCTAAAAACATTCTTAGAGGTTTAGGCAGTAGCTATGTATTGTTACTGCTTCTCTGCCATGATTTTTTCGTCAACTATTAAAGCTGCCTAAAATAGGCACTGGTAATAGAAGGTACAAGATCTCTTAAAATGGAAAAATAGAGGTGGTAATAACAGTAACATGTCTAGCACAAGAGGACACACATAATGAAGAGCTGTTAGGTACCTTGTCCCCAGGCAAACCAGAATTTGGAATTTGCCATCCTTTCCAATGTTCCTTGGAGCTGTATTGATGGCATTCACATAATGGCAGAAGGTTTTGCATGATGATCTCTGCAGCAAAAGGGCCTCCTCGTTGTCTCCAATCTGGTCACTGGTCTCAAAATAGGCAACAGCTTTCTCTGTGGTAGGGAGAAAAACCAGAACCCGGTGAGAAGTCCTTCAGTACAACCAAGACTTACCCTACCCTAACCCATGGGAACCCTTGAACAACCTGCCAAGAGCGATTGCACAGTTTATGTATAGATTCCTTGCCTTGAAAACAGCACGTCGGTGGTGATCTCCACCTCTGCTACGTGGCTGTGGTCAGCAGATACACTGACGTACGACACGTGTAACATCAAGGAGCTGCACCAGTGTCTACCAATGGTTTCACTGTGATACCATCAGCTTTGATTTTTCACTTTCTCTGAGTAAGCGCTTACCCTCAGGCTAAGAATCTCAACCTGTCAACATTTTTTAAAGGAATAAGCAAGACTTAAATTGCTGTAACACAGGCCTACAGATAGATATCACCAGAAGACCAGTACAGTGGTTAGGACAGCTCTCAAACAGCTAGAAATCTACATTTTTCACTCCCTGAGCTTTCCCAACTCTTCTTCCAATATCAACTGCTGTTCTACTCCAACCTCCAGTCCGCTTCCTTTCCTGGGCAGGGAAACAGTTGTTTGAACATTCATCTATGAATATGTGACTAGAACCTAAAATGCTCTTACATTTCTGCAGATTCACACTTACTCTTTATGTAAAGTTCTGTACTTCTCATCTTCCACTCCATTTCTCATTCCCTTCAAACAATCTGGATTTTGCTAGGCAGGAACCAACGGCACCCTCGCTGAGCAGAATCCCACGACTGTATATAAGTAGTCATTTTGCCCTAATCTTTCATCTCCTTCTACCTCCAAATCACACACCAGCTTACCTATGAAATCCCAGATGAAGACATTCTTATGAAAAATGCGAGCTGATTTGAATCCATGGTGGAAGACCTGCTCCAGTGCTGCAACCAAGCCATTCTCCCCACACAACAGAATGGTAAGGCTCCCTCTCTGTGGGAAAGGGAGAGTCTGTGAGAACACCTTGTCCTGTTCATATGCCAACGGGCTTAAAATCTAAAGGTTAACAATCTCTACCAGTCAATTTCTGTTTATAACTATATTGACAACCTGCTGTAGACAACAGACAGGTAATGTTAAGTACCTCTTTCTCTGGCTTGTGGAAATGTTTCACGATATTGTTCACAGCTTCTCCAATTCCCTCTTGGATCTGTCCTGCATTTGGCTCTGTGAAACCACAGAAAAGACAATAGATGAAGATATCAACTTTAAAACATTCATCAAATTCTCACGATGACATAGCTTGAACTACAGGAATTATTCTGTATCTTCAACAAGAAAGAGTTCAGGGAGTCATTTGTCTCGAGTAAAACCAAGTCATAATTACAAGCAACCAAGGAGCAATCCCGGAATAGTAAAATAAATTGCCCTACTTAAAAATGCACAACCCGAGGGTCTGGCTTGATAAATATTTTATTTTAGCTAATCACATCTTGTTCATCACAGACTGCAGCAATCCTCTGATGAAGAGACATGGACTGGAAGGTTGTAGGCAAGCCGTTTTACTTGCTTCTATGCAATTCATGCCAGAAAACCCTGCACCTATGAATTCCTGATTTGAATCCACAATGAGCCACAAGAAGTAACTGCTTTAGATATGCGTCTAGTCATTGTACCAGCGTGAGGAAGTAGATGCAAGAGGATACTCCTTACCGATACTTCCAAGAGAAAGTAATCTTCAATATTAAAATGTATGCCCTATTCCTGCTTTGAATTGTTACGCTGTGTGCTTCTGCTACTGAATGATTCTATGCTTCCACCTGCTACTATCTCATCTTCTGCAAGTACTTCCAAAAAGTTATCTAGTCACTCACACACACAGAATCACAGAATCATAGAGGTTGAAAGAGATTTGGAGTTCATCTAGCCCAACTCCCTGCTAAAGCAGGTCCTGTAGAGTAGGTCGTACAGGAATGCGCAAGCAAACAACCTACTGCAATATGAGCACTTGGTATGAAAAGCAAACCTGACATCAAGACTGGCACCAATTTGTACTTCATCCAAACTAGAACAAGCAAAAAGTGTCTCTAAGTTTCAGAAAGTGTACACAGTTCACAGAAGATGGATTTTTGTGGAGAGAGTAAACGTGCAATTTTTATTTTCCCAAATCTATCACCATCACAAAGGAAAGCCATTGAATGATGAAGGGTGATGGAGGCCCAGGTGGTGCCCAAAAACATGCATTTGAGCACCGGCAGAGACCAATGTGGACTTGTGCCTAGATTGCAGTCAAGCATATCTGTGAGATTTGGACCACTGAATGGGGACTTAGTTGGGTTGTGCTGTGGGGCTGCTGGCAGCAGATCTTGGTGCCCATCCAACAGCATCATCAGCATTTCCCTGGCCCTGCCTGGCAACTGAGGCATGCAGGGTGCACTTACAGCAGCAGAGATGAGTGGTTTGGGAACGCAGCCCCCAGGGTGGCTGGCAGGGAGCAAGGGCTGGGAGGGTTTGCTACTAAGAGATTGGGGCACTGCTGCTGCCCACCTTAGGGACAGTAATGATGATGTCACCTACACAACCCATTTCCAATAGCCTACGTATGTCTGTGCCTTCCAATGGGCAAAGAAGCAGCTGAGTTGTGCTACATGCAGACCAAAATAATGAGTGAGGTCAGATGACGATTATCTTGTCTGCAGAACGCTCAGAAAATGGCCTGCAGGGTGAGCAGGGGCCTGCAGAGTTGGTAGTCATCGCTTTGGAACACGACTTCCCAGCTGAGGTCTGGGCTGCCTTTTTCCAAGGACACCCAGAAGACCTTGACCCTCTGCTCCAGTGGCTCCAAGAAGAGATCGTAAGGATCTTGATGATGAGTGATGGGAGGTGCTTGAGGGAACAGTGCACCATTGTGGGCTTCCTATGTATGTTAGGGCTCAACCAGGTGGCCTTATTGTGGGGGCTGCAGCTGTTCATCAAAGAGCTGACGATGCCTTTTGTGAGGGTGCTCATCACTACCATCACAGCCCTGTATGGCCTCAGAGCTCTGCAGGCAGCAGAACCACCAGGATGCTCATGCTGCAGGAGGACAGCCACCTCCAGCCCCATGGCCTCCCATCAGAAGCCTCTTGGGCTGTTCTACAAGCCCTGCATGCCCCAGTGCTGAAGAACTCCCCAGTGTCCTCAGTAGGGGTCCCAGACTTTAATTTTGATGATTATTCTATGGTTTCTTTCTGGATTTTCATATCTGTACAGATTTTCATGCCCTACAATTGTTACTCTGGAAGCATGGAATAATTCAGTATTATTTTACCTGCTCTAGCTGTGGTGTCCCTGTTCATTGCATGGGTGTTGGACCAGATGGCCTTTAGAGGTCCCTTCCAACTCTAAGGATTCTATGATTCTATGATTTTAGTATGTGATGATCTCTACAGTCTCTGGTAGGTCTGAGAAAGTATCTCCTGTAGCTCAAAAATTATTGGGCCTAAGTGTTCCCAGACCTAAGTAAACACTCTGCAAGGAAATCTGCTGTCCGCTCCTTCATGCAAGTGAAGAGCTGCAGTGATGATTTTTAGTTAATTTACTCTTGGAGGCTCATGTTTCCTTGCTTGACCTTTCAGCAATCATTTCATCTAATTTTACCAGAGCTGAACAGATTTATGTATATGATCCACAGTGTGCACTGTGCTCACCTGTACGCTGTAGTGGAGAATGCCTCTCGCAGCCCTTGCAGCCCTGTACCCTGTGTTGTAGCTGAGTGCTGCTATTCTCAAAAGCTCACGTGAGGGACATGAAGCTGATGTCTCCACACTCTCTGTGAAGATGGATCCTCTAGAGGACAGTTCACAGCACCTACAGCATTCTGAACTGACCCCCAGAGGTGCCTGTCTAATTGCTGACCGCAGAGAGCCAGGAAGCAAAGCAGCACCAGCTACTGCAGATTCTGCTGTTTCCCATTCCCCCATCCCATAACTATGCTCCAAGGACAGAGATATATTCTCTCTCAACTGTCAGAAGAGGAGAATGAAAGAGGCAACGTTCACCCCCACAAAGCAAGCTGCAGGCACAGAAATAGGAAAAACAGAAGCTCATGGCTATTCCTCTGCACCAAGCCTTGCTCCAGCAGCAGCTGTCCTGCTCACAGCTGTCCTGCCACTGCCCCTTCTCTAGAGCCCTGGGAGGAAGGACTGGACTTACTGGTGTTCTTTCCTGTGAGAGAAGTGATGCTCAGCCGCCGAGCTGTGGTAGGAGACTTCTGCTGGGGTGGAGTACGGCACTGCTTTCCCAGCTCCTCATCAGATGTGGAGGAGACCAGCTCTCCAATAAGGATTCGCTCCAAGCTGCCATCGTCAACGCCCTTTCCCAACCATCGCCCGCAGGGAAACCTGCCGAGTGCCCAGCAGAAACACAGGTCAGCCACATGAGTAGGTAGCTTTATCTCAAAGCCAGACAGCTAGCACCCATCAACACTGCTAGCAGGCAGGAAACACTGCAGCCAAGAGCTCTTCACAAACCAGAGCTCAGCAGGCAGTATCGTACTGCACCACAACTGAAAAGACCAAACCAGAGAACTACATCAGCTTTCATCCTTAAGGAAAGGGAAACATGCAAAGCTAGCATGAAAGCACTGGAAAACATGAAGTGCTATATACTTATTTAATGGGCCACATATAGCTCTCTACTGGGTTATTTTTCTGTTGCAGTCACACTGGCAGTCCTAGTGAACTCTACACACACATCCATGCTACCACTGCTTGTAGCTGTGTCCTCCTTCCTTCCCCTGTACTCTGCCCCCAACTCTAAGCTCTGGAGCTCACTCCTCTGAGGGGTAATTTTCCAAGTTCAATCTAGTTCAGTTTCTTCAATTTAGAAAAATTACTATCTGTTTAGCCAGATGTTTTGTAAAAGCAGTGGTGAGTTAGGAGATAATGTACATGCAAGAAGTATGTACTCAACAGAACATTAATCTGTTTCTCTGTTTGTTATACTACTTACAACATTTGAATGCTTTAAAAACAACAACGACAACTAAAATAAAACAAAAAAGCCCAGCTCCAAAAGCCCAAAGATTTGCCCTAAACTATCATTCCAGCTCTTGGGGTGTAAAGAGTTCATCTGTGCACAATATTACCATCCTACATTAAATCAAGAGATTTAATTATCAGATGTAAACATATGAATCACTTCAAAAGCATCCACACTGTCTCTCCTATCTCAGAGAGATGTAAAGAAAATCCTGCACTCAAGTCTCATTTAATATTTATCAGATTATTTGGCTTCAACTAGAGCTTCTGAAATGAGAGAGCCGGGGGTGGGGAGACCAACCCAGCTCTATCAGGTACCTAAATCAGCCCATGCTGCTCCACCATAGTTTTGCCCAACTGAAAAGATGAACGCCTTCTTGCTTTTTCTAGACTGATCAGTACGAATGTCAGACAAAGACAATTAGAACTTGTTGCTTACTTGTATGTGTGTCCTGTTATTTCGTTTCTGACCATGACACAATCAACCAGCCACTTGGCCAGCAGCCCTGAGTTGTCATGACCAATCTGAACAGTCGTCAGCTTTCCTAAATTCTGGCACTGAAACGAATAACAGTTTTTACGTCATTAAAAAAAAACAACAGACAACACCCCCACACACACCGCATGCACACATATGGTCCCCAATGTACGCTTTTCTTCGATCCCCATTGATTTAAACAGCAAGCATTTTCAACCAAACAGGCTGAACGTTTTGAAAAGCAGAATAAACTGTTTCATTGTAAGACAGGAGAAAATAAATACTGAAACAAGAACTGTTAAAAGGTTATGAAGAGACAACATTCTTTGCTGTGAGAACTCACTTTGAGTAATTCTGAGAAGTGCTAATTGCAAACATCTGAGCTAAGTTGATATAAAGGTGTGCCTTTGTGGAAGAAATAGACCTTCAGAAGAAACAGCTCCTCAAAACTGCATTTCAAGCACACTGACCTTTGCTTAAAAGGAATCACCCAACACTGACACAGTCTCTAAATCCTTCCTTATTTTCAAAAATCAGCTTGCTCATTGTTGAGCAAGACAAAAATCATTCTCATGAGACAGAATGAGGAAAAAAGAACTCTGAATTCCAGCACAGTATGTAATTGTAGGTGGGGCTGGCTGCAACGTCTATTAATGTCACCTAAACACTTCCCTTACAAGACCTTGGGTTTTGTTGTTACTGCCAAACAAGCAGCCTGGGCTGACGTTTCCCGCAGTGTATGGCTACCCAAGTTGCTATTTCTTACGAAAACTTCAGCCAAAAGAGTATTCCAGAAGAGTATCAGTATAGCCTGTCATTCTGCTTGTTAGAAATGTAGAGATCTTTACTACAAAATATTACGGTTTCAATAAGTCAGGCACTGAACCAGGAAAATAATTGTGTGAAAATTCACTTTTTATTTAAGAGTTTTTTGTTTGCTTGTGTTTGTTTGTGTTTTAATATTGTCGCTTAAGATCAGTCTGCACATGCTCAAAGGATGCAACTTTAGCAGGTTTTCCTACATAATCACTGCTTACTGGATATGGTACAGCCTGGAGCTACAGGTGCCTGACTGAGCCTTTCCTGCAGCCAGCAGCTGCTTTGGGGTGGCACCAAGCCAACCTATACTACATGGTGGGGGAGAAGGCAGAGGCTGAAGTACAGGCAAGTCAAATGCAAAGAAGTAAACACATTAAGCACTGAGAGAAGAGCCCAGGGAGAATGGCAGCTCTGCAGTTTTGTGGTGATAGTACCTAAAGCTGGGAAACTGAAGAGCACAGGGGTCAGACTGCGTGGTTGGAACGCATGTAGCAACGTTAGACAAGGAGTTGTACTGTAGCAGAAGGAGTGGAAATTTGGGACTAGCCAGAGGCTGGAAGGGACCAGGGTGGTGTTGAGTAGGAAGGCAGACTGAAAGAAGGGAAAGAAACTGGAAGGGAAATGAGAAGTTGTGAGTGAGTGAGTGAGTGAGGAAAAGGAAAATCTGGATAGCTGGCAAGGCTTGGAAGGGAATGAGATGAGGCAACAGAGTGACAGGGTGAGGAGTGGAGCTCTGGGCGGGGACGGGCAGCAGAGCAGCCTATGGTTAAAAGGTGGTACTTGCTCGAGGGGAACTTTCACTGAGCAGTGTGGGTGAGGAGCACACTATGTGCCCAATTCTGAGTTTCCAGCTACCTCGAAAACCTGGACAGAATCTGAAATGTTGTGTTCTCAAGACAATGAATCCTCAGCAAGCCTATGTTTACGTGGAAGTGTGTTTGAAAAGCAAAACGGAAAGAGAGTGCACTCACCTCAAATGTCATTTCAAGGAGGTTTTTAGGAATCTGCATGACCCCCGTGTCTCCGAGCTCTCCCGAAACACAAATCCACGGGTTGGATGTGGTTATTGCATTGCTCAGTTTTTTGATGGGGATTATCACTGCCCTGTAAGGGATCACTGAGGACAGAGAAGAAGGAAACATCAGCGTTGGCTTTTACTCCCCCTGTGGTAAATGCGGCCTATGGAGCAAAGCACGCCCTTCCCCTGAAGGTCAGCTCCCGCCTCGCGTCCCAGCAGTGCCGCAGCGCTGCCCGCCCACAGCCGGGGCCGCCTGGTGCCGCGCGGGGGTGCTGCAGGGCCGCGCTGAGGCGCCAGCCTGAGGGCGGGTGTGGGGACTCACATCCAATGTCTGCTCTCGTTGTTAGAGGAAAGGAAGGGAGGGGGAATCTTCGAGGCGTTCAAGGAGAGAGGGAGAGATTTATGCCATAGAGCGAAGCACAAAGCGCCTCGCATCTCCTCCTCCGAGACCTCTGTGTCTCTGTCAGCCTGCGGAGAGCGCTGGGTGTGCTTTTAGGGAATGGCGGAGAGAAGCATTAGGATGTAGAGGGCTTGCCAGGGAGGGAACATGAAAGAGACTACACAATGCAGAGAAGAAAGCCAGGTGCTGCGGCACAATTTGCTGATTACCCTCCTTTGTGAGGATGCTCTTATCCTGCACACTCCTACACAGCCTTGCTCTCCAGCTGGTTTCCCACAGCAACACCTATGAGCTGGCAGCAACAGCCAAGGGCTCCAGATAAGGGCTCGATCCCTCACACAGTGGCAACAGCAACACAGAGTCACAGAATGGCTTGGGTTGGAAGGGCCCTCAAAGCTCACCCAGCCCCAACCGCCTTCCATAGGCAGGGCTGCCCCCCAGCAGCTCAGGGTGCCCAGGGCCCCATCCAACCTGGCCCTGAGTGCCTCCAGAGATGGGTCACCACAGCTTCTCTGGGCAGCAGTGCCAGGGCCTCACCGCCCTCTGGGTAAAGAATTTCTTCCTGACATCTAACGTGATTCTCTCCTCTTAATTTAAAACCGTTCCCCCTTGTCCTATCACTATCAGACTGTGTAACAAGTCACCCCCCTCCTGCTTACAAACTCCCTTCAAGTACTGGAAGGCCGCAGTGAGGTCTCCTCTCACAAATCCCAACAGCAAGATATTTTTATTCAGGGGTAAAATAATTGATTCTCCAACTCACCAATTGTGGTGAAGACGCTTGTGAAGCAAAAGTAATCCACAGCATTGAGTGAGAGAAGGTGATACAGAAACTGCTCCCGTTCTTCCTCGCAGCGCAGGAAAGCGTAACGCTTGTAAAGTTTCCTGGTAGAAAAAGATACATTTCTGCGTTGTTGAAAAAGTACCAAAGCAAGAGCTGATCTACACAGCAGGTGTGAAAAGTGAGACTCCCCAGCTCATGCAGGTTGCCAGAAAACCATAGAGAGCGCTTACCCTCTGTGCTACAAAGTGCAGATGTAAACTAGTGCTACTCACAACCTGAGCCTACACAGAGCAGCCCAATGTAAGGCTCTTTCAGCTTTCCCATCTTCCAAGGGATGTATCTTCCCAGAACTGAATAGCCATGTCTAATAACTTAATCTTCCTTCTGCTTCATGCTCCAGCAGATGAAACCAAACAGAAGGCACCAGACCATCTAAAACCAAGCAGCAAGCTTGCTGCCACCCTTCCAGGTCTGCAAACCCAGCGCACATCACTGGTTGCCCAGAGCAGTGCAAAAGCCCACCAGTAATTAACCTGGTCCAGCTCCAGAGGCATGCAGCTCATCTTTAGCTGTTCACTCATTGGCAGATTGCAGTATTTGTTAGCTCCCAGCATAATCAAGCATGCAACTCATCACAGCACCACTTCTGCTAAGAACTGCATGCAGTAGTTGGGACATTTTCCTTACATAAGATTTATTTTTTTTTTTAGTAGATTGCTTTGAGAAAACAAAGTCAGGGAGCAGGCAGTGCTTGTGCTTGCAAAAGGAGACAGAGCTGGGAGTGCTGTGTGGCTGGGAGGGCTGGCCTCCGGCCCAGTCCTGCTGCAGCTGGGATGTGTGCCTGCTGGAGTCATAACACAGCACCGCTGTAAAAAAGGCTGCAGCTTCACTTGCACAAGACTGTAGCACTGTAAGGCTGTGAAGTGGCTTGGTTCAATTCACTGATCCTAAACTGAACCTATTTTTCCCGAACATTAGTTTACTATGCAAAGAAGTGGACTCCTGCCCTGCTGGGTGGGCAGAACCTCCTCCACAGCCCTTCAGTCCCTTCTGTCTGGAAACTACCACATCCAGACAAGGCACCAGGCTGTGCCCTGAGCCTGCAGGGCCCCTGGGCTCACCAGTAAGGAAGATGTGGAAAGAAAGCTGTGAGAATAAGAGCCAACTTACTTGGCAAGTGGCTGGTTGGAAAGCAGCTGCTTCAGGTGCTGAGACAAAAGCTTCTTCTCCAGTGAAAGCCTTATCCAGGCTCGGGCTCGCCCCACATCAGTCTTTATCTCACTCATGTTCTGAACATGTCTGAAATGGGTGGGAAAATAAGTAATAATGAATAATATAGTAATAATAATAATAACAACAATAATAGATGAATCATAAAAACCCTACATGTTTCAAATAGTAGCATCCAGTGTGATGTAGCAGCTGGACTGGAAAATGTTTCTTGATTTAAATGCTGCAGAACCAAATCCCATCCAATCCCTACATGTGCCAAGTACAACAGCAGGTTGTGCGGTTACTGCTAAGTATAAAAACCTATACTGAAAGCCATTTATAGAGGAGTGGTCCTGCAGAGCCCTGCCCCATGCAGCATGGCACCAAGACCCCCAGCAGCCCCTGGCTGGCCTGGGAACAACAGCAGGACCTCCTGGGCACAGCAAGTTCATTGCTAGTGCCCTACATCAGCTGCTCTGTGTCCCAACACCTGCCTAGCCAAGACGTCTCTACAGACGCTGCTCCCAATTGAAAAGGGGAATTAAAACCTAACTCAACACAAATAACCATCATCCACCTCTGAGACCCATTTATGTAACAGTGGGTGCTGACACAAATGGGTATGTTGTCTGTGAGGGCAGAGGACAGTACATATCTTAGACTTTCTCCAAACCACAGTCTAGTCTGAAGGCTCTGACAAACCAAATGGGAAGTCCAAGGAAAAGGAGGGTTATTAGAGAAAACCAGTGACAGGCAGAATCACCTTTTCAGGGACATGTGAGGCCCTCATGTAAGCGGTAACCTGCATGCCACGTGCTTGGTTTGTAGGAAAGCAGAACTGTGCCACTGGGGCTTTTCTTTTCTACAGATTTGTCTTTCTTTTTTTAAACTTCCCATTTTTCAGGTTGGAGAATGCCAGAAACTCCGGTTTGAGAACACAAGGAGCTTTAGAAGAGGAAGAGAACTGCCATGGCAGATTGAAGCTGTTTCCAAAAACCCCCCGTTTAGTTAAATAAATAGCAAGAAAAATGAGTAACAGTTCCTAGCAGGGGAAAAGAAAGGGCTACAATTTCTTAATTTACACGCAGTTTGCATGTTAAGTGCATAGGCAGTTCAGCCCTCCCAACCTTTGTGGTATGCTCCACACGCCATCAGCCGAATCCTTGTTGCCATCATCCTTTACTGCCCCCCGTGCGTTGCTGAGTGTTAGGAAATGTGGCAATATTTACTCCAAAGAAAATCCAACAAAGTCATGCTGTGGCTGTTGCTTTCAATGTTGACTAGTCTAGTCTCACCGTCTCGTGTTTTTTTCCCATCTGTTATATCTCTGCGTTATATTTAGACCCTGCATTATTGGAGAAAACCACTCCCTTGTTTATAGAGCTGCTAATGTGACAGGACTAGGGCTTTAGGAGCAATCTGCGACGTACAACTTATTGCTGTCCATAAATACGTGTTTGCTCTGAACAAGTGAAGTGGATACCAGACATAGCAGCGCTCGGTGCTGTTCCCTGCTAGGCTAACCTACTCGAATTCTCAAAACAGATCAGCACCACAGGCAATCCCTGTGGAGGTGTCCGCATCGTGCTGCTCTGTGTCCTACGTGCACTTCAGTAATATGTGGTTTATAGGAGTAATGCGAGCTTGACAGTGGTAAAACCTAGGTTAGTTAGAAGGGCACAGTACACCCACATACAAGTCCTTGCTCTTTGTAAGCAAGCTCACGAGCCTCCGTCTTTCAGCAGTGATGCCTCACAGCTGAATCACCGCAGAGATCCTTGCTCCTGGCTCTGGAAAGCCCTCTGTGACACAGCCTCTTCTTGGCTCGGAGTGGGGCAGCCAGCATTAGAGCTGGCAGCCCAGGCTGCTGGGCACATCAGAGACAGGACGTGCACTCCACTCCGCTACACAGCACTGAGACGCTCTCTTCAGACATTTCTTGTCTTTTGAGATGGGAAGATCAAAGCACAGACCATCTCCCTCCCCACTCCCTTCAGCTTGGCTTAAATTACATCTAATATGAAATGCTAAGTTATTTTACGTTAAGTAGATTCAAATACAGATGGACTAAACCGTATTCCATGCATGCACTATGTCTCCTCATTACTTGTTTCTGGTTGAGACCAGATTGGCATAAACTGTGCATTTGGGAAAAATGCAGGTTGGCAGAAACATTAAAAAGATTCAGTGATCAGTCTTGGTGTCAGCAGAAGCAGAGTGTAACAGAACAGAACATTCAGGAGCTCAGATTTATTTCATTCTCACTGGTGAGAGTCAGAACAGCTCTATTTTTATCAGTGACCTCAGTGTAAGCCCGGTATGCTCACCACTGCACAAACTCTTTTTGTCAGAGAACTGAACAGCAATTTCAGTGCAACTCCCCAGGTTGAAACTTGCTTTTTAATCCCATTAGCAACAAAGAAAAATCTCTTTTCCCTGCCAAATGTAAGCCTGGGGTACGGTGAGACAAACTCTCTGCAAGTAACTGTGCTGCCAGAAAAGGTTACAGCTGCTCAGCATCACCACACCACTGAGGATGGCACGATGCTCCCGATCCTCTTGCAGTCAGAAGTGAGCTGTATTAGCTGGTGCCACAAAGGTCTTTGACAGCGCAGGCTGTTGAGGCTGCAGCAGGTCACACAGCACCCCTGTGCATGCAGTGCACCCTCAGCTGGATGCTCCCCGAGGAGGGGAGGCACAACAAGACCCCAGAACTGATCATGGGAAACGACCTGGCTGATGTAAATAGCGCCCAGCTGGGCCAAAAGTCTGGGGTCATGCAAGAGGCAAAATAGATGTCTTGAGCATTTTCTGCACCGCATCTGAGATGGATGGATTTGCGAGGGAGGCAGAGGACACACATGACATTACCTATAGCATGGACTCATCACACGTTCAGAAGTGTGACTGTGATTCAGCCCTTCCGTTTAAGTTGTTTACACAACCTTGCATGAGCCATCAAAAACAAGCTGTGCTTAAGGCAGTGCAAATCCTCTCGCCATCCGTTCAGTTAGCACTGCAGCTCCAGCAATTTAGCAATTACCCATCCTTCTAACTTCAGCATAAACCCATGTGTGCAAACAAATATCTTTCCAAGCAGGAGACGGCACGCCATGAGATTCTGCATGACCAATTCAACTCACCACCTATCTAGCATTATAAGCATATATGTCTGTGTACAACCTCAAGTACTCAAGATACTCAAAACACAGTGTTCTGCTTCTGTACATCTCTTCTGAAAACATGGGCACCCCTGCCCATGGCAAGGGGTTGGAACTGGATGACCTGTAAGGTCTCTTCCAACCCAAGCCATTCTGTGATTTTATGATTCTCTGAAAAGCAGTGGAAACAGTGCTCAAGCAGCAGAGCTCAGGTTTGTGCTGGACTTCCATTAGTGAGCTCGGCAAGTATGTGGAAGACAAAACACACACGCAGCAGTGAGTGCTGCTGGAAGTGCCTTCTTTTTACATGGAAGAAGGATGAGGCATTACAAGAAACAACGCTTATGTTTTCTCATGCTTTAAATTGCTAGCAGCTCTTTACAGACGAGCATTATAGCATTACTCCTGCCCTCTTTTCTATGGCACTTCTACCCCACTGAAGTACTCAGTTGTGGCAAATGAAGTGTCAGAACAGTGGCATGACCTGGCTTGATCATGGAGATGCCCTCAAGAACAACTGTCTGGTGCTATCACATCAGCCTCCATCCTTCTTACTCCGCTATCCTTCAGGATTTTGAACAATGCTTCACAATAAGTTCTCCATAGCCGGGCTGTTGTGTCCTACAGAGTACCTGCCCTTACTTCACATTCCGAGCTCACCCGCTAGGCTTGTGCACAGTCCTAATGTCGTGCATTTATTAATATTTGTCATAAAATGCTAATTGAAAAGAAGGAACATTCCTCAACAACTGCAGGAGAATTTGTCTGTCCCTTGCATCATCTATCAACTGTACGTGGTTGGTCAATAGTTTAAAACAAACATAAAGAAATGAAGTACCAAAGAATTCAACATATCTGTTATTATCTCTACTGCTATAAATACCCCTAGAGAAGACAAAACCAGAAGCCCAGGAGAACTTGCACATTTTTCATTGCCTTTTACTCAAAACACACACAGAAGTTTTGTAAATCAGAAAGGCAACTCTAAATTTGAATGCAGGCTGAAGAGAATGTTTAATTCTATCTATCCTTTGTAAAACCAAAGCTAGTGAGGGTCTCTACATTATGCTACAGAATTAAGATCACGATTTAGAACAATCAAACTGCGTACCTCATATCTTGTATCAGGGAAACCCTCAAAGTGGGCAAAGTAATTCCTGTATCAGACTTCCGTCTTTCTGTTCCAACAGCAACTACAGTGGAGAAAATATGTGAAATTAATACAGAGTTACAGGAACGGTCTGCAATGCACTTGTTTAATATAAAGCTGAAAACAATCCTAAGTCACTGGCAACTGCATTGTCTCTGTGCATTATCACTGACACTATCCTAGAAAAGTATGTAGAAGCAAAAAGACATTACCTATGTCCTTCCTAACTCCAGCACTAAAGCTGGGGACACAAAAGCTTATTTTTACTGTATGTGAAATACATCAACGCAAATCTATACAGGGATGGCTTTTATTAGTAGTATGTTTTAATGGAAAACTCACAACTGAGAAGGATGTGATAAAATTAAGCTACAGTTGCACACTAGATGTTAAGAATGCCATGCATTTATGTGCTCCACTCCTCTGATCAAACCGCTTTGTGGTGAGACGTTTTGCTCTCAGGAATTTGTGCCTGCCAGTCAGATTGCTTAGTGCATTACTCACTGAAGCTTATTAAAAACTCTTAGTGAGTGAGGCTAGTTTATCCATCGATGTGTCTTTAAGGACTGATCACAGAAGTTCCCCTCTGCAGGACATGAAGGATTTCAGTCCTTGGAAGATGACCCATGAAGTTCAGAGACCTTTACTACAATGTGCTGCAGCAGCCATGGGACTGGGAGACCTCAAGGTCATCAGAAAACCATCTTCTCTCACAACACAGAAGTAATTTGGTGATTGTAAAAGGCCAAAACGAAGCGTAAACCAGGTGCCTAGATTAGTGGATGGAGATTAATTACATAGCTTCTGAACTGTACCATCCACCAAAGATATATTGAACACGGAGTTACTCACACTGCGATTTGAGAGATAGATTATTCTCAGTGAAAGAAAAATGTCAGCTGTCTGGGCTGTATCTCCAAGGCTTCAGCTATTTCAGTAATCATCTTCTATAAAAGCACCGCTTCTCACATCTTACTCAATGATGGATAATAGGGAATGGAGGTAGTGAGCAGGCATTGAATGATTTTCAGACGGCGATAGTAAGTATCCTCATTTCCCTCCAACAACATCAATCTGTTTTGTCCAGACATCAAGACAGCTTCATAATGATTATGAAAGGCCTCAAAATGTAAGTATGGTATTAGCAAGCAAGTACACTGAAAATCTCACATGGACTTCATGTGGTTGCACTCTTCCTCGCAGGCCCGAGTTCACTCGCTGTGATGGACCCATCAGAGGGTGAATTGCTGGGTACTCACCTGGGGACTCTGCACTATGTTCTTGCTTTTCTTCTCTCTCCTGGTACTGAAGTAAATGGGACCACAAAGCAGATTTCCCCTGAAAATTGAAAATGAAGTAGCTGGAAATAAAATGGCTAGTAGAAAAGATTCCAATAAATGCAACTAAATAATGGGATGGCATTTCAGTGCACCTCGAGTTCAGCAGTGACAGTCGTTACATTTCTCTTGGGCCATAAGGCCTCAGGAAGAGGATGGGATGGTCACACTGACCTGGCAGTCACATCGCCTGCCTACCTTGTTTGTTTGTTCTCTCTCGGCTTTAGCTTCTGAAGGTCAAAAGAAAAGAAACCAAACATCTATTTGACAATACCACTGCAATTTCCAGTGCTGCTTTGCCAAAAGAAACCCCCTCGGAGAACAGGAACCAATGAGACTGAGCCCAGGGATATCTTTATGCTGAAATGACACTACTAACTAGCAGCTTGGAAGGTACAGGGGACATTCAGTATTTGCTCAAGTGTCGTACAAACAGAGTCCTGAGTTTCTAATTACCAACCTGCTTGACCTGCAGACCATGACTCCAGATTCTTTCTAGCAGATCACAGAGACTAGCAATCAATGTATTTTCCTCTAGTCCTGTAATATTGGCTTCTCCATGTCCCAGCTCAACTGCTTCGTGGCCCATTTTCTCTACCAGCATACGTTTAGTCTAAGAAATAAAGACAACAACAACAACAACAACAACAATAATAGTAAAAATTCTAAAAGGCTTATAAAAATGTTATTTACAAGGGACAGAATTTATAAATTACTTTACTAAAACATTCTTGCAGAAGGCAATATAGAGACGATTGCTAATGGCCTGGCTTGAGAAACATCTCTTTTACAGAGACTGTGAATTGAGAAAGAATAATTAAAACAATACATTTGTGTTATTAATCCATTTTGCCCTGTTTCTATCCCTTTTATCTGTTGTCCTGTTCCTTTGTTGTTGATTTATTACTGGCCACTATCAGACAGAATACAGAGCTATATATTTTCACACTTATTTAGTACCTGCTGTTGTTCTTGTAACAGGTAACAAAGCTTAAAACTCAGGTAATGCATTGTACCACCAACTGTGACTGACACAAAGAAATTCTATTTCAGTGGATATGTAAGCTTCTTTAATATTAGAAACTGGTATACTAGGTTAGCTCTGCAGAAATAACATGCACAATTTGCACACGTTGAACACAACCCTTTTGACATAGGGTCTCAATCTCATTATGTTTAGGCTGCCTTTAAATATGAACAATTAAAGGAAATCCTCCCTAAGATGTCTGATCATCCTGATTCTCCTTCCTGTCCTTTTTACTCTTTCCATTGACTCTGACTGCATAAACAGAAGAGTGATAACACATTTTTTTTTCTTTTTTTAGCAGATGAAAAATATATAACACAAAGGAATATCCACCTTGCAAACAGCCTGTTAAACCAACAGACCAACGCTGTTCCAGCTGTGAAGGACTTTCAGAATACAACCTGCAGATGCTATTTACATTCAGCATGAGCAACTGGAGAGCAGTGAGAGAGCAGAGAGAGAGGGGAGGATGTACCTTCATGCGACATTCCTTCAGCAGCCCTTCCACAAATTTCGAGTTGGTCTGAGCAATCACAGCTGGAGAGAGGTCCGAGAGTTTGGGCTGCCTCAAATTTTTTCCTAAACTCCTCGCCTCCTGCATATATTTCTAAAAATAAAGAGAATAATTTTAGATATTACCAGTTGGAGAGATTCTCCTCATCCTAATCCTAGGCAAGCAGATGCTGGTGAAAGGGAATGAGCTACTGTTAATCTAGTAACAACAACATGATTTGTCTGATGGTTAAGTATTGGGCTGGAGAAGTGACAACAGGAAAAGCAAGGTATTTTCCAGTGTAGGACTGAAACAATCAGTGTTGGCTGGTGACCTGTGCTGTTAGCCTCTAGCACAAAGTTAGCCACACCAAGTGTATAGAAGTGTGATACCTTCATCCAGCAACAAAGCCAAAGTACCGAGCAAAATGTCTTTCTATTGTTATTTGATCTTCACTAATAAGTAAGTTAAAAGCCATTTGTTAATTTGTTGGCTAGACTGTACATGAATGGAAGAAAACCTTTGAAAAGAAATTACAAGAAGCAGAAATGAACCTAGTCAAGGAGAAAAATCTTATCCCATTACTTTGCATTTGGATAGTTCACGTGGGAAAAATTAGGCTTGATTTTATTCTCAATTAACTTCTTAATTACAACTGAAGCTCATTTTAAGTAAAACTGACATTTAGCAACATTCTTGTTTTTACTGTGGGGGTAGTAATGGAGAAGTGTGGACAAAAAATGTCATGCTCTTTATAATAAGATCCAAGCTATAACTACAGACTTTTAAACCTTTTTGCTCCGCTGCCTTGTTGTTCTGGAGTTGAGTTTCGTTTGTTTGCTTGTTGAACAAAAAAACCCAAGCCCATCAAGAAGGGTCATCTCGCCCTACCATCAGTGAGAAGACCACACGCTGAGCAAAGCTAAGAAGTTGGCCACAGTTAGGTGTGCAAGTGGAAAGTTCATCAAAAGGTCATCTGAACACTACCAATAGTTTCTGTTAATAAAACAATAGGATGTTGCCAAATAAAACAGTCTTGAAACATTGTGCTCAAAGCCTGATGTTGAAATGCTCGATTTTTGTGCAAGACCTGTGAATTTCCAAATGTATGCTTTTATCACATTAATGCTGCCTCTCTGGGGAAATGGTGGCTGACAACAACCATTCATTAACAGGTCAGACAAGAAAGTAGGGTTCTATCACAGAAGTTGTGATCAACTAGTTAGTAAGTGCTCAGCTAAATAATTACAGTTCCACTGACTTAGGACTTAGAAATAGTTGAAGAGCTATATGGGAATAAAAATCACAGCTGATGAAAGCACGTTGTTCAGCAAGCAATCTCACAAGTGACTTCCATCTAATTCAGTGCAAAAATTAGCAGTGAGAACAGTGAAAAAGTAATACAGGGAGTAGGTAAATAGGAAATCTAGTGTTTCTTTCTAAGGGCAAAGGGATAAATAAAACACAAAGTGCGGTTATAGTCTGAAGAGTACAAAAAAAAGAAGATAGCCTTATTTTATTCATAGAAGGTCTTGTTATTAAACAAAAAATAAATAAACCTTCATGAGTTCAACAAAAGAATGAATATGGGATGAGAGGACCAACAGAATGCTCTCTGCCTGTTCAACACACACCACCACCTTCCTCCATGTTGGGATGTGAAGACTCAGCAGTCAAAACAATGCTTTTTGGATTTGACATCCTAAGCTGAATTGCCAGCTGAGCAACACAGGCAAAAAGGAAGCAAAGCAAAATCCTCATCTTTCGCTCTCAGAACTGTCATGTTTGCCAAGGAGCTGGCAAGCATGGAAGCCAAGAGCTGTTTCCCAGCTACTTTTCTGATTATAACCACACTTCCAAGCACTACGGGGATGTGATCCTACTCTACGAGAAAGGGAGAGGTTTGCGATGCAGCACAGACAGTGGTTCCTTACGCTACAACCTCAAATGCAGCTTTCAACAAGAGAAACTAAAACGTACCAGGCAGCATTCAGAGAAGGATTTTTTAGGAGGCCGTGCAGGAGGGGGTGGCCCCTGGTCCCACTCCCAGAAGGCCATTGAGTTCTGGCGAAGCAAAAGCTCCTCCGAGGGCTAAGAGGAGACAGATGCCCCGATGGCAGAATAGCCAGGAAGAGAAACAAAGCAAAAGAAGCATGCATATGATCCACAGCCGAAAAGAAGAAAGTAAATACATGACAAAGTACTGAAAAGGCTCTGCTGAGATAAACTCACAAGGCAAAATTTCAAATATACTTGCAAAGTCATCCTAGCAGAAATGACAACAAACATCCACGTATGCTGTTTTGCTGTGTTCCCATGAAACACCACAGCAAGCTGCGATTTAGGAGTCAGTCGTTATTTGAGTTCTACAGTGCAAATGCCAACACTGGTCAGCATTATTCAGCAAGCCTTACTGCAAAACAGCATGAATGTTTTATTTTTGCTAGTGACAGACGAAAGGAGGACATGGGTATCAGTGGAAAAACATGGCAGAAAATACTTAATGAATGACAAGAAACTGAAGAGATGGGACAGAAATGCATGCATGACATTTACAAGATGTGTGTGGGAGTTCCCAAGCTTCAGGCCCAAAAAGGACCCTGAAGTCTTAACCTTTCAAACAGGCTTACTCCTGTCAGTAACCCACGTAAAGACTAAAAAAAAAAAAAAAAGAAAAAATCCTTGAAAAAAGAAAAAAAAAAAAAAAGAAGAGTCCTGCTTCACTCACTGACATTTATTCAGGAACTTGGCTTTTCCAGAGACCTTCACCCTGGGCAGAGCTCACAGCTGCACCAAGGCAGGCATCAGAGCTCTGCTCTCCATGTGCAGTTACACAACAGGGGTCTATATCAGCAAATAGGCCATTTTCCTGATGACAAAGGGACTGTTTTATTCCAAAATAACAGAAGCTTGTCACCTGCGTTGTGTGCTTTGAAGCTGTACAGCACGTACAAACATTGGCAATGAGCAGCGCTTGAATGGCAAGAGACCTACACAAATCTTAGGGTAGCAATAACGCTGCCTGAAGCAGCAAGGGTCCCTTTGCCCAAACGTTACCTTGGGATGAACACCTTGTGCCTTTTGCAGATGCCACCTACCTCCCTCAAGTCATTGTCCAGCCCGATGTGTTCCGAATGCTGCCGGAGGCGGTCTTTCCTCCGCTGTGTGGTGGCACTGCGACTGGCCCAGCGGCTGGGAAGTCAGAGAGAGAGGAGACGTGAGTGGAACAAGTGGGAAGAGAGAGCCGCTTCTCCCACAGGGGGAGAAGAGACAGTGCAAACTTGGATGCTGCGATGGACGTTGGCGCAAGCTGGTGTCCCCAGTCCCTTTGGGAAACTACAGGGTGGGTGACGGGCCACCGCTCAACCCAGTGACCTGCTGGAGACCTGCCTGCTGTCTGCTAGCTTGCTGATAGTTGACTGCAAGTGGAACATCCCCCACCACAGATTCCCCTTGCAGCACTGGTGCCAACACTAGGGAAATAGCTGTTTAGTCCCCAGCAATGCCCTTTCTTGTTGTATTTGCTAAGATTTGACAGAAGTGGTGTCTGTGTGAACAAACAAAATACAAATATTTTGAGTAACAGCTTCTAAAATGTTTCTTCTCTTGTGAGGTTTCTGTGGTACTTCCACAGCAGGAAATAATCCAGAGAACCTTGTCACCGTGATCGTAAAGATGAGAGGGAATGGCCTCAAGATGCACCAAGGAAGGTTCAGGTTGAGTATTAGGAACAACTGGTCAGGAAGAGTGGTGCTGCGGTGGCACAGGCTGCCCAGGGAGGTGGTGCAGTCACCATCCCTGGAGGTCTTCCAGAACCGTGTGGATGTGGCACTGAGGGATGTGGTCAGTGGGCATGGTGGGGATGGGCAGATGGCTGGACTAGGTGAGCTCAGAGGTCTTTTCCAACCTTAGTGATTCTATGACTCCGTGATTCCACTATGACAGTGGGAGCACCTATGTCTAAAGGATTTAAGGAGAACTGACATTCTTGGTATTAATCATATTGCTGCCTTCACTGTGTCTGTTTTTTTTTTTTTTTTAATCAGATTTCTAAATAGTGCACAAAAATTCTATTTTTGCTATGTCTTAGTTTATGTCCAATTCAATTTCTTTTCTTCTCATCTTAAGCTGTTGATTAAAGCAGGCACTTGGTAACCAGGTTATAAACTGAGCAACCTTAGAATTCCCAAATGTCCGAGCTTCCTTATGCCAGACAATGTAGCAAAAAACAAGACAACACGGTGCCAATGAATTTACAATCTCAAGGGATTGCTAGGTTTCTAATAATATCACAGCGTTCTGTCAAATCCTTGAAGCAAAAATGTTCAACTAGTGCAGAAAATAAATAAGTTAATACATTATTTATAGATGAAAACCAAAATAACGTGATATAACCTATCAAGCATTAAAAATAAGCACACGAATGCTATGTCTTCAGAATAATGACTGTGGCTGCATTTATTAAAATAAAATATATTTTCAAATATAGTGAAAATAATAACAGCCTTTAAGCCTTTTGGTCTGCTCACAAAGACCCTCTGCCTCTGCCCTGTGCTCAGAAGTTTCAGAGAGAAAAACAGCACATACTCATGGAGCCTGTCCACACAGGTGGATATCTGCAGGAACAGGAGTCACCAGACACCAAATCCACCCATTTCCATGTGCATCCCAAATAAGAGTATATACAAGAAGGATCTGAGAGCTGAACTTCCCAGGCAAGGCTTCTGTCTGGCAACAGATATATGGGTATAAGCCTGGAGGAAGAAGCCCTTGCCTGGAGTGGGACTTGGGCTGTGACATGGCTGACAAGGCTCTGGAGGCACCGCAGAGCAACCCGGCCCGTGGGAAGTCCAGGCATGACCCCTGGTCATCTGAGCCCTGCTGCTTCCAAAGAACAAGGCATGTGCCTAACTATCCCCACCAATTGCTCTAGTGAGGCCATCAAAGACCACATTTTGCCTGACTGGGTCAAAAAAGCTTAAAAAATAAAAGTCATAGAAACTGGCATTTTTATGGTCAGAAATAAAATGTCTTCCCACCTTCCAAATGCCATCAAGAAAACAAGTAAAGAGTAAGAAATAAACATCTGGGTCTGCACGTAATTATGGCTCAGCACTTCACCAACCCGTATGACAAGGAATTTATTTTTAGAGCCCTGTAGCCTCAAGTCTCTGGTAACTAAATAGGTGTCTGAACAGGAGACATGTATACCTCCTCAGAGGAGTGCATCAGTGACGTAAGTGTCTTTTCACCTCCTCAGGAATCTTAAAAATATACAGCCTATGACTTTCATTAATCATCACCTTTTTGCAAAAGCAACACCCAACGCCTTATGAGATGACTGAGAAAGGAAGAAAACTGCTTTATGTTCATCTCGGCAAGTTGAAATGTAACAAAAACTCAACACCCAGAAACAGAGGATGGCAGACGCAGAATTAACTTTGTTAACCTGGCTCTGGATGCCTTCCATTTAATGTAAGGTAATACCACACTTACATTTCAGATAATAGAATGTCAATAATACACTTGAAATTTATGTTATAAATCATATATCATCTATATCGTATTCTGCTCTGATTCATCTTATGCATTCTGATTTGATCCCTTTCCACCTGCTTCGCTGCCGTTATTGAAAGATTTAAGAACTGCTGCAAGCGTCCTTTGAGAGAACGCATCTCACTGAAGGTGAAGGCAGAATAAAACCTACAGAATAATTACAAGTCATACACCATCCTTAAAGCATTTTCTGTTAATTCCTGCTGGCTGGGAGAGCGCACAGAGCAGTCTCCAGATTATTAGTCAGAACTGTTTGAACATTTTCAGCACACAAGCGGAAAGACCATTAGCCCTTTATGAAGAAGTGATGGCTGCTCATTAGGTGGAACAATGACACGTATGGCGAGCTGCATGTCTCCGTGTCCCCAAGCACCAGGTGAGGGAAGGGAAGCTACCGGGCACAGAGTGAGGTCTGTGCACTCGGATGCTGCTCTGAATCTCTCTGGGAGATTTGGTGAAGATCTAACAGCAGATAAGCAGCACTAAGCGGCTAAATCTTTTAAAGCCTTTTCTTGACTGGGCCACACAGAATTTTCCCGAAATAATGCTTAAATATCAAAAGAACCACTCGCTCTGCCCCTCATCAGCAGAGATCACATTTTAAATTACTCCTCCTCACCCTTCAGCCACTCCAAGTACTTCTGAAAGGAAGCCCTCACCACCTCCTCTGGGGCTGCGGAAATCCCATTTGAGATATTTCAGTTATTCCCCACAGCAGAGGTGTTGCTCCAAGCACAATGGGGACAAAGAAGCCACTGCCTACATGGAGCAGGGAGAGAAAGCTCTTTTTGGCAGTCTGTCCTCATCTCCTGATGCCCGTATCCAGAGAGAAACACACTTCACCTCTGGGGACTGTGAAAAAGGAGTGCTGTTTCAGAAGAGGGACGTGAGAAGACTGCGTGCTGTTTAATATAGAGAAATAAAACAAAAGGCTCTTCAACATGAGGTGCCTTCAATATGAAGGCTGTAAGGTCAACAGTGAAATCAGTATTGTTTGATGCCAAATTAGATCCAACAAGCATAGGAGCAGGTTTGCAAGGGGTGGAGGAACTGTAAAGATGGCACTTGTAAAATGTAACACTTAACCTGTGATGCTTGATTTCTGTAATAAAATGGAAATACAGTCAGCATCAAAGTGGAACTGTCAGAAACCAGTCTAGCAAAACAGCAGCCTGGACGTGCTGAGCTGCAACCATGTGTTTATTTCTCCATCTCCTGCTACCCCTTGCCCCCCTCATTCTAAAGGCTGTCTTGGCACATTATGTGAGAAGAAGTGATTGCGAAGGGTGGCACCCACACCACCATCCCCTGCAAGCAACAGTGGGAACAGTCAGCCAGGGTCACCCTCAGACCTGATCGGCCACTGCCCAAAGTGTACGTTGGTTGCAAACTTGAGACAGCAACGCTGCCCAGGGGAGAGGCACAGTAAGGAGATGAGAGGTAGAAGGTTTGGCGCACATATTTCCCTGTAAACTTTAGGTCTGCATAGTTATCATAAAATGATACATGAACTGAAAGAAGTTAATCATTCTTTTACTGCCTCACACAGGTTGAGCCAAGGAGCAGCATGAGAAAGGCTCACCTGTTCGGTTCTAAGTACCCACAGCACATCATTCCTATTTCACAAACTGTTATTAAGCACAGATTGTCAAAGCCATTCACATTTTGTTCTCAGAAATGAATGCATTTTAAAAAAGCAGTTAGCATTTCCATTGCACCTGTCGGTGGTTTGCTCCGTTAGGTTACCTAATGTACAGTAGCCACTTGTTACAGATTTTCAGACTTAAAAGTTGAGCTTTTACTACTCGCCAGCTTTAAATAACATCAGTGTTGTGTGTGGATGGCTCAGTGCTGACTCATGTCTTACTCTTTGAGATGCACTGCAGAGATGCTACTCTCTACCACTTGACAGTGCAATTGTCTGGCTTGACTTAAGAAAAATAAAAGCTTCATTAGTGACTCCCAGCCTTAAAACAGCACCCAACATGTAGGGAGGTAGAAAAAGCATGTACAATACAGAACACTCGCTGCAAGACACACAGATCATTTGTCATGCAAAAAATAACTTAGTTAAAGCCTGAATGAATTCTACCATCGCACAGAGATTCAGCAAAGTTGAATGGGCTGCACCCATACAAGTCACACCATTGCCTGGATCTCAGTGATGGACCTATCAGAAGAAGGGTGGCCAGCAGGGGCAGGGAGGTGATTGTCCCTCTCTACTCTGCCCTTGTGAGGCCCCATCTGGACTACTGCGTCCAAGTCTGGAGCCCCCAGTAGAAGAAAGACAGGGAGCTGTCCAGAGGAAAGTCACAAAGATGATCAGAGAGCTGGAGCACCTCTTCTATGAAGACAGACTGAGGGAGCTGGGCTTGTTCAGCCTGGAGAAGAGAAGGCTGCAGGGTGACCTCATTGCAGCCTTTCAGTACCTGAAGGGAGCCTACAAACAGGAGGGGAGTCAACTCTTTGAAAAGGTAGATAACAGCAGGACAAGGGGGAACGGTTTTAAGTTGAAGGAGGGAAGATTTAGGTTGGATGTCAGGGGGAAGCTCTTTACCAAGAGACTGGTGAGGTGCTGGAATGGGCTGCCCAGAGAGGGTGTGGATGTCCTGTCCCTGGAGCTGTACAAGGCCAGGTTGGATGGGGCCCTGGGCAGCCTGCTCTAGTATTAAATGTGGAGGTTGGTGGCCCCGCCTGTGGTGGGGGATTGGAGCTTCATGATGCTTGAGGTCTCTTCCAACCCGGGCCATTCTGTGATTCTGTAGTACATTACTAATGCATGGTTTTTACAGATAAATACTAACACAGCCATGAGTTAAGCAAAACACGGCACAGGAACAAAAACCTGGACAAAGCAATCATATATTCTGAAATCTGTGTTATGGATAAGTATATCATATCACATAACTAACTCTTGAGGTTAGGAGGCCAACTCCAGAGGGATTTCTGCTTGAAGACTTGTGTTGCGTCATCTTTTGAGGGTTGCTGCAGGTAACAAGGGACACAGAGGACAGATAAAAGCACCAAGTTCACAGGATGCCAGAGAACAAAGGGAAAGGATTCAGAAGAGGAATGTGGCCAAGAAAGGGAAAATGCACTGGGCATGGATAAAGACAACAGAAAAAAATGAACTAAAATGAAGAGGAAGGCCAAAAAAAAGAGGATAATTTAAGACATTTTGTAATACTGTAACAAAGCAAAACCTTCACTAAAAAGAAAGAAGGAAAGAAGGAAAGAAGGAGAAAAGGAGAAAAGGAGAAAAGGAGAAAAGGAGAAAAGGAGAAAAGGAGAGAAAGAGAGAAAGAGAGAAAGAGAGAAAGAGAGAGAAAGAGAGAAAGAGAGAAAGAGAGAAAGAGAGAAAGAGAGAAAGAGAGAAAGAGAGAAAGAGAGAAAGAGAGAAAGAGAGAAAGAGAGAAAGAAAGAAAGAAAGAAAGAAAGAAAGAAAGAAAGAAAGAAAGAAAGAAAGAAAGAAATTCAGGAAAAAATCATTTCAGTTGCTCTCTATGGGCATTTGCTACAAATTGCCAGAATGCTAATATACTCCCATGCTTGACATGCAATCAGTGTTTTCCTCTGCAATATTTAATCTCATTTATCAAGCTTCTTAGTACAAATTAAGTTACAATGTAATCAATTAGATTGAAAACACAGCTTGCTTCATTGTTCTAATTCTGCACTGTAAGCATATACACCATAATTTAACAATTAGCTAATCAAAAACCATGAAGTGTTTACTCCGCTTGCCTTTTTGTCATTCAAATTCCTTTCCTGAATCGTTGCAAATGTATCAGCCAGTGGAGTACCAGCTCCAATTTTAAAAGCCTGGCAGAAAACGCACGCAGGGAAGGAATAGGGGAAAACAGAGAAACCACAATATTGTGGTGCTGGTGTTCAAAAAAGGGAAGGACAGCTCTGGAAATGCTGCTCTTTTCTAAGCTAGCAGACCAACTGCCCAAATGATTGCAGCCTGTTTCCTCCCAGGACGCTTTCTAGGAAGACTTCTGCAAGAGTTGCTGCTTTAGGAGGCCACAGCAGCGTGGACGGGATGTTGCTGAACCCAGAGGAAACTGCAGCTGCTGCCTGTAGATTTAGAAAGTTCTCCCATGAAGTGGGGGATGTATCAAAATGGGTGCAGAATGAGTCCCCCTAAGCAGGATATTGATACCTGATGTGAAAACGGACTGAGTTCTGTTTTGTGTTCTTTTCGTTGTTTGTTTCCTTAATTGCTGTTTGGCTGGGATGAACTGCTCTTTTCCTTATTGAAAAATATATTTATTTTTATTTAAGCAAATATTTGGATACAATAGTTACCACCTTTCATTAAAGATCTACATATCCTGCAGTTAAAGTCTTTCCACATTCTGGCAGTTCTGATAAAAAAGATGGCTAGAAACAGTATTTCTTGGAGCTTGTTCCTCAATTGTATGGAGGGTGTGCCTTTTTTTGCTAATTTTTCATTTCTTTTCAGTAAGATTGAGTTTGGAGTTAGGGTCAGTGAGGTTTCCACCCAGCTGAGCAAGACATTTCCTAACCAGCCAGGGAAAGAGGTAGCCAGCATCCCTAATGACACCAAGCAGAAACCTGCCGTCTGAATGAGCTGGCCAGAATGGTAGCTCATGCAACAGGAGCTGCCCTGCCAACCTGCAAGTGAGCAAGCAGAGGAGAGAAAGCAGCAAGGAGCATAATGCTGGTTAGGGCTACGGGAGCACAGGTCCACCCCCTGTCCAGTCTTCTAAAGGACATCATGGCAGAAGAGCAGGCAATGACAGAAGTGGGGCAAATCACACTGCTGAGCATGGCCACGGGCTGACAGATGAAACGTTATTAGACTTCATTTTATGACAGACCTCAGCGTTTTAACTCTTATACACGGTAATGTGACCAACATTTGTTCCCAGCTGCGTTTAGGTGGAAGCGATCCAACATGACTGCCACCCCTCCCTCTGTCCCCAAGCCCAGCTTTCCATGGCCTACAAGCAAGAGCCAGACACCTCCTCTTCCAAACAAAGTTTCCGCCTGTCCGAGCAACGGGTTGTCTGGGATCATGTACAGGGCCTAGGACTAAAGGCACTAAAAATGTTTGTTCTGTGCATTATGACTTACATATAATACATTACACATATAACGGCACAGCGACAGATGTACCTTCAGTGCTCCGCCTGGATGCAGGAAGGGAAGAGCTAGATAACGTTATGAGCACACACATTAGCTATAACTGAAGTGCACGGGGATACAGCTGAAATGTTCTCTTCCTCCAAGCCCATACACAAAGGTTGAGTCCTGTGTGCAAGTATGACATATCCCCATGAAGCACACAATGCGAAATTCAAATTAATGGAAGGCTACAGTTCAATTGATTTTGTGGTCAAAAGAATTATGCTGTATTTGCAGAGAGCAGGAAAAGACTATCTATTTTATCTGTGGGTGTAAATTCAGCAGAATTACATGTCTTAAGTGAGAGAGAAAGAGAGTCCTCTCAACTGCTCACATAAAATGCCAGGAAGCTGAAAGATATAAACAGATGGTCCTGAGATTTTCCAATTACAAAGCTTTTTGGCAATATATGACTGGAGGAATTCCAAGCATTTGTCACTTTGACATCACTTTGCAGTAAGTAATGAGATTTTGGTATTTACAGATTCTGAAACATGCTGTAATTTGAAGAGCAGAACCTGATACCTACATCAAAATTACCACTCAAGGAGTTAAACTCCCATTTTAGAGTAGGCACAAATCTAACAGAAGCATCTCAGAAGGTGCGAGAAAGCTGCTTTTAGTTTAACGATTATTCATAAATTCACTGAGATTCTGTGACAGAGCCTGAACATATAAACGACTTTGAGGAGGCTGGGAATGCTCATGCTATCGCTGATACTCTAAAACTGAAACTTAGCATAAGGATAAAAGACAGACTGCTAAACACAGCATCTCCCAGAAGCTGAAGATATCTTTGACTTCTCTAAAGAATGTTACCTGTACACTTCTTTCTTGGTTTGCAATAAGGTTACAAACAAAGAATCCTTTAATTTTTGTGGGTGTTCACTCAAAAACTAATTGCAATTCTTTAAGCATTCATTGCTCATGGATATCTTATTTTATCATTTGCAAGTTTTTTTGCATAACTATTAAAATAGGATTAGCTAGCACTGGGGGGCACAAAAGGTGTATAAATAGAACTGAGTGGGCACCTCACAGAGGAGCTCAGAGCAGCATAAGCGTGTGCTGCTTTCTGGAATGAGATAGCTTTCAAAATCTGAACAATCAACTTTAGGAGCTCTTGGATTTATCTGTTCTCCATCTTGATGTATCACCGAAACTGGAAGTTAGGGCCTGAGCTTGTCATTTTGTAAGTAGTAATCACTGATGCACAAATATTCAAGTTTTGAAGTAGGAGGGGAAATAATCTCCCTCCTGGGTTTTGGAGGAAGGAAAAGAAAGTATCTGATAGCACTTACCCTCTATTATATCTATACTAAATTCATGTTCATTAGTTGCTACAGGTTCTCATTTTACATTAGTCAAATTAACTACATAACAACATGATTGATTCCACAGCTATAGGTATCTCCTACCCCCCAATCAAAGCACAGTACAGAACCTCACTGGATTCAGAACAGTAACCCAGATGTAGCACCTCATACTCTCCATCCTCATGGGGTTATTTTTTCCAGGTTATTCCAGTTTGGAAATGGAAAGAACTATAATAATCTTTGGGGCATATAATAACAGGTAAAGAAAAAGAGAGGAACGGGGTGGACACTGATTTCATTCAGCATGTCAAAATTTCTTTCAGAAACAGAATTATTTCTTGGGTTTCCGAATTATCCTATTCAGTGCAAAATAGAAAATTCATTATAAATTTATTAGGACAATGATAAAAATAAAAATATGCATGAGAAGACATGGTGTTTACTACTAAAACAGAAAATAGTACCGAGAAACCTTCATAAGACCAGAGCTAACACTTTGTAGCATAACCCAAGCTATGGCTATAACTTCAGAGTCAGCACCCACAAACCAGAAATGGAAAGAGTTGAGCTGGTTTTACTTAGACGGGTCAAAAACCATCCCAAATTTGCACTGCCGTCTATTGACGTGGATCTTTCAGAACAGAAACCTGCTTTCAAATTCAGAAAATAAAAAGCGTGCTTACTTGTTATTGGTAGGTCCTGTCGCTAAGACATCTGACTGCAACTTTGGGAAAAATCCTTGTTCATATTTCCCTTGACCAATCTTCATATCAAGTAAATGCGGGTGGATGGCCGTGTGATCGATCTTCATCAGCCGCTGCTCAATGGACTGGGCTGCAAGTTACACCCATATGTTATGGTTACACCCATATGTTATATCATGTTATCCGGCTACCCTAAGGCTACAACAGAAGCTGTCATGCTCTTATCCTGAATAAGTCTCTAAGAAGTTAAACACTCATTTTAGTCCCTGAAATCTGTCGCTTACAAAAGTGTTATTGTGTTATTTGGGTTTTAGTTTCCATACTGCACACGAGTGGTGCTCAGACTAACAAGTTAGCTGGTAGAGCTGAGGAATGGGATTATTTACTGACAAGGGCAGTGCAAGCTTCCCTGTAGCTTGGTGTTCGGCCTCATTGCCTCTTTGTGTGGACAGCTGGGGCCAGATGGGACAGGAGCAGCTCCCTGTGAGGGCTGGGCACCTCAATTGGCCGGAGAAATGCTTCCTTGGACAGATATGCTGGGGCGATACCGGAATTTAACAAATGTCTGGCACTGAATCTATCCTCCTGAGAGTGGAGGTGCCAGCACTCATGACAGGCCTTCATAAGGCAGGACAGTTAGCAAGGCCTGAGGGGTGAGCAGGGCAAGGGAGGTGAGTGGACATTTGGACAGGCCAGAGGCTATGACAAGGGCAGAGAGGGCTCCATGGAAACCCCTCTGAGGCCAGCGGAGTTAGGTCATGATGTGGCCTGAGGGTTTCACCTCAGCTCTCTGGCAGAATGCAAATCAAACCCATCAGCCTCTCAACACTGTGTCAGATGAGCTTCTAACTGAGTGGAGAGAGGGGGTGAGCAGGGGAGATCAGCAGTGAATTAACAACTTCAGTATTCAGCTCTCTCAGCCCATCCATTAATGGGCAGAGCCATTCTTTCAGCATGTCATGACTGTGAATATAAATGCAAGATGGGGAAGCTAAATCCATTTTCCATTTGTCAAGAACAACAAAGAACTCATTTCCTATTTTATACAAATGTGACTGAGAAGAAACTGTCATAAGATTTACACACATTATCATCAGAAACTCAGCAGCTTTTCTCCCCCCTAAGAAAAGTATCTCTGCATGGTTTTATTTTGGAGATAAGGACTGGGTAGTGAGGGACAGAGGGTTTCAAAAACAGTGGGTTAAACAAACAAGTGCTGGTGCTGGGCTCGTGTATGTGAGTGGTAAATATGAAATAAAGCTGGCATTACTATCAGCTTGCTGCATTTCAAGAGACAGAAAATGAGGCTCCGGTGCCACAATATCTACCAAAACTAGACGCCGAATAGACAGGCAACCTGCAAATTAGAATTGTTTTTAAAGAGAAAGGGTTAACCACAGATGGGATTTCTTTCTGTCACATTTGTAACAGGTAAGATGTTCTCAATAAATCAGAAAACGAACAACAACAACAAAAAAAAACCACAAAAGAAATGTGCCTCAGTTCATTAATTTGTGTCCCAATGAATTGCAGAGTAAATTTTTTCTGCATTACTTGAAAATTAAATAAAGACTCACACAGTAAGAAACTCGAGTCTAATTTGAAAAATGTGCCCTGTGAGTACAGCAGCACACAGCATGTTGTTTGCTAACACTGAACATCTACTGCAGGAGCTACCAAATGTGCCACGTACAACTACGTCCCCAACACCCCCTGCTGCTGTAGTCAAATGGCCTAAGCCAAAAATTGTCCTTTTTATGGAAAGGGGGAGATGAGGTGAACATCTCAAGTGCCAAGGCTTGGTGTGGCTGGCGCTGGTCCCACTTGTGCAGTAAAGGGAAGCCCTGCTATGGACAGACTGGAACTGCCTGGAAGGGGATGAAGTGAGCTTCCTCCTGGGGCTTGGCTGGGATTATTAAGTGCACAAGAGGTCTTGAAGCAAAGATGGGGGTTTCTCCTGCCTTTCGCGTGTAAAAGCCCACTGAAGATTTTGCCTAAGGAAATAATGACACTGAAGAGCGCTGCTGAGGTAGCTTGAGCTTCAGCACTCAGATGACTGAGAACCTGTATCTCCTTGTGGCTGACACTGTACTTTTAAATATTTTATTTACCCATCTGAACGTACCTGCTTCCTTCAGAGTGCTGCATTTCTGATAATTGGATGTCCGCAGTGCAGGGGCCCTTACGTTATATAGCCTTATTTTTTCAATTCGGGAGTCAAAAACTCGCAGAAAAGGGTCCTTCTCTTCCCACTGGGAGATTATCTTGTTGTCTATGAAGGTTGCAAACATCTGTGTCTCAATGAAGTGTGATAGGAATGGCAGGTAAGGCTCAGGTTGGTCCGAGAGGAAGGAAGCCTGAAATACAGAGCAGAGCATTAGTGCCACGCTCACGCCATGCCTTGACATGTTGAGCTATCCTACAATGAACTGGTGCAGCAGCCATCAGGGAGGCTTGAGCAAGGCTTCCCTACCAGAGAAACACCCCTCAGAGAGGGCAGAATCCAGCTACAGAAGTGTTTGTCTCATGTACCACCCCTTTGGTCACTACTGTGAGGAAGAAGGAGCTTTGCGACAGCACAAGTCATTGGAAGCAGCTGAAGGAGTACCTGTGCTGCCAGCTTTTGCAAAGAAGTCTGATGGCTACTGCCTACAGGTATGAGCCATAGGCAACCCATATGTGCCTCTGCTCTGCGCATACCTGCTTGCTTGCAGAGGTGCCATGTATATTTAGAGGTGCTCAATGCAATTCAGCTGATGTGCTTTTGTGAAATTAAATGGGACAATTATTCTCGAAATTCCAATTAAAATTGAGTGTGTGCCTAAATCTCTGAGTTTTGAAAACTCCCACCTTAAAAGCCCACTTTATTATACATGTACTAGCAGAGCCTGCATAAACAAACTGCTTCTGAATGCCACTCTTCTCAACACTGAAGTACAAACAACACCAAGAAAAGACATGGCAGCTTTTCTTTTTTATGGTCAAAAGCTGACTGAAATCAATATTTAGTCTATTCCTCACCATTTATCCCTCTGACATTCTCCTCAGAGTAGGACTTGTATGTAGAAAAGCTGATAGCTAAAAGCATTATCTGCTTTGAAAACTCATTCAGGAATAATAGTTGTGCAAGCTCTCAAACATTTCTCATTCCTCTTGTTAACCCACAGTCTACTTATTTCCCCATTTCTAATCTCACCTTCTTTTTCACTGTGTATGCGCTACAGTGGAGCCATAACAGTACTCTACTGAGATAATAACGTGATAACCTTTTGCGGAACTAGACTACACGTTAACAAAAAGCCCTACTGTGAGATTAGGAAACAAGTAAAATAGAAAAGTGGATTCTCTATTTGTCTTGTGTGTGTACCTCTCCTATCAAAAAAGGAAAGGAAAAAAAAAGTCGCTTTTCCATTGCTGCTGTTCAGAAAACCCACAGGACAGCCCCATTGGCCAGACAGCAGCACATCTGTGGGGCTGGTACCCACCAGGACAGCTCTGAGTGGCTCAGTGGACCCACACCAATTTACTTTGGCAGACAGCCTGGTACCGCGTAATCAAAGCAAATGAATCTCTCAGGGAGGCAGACAAAGAAGGGAGGATTAGAGAGTATCTAGGCTACATATATATAATATAGCTATTGTCCCACACCTCCCAGAAGCACTTTCAGGTGTCAAAATAAATACAGAGCAATCTTTACTTTGTCGAAGTTCTGCATTTGTTCCCTGTTGGTCAGCCATGACTCCAGATCGGGGGCAGCCTGGATGACGAATGCCTCGTAGTCTGCAAATAGCTGTGTGAAGCGGTTGGCAAACACCTCACGGAGCTGCACGTTCAGTTTGTAGTCCCTCAGCTCCACTTCCTCACACTGCAACTTCATATCCTTCTCTTTTTCTGCAAGGGGAGCTGTGATGGTCATCTTCTCCATCGTCACTCCTGTCCTCTTGGCAAGAGCTTGCAGGCGGGCGATGGTTTCGTTGCCTTTCAACAGCTCGTACATGTTGAGGGCATTGCCAGGGATGTTCCCATTCTTTTTGTCATTCACCAAGTCGCTAAGGACCAGGTTCTTGAGTTTGGTGGCACTGTCGCTGCAGTGCAGGTTGCCCTCCGGAGGGATCCCAAACTGCAGGAGGACCTCGGAGATTTCCTGGATAAACTCCAGCTTGTTGGGAAACTGAGGGAATTCCTCTGGCAGCTCGATGAAATGGTTATCGATGTCCACGAAGCACAAGTTTGCCTGAAATATGAAGAATGGTTTCAAAATAGACACTCAGCACTGAATTAGCTTCCTTAGCAGCCCTGTTTCCCCAGAGTGTGTCCAGACAAAAGGATAAAAGCACGTATTTGCGAGAGACCTAGTGTGTCTGAAATCACTAAGAGTGACTTCAGTAAAGTTGAGGACCAAGTGGGTCACAGTGATTTAATGTATGAGTAAAGCCTCCTCAGTTCATTCTCCTGGGATGCACAGATCCCAAGCTTCCTGTTGCAAAGCCTCCACATCCCCTCCCAGCACAGCTAGGGGTGCAGCAGCAGTTGGGATGTG
The DNA here is from genome assembly GCF_016699485.2 of Gallus gallus. Taxonomy (NCBI): domain Eukaryota; kingdom Metazoa; phylum Chordata; class Aves; order Galliformes; family Phasianidae; genus Gallus; species Gallus gallus. Next base: position 59,545,600 of record NC_052532.1, on the reverse strand, counting down.
CAGCACCACTTCCCAGCTCGTGTAACCACTAGCTGTGTGAATCACCACATCCCGAGGCTGTGTTCATTTTATCAGGAGCCTCTGTAGGAACCTCTGTAGTTACTGAGAAGCAAGGATTTAACCAAGAAAGATGATGATGGAGTGACGATACACAAGAGGGTCCCACGCAAATCCTTAAATCCTTTGGGATCATAGAATGGCGTGGGTTGAAAACGACGACAGCGATCACCAAGTTTCAACTCCCTGCTATGTGCAGGGTCGCCAACCACCAGACCAGGCTGCCCAGGGCCACATCCAGCCTGGCCTTGAATGCCTCCAGGGATGGAGCATCCAAAGCCTCCTTGGCAACCTGTTCCAGTGCATCACCACCCTCTGAGTGAAAAAATCATGATAAAGATCATGCCTGACTACACCTTGTTCAAGTGGGACCAAGCCCTATTTCCCGACTCCCCCCATCCCTCTGCTTCTGGCTTTTAATCTTGGAAACTGCTCTGCCTGAGATATAAACAGAATGCTCTCAGACAGCTTTTCTGTGCATGGAGATGGATCTCAGCCCATAAGATTAAAGCTAAGAGGAGACATGAATTTAGCAGAGCAGATTCTAGCAGTCAGCGGGGGGAGGGAAGCACCCTACATAAAAATTAATTACATTGCAAGTGCACCCTTAGGAATAATAGCAGGAGGAAAATCAGTAACCGATCTTCTGAACTGTGGCTTACATCCGAAATTCACCGAGTGCACCATGCTGAGTAAAATGTTAAAGCGACTCAGATTCCCAGGGAACTGAGCCCTGATGGGTTTCACTCCGGCTGCAGGCGCTGATGGGGCAGCAGGAACAGGTCTGTGTTAGTCTGACTCAGCCACTGCCACGGCTCCTCTGGCTTCTCTCAGGCACGTTGCCTGCTCTCTGCTTCTCACCAAACCCCGCAGGCTAACCTGCAGATTTTGTGAATGGAAAGGATTTGTTTTTCTCCTTCTCTGAAGAAGTTAATTTTCAACAGGGCAATATATTCCATGGCAAACGTGCTTATAACGTTTTGTATATTTCAGGGATGTGTTTGACATTAATAGCACTTTGCATAAATACTTAAGGGGTATTAGGATTCATTCGGTACGAGTGTCCCTTCAGCTTCATTTTTCATACAAAATTTGGACTGTACCAAGAAAAGCATTCCTTCATACAAAACGATTTGCTTTACTCAACTGCACAGCCATTAAAGAGTTGCGGATGTGTCGGTACTGTTCCTTAGCTCAGGGACTGCCTTCTTATCTACATCAATATTTCATTTCAAAGGCTTTTTAATTTCAGCTCTGCATATCATTTCCAACATTTGAAAAATGAGACTCGGATTCAGAAAACCCTTGGGGAATTGGTGTCACTTCTCTCTTCAAAAACATCTGATGATTAAAGTTAATGCAGAGAGATTAGTAACCTTAAGACAGCACGATGGCCAGTTGTTAGAATTTTTATCTCTGACATACAAATGGTTTATATTTAGACCGGGAGCTCGACAAGCCAGCCTCTGGCCCGAAGAATAAAGGAATGCTAAAGCAAACAGTGCTTCATCATGGCTTGTATGTTGAAGGATTATTTTTTAATTGTCTAGAGGAATTCGAGATTCAAGATTTCCCTGTTCAATACGTCTCCTTTCCCCCTCCCACATTTACTGGACCTGTGATTTCCATAAATGCTGGGCTGTTCTTTTCCACCCAATTATTAAACACTGTCACAGGGTGCTTCTTCACGCCCCACACTTACTGTTCTCTCACTGGAAATATTCAATTTGTTATTCCGGTGATACTGCAAGCCTATCACATTAAAATTTTAATTTAAGGAAAATGACAGCTTAATCTGCTAACTAAAAGCATATGACTAATAACTTAATACAGCAATTATGTAACATTAACATGGTTTTACTAAAAAGCATAGCTAGATACCAGCTTCATTTCCAAGGCTGTATGAATTTTGTGTAATTGGGCCATTGCATCCAAGAGGTAAGATCCGATTTGTATTGTTACATGCTACCTAAGCCGAGAATCTGTCACCTCCACCCAACACCTGAAATAAACCTTAATTAGGAACCACATTACCTTTGCTCTGTGTTTATCCATCAGCTTCCACCCATAAGCTTACCCTCTTGCACTTACTCCTTTGCTGATGCTCCCACTGCCCGCTCAGTAGGAGTGCCCATTGCAGGCTCCTGCTTCCCTGCACAAAGTTGGGTGCTGCAGTGCTGAAGCTGTGAGATGTTGCAGCCATGCAAAATGTTACTCTTAGTGTTCTCACTCGTTTTAAGAAGAAACCCAAGTTAAAAGATACAGCTTGCTCAAGAGATGGGTCCTAAAGCAGTCACCATCTGGAAGATGGAGCAAGCTAGCAATTTCACAAAGATTTTCCACTGCAGAGAGTCATCAGTGGCCAGGTTAAAACAAGAAGTAGTTTTGAACACTGTGGTCAAATTCCATGTAGGAAAATCTCCATTTCACTCTACCACCAGTGACCTCAACACAGTCAGAGGACAACCTCTCCTTGCTTTCTTTTTTTTTTCTCTGGGGAAAGAGTGGTAGACAAGCAGATCTTATTCCAAAAAACCATTGCTGGAGTGAGCTTCTACATAGTTCACAGGCACAATATTAATGCAACTTTGGTTGACTTGAGGCCAGGAAACTGGTCTGGTAGTAGACCTTGACCCAGTCTGGAACACATGGGTTCACTTGTGGGTAGGACAAGGTGGTATAATTGTGGGTGCAAAACAGGACATGTTGAAAGGGTGACAAGGAAAACTTCACTACTTCTAGCTATTGCACCTGAGAACCACTTTCATAAAGACCATCCCAAATGAAATGCTTCTTAGCTCTGGGCCAATAGGACTTTGACACAAACAAAGTATAACAAAACATGGTGAAGTGCGTGATGTAGGGACAGTAGAGAAACTTTAAGTGTCACAGCAAGAAGTAGAAGAATTTAGAAGTCATAATTAGCTGCACCTGCTAAATTCAGAAGCACACAAGGGATGACACAAACAGCATGGAGCTGTGTCAGGAGGGGGGCAGCTGGGTGTTAGGAAAAGTTTCTGCACCAGAGGGTGGTGGACGTGGAACAGGCTGCCCAGGGCAGTGGGCATGGCCTCAAGCTGCTGCAGTTCAAGAAACATTTGGACACCACTGTCAGACTTAGGGTTTGATTTTGGGTAGTCCCACATGGATCTGGACACGGTGGTCCTTGTGGGTCCCTTCCAACTTGGGAGATTCTATGATTCTATGAAGGTCTGTGGAGAATTTCTCCCCTCCATCTCTCTCCTGTTGGAAAACAGAGCTTCTATGGAAACAGTCTTCACAGTACCAGAGACACTTCCTAGCACAGGGCCTGGTGTTTTCCAGCAGGGATTCACACAAACACCAGTTACGTGCTTCTGACCAGCACCCCAAGTGCAAAGACCTACCTCCTGTGGAAGCTCCAGCTTGGAGCGGTCGGTTCCCTCCTTGGACTGCAGCCCCATCAGGTAGGGAACCGGAGCATCCAGAAAATGCAGGAGGGAGGCAGGAAGGATGGGAACGTACACGTGCTGCCACTGAAATGGGAACAGCAGCGTCGTGATCCCCTCCGCCACCGTCATCAGGCGCTGGTAATCTGGGTGGAGGGAAAGAGAGAGACATTCAATTACCTTCCCGCCTTCCACTTCTGGAGTCTGGTTTACAAGGACAGCAGTGATGATACAAAACCATATTTATATGGTAAGATGCTCTTCTGAAAATAAGACAGTACTGAAGTATTTAAAAGCCTAAAGCATTACTTAATTCATCAAAACTCATTACTCCCAGGAAGAAATTGCTGAACATAAATAGTCGTATCTTATCTAGATCTATTCCATCATTCAATTCATTTATTAAAAAGACACCAAAAATTCTCTCTAACGTACAGGTTAATAATATTCTAATTCTATAAAAGGCGTACATTTTACAAGGAAAAAGGAGAAGGAAGGAAGAGAACTTCAAGGAAACATTGCAGTGAGGTTTTCTCACTTGCTCTTGCCAGCCTGTTTCTGCTGCACTCGCTGCTATTTCCAAGGCTGAGTGCATTTTCTGAGAGGCTCACCCTGCTTACACTCCAGCAGAAGCTGACAGTCCCCAGGCATACAAAAGGACTGTTTTAAGAAGAAATCCAAAGAGAAAACTATGGGAAATTCAGTTCTTAACACATTCCATATAGCTAGCACTTTATATTGTATTGTTTTCCCAAATTTGCATTTAATTCAGTAGTTTATTGCTTTGCAGTGTCACGGTGCAAGTAAACCCACCGTGTGCTGTCTTTCAAATTGAAATTTAATTAGGTCCAACTGAGCCACAAGAATATTTTATATTTCAGCTTTTGGATAAGAGCAGATTATTTTTCAAGGATTCAGCTAGCAAGATGTAATTCTGCTATCTACTTATTAATACAAATGAGAGAACTGAATTGAGAACAGAGTAAGTTAAATCAACCAATCAATCAATCACATTTGTATTAAAGAGATGGCTATCCTTATGGCAGAACTCAGACTGCAAAAGAGCCATCCAGAAACAGGTAAAGACACTCGGGTCTGGTAAGCTGTTAAAGACTGTGAAACCAGGTGATTGCTCCTGCTCTGTATTACAGTATCTTCTGCATTACCAGCTCCCCCTAAATTTTTAAGAGCACAGAAGTACACCTAGGTCCTTACAAGCATTAAATAATCATGAAGAAGCAGCACGTCTCATTTACCACCACTGGCTAAAGGCAGGAACACTGCCCTGTGCTATCACAAAAAAGAGTTGCTCCTATTTTCCTACAGCCCTGCTGCCTGCTTTTGTGTGGTTAGGATCCCAGCCTCCCCATTCCTGAACAGCCCAGCCTGACTTCCTGGCACACATCAGTGTCAGCCGAAGTGCTGTTATCTGACACTGCTCTGCTTTTAGGAGGTCGCTGGGAAGATGCACTTGAATAAATATGTAAATTAAAAGAGCAAATTGCATAATCCTTTCTCCTTCTTGCTAGCACCTCTCTGCGGAAAACCAGCCTCTATCTGCAGGTCAGCTGGCAGGGCAAAAACGCTTTTCATCCTGTCCTGCTAATAGCTAGTCATTCAGCCTTCAAAACCATTTTCATACATACAAGTCAGTCTCAAGGTTACACCTCGTAAACCACTCCCAGCTGCAGATCGGCCATTTAGGAATCTCTCCCTTTGAAATGGTATGTAATTATACACGTCCATTGGCGGTCTTGTTGTGGAGCATTTATACAAAATTAACTTACAACCTCTGCTGGTGCCTCAGGAATGATGATATTTTGTACACATTCCATAACTCTGAAAGTTGTTGAAGTTAAAACAAAATTAGTACAGAAAATAGCATGTCTTAATAGGCACAAGAGGACTTCAAGGTCTGCTCTGACCTACATGGTCATGTGAAAGGACAGACCTTCGTGGCAGGGTTGCAGGCATTTCTTTTGGACGAGGGCATTCAGCTCTGGAAATTCATGCTTTTACTGATCTATTTATTTTGATAATACTAATAATATTTAATAAGCTTAAAAGCACATGTTCTTTTTAACAATTTGCTATGAGGAATGTGGGTGATGACCAAATTATTAAGCTAATTGTTACCATTTAGCAGAACTTGTCAATTAAAAGCAATTAGGTATCCAGCAATTTCCACCGAAGAGAAGGAAGTTCAAGTCAGAAGAGGTTGGACACGCTTAAGTTTTCCTGCAAGGCAAAAGGCCTTTTTGACTGAGATTCTTGTACCTAAAGGCATTTGAGGAAAGCTTGTGTGGGTACTGAAGGCAACCTGGAAACAAAGGGATTAACCCATTTTCCCAAACCAGAGACAGAAAAAGGGGAGCAGAACAGAAAAAAAAGGAAGGAGGGAAAGAATGAAAGTGGGAAGAAGAATCAGATGGTGTGTGTTTGTGTCAAGGTGGAAGGGTCTCCTGGTCCTATGCCACCACCACTATCAGATGTCAATAGCAATCTCCAACTGAAAGCCAGGCTTTGCCTTCTGTTGGATGCATGACAACCTGGGTAGGAAAATGGTTCTCTGATCCTAACCCAGCCTTGAGAGCCAGAACAGGAGGTTAGATAGTACTCAGCAGCGCAGGAGGTGTGGTTGGAGAGAGGACTGCTTGTTGAGCAGAGCACACAAAATAGCCCTGTTTCCATCCACCCATCTGACATCAGGAAACACCCGGAAAAGATACAAAAAGCAGAAGAACAGTCTGGGTGTTATCCACAAGAGGTCACAAACTTGGTGAGGAAAGGCTCAAATCAAGGCAATTTCCTGAGGTGTGTAAAATCAATTCCTTCTTCCTCTCTTACTTCCACGGCTGTTTTTCTCTCTCCCTTTGCTGATTATACTTGCTTCCCTCACCCTGCCCTCCTGGGACACTTTATTCAACACACGCAACACTGGCGAGCACAGTGCTTACAAGTTCTTCAAGTTCAGAGTCAAATCTCTCATTTATACAAGGGATATCTTCCAAAAGAAACTGCTCAAGGAGGAAAATCCCAGGGCAAGTGGCCCCTGTGGGTTCTATTGCAACTGCTGCCTTTCAGCAGCCGCTTAGCAGGATTTGGCACAGGTCTGTCTCTCTCACTTAACCTTCCTCCTGTGTGAAGAAGAGGGCAGCGGAGCTGAGTTCAAAGAGCCTGGATCCAATGCCTTCTTCTGGCAGCATCTGCTGGGGGCCCGCGGCCAAATCTGCATCTCACTTCCCTGCGAAGGGGAAAAAACTGCAGTGCAGACCCACTGCAGCACGGGTCAGCAGCTCTGCTGTGCGTGTGCCACATTTCAGCATTGTGAAGCTGGGGAAATACTCACGGGGATCACAAGTCGCAGTGTAGTGCTTAAGCCGCAAGCCCAGAAAGATTCCTAGGTAATTATGGGTCACTGTTTCGTTTGGAAATGATTTCAGAATTTGAACATAAACTCGCTATAATGATTTTTTCTGACAGATTGGCAAATACTTGGACTTGCTGATTCTTCATAAAATAATAAAGGGCCAACAGCCAAGCAGGATGATATTACAACAGACACTGTGCGTGCAGAAATATATGTCCTAAAGAACTTAAAGTTCAAACACAGGCAGTGGTTGAAAAAAAACAAACCAGAAGAGATCCCATTTCTTTCATTTTACAGACTGGGTACAGAAATTCTGTGATGCAAAGCAATTCAGAAGCTCAACATAAAAATTGCTTCTCCTGCTTTATGAGGAAGTCTGAAATCTAAAAATCCTTCGCATGCTGCAGCAAAGCAAAACAAATATCCTTTGAGAAGGGAAAAAGACATCAGCGTTACCCTGCTCAAAACAGCGGAGTCTTCCCTTGTTCAGGTGATTCTTTCAAAGCTCGTTAAAATCTTAAGTCCTAACCAAACAGAAGAGAATTCCACCTGGGACTTTCTCAACTAATGCTCAATCACAGAATTTTTGATAACAAAACATATGCAAGAGCATATACACGCTTTCATTCAAACCAGAAACTGTATTCTTGCTGCCATCAGTACAATGTTATTTTAGCTCTGTTACATCTGTCTTCCTGACAAAACAACAACGCAGCCATCCTCCAACTATGTTCCAGCAACCTGCCAGACACAGCACAAAGCCTACAGCAGAGCTGAATTCTCAGCCTGGACTTTCTAAATCCACTGCAATGCTTGAAAAATAGGCCATGTCTCCTCTTTTTTTCTCCTTTCACCATTCTGTTTTATATCCAATTTGCAAGTACTTGGAAGTATTTGAAAAGCTGGGCTAGCTGGACGCCACTTCCCTTGCTCTACAGCTTTTTGAAGACATGAGTATAACTGCAACTTTGCAAACCCCCGTGTTTGTGTGTGTCCTGGAAGATGACAAAACACATCCATGAAGAGTGCCTTATAGAAAGGAACAAATCAAAATGAAGCAACAGTTTTAAAAAAATAATAATAAAAAAGAGAAAAAAATGAAAAATAATAGAATCACAGAATGGCTTGGGTTGGAAAGGGCCTTTAAGATCATCTAGTTCCAACCCCCTGCTATAGGCAGCTATGCCTTCCTCTAAACCAGGCTGCTCAAAGCCCCATCCAGCCTGGCCTTGAATGCTTCCAGGGAGGTGGCATCCACAACCTTGCTGGCCAACCTGTTCCAGTGTCTCACCATCCTCACAGTAAAGAATTTCTTCCTAATATCTAGTCTAAATCTACCCTCTTCCAGATTAAAACCATCTCCCCCTGTCCTGTCATTATCTGCCCTTATAAGAAGTCCCTCCCCACCTTTTCTCTAGGCTCCCTTCAGGTACTGGAAGGCCGCTATAAGGTCCCCTCGAAGCCTTCTCATCTCCAGACAGAAGTGTCCCAGCTCTCTCACCCTGTCCTCATAGGGGAAGTACTCCAGTCCTCTGATCATCTTCATGACCCTCCTCTAGACACAATCCAATAATGTGATGTCCTTCTTGTATTGGAGGCCCCAGAACTGGGTACAGTACTCCAAGTGGGGTCTCACGAGAGCAGAGTAGAGGGGCAGAATCGCCTCCCTCAACCCACTGGCCACAATTCTCTTGATGGAATCCAGGATACGATTGCCCTTCTGGGCTGCAAGTGCATACTGTGGGCTCATGTTGAATCTTTCATCGACTGACACTCCCAAATCCTTCTCCTCGGGGCTGTTCTCATGTCATTTTCCACCCAACCTGTATCTGTGCTTGGGATTTCCCTGACCCAGGTGCAGTACCTTGCACTTGGCCTTGTTGAACCTCATGAGATTGGCATGGGCCCACCTCTCAAGCCTGTCCAGATCCCACTTGATAGCATCCCCTCCCTCTAGTATGTCAACTGCACTATTCAGCTTGGTGTCACCTGCAGACTTGCTGAGGGTGCACTTGATCCCACTGTCCATGTTGCCTACAAAGATGCTAAAGAACACCAAACCCAGCACTGATCCCTGGGGAACACCACTTGTCACTGATCTCCACTTGGACACTGAGCCATTGACCGCAACTCTGTGAGTGCGACCATCCAGCCAGTTCTTTATCCAGCAAGTGATCCATTCATCAAATCTATTTTTCTCCAAGTTGGAGACCAGGATGTCATGCGGGACAGTGTCAAATCAATGAACCTTAATGAATAAGAGCTAATTCTTCAATGGGAAATGCCTGACCCAGCTTTAAAACACCCTTGTGACTAATAGCTTTTTCATATGCTACCTCTTCAGTCAAAGTATTACAAGCAATTGCTGCTCAACATCTACTTTTGTAATGAAGTATGGATTAGCTGAGTCAGGTATATTGAAGAAACTGGAAAATAAAGGTTACTGTTTTGCTTTGAGCTCTGTGTGTGAGTCACCAACAACCACGAGACCTATCTGGTGACTTGCTACCCTCAGATCTGTGATTCTTTATATATAGCACTCTGCAGATGAAAAAGGAAATCTGAAATTCACATCCCAGAGAAAGATTGTTTATGAAAGCAAAGGTTTTCAAATCAGAGCTCAGAAGATCCTTGGAAGCAATGCATACAAATCTCTCAGACCTCAAAGTGCCCTGAAAGCTTCCAAATTATAAATCACAGAATCGCAGAATCATAGACTCATAGAATGGCTTAGGATAGAAGGGATCTGAAAGCCCACCCAGCTCCAACCCCCTTCCATGGACAGGGCTGCCACCCAGCAGCTCAGGCTGCCCAGGGCCCCATCCAACCTGGCCTTGAACACTCCAGGGATGGCGTACCCACAGTTTCTCTGGGCAGCAGTACCAGCACCTCACCACATTCTGAGAGAAAAATGTCCCCCTAATATCTAATCTAAATCTCTTCTTTTGGTTTAAAACTGTTCCCCCTTATCCTATCACTCGTTCTCCCTTGTCCTTGCCCATGTAAAGAAGTCAGTCTTACTCCTGTTTATAAGCTCTCGTGTCTGACTTATACACTGAAGCGGTGATTGCTGACAAGTAATGTCAGGTGACTTTCAGGAGATGTTCACATGAAATGCATGTTCACTTCAGGAAACATTTATTTGCCGTAGGAATCGCTGTACTGCCTTCAGGGGACATGAGCAGCTTGGAGACACAGGCATGCAGCCTGCAGAGTTGCAGGGAAATGACCCAGGGCATCACTATCTTCCATCTCAGGCAGGGAGGGGTGGCACAGCATACAAGTTCTATGATCAAAGCAAAGCAGCAATTTGTGCAGATCTGAAAGTATGTGTTTTCTTAAACAGGGTGATTGAGTCAAGTCTGCAATCTAATTGCATAAACTAAGCATTAACTCTTCAGACTGTGGGTCAGCTCTGCCTAAGGGAAAACAACCCGAGCTCAATATTCACTGAGGCCAGTTTCTCCAATTTTTCCCTCACTAGCAAGAGCTTAATGGAAAAAATCACTTCCACTTCAATACATTTCCATTTATACCATTTATCTGTGTCACAGACAGCAGGTCAGCATAAATTATTTTATGATTAAGAGGCACCTTAAGAATTAATTCACAGGAAACTTGAGTCAGCTCTGCTACTAGCACAGTTAAGCCTCCAAAAGCGTGGCACAAGCCTGTGTCAAGCTGAGAATACAGCAGCAGATGTGTGATGATGTACCCAGTGACACTGGGAGCCCTTGGCATGGCCCAGCTGGCAGTGGCCCTAGGCCAGGTATGCTCAGGCAGCGGTAGGGTGGAGGCTGCAGACCTCACCTTTGCTATCAAGGGCATCCTGAATTAGCTACTGCTCCTGCTTTTGGTCCATGGGGGAAACAATAATAATCCTACATCACTGGACATTTTTCCTGAAGTGATTTTGTTCAGGACCACTATTTTTTTTTTTTTTTGGTCTGGCATTTTCCACTCGTGGACAACAGGTTGGCCATGAGGCAGCAGTGTGCCCTTGTGGCACAGGAGGCCAATGGTATCCTCGGGTGTACTGCAAAGAGTGTGACCTGCAGGGTGAGGGAGGTGATCCTGCCCCTCTGCTCTGCACTGGTGAGACTTCACCTGGAGCACTGAGACCAGATGTGGAGTCCTCAGCACAGGAGAGACATGGACCTGTTGGAGTGCATCCAGAGGAGTGCCACAAAAGTCGTCCCAGGGATGGAACATGTCCCCTGTGAGGACAGGCTGGGTGAGCTGGGGGTGTTCAGCCTGGAGAAGAGAAGGCTGAGAGGGTATCTTACCAATGCTTATATATATCCAAAGAGTGGGAATCAAGTGGATGGGACCAGGCTCTTTTTAGTGGTGCTCAGCAACGGGACACGGAGCAATGTGCACAAACAGAACACAGGAAGTTCTGTGTGAAGATGAGGGTGTCGGCACTGGAACAGGCTGTCCAGAGAGGTTGTGGAGTCTCCTTCCTTGGAAGTATTCAAAACCTGCCTGGATATTTTCCTACGGAACCTACTCAAGGAAATGTGCTTTAGTAGCAGGTTGGACTAGATGATCTCCAGAGGTCCCTTTCAAACCCTAAAATTCTGTGATTCTGTGATATTTGAAATGCAAATTCAAACTAAGTCAACTTTTTTTTTTCTCCTGTTCTTATATGTAGACATGTTTTATAATGGGAAATATTAAGATCACATTTAAAAAGTGGACAAGTGATGGACTGTGTGTGCGCAGCAATAAAGACAGTGCCAATCTTCCTCTACACTTCATTACTAACAAGAGTGAGGCTGTAGAACAGGCCTGTACTAGCAGTTCACCTTGTTTGCAGCTGCTTAAAAACTGTTTGACTTTTCAGGCTGAACTGACTTCTCTAACAAAACTGAGTAACTCGAAGTTGAAAAATAGTTTTGTCTTTTCTCTGAAGGTGAAAGTCAAGAGGATAATTGATTCTTTGGGTCACGTTACTCATCTGTTTTCCTGGGGAATAAGCACTGTGGTCTCCAATGACCATGGTGCTGCTGAAGCCCCAGATGTGGATCTCAATCACAGCATAGACACGTTTTTTCTCCATGTGAATTGTTTAGCACTAGCTCTTCAATGGTTCCCTATACATTTGGATGAATACCAGTGTGGAGTGTGACGACTTAAGGAATGAATAGTGGAGAACAAAGATTTTCTGCATAAGTATTTGGTGTTAAAATGCTCTAACAGGCAAACACATCATTCATGTGCCTGGGTCAAATAATCTCATGCAAAACAGTCCTCGTATGAAAGACCTTCCAGACACAACCTTCTTTCTAGGGCACACCTATGTATAAGCATAGCCATTTCAACTACAAGTGCTACGATTTAAAAAAAATAATGCAAAGAACGCTCCAATCTTCGAGGAGCAATTACTCAAACCCTTTGAAAAACAACCTGGGAAATGCTTAAAATTATAATGAGCAGAAATAGCCTAAGCTGTAAGAAGTTTATCTTTGTCTCATTCACATTCCCTCTCATGTTTAAATCCCTCGAAAGGCAGGCGTACGGATGGATTGCTGAGGTTTCTGCAGAGCCTGTGATTTAATTCATCTCTCTCCAGCAGACATCTCACGCCAGTAGCATTTTGTTACCAATCCTTGGGAAATTGTGGCAGCTATCACCAAGTGTTATTGACTCGGATGCTGCTGGAAGCCTGGACACTCACAATACCATTACGTTGCCAGAGTCACATGGGAAAGCTGTGCTCTGAATGAAATAAAGGGCACTTGCAAGAGTATTAATTTTTAAGATTGAATAAACTACAATAAAGCTATGTACCACAGCAAATCTGTTCCATAAAGGACAGTCCGTAAGCCCCAAGCTTGTACAACATTAGCTGTGTGCTACACCATGTGCCTTGCTTAGTAATAAGCATGACTATTTGTGTCAGCTTTTTTGAATTTATTTGGAGTCTTGAGGTCTCCTGAAAGTCATAAGAATACATCATAATCCCAGCTATAATTTTTAGAGGATGAAGTTTAAAAGGCTTCAATACAAAAACTTCACCCTGTAGAATTGCACAGAAAAAAACATCTAAACCTTCCCTCTGGTTTTGAAATGTCCAGTATGAAAATCTGGCACTATTTAAAGTATTCTCCGTATCCAGAATGCTGTAGCCTGAGGCCACAGGAGTTCTGCTTCCAGAGGCTCCAGGTACAGCTTCCTACTTTGCAAGCCAAATCTGGCACTTCCAGCAGTCTGCTGCATCTACCTACTGAAAACAACTAGAATAAGCCCATGGAACTCCGTGTTGTCTCCAACAGAGTTAAGTCTTTTCTGTCCTGCCATTGGTAGAGCAAGCACAAGTCCCTGACAGCTCTTACCCGTCCTATCTTTGTTCAAGTTTTGCCCTAACACCACCACGGCACAGTCTGACCAGATGCTTTGTGTCTTTGGATTGAAATACTTTGGTCACAGTGACTTTTGCTCTGGAAGTACACAATCCTCCACACCAGTTCCCAAGCTATGGTTCATAAAGCCTCAGCGATACTTCTGCAGCACCAGACTGCTTTAAAGCTTAAACCATAAGCCAGAGACAAATTGAAGATGAAGACAGTTGCCTGCAACCCAAGAAGTTTGGGAACCAAGGAGCTTAAGTGAATGAGCTCATCATTTTCCTACAGCAGTCCCTCTACACCTTAGTTCAACTGCCATAGCTGCAAAATGAAGTCACAGCCTACTGCAATCCCTTCTTCTGAACAACAAATGGGATAAATAAAATCCATAAAACACCACAGAGTAACTGGATACCAAAGTTGACTGAAGCAGCCACGGCACAGATAGCTACCAATTGGCCCTTACACTCTTGTGTCATGCTGGGAACATTGTCAAGACTAACTGGACAAAGTCACCCAACACCCTCACCTCCTCTTTCACTTGCATGCTTTTGTTCAGGAAACACTATTCTTCAGCAACATGGCTAGAAATAAATTTTTTCATCCTTAGCTCCTTATTCACTAGGGAAAAAACACTCCAGAAAAGCCAGCACCATCTTTGTGTAACCTTCTTGCCGGTCCTTTGCTGCTTAATACCCAACTCTGTCAGTGAACAGAGTGCACCTTTACCTGAACACCAACCTTTGCCCTGGCAGCCCACTTCCTGAGGTTGCTTATAAAGCTAAGATTTAAAGCCAGTATTGCTCAGAGCTCTGGCCACTTGTTTCCAGTATTTGAGGTTTTCAAAGTCCTCTCTTTCCTGGCCTCAAAACTTAATCTGCCTTTAGAGGACAGATGTTTTGTGACAAGTTTAGGGTTCTCAGCAGGCAGCCAGCAGACTTATTCTATGGTCAGGGTTGCACAACAATTTATGTTTTTACTCAACTGTCAAAAAATAGTCCTTATCCTTTAAAAAATGAACACGTTTCTTGGCAAGCTTTAATGAAAAGTTTCCTTCCAACATGGCCAGGGGAAACATAAAAAAAAAAGTCAGCTTACTTTTTCCACATATGTTGTTAGCAGCTCACTCACTGAAATAGCTTGGTGAGCTGAAGCAGGTTTTGGCTCACGGCTCAGATGTCTCCTGTGCCGTACCATAGTATTACAGTGAACTCTGACTTTGGGCTAGTAATACTTTCTTGCTTGGAATCACACCCAAACCATCACAAAACCATCTTCTAATCTCCTGTTGAATTTGGGAAGGCTTCAGTAAGGCCCAGACCACTGGAAACAGTCCAGCGAGTCCATTGTCTTTAAAGCAGAAAGGGAAGGAAGGGTAAATCTGCAATTTTGTTCCAATCATTACTTCCTTTCATCTTCTGCCTGTGAAAGAACTTGGGGCTAAGAAAGCGTTTCCCTCCCTGATGGATCTCAAAGCTTAGAGAAGCGATTTTGGCGATACCAAGGCCAGTTATATCTCATAAAGGGGAAGGCTGCTTTGTTTTCTCTTTCAGGAATGGCAAGAATGACATTTAGAAGCAGTTGCAGCACAGGAGCCAAGCACTCAGCTATCAGGCTATGCCAAAACCCTGGCTTTGCACTTCACTCTGCATTCCTCACCTTTGGGAACCAGAATTACGATGCCATTTACATAATCCCACAGCTTCCCTAACCCAACTACCTAAGGGCTTTTCCCCACGCCCCATCAGGATGTGTCTATGTCGAATAAGGAGATAAAGGTCATCTCAAGGATACCTCCAGATTTGCTAGTAGAGGGAAAGGAAAAAAATCTGAGTTTTGGAGGGCAGAGATGATTAATTCTCACTATCTTCCTCTTAAAATAAACAAACAAACAAAAAAACCCAGACCAAAGAACAGCCCACAGTGAAACCAGAAACAAGTAAACTCTTGCATTATGGCCAATAATTGGAAGACAAACAGCAATTATTATTGAATTTCTGAATTTCTGGTGGAGGCACTTTGAAGGTTGAGTCAAAAATGTTTAATGGATATTTTGCATCCATCCCAAGGAGGTTTACAAAAGTAGTGAACATCCAGGTGCTCCAGATCTGCACAGAACACTACTAAAACGCAATCCGACAAGCAGGGCTTTTTCTTTGGTGGGGTTGGTTGTTTTTTTTTTTGCTAATACTACTAGCTTACACTAAAAACTGCCAGTTTTCAGTGAGCTCACAAGCAAGGACCAAGGTGAGAATTATGAGCAGGGATGGGGAGGCACTTCAGAAGTGTTAGCTGCTTAGTATTGAACTCCACTGTCAGGTGGCACAGGCCGCACAAATCAAACAGAGGTAGAAAGAGGTAAGCATCCACACGTGGAAGCAGAAGGGAGGGGAGAAGCAGCCTAATCAAAACTAACAGCGGGGTTTCTGCTCCCACTTCAAACTGAGAGCAGCTAAAGCCCTTCATTTCTGGTTCTTGAAAGCAAACCCCTGGAGTCTGTGTGGAGAAGTGCTACACAAAGAGCAGACAACCCTTTGAATTCAGTCATTTTCAGAACTATCCTCCTTCCACCTCCCCCAGCATTTTTCCATTCTGACTCCTTTATTCATTAGTATTACCTTTGCACGCTTACTGACCTTTTCTTTCGTATGATAAAACCAAGTGTTCACTTTTGGAGCCTGATGTTCATTATCCCAAACCACCCATCATACCCTGTTTCCAATTTCAAGCTCTCTGGTTTTTGAGATGTTGCTTGAACCATATCTCTTAAGAAGTCTACGTATGCATCATCTTCTCTCATTTTTGTTAGAATTTACTCATACCTCTAAGCTTCATATTGTTCACTGTAGTCTGACCAAACATCTTCCCCCTAACTTCTTCTCCAAAGCACATTTGAATAGTTTAGGATCACAAAAAAATTTGGGAACCAAAATAATTTGGTCAGGCATCCAGTGAAACTTAATGGAACCTATGAAAATCCTGGACGTCCCTTTGAAAGCCATCGGGATGCTAGAAGTTGATTGTTTCTTTGTTGCCAGGCATGCTGGTGCAGCAGTCACACATACAGCTTTTAGCTCTTGGGCCAGACTCAACCAGGAAACTGCAATGGGGACTGAAACTCAGAGCTTGCTTAGCACTAACTAAAGGTTCCCAAAATTCGCAGCAAAGTATTACAGAACAAAAACCAGAAGAGAAAAGGTAAGAGCCAGATCTCCAAAAACTTGCTGGCACAGTGCAGTGTATACAGGATCTGTGCAAGCAACCATTGCCAGCACTGCTAGCCTTTCCCAATTGCAGTCATAAATGCCTCAAAAATAAGCATCAGCAATCTTGTCACAAAGTATTTCAATCAGGACTGTGAGGGGACGCCTCCGTCTCCACTCAAACCCAACGCAGCATTAAACCTTCAGCCTCTAAGTGCTAAAAAACCATCCATGCTCTAAGTAGAACACATCCCATCATACAGGACAAAAGAAGTCTCGCTGAATTCCAATATGCTGCTGAAAGTTCAAAATGAAAGCAGCAGAAGTGTTTTCTGCAAGACGTATTTCTTTCTGCTGGTATTTTTGCAGAAGATAGGATTAGTTTCATGCTGTCTTGCAGCATGATCAAGGGCAGTGTAAGGATGATAATTAAGTGAATTCTATTGCTAGCTGTCACAAGTGATAAATACGATGCATAATTAAACAAGCGGCACCTAGACTGCCCGGAGGAAACAATTATTTAGTGCTTTCATTAGGACAGCCTCATTTCTCTCGCATTTTTTCATTATGTACTTGTGTTTAACAAATGTGCTGAAAACCAGCGGCTTATTATCAGCTTCCACGACTGCAGCTGCCCAGGAGCTGCCTGGTGGGAGCAGACCCGCGTGTGTCGCTGGAGGAGTTCTCACCTTGTGAGTACAGGAGGATCTGCATCTCCAGCAGAACGCAGGTGAAAACCTGGACCAGGTTCTCCAGCCCCAACAGCTCGAAGACTTCCCGCAGGGGGTAGTCGGAGAGTGGCAGCTCGTTGGGCCCAGGTCGCTGGCAGATGATGGGCTCATAAACCCCATAAAACTTCAGCGACCGGCCAGGGGGCGGCAAGGGCACCTCGTAGAGTATGTTGTGGATGTAGCTCTCCAGGGGCAGCGGTGGTGGCTGCTGGGAGGTAACCGCCTTGTAGAGCTGGACCAGGAACTTCTTGCAGGCTTGCATGAAGGGCAGAGGGGTGATGAGACATATGCACTTGGAGACGTACAGCGTGTCCCTGCTGATGTCGTAGGAGTTGTACCGCTGGAGCTTGGCGAGGGAGGTGGCATCGCCCTCATCAATGCTGCTGGCCAGGGAGTCCATGCTGCACGAGGACGAGGCGCAGACGCTGCTGTACTGCTCAGCATTGTGCATCTGGTACAGCGTCTGCATGGCTGTGCAGATCTGCTTGCTCGTGACCTCCTCATAGAAGGTGAGCACAAACCCGTAGGTACGAGAGCCATCTTCTCTGGTGATTATGAATGAATGGAGCTGTGGGTCTCTGTTGTCAGCCTGCGTCCTGAAAGACAGCCCTTTGGGCATACATAGCTGAGGAAGAGAGAAAAGAAACAGTCATTTAAGTTACAATTTTATTTTGTTACCTTCGCCTTATGGGCGCTTTTCTTTCTTCCATTGCATCATAACAAACTGCTTGTTATTAAACTTCGTCCTTCTGAAAGGTAGCCCAAGAACAAACAGCCTAAATCAGGTGCTACTTAAAAGAAGAGAGAGTCATGACTGATGAAAGCCTCAAAATCACTCATCTATGAAGTCATTATGACTTATCTTCATTACTACTGCGCAGCATTTGTCTCTTTTGTTTAAGCAGCATATGAAGACATTCAGATTTGTTCACACTTGCATATATTGTGCTCACAGCACTTTAAAATCGAGTTATGCATAATTCTTGTAATTCATTGATCTTCCCTATTTTCTTAAAGAAAATAAAGCAGTTGATGGACAGCTATCACATATACTTTCCTCTGTAAGTACTACAGAGCAGCTTAGATGGGCAGAAGAAAGAAGTGGAAAAAACTAATCTATGAAAACCTCAGTTTTGATTAACCACACAGCAAAATATGTTGCAGTGATTACACTGTGCTGGGTGTTTCTTTCAGACACAGCCCTGGTGATAACTTGAGGCATTTTTCCAGGCATTCCTCAGCAATTCTATCAGCTATCTAATACATAATAACAAGTATCCAGCAAAACACAATGGAATGTGCATCAACACAGAACTTCTTACATTCTGAACAAATCAGCATGCTTATAAACAAAGCTTCCTTTGTATCTTCTATCTGAAGAAAAGGAGAGATGAGAGACCCTTCAAAGCACTCCTGCTGTTCCAAAAGGTAACACTAGAAGACAACCGTCAAAAATGCTGTGAGCCTCCACTCAGCTGAGCGCTTCCCTTAGCATCTCATCCTGACCAGTCCAAGAGTGGCTATAGCCTTATCAAGCCTGACCAGTCCGAAATCATAGGTTATAACCCCTGCACTATCAGTCACAGATCATATTTTCTTTGCTTTACAGAAAAATACATGTATATGCAAATAACATGTACTGGTGCAAACAAGAAAGGATAAGCAGCAGGGATGTTCAGATCACCTGAAACAGCTGTTAAATTAATTTCCTACAAGTCTTAAGTGTTATTCCCTCCTTCCTGATATCTTCATTGCACACACACGAAGGAACTCTCATCCATTAAGTTTCTGCCACAGCTCAGCATGTGCAGAATATCAATATTTTAAGTTCCTGGCTGCAAACCCTGGCAAAGAGGCTACTGGGTTTGACCTAAAACAAGGCATGGGAAAAACAACAGAAGACGGGAGAGCACTGAAGCAAGGGAATGACCAAGAGCCACTTAGGCTGCTAAGATCAAAAGGAATGACCAGCGCTCATTTCCAAGTGATGCAGAGCCTCACATTTGCAGCTAATGCAAGAAAACTTTCATCTTCGTGCTTTCGACATCAATCACTCCATCACAGCCGTGTTTGCTATTTATGCCACAGTAAAGAGTTGGCACAAAGCATTTTGGATATGTTTTCTGTGTACAACACAGAAAACTATACAGCATTGCTGATCCAAGGATTGGATTTTCATTTCCAGAGCATTGCACTATTTACAAGAATATTTAAACGTATCTATCAGAGGGAAAATAGGGAATTAAATCATGCTTGTATGAGGTTTATTATCAGCAATGCCTGGAAAAGCAAAAGGAAGCTGTAACAAAGCAGGACAAAAAGACAATCAATTAATCAATGCCTCCTCTCTAGAACTGATGAGCAGGAGATGCTTTTTTTCCCCCTTAAACACAGAAGCACACAGGCAGGACGTGTAGGCTGCGATCCCTGCCTCCTGCCAGCAATCACCTATTTCAGATGTTTCTAAACCGAAGGCTCCCCCTGGACCACTGCCCATCAGCATGATTCACCTCATTAGATCCTCTATTTCACTTTTTAAGCCCCTGCATATTTGTCATGCTCCCAACGTGCCGCACACATCCAACCTGAGCCGTTGGTGAGGGAGTGGAGAGAGGGAGGGAGGCTTTTCTTTGTATTAAGGCTGGCTCTTTCAAAGTAACCTGTAATTATTTGATTTCAGTAGATGAAATTTTAAACAGACAACGCTTCCTTGGACTCCAGGAATATACGTGGTTATTTACATACCTAAAAGGGCTAAAGTAGGAGTATTAGTTCCTCACAATTTCACAGTTCCTCTGTATCGAGACCTTGGGTTTGGTATGAGAGATAACCGGCAGAATGGTCACAGAAGACAGCATGTGACAGTAGGCAGGGATAATCACTGAAAGCGGCGTGGGGGGAAAGAAATATTTCCCTATTAAATAGAACTCTGCATACTTTAAAAGAGAGGAAAAAAATGACTCGCAGGCAGAGTGATTTCTCAGGACTTCAGGGGGTTATTTTTAAAGTGACAGGATGGTTTCAAAAGGCAATTGAAATTCCCAAGGCATCCAGCAGCGCCGAGTTCTCACAAGTTAACCTTCAAGGATTTATGCATTTTCTTCTCTGAGGAAAATTGCTTCTGGAAACTCACATAAAGCAAACACACAGGCAGAACTAATACAGCGAGGCAAGATCAGAAAGGCCAATAATTGCCTCAAGGGATTCTGTGGAGGTGGATATTACTTTAAATGATGTTTCGGATCAAAACAATAAAGAAGTTTTCCAAAAGACGATTTAAAAGACCATTAAATACTGCTGCTGTTAGTAAATGCTTTTTTCTTCCCCTCCGAAGACACTGCAAATGAAAGCCGTGTTCTTCAGCTATTTGGTTGCAGCTGAATGCAGCTTGTTCAATTATTTTATTTTAATAGTTCTCTTGCTGCTGTTGGTATTCCATTTTTGTCTGACAATGTGATCATACTTCATGAATACAAGGCATTTTCAACGCGAGGGACAAATAATGCAGCAATTCCAGCTATTGCCTCTTGCTGTCATATTCCTGCTGCCCAGCCCTATCACTCCTCCTCTGATCATCCCTAATTCAGAGGCAGAACTAAAAGGCAGAAATAGCCTCAGCAGTTATTACCATCCTAACTGTGCTTGTCAAGCATCGTTCTGATTGCTCTGTGCCTTCTGTGTATGCAAAGCAGTACGGAGACCAACCCAAATATCACACCATCTCCATCAGAGCACATTTGGAAGCAGAGAACAGAAATTCCCAGCTGTCGGTGGGCAGAGTGATTGATACTGGCCTCAGGCTCTTCTCTGCATTACTACAGATGACTGCAGTGCCACTGTGCCAGCTCTCAGTGTCGTTGCTACCTCTTGCTCCCGTGTTTTCATGTTAAATACTTGGCACAGTACCAAAAAAAATTCAATTCCATGGAAAGTAAGATGATCTTTGGAGACTTCCAGGCCTTCGTTATTGCAGAGAAGTTTCAAAATGTGAACCAATGCCATTCAGACTGCATTTCCAAAATCCATTTTACTGTGGTTTTTGCGTGTTCACCAGGTCTCCGTTAGGCCAGGAGATTCTCCTGACCTCATCTCTGCACCAGAAGCTGAAGCTGATTCTAATGTAGACCTATCCTCCTCAAGTCCAAAGCACATTTGAACTCGACTGGGGTGGGAAGGGGCTCCCTAATTTCCCTGTTTTAGTTAGGCCAAACAGACAGTTTTTTAAAACAAATGGACTTGGCTAGAGTTGGCTTTAATGACACTATTACAACTGCTTGCTTTTAAGTTATAAAACAAAAGTTATTTTCTGTCCTGGGAAGCTTAACTTACTAAAGGAAGGGAGATCAGATGTCGGGAAGTTTTTTTACTCAGAGAGTGGTGAGGTGCTGGAACAGGCTGCCCAGAGAGGCTGTGGATACCTCGTCCTGGAGGTGTTCAAGGCCAGGTTGGATGGGGCCCTGGGCAATCTGATCTAGTGCTTGATCTAGCTGTTGGCAACCCTGCCTCTGGCAGGGGAGCTGGAACTTGATGATCCTTGAGATCCCTTCCAACCCCAGCCATTCTATGATTCTGTGAAACGACAATAATTTGTTGCCTTTGTCAGGAGACAGTCTTAACACATGCTTTGATGATTTTGGAAACATTCTTTGAATATAAACTCTTTCAGAAAATTTCCAGCGGTCTTTAAATTCTCTCTGCCTCTGTACAAAACTCCAGAAACTGTTCTCTCTCCAGTCACCAGGCCTTGAGACTGAGCCACACAGACAAACTCACATATTCAGCTACGAGGAAAGATGTAGAGAGGATGCACCAGCACAGAGGTACCATAAAAAGTTATCACCCGACAAAAGACTCCTCTCTCCCTTGTTATACAGAGCAACAAGATTTTTTTGTACTGAAAAATTTCACACGAATATTAGTATCTTAAGAATTCTTTGGTTTGTCTCCTCCCCATCTGATGTTGGACATTAGGATATTCCTAAATTTTTTCTCAGAAAGAGTAGTTGGGCATTGGCACAGGCTGCCCAGGGAGGTGGTGGAGTGAGTCACTGTCCCCAGAGGTGTTCAAGAACCATGGAGATGTGCTACTTAGGGATGTGGCTTAGTGAGCAATATTGGTAGCGGGTAGATGGTTGTACTGGATGATCTTGGAGGTCTTTTCCAATCTTAATGATTATTTGATTCTATGTGCTTCATGGATGACTGAACTTTTCTCAGCCAGTCACCGGAGGTTAGACCTGTTTCATCACACTGTAGATTTACTTAGAACTCATGAGGGAAATACAAAATCTACTTTGGTTTTGCTTGTGTGTTTTCACAATATCTCTCCCTCTACAGTAGTTAAAGCAGAATGCCTAATGGGTGCACTTAGTCCCAGCAGAAGATCCCTACTTGCCACAATACAAATGCTCTGTTATAAACAACTCAGGAACCATTTTAGAGTTGAAGCTGTCAGGAAACAGCCAGAGAAAAGAATTTCTTTACCTACCATATTGACAGCATCCTGGTCAAAGGGGTTCCACTCAATGTTCTGAGGATAATGGGCCAAAACCTTGGACTTGAAGGTTCTTCTTAAAGGACTCTGATCAAAATTCTCTCCTACAAAAAACGAAGAAACAATGACTTGAGACAACAGTGAGGCTTCAGAGAGAGCTGGCCCGGGTAGCTTTCATTCACTTCATTTTTTTTGGTGAAAGTGCATTTTCCCAACAGGTGTACACTTCTAAAGGAGAAACAAAGATTCACATTCAGTGTAACCTCACCCTCCTTCCCCACAAAATCTTAGTATAGTTTCAACATAGCTTCCAGCTCAGTATTTACTGCATAACGGTATATTGCTAGGAGAAAAATCATTGCTGGAGTTTTATGGAAAGAGATCCTACCATTAATGAAATCTCCATCTTTCTCTATAGATTTAGTAGGAAGAGATGGCTTTACTTAGATGCCAGAAGAGTATTTTCTCTCCAGTTTGTAAGAAACCATCTTAGAATCAGTAAAATGCAGGAGCACCTTTCAGCTATTACAAATTATTTAAGGCTTCAATATGGATTATTATTTATATCACAAGTCCTGCATGAAGACTAAACATTTACTTTTTCTATTTCTAGTTTCAGTGACAGACCTTTTCCACAGATGGACTCCAGAAAGTGCAAAGAGGAAGACTGGAATTAAACTTCAAGCAGATACACATCCAGTCATCAGCACACAGAGGGTGTATGTCAAGGTGATACTGCCAGTGGAGTTTCTACCACTGGAAAGTCTACACTATGCCACACAATAGTTAAAAAAGGAAATAATCTGTGAATTCTACTACCATATGTAGTACTTTCAGATATCAGGTTACTAATTTAAGGCTTCTTCCTTTAAAGACTATGGGTAGGTCTCTCTCTTTGGTTCCTTTCTCACCCGAGAGAGGAGAATGAGCTGAAAACCTTCAGTTCAAAATGTTAAAAGTTTTCATCAAAGCCGACTTTGCACTCAGAGGTCCCTTTGGAGACTTCTCAGTGTTACTTAGATACTTTTAAAAATATAATTATTACTGAAATAGAATCTGTTTTCCCTAAAAATAGAAATGTTTTAATTTCTCCTTCTACTTAAAAAACAGACTTTTTGCTTGTTTTCTTTGCTTTTAATTAGAGGTTATTTTGGATGAAAAACATATTCAATTACTTGGCAGGTTCTAAAAGCAACCCCTTATTTACTGCAAAAACGAGTCACTAACCCTTCCATGAAGGCAAAGTGGACTGTGGGAGTATAATTTGCGCCTGTTGAGCTCCATTTGACAATCCAACATTTGCACAGCTAACAGCCTCTAAGTCATGTTGCACAATTCATAGTTCTGCAGTTAGCCTAGAGTTACTGAGCCTCAGCCTCAGCCATTTGGCACATGCCTTGCACAGCACAGGCTGCACAGCCATTTGGCTCACAATGGACCACTTAATATAATAATTGTTTATTATCATTATAATGTAAGAAAGCTTTGAATCAGTATTAATTCAAACAGATACTTGCAAGTACGGCTTCTCAATCTTTCTTTTGCAGAGCTTAGGATCTGCTGATAATTGAGGGAAACACAATGGAGAAATACACCATTGTAATTCACAAGACAATAATTATGCTGGCAAAGTCGCAAAGTTTTAGAAGAGTTGTAAACCATTTGTCATATGATGAAAAATAGAGCTTTTAAAGTCCTCACAACATGGATTTTTTTTTCTCCAGATTGGGGTGGGAAATAGAAACAGTTAATGAGATTAATGAGTGCACAGAAGCCCTGAACACACCATACATGCAGAGGGCAGAGCCCAACCTCCAGCGGTGAATTCCCTTTGCTGCTCCTCTCATGGTGCCCAAATTGTAGCAGCATTACCTGCATACTGACAGGCAGAGGAAAAGGAGGCAAAGCTCAGGCATTTCTCACACCAATTTTGGGCAGGCTGAAATTCATAGAATCTTTTGAGACAGAAGGGACCCTTAAAAGCCATCTGGTCCACGCCCTGCAGTGAACAGGGACACCCACAGGTAGATCAGGTTGCTCAGAGCCCCCCGTCCAGCCTGACCCTGGGTGTCTCCAGGGATGAGGCGTCCACCACCTCTCTGGGCAGATGCCTGGAGACACAAGACCCGGCTGTGCCCCACAAAAAGCTGCCATGCCAGGAAAGTTCCAGAGCCAGCCAGCTCTTCCCACTGCTCTATTTCAATGCATTCAAGGAATGAGTTTAAAAACTTTTCCTCTCAAAGATGTGTCTGTGATCTTAAGGATATGAGTATCTCTATCCAGTGCTCATTTTTAACACAACTGAGGCAAGTTTCTGATTTCATTTTTTTCTAGCAGTGCAAGTTTCTGTTTGTGGATAAACATAGGAGGAAAAATAAGCTTCTACATGGAAATTTTGTGCCTGAGAGAAGTGCTCCAAGATGAGTCAGTGCTGCACGTACCCTGGAGCTGCGAATGGTAAGGAGTGAGGAGCAATGCATGGGAATCCAGCCTGCTTCTCGAATTGCTGAAGGCAACCCCTAAATCCACTAAAAATTTATGCATCATAGAAGCAAAGAAAACCAGACGTATCAACTAACCTCTATCAAATTAAAAACATGTCAGCGTTTAGCTGATTAGCTCACCACGTTTTCCAAGTTGGACAAACTTCTATAGCAGCTTGAAGCATAAACCTTGCAAAGATGTTCTGCGTGCTGTTACAAGACTATGACTGAAGTACGCAAAACTGGAGACTACCACTCTGTTACACAACATGTCAGCAGAATAACCTCTCGCTTTGATGCAGAAGTTCTTTGCTGAGGCACTGGAGTAAAAGCCACAGTGTTATCTGCTGATTCCTGAAGTTTCATAGATAAAAATCCCAGCAAAAACTCTCTGTCCAGTTTTATGCACTTAAAAATATTTGGAAACATCTTTAATTCTTAGTAAAAAGCCAGAATTAATGTGCACGCTAAACCAAATAAATAGACAATAAGTTATTTCCTAATGAGCTCTTCAGTGTTTCCCATGTGCTTGACACTGTTTACTTTACAGCTGTGAATGGGCTGAAAGGCAGATATCTCATGCTAAATGTGCTTGGTTCTTCTGCTGAAATTTTGAAGAGCATCTGGATGACTTCATTACATTTTCTGCTGCTGGTGGAGATCGCTGCAGGTCACATTCCTTTAAAGGTTCCCTTTTTCATGACTAAAACAAATATTAGTGAAGTAATCTGTCTGATGCTAATTGGACACTGGCTGGAGAACACCAGATTGCCCAAAGAGTTTTGAGAAGCGACCCTGAAGGCTCCTGCAGAGAAAAATACCCCCCTCTCCCAGTTTGGTGGCTCAAGTACTAACCACACCAGATAAAGTTGTACCTGTTTCCAAATTAGACCAAATTTCCCCGTAAACCTCTCTGCCCATGTGGAACACCTGGACAGGAACAAGGCACACTTGCCAGTAAGCCACAGAAATTGAGAAAAACAGGTTTTTGATCGGCTTTTGGAGATGACCAATAATTTGTATGCTGCTGCAAATACTTGTATTGTTCTTTAGAGGTCACAGAGGTCTCCAACATTCTGTTTGTGAAGCACAAGCATTACTTTCTGGAATCCAGCTTTCCAAAAACTCCAGTGACAATCTTCTAGTAGGCTGACAACATGGATTCATTTTATCCAGAGAATTAAAAGACACAAACAACTTACCTTTGTAGCGTCCCTGCAGGGTCTGCATTTTACTACTAGAGATAGATCTATACAGATTTAAATTAAACTAATGATTAAACACACACAAATCACAGTTTTCTCTATCAGTGATCACGACAAGAGAAGAGCCATGAAGCCACACCAGAGGGAATCAATTGGTCATTACTTAGAAGAGACACAGCACTGCACCCTCCAAACAAAGCTGCCCCTGGGAAGCCAGGCAGGATAAACTTACACAGAAGAGCAATAATTTAGGACAGAAACAGCACAAGGGTGTGACAGAAAGCAGCCCGCACATCAGGGTGAAGTGTTTTCATTTGGCCAAGCCACTCTCATTGACACAAGGTAAGAGGCGTGGACACACTGAGAAGGAGCTAGAGGAGAACCACAGAGAGCAAAACCTTCTTGGCAAACATGAGAAGGAGCCTGGACTGAAGGGTATGTTACGTGATGCATTCTCATCTCCCTCAGGTCTGAGCTGAGGAGTCACGTGGCAAGAAAAATTCCCTCAGCTCTAAGAAGCTGTAGGATAACAGTGAATTGTCATTAAATCTACTATGTTTTTTTAAGTCCTTGCTTGCTAGCTTCCAAAAGAGGATTTAGCAGGGCGCATTAAAAATGAAGCAAGTATCAAATGTGAATTGAATCCATATTCTAAAATATTAATGGCCAGATAACAGTACTGTGAATGCAGACAGTAACACTGTTTGATGTGTGCTACCCATTCGTGCAAGCAGCACAACTCGGTAGGGTAAGCTGCATTCCGGAGGCAAGTTAAGAAGCCAGTTTTGAATAGAATCCTTTCACCTCCAGGATGCTTTCAAAAAATCAATTAAAGTATTTCTCAAAATCCTGTGAAATGTGTCAGACTCATGTTCAGTTTCGATTGGATACTGTGTTATGTAATGGGACGTGCACCTTCCCTTAAAGGCAATTGTTTTTAAAGGGCATTTAGTTTCAAATTAAAAGCAGATGCTGAAATGATGGATGCTGGATCAAGAAAAAAAACATGCTAGTTCCCTTCCAAAGTGAGATAAATTCTCAAAAGTAGAAAACTAAGCAGCTGTGTTTTGGATGAACAATAAAATTACCAGGAGAATTAAGCTACAGTTGTGAGGTTGTCAGTCATGATGGCTTTCACAAGAGTGATCGTATTTAAAAATTCAGTGGCGTTAAGTTTTAAAGCCACTACAGAGGCATACAAAAATACATACTACAAATGCAAAGGCATCCTCCACCCACACCCTCTGGTCCAGAGAATGTGTACTATCTGCTGGTCCTTACAGGCTCTGGAACGTAGACAGGAATGCTTATGACCACCGAAATAAAAATATCTTTTATTTAGAGGAATGCGCTGGGAACACAAATGTGCACAGTTCTGCACGTCATGGTGACAATCTCTTTGATAGCTATTTCTAATTAAAAGTGTCCAGCACATCCAGCTATGTTTTCCCTGCATAACTGCGTGACCCCGCATGAAAAGCAAGCAATATACAGCGTGCAGGTGGGGACAACGTGAGGACGGGAATAGCGGTGCTAATTGTCAGGTTCAGGAATCAGTTATTTCGAGCAGCACAGAAATTGTGCTCTGCTGCTCTTCTTTTGTGCTTCCCCATTACATCAGGGCAGCAGTGGTTAGCTACTCAGTATTCAAGGACACGAACTCAAAGGCATCATCTCCCACCACTCCTACCACATATTCTCATAATCTTGCGGTGGAGGAGAGAGATGATATGAACAGGACGGGGACAAGGCAGTCTTGAATCTGAGTTTCTTCAGCAGGCAGCTGTTGTCTGTAAGATGGCAGTGGCTTCATCCATTTATGTCAGAGTGAGGGTGTGGGCAGGGCCTACCCTACCTAGTAAAACTCCTGCATGTCAATATCTCAAGGAACTGATGGGTCATATTTAAGCAGGAAGACATAGCGGGTTGTGTATCGTGTGCGTTCCTGACACCACTTAGTAGCACTTCTTGGGAGAGGGGAAGAGCATCTGCCAAGAGAGCTTCAAGGAAAAGAATAAAATTTACCAGAAATTGATTTAAGTTAGGTAAAAGGGTGAAAAAGGCCGGCATTTTTGTTTTTAAGCTCTGATCCTTAATTTGATTCAAAGGTAGCTGGAAGACGGAAAGTAAAGAGACACAGAGGGCCTGTTGATTGCTTTGTCCTTAACCCCTGTTTACCTGAGGCTTTGTTTGCAGTATCTGAGCTCTTGCCATGGAGATCTGCTTCTAGCCATTTGTACAAGACTACACAACATAACAAAGAGAGATAAAAAAGCAAGTATGAGCAACGTGAAAGACATACAAGCGTACTGGAGGAAAAAAAGAAATAAAAATAGGTAAAAGAGGCAAACAGCCCCCTTCACAACCTCTCTTCCCCCCACTACCGACAAAGGGTATAAAATACACGTGGCAAACAAAAACTCACTGATTGTTTCACTACAAAGCTGTTGAACACATTGAAAGTAATTGTAGAAATGCCTGTCAAAATTAGTAACAAGATTAAGTTCTAAGCACTTCAAACAGCACGCTGTCATATAGTTTCCCTTTTATGAAAGGCTGCTTTGCTCCTACATTAAGACATTCCAGAGCCTGGGGAGGAAAAAAAAAGTTATTTAACTGGTGTTGAACCATAGTCAAGATGTTTTCTTCAGTATAATGCTGTTAACTGTGTAGCTACATCATCAGTATAGTACTGGACGACACTTTCAGGACTTGTAAGGAGTTATCTACCTCAGGATGGAAATTTTGAATAGAATTATTAAGGTGCTTTTAGATGAAGTTTTGAAGAAATGAGCTCTATATAACTTGGATGAGCAGTTTAAATCTCTTTTGGTTACCTTTACCCCAGCAGGCACTTGTAATGATAAACAAAAAGGGTGTCCTAGCCCATCCCTCTGAGGTTCCTCCCAGCTGTTTCGCTCATTTCCTGCAGCAAATCAAGAATGTTTTCACAGCCACCGCAGTGCTCGTTCATCAAGCAAAGTCTCAAACTGCTCAAAGGCAATTTGTAATCCCCCTCAACTTTAATATATGCTTTAATATATACAGATAAATTTAAGCTGAAATGCCATTGACCTCTCTGCTCCTTCCATTTCTAGGTGTAAATTCAGAGTGATTTCTGCTGTTGCCTTTCACTCAAGCTGTTAATCCAGGCACCGGTTCAAAGGACCTAGATCATTCTGTCAAGCCTTGACTTTCTGGAAAGCAGCCTCTATAGAGGGCACAAGAAATAATTTCAATGAATAGACGTGGATTTGTGCTTTGGGAATTTTCATTTGTTTGTTTCTTCAGGAAATACATAAAGATAACCCATATTCATATCTGCAGGATGATTTCTTCCATCCCAGGGGCCTTAAACTTTTCTGTTCTACTTATGAACTGTGTTTGAACCAGAACAGTTGCACAGGTATTTAAATTAAAGGAAACCAAACAAGAAATTCCTACTGCTTTTTTGGAAACACGCTGTCAGAGCATGTATTTAGGATCTTGGTATAGAACAGCACAAAAAGCACAACAGATTTTTGACACAGGGATGCATACTGGTTTCTGCCACCACCAAGAGTCCAAACTCTCCCGGTCAACAGCTCCAAGGCAAAGCTGGCAGCTTCCCTTTCTGTCTGCCCCATACCCACAGTGTTTCTACAGCCGTTCTGACACGCTACCTTCACAGCCCTCCCTAAAAGCTCTTTCCAAAACTGTCATTCACCCATTTGGCCTGAGCCAAATGAGTCCATAGTCTTGGCCACCACCGCTGCAATAGGAATAGCAAAAAGGAAAAATGTAACTCATAAAGGGATGCACAGCCTGATGTGCAGGGCAGGTTCTGCTCTTTCTCCCTTTCTCCCCTTGTTGACCATTCCTTCCAGCCATACAAGAAACCTTTCATGACAGGTATGCCAGCTCCTGCACAAGAACTGCAGAAGAATGTTGACAACAGTGATGCAAGCACTCAGCCACAAACACGACAGCGCAAACTAATTCCTTATACAAACACGATGGAAACGGAGTGTGGCTATTGCCATAAAATAATTATACCTCGAATAGGCTTAGTATGTCAATGATCCTTTGAAAAATGGAGATTTGTTCATATAAAGCTATTGTGCAAGTCAAATTAATGAGACAAAGGCTCAAATCTAGCAGTTTCGTTCCCTGCCTCCCCTTCTCTTCTGGCCTTGATTAAGATACTTATTATCAGCCTACAGAGTAACATTATACAGCACCAGCACTGCCAGCTTCTTAAAATAGCCACAGCCCCAGCTGCCAGCAGGCCAGACGCATCCCACTACCCCAGAAAAATACTAGTATGAGTTACACATTTTGCTTGAATTATGGTTTGCATAAAATTGCATCATAATCTATCCAATTCAAAGAATCATGGCTTAGATTATGCCATCTGGGGGGCCTTATTTTTTTGCAGTGTGTTGAGGGGAATTTAATAAATACACATGGAGGCACAGCGCGCCTACACAGCTGGCATCTGCTCCCAATGGCTGGAGATGATTAACAGGAAACAGTAGATGGGGTGTAAAATTGGACCTACACTTCTAAATAGGGGGAATTAGTTACATTTCAGGCCTGTCTGGTCTACCCTGCTTATATACAGCAAGAGGCACGCTTATTTTTATTGCATTTTTATATACTCAGATCTCCTATTCATTTTGTATTCTTGATATGGAGTGAGTGGGCATCTGTATTAACGGAGAAAACAACCTCAGCAACAATTCTGCTGGATTTTTGGTTAGTTTCAGAGCATCACATACCAGTATTTGTCCCCCTTTACCTCTCAGGGTGGCAAATTTCAGGTGCTTCATCACCTGAAGTCAGAAGCAATTTCACAGAAGCTGCACTTACCCAGCACCACAGTGTGAATAACTGCACAATAACACCTTCTGTCAGAGTAATTAAGCTCAGCTTGCAAATCAGTACAAAAAAAGAAAGAAGCTTAATTTGTCCTGCACCACTCTCAGCACTAATCAACACTGTCAGAAACAGAGAAGGAAGACACCTGTCCAGCAGCTCTCACATCCTGCTATGCATTGTTTAGGCTTACGCTTCATAGCATCTTTCTTCTTACCTATCTAACACAAACTTGAGGCTTTGGCCTTCAGGATGTAGCAGATATGCTGGGCAACAGGCATTTCTGCTTTTAACTGGTGGGGCAAGAGGTGGGTGCAGAGAGGACACAGAGTAAGCTCACTGTACTGAGTTACTTCTATCCATGGCCGTCACGAGGAAAGGGCTACAGGGAGGCAGTGCTCGCTTCTGAAGGGCTGCAACTGCTAAGCCTTGGGAAAACTTAGTTATGTGTGTTATTAATGGGAAGGGCTTCTAGCAGAATAATATCTTTGCTTCTTCTAATCAGAAAAGCTCTTTCATTGACACTGAATAGAAACACTCTTTTGTGTAGCACAAACTGACCTTGTTTGAGAAACTGCTGTTTAAGCTGCTGCCAACAGATAACTGTCCTTATAATGGCCTCCAAGGGCCAGTCTTCAGTTGCTGAAAGCTGGTGGAATCTTTTTAGAAAGAGACAAAAGTCTTTCCACGTCCTGAAAAAATCACGAGTACCCACAGGCAAGGCGTGAAGGTATCAGAGCTTCTGGATGGAGGAGTGATAAGCAGGAACAAAGGCATGGGCAGATAAGGACCCACTGCCCAAACAGCCATACGGCTCCTTTGCAGTTGATGCTTTTATTTAAGAGCTGTCCAAGAAACCACTACCGTTTGGAGAATGCTCTCATCCGTATTACAGTAACTGGAGATCAGCGTACTGCTGCAAATGCTTCTACTGAGGGCAAAACTGGCACGAAAAAGACAAAATGTTTATAGCAAGGTGCTGGGTGACACAGTTCTTAATAGCTCCTGGGAAAAAAGAACCAACAGCTGAGTTTTGTCAACTAAAAATGTTGGAACATTGTCAAGGAGAACAAACATCATCATCAGACTGAAAGAAAGAAGTCCCTGTAAGTCTTCAATTTAAATGCCTCTTCTGCCACAAACATCAGTGCAAGAACCAACAAGTATTGGTCAAAACCACCTGTGCTTAGAAACTGTTTGAAGATCACGCTGCTGCCAGCGAGGTTACACAAAAGGGATCGTTCAAAAGTTATCAGTGCACAGTAATCACACATCCAAGCCACATGAAAAATGTTCTGTACGCCTTAAGTAAGCCATGACAAGTTAGACGGAGATTCCTCCTCCACCCCTGCACTGCAGCAGAGCTCTCTTCATTTTTGAGGTTGTTTGCTTTCCCAAAAACCCAGCCATAGACTGTGGGATAAATCCTCCACTGTCATCAGGAAAGTCTCTTAAGGAATGAAGGTTGAGTCAATCAGACAGGGAAAGGAGTCGTGAAAGGAGCACTACGTCTTATGAGTCTCTCCTTTGCCAAAACCCAATGATGTAAAACAGAGTCTTGCTCCCTCTCCCCTCCAGATATCCACTGCTGCTCCAATGCAAATGTAGACACCCATGGAAAAACAGTACAAGTTTTTGGGAAGCCTTTATTTTTTAATCTTTCTGAATGTAAAAAGACCGTGCAGAGTTGCAAAAGGGAACAAGGATCATTTCCTGGTCTAAAAAATGGTTGAAAAGAGCCAGTGGGGCCCTGAAGGAGGAGCTGGAGAGATGCACCAAAAAGGAGTGTAAGAAAGAGAAGTCCAAATGCACAACTCGCGTAAACTCTGCTTGCTCTGTTAGTGTCCACCCAGTAGAGATGAAAGCAGCAGTGAACGGAGATCTAAATAACCCTAAAATTAGCTGGTATTAAGCAAATATTTTCTCTTTACCACTAATCTCTTAGTTCCTGGGTCTCAGGTTGATTGACATAATAAAAACACAGGTAGAAGGCATGCAATTTGCTGTTCCTGTTTTTAAAGAAGCATGAGCTATTACCAGAGAAGTTAAGTCAAAAACAAAGCACGTAGAGTCACTGTAGGCAGACATGAGAGCTGGCCTGGGCGCTGCACACATCTCAATGCAAGACAGATAGGAGTCATGCTATAGTATTTTACTCTTCCTTCTTGCATGAAGGGGAATTTTGTGACATCAAACAATGTTGTGTGTAATGGAGCAAGCTGTGCCATGCTGTTTGGAGTGCTCTGTAACTGTTTCAGTATATATATTCGGAATTCATACTAAGCAGACCAAGGCTGGATCAGGCACAGATTGCATCAGAGTTGAAAACACTTCACACTTATGGTCACTGTGAGCATACTGACATCTTGGAGATGTTCAATAAATGCAGGGAAGTGCATACAAAAGACAAGAGAATTAACAAAATGTATGGGTATAGCAATGTAACTGAAAACAAAGGTGGCACTTCTTGGTGGGACAACATGGGACAGCTAAAACTGAGCATCCAGTTACAGAAAACAAGAGCATCATCCTTTTGCATGGTAGGAGAAGTTATTATTCCTTTGATCAAAACAGAAGACGGCTGTTTATAGTGCATAAGGATGGGTTTCAGTACTCCCCTACTTACATGCCCTGTAGCACATAAGCCTACCAACTAAAGAACATTGCTCTATGTAAGAGGGAGCACAGGTGTGATGTATTCACAGCCACATTTTTGTGCACGCTCTCTCTTTCCCTGAGAGGAGGCTGGCAGGAATGCTCTTTTATGCACTCAAACGCTGTTCCACGCATCCAGGGCTCTTCCCATCTCCACAAAGCAGCCTACACAGCAACAGAGACGGTGGTCCTAAAACCTGGACTCAGCTGTCTCTAATTCCTCACAGCTCTGTGGTAGCACATGAGTGCCTGCATTGCTCCCAAGGGACGAGAGTTCCCGTTTCAAATCAAACAGGATGCACGCATGACAGATGAAAGAGACGCGGGCATCTGCATCTCTCTCCAGGGTCTGACAAGTTTCTGGTGATTAATTCTGTAACACGCAGATATACCAAGACCATCCCTGATGGATACCTCTTCTATGCAAAGCTTAACAAGCAAGTGTGCACAGCATGAGATATTTACACTAAGAAAACAACTCTTTTTTTCGGGGGGGAACCTTACATAGGAAGCACACACAAGGGAAAAGACCCAAGCTATAAATATTTGTGACAACAAGTGATGCAGATCTCAGCAGTTATGCAGCTGTGAGGGTAGCTGAGCACAAGTATTACTGGATATTTGTTTACCCAGAGCTTGCACTGTTGTTATCAGGCTGAAAATACACCTTCTTGAAAAGGACGGTAAGATGACTGACTAATATTAGGTTACCACAAGCTGCAATGAGTATTTCAAGGGCTTCACACATATACAGAGAATCAGCCCAGTGGGGCTGCTCTCCAAGTCGTCATAAAAACAAGCAGTGCATGTGGGGAACAGAACCCCCCTCTGAAACCAAAAGGACTATGCAGGTACACCGGATTAATCTGAGCACTTACATTCACTTTACAGTTGATAACTCAAGGTCGAAGGATCTCACAATACCCAAATTTCCATTTAAGCTTATTTATAAACCAAAACAACAAAGCTTCAAAAACATATCTTTTTTTTTTTTGCCCATAAAATGCCACTCACTGGTTCTTAAAGTAAGACTCTGTCCTGAGCTTTGAATTCAGCAAGGTTTATTCTGTGATTACACTGGCATGACAGCCTGAGTATGACATTTTAATATAGAAATGTGAAACTTCAACCTGAATCAGTATTCTGTGGCATCACAGTAGCTATTTATAAACAGCCTGAGGAACCAGGTGTTTTTAAGCCAGCTATAGAATTAGTTCCAGTGGGGCTTGTGGTTAACCCCTTCCCAAACTAACCATTCTCCAAAGACTAGGGCACATCCTTTGGCCACCTGCCCCAGCAATCCGTGCTCTCTGGTCTGTGTGCCCAGGCACTGTGATAGGCCCTGTGGTCCCTGCCCATGGTGGACACCACACTGGGTCCAGCTGCAGGCTAGCACTCAGCCCGGCTTCCTTAGTGGCAGGAACGCTTCCCCTGAGCAGCAAAGACTGTGGGATGATCCTGTGAGAACTGTATGATGGCACCATCCCACATCACCTGCTCACCCATTGCTTCCTTTAAAGAGACAATGGCTTCTGATGCAGTCCATAGGGCAGTGGACTTTATGGCAGCAAAACTTGAGCCCCGTACAGGTCCAGCTCCTCCTCCACTCTGGCACAAAGGGCGACTGCCCTACCCAGATGATAAAAACCAGACTCACATGGCTCTGCAATGTCACCCTGCTGACACCGTGACAAAGGCTTGCATGTAGGCAAATAACACAAGTGCTTCATCTCCCTGAACTGTCAGGGCATACTGAAGGAGCAACACCACCACCATTACCAACAACATTTAATCACAACCTTGCGTGAACCTGCAGAAGCAAAAGGACTTATTTTAAGACATGTTCTGTCCTGACAGAAGGTCAGTTTTCCCCTTTCCCAAACCCTTCTTCTACTCAGTAAAAGGGGAGAAAATTGCCCAAATTCCTCTCCAGCTTTAACCAATACTCTCAGTCCTGCAAAGCTTTTGTCTCACCAGCTCGGGCACCTCTGATGGGGAATGGCACTGGTGAGCTGATCCAGCCACAGGATACCCAAGGAGAGGGTATGAGAAAGGATGAAGAGTGGAGTGAACCACTGCTTCCCACCCCAACCTGGATTTGTTCTTTTCATCCATTTCATCACACCTGGACAAAAGCTGCAGCAGGGTGGGATGTAAGTGGTGAAGGACAGCAGGAGGAAGAGGCTGCACACACTGGCACTACTACCCAGAGCAAGGGAACACATTCCAACTGAAAATGCAAAACCTCAATTAATGAAAAAAGGTAACCAAGTATAAAACCCCACTTTAGTAAACAATAATGACATTTAGAGTTACGTACAAGGGAAAATAAAGAGAGAGAAAAAACAACAACTCACAAAACCAAAAAGGGGATTTACCTAACATCACACATGCAAGCTCCCTAAGAGTGTTAGTAACTGGGAAACGGAGGTCTGGACAAGAGGGGAGCCGTGGACATAATGCTCAAGCAGGACAGCCTGAGCTGGCAGGCAGAACCCCAGGCCCCAGCACCAACCACCACAGGGATCTGCTCCAACAGCTCACAGAGAGCCTGGCCGCTCTCTCCAGCAACTCAGTTTGTCACCAGCGAGGTAGGAGAGAGTTCCAGCATCCCTTTAGCTGCCATCTGCGCTCCCGCAGGAAGGGGGCTCAGACTTGTCAAACGGCTTGAATTAAAAAGCGCAGGGGCAGGCCTGCATCAGAAATGGCAAGAGGTGGTGATTTCAGGGCAGCAGCCTGGCCGCCAGCGGAGCATATGGCATATGGTTAAACATGAGAAACAGGCTCCCAGCATCCATGTGTAACATCGCATTTGGGAAAGTCATTTCTGAAGGTTCAGAGACTGAAGCAGAGACTGTGGAAAAAGTGGCTATTTGATTAGGGAAAAACGCCGGTCCTAAAGACTGGATAGAAAGAAAAAGAAATGGAATTTCTGCTCCTGGCCCTCCCTCTTTTAAACAGCAGTTCTCTATCATTTGTGTCAGGGAAAAAAAGTGAGAGAGGATTAGCATGAGCAAAGCAGGTAAGATGTCACATAAGATGTTAAGGAGAAAAGAAAGAAAAAAAAAAAAGGAACAAGAGGGAGGAGGCATATTCTGCACAGCACAGGTAGGTTTGCTTTGCTGCATAGGAGATGGCAGTGAGGAAGGACCAGGTCCAAACCAGCCCCAGTTTCTGCACCACCATTCTGCAGAGCTCCCACACCAGCCAGGTTCCCTCTTGCTCACCTCTGGCGAAGTACAAGAAGAGCATCATCTGTCCGGCTAATAACCCACAGCCAGGGAGACCTCAGCAGAGCAGACAGACTACGTGAGGTTTGGTAACAAAGCACGACATCTCGTGCACGCCCTCACACCCACGACAAACACGTTCTCACTATGACCACAAAGCTGCCATCTCGTGTAAGCACAAGGCTGGGTACACCGACCCCTACTCCACTATAGCCTGAAGGATTTTTCTAGCAGCGACAGAGCTCTGAAGGCTGTTTTCTTCCTCTGTCTCTGCTCATCCGAGGCAAGTTTGTCAATAATGATTTTTTTCTAAGGAGCAGGGCTTCTTATGTTGCGTAGCTTACAATTAATTGGAGCATCTCAGGCCAGAAGGTCTGCCTGCTCCGTCTAAGTCTGCTTCCTAAATAGCGACGACGCACTTAATGTGTCAGGGAAAAGGTTCAAAAGTTCACTGGGGCTTAGCTCTGCACTAGAAAACAGTTCAGATGTGCGAATTTAGGCAGACGCAGATTTACCTAGGAGTTTAGGAGGACTGAAAGGCACTTAGAGCATGTCTGTGCCTGCTCTGGATAATACACCAGCAGATCAATTTTGTGTGGTTGAACAATTAATGGAGAAGGGATGGCAAATGCAGAGCTGACTGACAGAGAGACAGACTCCTAACAGACTCTGAGAGGAAGCTGGAGGATTTTAGGCACAATATTATCCAAAACACGGACTTGTAATTACAGGGGACAGGAACTGAGGGTATCAAATGAACCAGTCTGGAAAGCACCCCTGGAGGTCCCTTGGCCAAACTCCTGTTCAAAGCAGGCATGGCTTCAGAGCTAAGTCCTGTCACTCACGATTCAGACAGAAAACATTTCTGAGATGAAAAACAGCCAAGACAATTCAAGAGCTGTACGGAGGGAAGAGCAAAGCAAGACTCCAACATTTCAGCATCTTTGGAGCAAGAAACACAAGTTTGGATCTCTCTGACTTAATGCTGTCAGCACAAACCAGGAGGCACTCACAGACTTGCAGTGTAAATGGCAGGCAGGTAAACAAAGACTTAGAGGAATCAGAGCTATGAATCTCCCCTTGTCCAGGCTCGGGTCTTCTATCAGAAATACTCCCATCTCCCAGCCCTCATGCTACTTAGCACTAACACGTCTGACAAACAGTAGCATCACCACATCACTTTTTGGCTGGAGAGCACACAGTGTACTTTGTCATTTCCCTGCCTTGCCTCTCCAGGGGAAGGAAGCCCACCATGCTCAGAGGTACCACCACTACTCCTTGGGCATGCAATTCCACAGACACTGCGTTGTCCCCTGCTTTCGTATTTGTGGTTGTGTGGAGCAAATCACACCGACTCCTCAGTGTAATGCTCTCTGTTGTAGCAGTTGGCTAGGGACTCTCACAACAACAAGACCCAAGACAAACACTGCGTACAGCCTCTGTGCCCTTCTTTGCCCAGCTGCATCCCAGGCAGGACTTAGGCTAATCCTTCCTGAACAGCCCCGTTGCTCCCTCTGCTACAGGGCAGCCCTCCTGACACTGGTTTAATGCTGATTAGTCCCGACACAATTCTGGTGCAGGCTTCCTGCCAGGCAAGGGAATGAACAAAATTGGTTTGCACACAGGCCAGACGACAGCTGCAGTCACTCCAGCTCAAATCTGTTGAATAAGAACCGTTTTCTTGTTTACCAAGATGAGGCTAAATTAGCCCAGCGTGAGACAGAAGGACAGAGCAAATCCTAGGAGCCAGCAATGCCAACCTGTTATGAAGGTGTGAGATGCAACTGTAAGGCCCCGGTGCCTCAACTCAAACAAGCCATGAAGGAAGCGTAAGCTTCATGTAAAGCGTACCCCACCCCAGCCTGGGTAAAGTTAGGGGGTTAAAAAAAAGATGATTTGAGAAAAAAATTACAAGCAGAATGCTCTCAGTTTCCAGAGAATGAGTGACAGAGTACACACTTCATCTGGAGCATTTAGTGATTATTATTGTTTTTACTACATGTCCCAGCTCTAGAAAGAGAGAAGCCTTCAACCTCTACAAGTCCCACAGTTTCCTTAAGACTGCGCTCTCTCTACTTCTTTTCCCTCCTATTCTGTGCTGAAAGATTGGAATCAATCTGTATTTATCCAGACAAGTTAAGATGCTTATATTATATTGGATAGCAATATACAGTTGCTCTGTATACTGCTATCCGATATAATATAGATCAAGTACACAGACATCTTCAGATGGTTTCCAATGAGAAGCTCAACATGATTTCTGGAGTCATTCTGGTACGTACTTGAAGATGGATCATCCCGAGGTGCAAAACCATTCAGAATGGCAATCTACTGTTCAGATCACAGAATACCACTAAAATAGGATGCATCAAGGCTGAGAGAAGTAGCGTAAGTAAAGACTCATGTAAATGATTGCTACCCTTGGTTTGGAAATAGGGAAAAGAAGAAGAGTTGAGAAAGATTTCTGAAGAGAAGAAATCAAGTCTTTATTTATTTTTTATTTTTATAGGTTCTTATTTCTTCCTCATCTACCTATTCTCAGGTTTGGCCAAAACTGTGTTACCCTTAGCTGTAGAAGTTGTCTCGATAGCAAGAGGTTAAGGGTATGCCACTTGTTTGTACAACAGCAGTTTGAAGAGAGGTTTCTGCCATCACTCAGGCACACACATACCTACCCGTTCCTCTCCTTGGGGGGAGCCTTGGGCTACTATGGCCTTACTCTTCACGTAGAAGACAATCACCAATTTCAAAGATGCTCTAAAGAAAGTTTACAAAGCTACCAAAGCTTCTGAAATAAGATGTCCTTGTCTGTAGGTTATCAGTAAGTATCTGCAAGCTATAATGCTTGCTTTTAAGATGCATAAGGTATCCTGTTTGGAAGATTTACTGCACAGGAGTGATCTATTGATTTGATCTGAAGGATTGCCTCAGATTGCAGAATAAAGCGCAAACCTCTTGACATGAATCACATAATCTGCCCAGAGGCAGCACACCAGAGTCAACACTTGCACATAAGCTGTGTTCACAAACTTATTTTCAGCACAGCTGGTATTTCTCAGGCTCTTACAAAAATGAACTTACTGGAAAAGTAAGGGTGCTGAGCTCTCTGGCCTTTGAAAAACTTCAAACCCATTTCCCAAAGTGGATTCAGCACCATGAATTTTTTTCTTATATATATATATATATATATATATATATATATATATATATATATATATGAAAAGCCTGGCTTTGGCACTTCCGGAGTTGGCAGGCCACCGATTGGGGTTTATGGATTTGTTAAGGAACTCATCCTTTGGCCTCAGGCTTAAGTAACAGCTTGAGAACAGGGACTGGCACGCAGACGGCTGTGGAGCAGGCTCTGGGTGGTATCTCCCAAGTGATACATCCAACCAACGTAAAGCAAGGAGACCCCTTAAGGAGCAACTAAGGGCAACAAGGGAAAGATATTCCTTATTTAGGCTTACTTTATGTCACCTGCAGTGTTCCAACAAACTAATATGCGATCGTAGTTATGAAGCCCTTTTAAAAATACATTTTTTCCCTGTTAACAGGATTCAGGTCCCATAGGTTCTTAAACAGCAGAAGGAGTAAGAAAATAAAAGATTCATCTTTTCAGCTCATTTTGCTCAAAACCACTGGAAGGAGGGCTGAGATACAGGAAATAAAATTGTGTCTTTGAAAGACTGAAAAGAAAATGCCTCAACTAACCTATCCTAGTGATGGCTATGGGTCTTTTGTTTCACATTAACCAACCATAAATGAATCAAACATGAAGCTTAATCTACTTTTTACTCATTTTAAAAAGATGCTCCTTCATTCCATACAACTATAGTGCCAGAATTTTAAGACAACTGCAGCACCTTGACTAAAGAGGTAGTGCTTTCTTCTACTTTATCAAGAATAAATATAACACATGCCTGAAGGTTTTGGAAGCGTGCTTAAAGCATCCTCCTTTCATGTAGGTACCTACAGGTACCCTTACAGGACAAAGCAGGGTTCTCAATATCATGACAAGGTTCCCAGAGATACTGACTGCTGCTTAATCATCCCAGTAACCAACTCACATTGAAATACTGCCAAGAGAAGGAATTTAGCTAAAGTCTTTTCTGGCTCATCTCAGACGTAAGTCTTTCTCATTATGAAAAATGGAAGAATTTAAATTTCTCACTAGTTCTTTGTGTCTACATGTAGACCAAAGGAACTTTGCATTTAAAGCTACTTGGACAACTTAGTTGAGAACCTGGCTCTGCAGAATTTAGCCTCAAAGTCATAACTTAAACACCTCTCACTCACTGGCTATTCAGTAGATAGCTTTTACACACAGGGAAAAGAAAAAGTCAGTCTTACTCACAGTGTTGAGAAAAGGAACTGCATTAAAAAACAAATATGGACAGAACACAGGGGAGGTGGGGGAACAATTAGCTTTTACATGTATGACAAGACAGAAATGTAACTAATTTAAATTCAGTATTTATTCATGCAGTTAACAGTCTTTCTGAAGTTCCCCACTTTACCTCCAAGACTTACTATGTCCCTCTTAATGTAACCATACCAAGCACTGGAGAAGACCTTACCTTCTCAAAATTAACATCAATAAAACACTAGCTTATGGAACAATAACTTCTCTTCCCTGGTAGCAGCAGAGTGGGCAGAAAGACCAGCCTCTTGGCAGTCAGTCACCCTCACTAATTGGTTCAGTAAATTTACCACAGCACAGTTATTTACTGCACCAGCACCTGAAATTCACCTCCACTAAAACATTATTACAGATGAGGCTTTGCAGAAATCTCTGATCCAGCACAGGACAAGCAGCACGTTTGCTGGTCTGTCGCCCTTGGGAAAACAGAGGGTGAAATGAACTTCTGGTAATCAATTTGCCACACAACTCTCTATGACAGAGTTGCATAAGTCACCTTGAAACTGATCATCACTTTGAGTGACCAACCACTTTCCAGAGCAGAGGAGCTAAGGGGAGGCCTCATGGCGACTGCAGCTCTCCACAGGGAGCGGAAGGGCAGCGCTGAGCTCTGTTCTGTGTGACAGTGACAGAGCCCAAGGGAACGGCATGGATCTGTGTCAAGGGAGGGGGGGTTGGGGGTCAGGGACAGGGTCTGCTCCAGGGGGCGGTGGGCATGGAACAGCCTGCCCAGGGCAGTGGGCACGGCCCCAAGTGCAGGATTTCAAGGGGCGCTGGGACACCACTCTCAGACATGGGGTCTTATTTTGGGGTGGTGCTGTGTGGAGCCAGGGGTTGGACTCAATGATCAATGAACACCAAGAAAGTGGAGCACTGAATCCAGAGTCCAGGGCCAAACAGTCCTGAATGCCCCCACTGGCATATCCAGTTGGAGGGGAAACAAACAGTGATGAGAAGTGACGAACTGCCATGAGAAAAACTAACAAGAGGGAAAAGCCTGCCTCAAAGACTGGGGTGCCTTTGCAGAACTGCTTTGTGGTTCTCCATACTGGGAAGGAAAAAGAAACTGTAACAAGTAAGTTGTCTGAACTGAGTAAGGCAGACAGACCTGTTCCCTATTGCATAACTACTACTGCAACTAAGTAAAAAGTGATGGGTGATAGTGGTAGGTGATTCTCTTCTGAGGGTTACATTTGTCACCCTGACCTGCTACCTAGAGAGGTCTGCTGCTTGCCAGGGGTTAAAGGGAAGGCACGGGAAGGAGGGATTGTAGGGGGATCTGCTGTAGGCTGCCTGATCAGGAAGACCAAGAGGAACACTATGAACAGATAGGAGCAGCTTCACATTCACAAAACGTAGTCCTCATGGGGGACTTTAACCACCACGATATCTGTTAGAGGGACAACACAGCAGAGCAGTGCACCAGAAATCAAAGAGGATCCTGGAATGCGTTGATGATGACCTTCTCTTCCAAGTAGTGCAGGAACCCACAAGAGAAGGTGCTATGCTAGACCTTGTCCTCACCAATGAGGAGGGGCTGATGAGTAATGCAAAGCTCAAGGGCACCCTTGGCTGAAGTGACCACGAAACGGTGGAGTTCAAAATCCTTAGGGTGTCAAAGAGGGCGTAGCAAGCTTGCTACTCTGGACTTCAGGAGAGCAGACTTCAAAATCTTCAGGGAACTGCTTGGCAGGGTTACAAGCCCCAGAGGGAAGAGGGGCCTAAGAAAGCTGGTCAGTATTCAAGGATCATCTCCTCCAAGCCCAGAAGCAGAGCAATTCAAGGCAGGCAAGAATGCCAGGAGGCCTCCATGGATCAACAAGGAGCTTCTGGACTTACTTAGACTTAAAAAGAAAGTCTATAGGAAGTGGAAGCAGGAATGGGTT
Source organism: Gallus gallus (assembly GCF_016699485.2). NCBI lineage: Eukaryota > Metazoa > Chordata > Aves > Galliformes > Phasianidae > Gallus > Gallus gallus. The sequence goes on along the minus strand of NC_052532.1, from coordinate 59,502,231 downwards.
ACCTGAGAGGACTACAAAAAAGTTGTTCAAGCAGCCAGGAATCAGGTTAAGAAAGCTAAACCCAGATAGAATTAAATCTAGACAGGGATATAAAAGGGAAGAAGAAATTCTAAAGGTAAATCAGTGATAAAAGGAAGGTCAGGGAAGATATGGGCCTGAAGCTGAGGTGCTGAATGACTTTGCCTTAGTCTTCACTGGCAAGGGCTCTAGCTACTCCGCTCAAGTTGCAGAAAGCAATGATAAGAACTTGGAGACGGAAGATCTTCCTGCTGTAAGTGAATATCAGGTTTGAGACCACTGAAGAACCTGAAGGTGCACAACTCCATAGAACTTGATGAGATCCATCCAAGGGTCCTCAGGGAACTGGCAGATAAAGTTGCCAAGCCACTATCCATCATATTTGAAAGGTTATGGCAGTCTGGTACAGTTCCCACTGGTTGAAAAGAGGAAGCACAAAGATCCAGGGAACCACAGGCCAGTCAGTCTCACTTCTGTGCCTGGCAAGATCATGGCAAGATCCTCTTGAAGGCCCCACTAAGGTACATGGAAAATAAAGAGGAGGTGATTGGTGGTAATCAACACAGCTTCTCCAAGGGCAAGTCATGCCTGACAAACTTGGTGGCCTTTTATGATGGAGTTACAATATCAGTCGATAAAGAAAGAGCAACTGATGTCATCTACCTGGACTTGCGCAAAGTGTTTGACACTGTCCTGCATGACATCCTGGTTGCCAAATTGGAGAAAAATAGATGTGATGGATGGACCACTTGCTGGATAAGGAATTGCCTGGATGGCCACACTCAGAGAGTTGCAGTCAACAACCTAATGTCCAAATGTAGACCAGTGATGAATGGTGTTCCTCAAGGATAGGTGTTGGGGCTGGTGTTATTTAAGATCTTTGTAGGTGACCTGGACAGTGGGATCGAGTGCACCTTCAGCGAATTTGCAGATAACACCAAGCAGAGCAGTGCAGTTGACAGAATAAAGGGAAGAGATGCTACTGAGAGGGACCTGGACAGGCTTGAGAGGTGGGCCCATGCCAATCTCATGAGGTTCAACAAGGCCAAGTGCAAGGTACTGCACCTGGGTCAGGGCAATCCCAAGCACAGATACAGGTTGGGTGGAAAATGGCATGAGAACAGCCCTGAGGAGAAGGATTTGGGAGTGTCGGTTGATGAAAGATTCAGCATGAGCCCACAGTACGCACTTGCAGCCCAGAAGGGCAATCGTATCCTGGGTTCCATCAAGAGAATTGTGGCCAGTGGGTTGAGCGAGGTGATTCTGCCCCTCTACTCTGCTCTTGTGAGACCCCATTTGGAGTACTGCACCCAGTTCTGGGGCCCCCAACACAAGAAAGATATGGAGCTGTTGGAGTAGGTCCAGACGAGGGCCACAAAGATGATCAGAGGGCTGGAGCACCTCACCTATGAGGACAGGTTGAGAGAGCTGGGGTTCTTTAGCCTGGAGAAGAGAAGGCTCCAGGGGGACCTTATAGCGGCCTTCCAGTACCTGAAGGGGGCCTACAGGAAATTTTTATAAGGGCAGGTAGCGACAGGAGAAGGGGAAATGGCTTTAAACTGGAAGAGGGTAGATTTAGACTAGATATTAGGAAGAAATTCTTTACTATGAAGGTGATGAGACGCTGGAAAAAAGTTGCCCAGCAAGGCTGTGAATGCCTCCTCCCTGGAAATTCAAGGCCAGGCAGGATGGGGCTGTGAGCAACCTGGTCTAGAAGGAGGTGTCCCTGCCTATAGCAGGGGGGTTGGAACTGGATGATCTTAAAGGTCCCTTCCAACTCAAACCATGCTATGAAAGCTTGCACCATGTGATATAATCTGATTTTCATTGCTTATCTTTTGTGACAATCCTTTTACCTATTCTGTACAATAACCCAAAAAGCATGGCAAATTCAAATATCTGGACAGCAGCTGAAATTTTTTTGTTTGTTTTTGTTTTAGTGGTCCTAAAGAGTTATTTATATAGATGTCTAATTACCCTGAGCATCCCATCAGGCAGTCTCATTGCTCACTGCTAAGGGCTAGCCATATTCTTAACACCTCCAGCAAAGACACCCCATGCCCTGACCCCTCATCCACCACTCCTGCCTGTGGGAGGAACGAGCAGTAGTGATGGCCTGACGCATGATTGGGCTGGCTGAAGTAGATAGCCACATTGGGCAAATGGCAAGCCCCCCCTATCCATTCCAGAGGGTGTGAGGCGAGGACCAGGGAGGGAGGAGGAGTGCACTGCTTCTACCAACACTGCCGCGTGAGCCTGCCCCAGAGGCATGGTGTGAGGGGAACACCACAAAATGCCCCAGCTGCAAGAAATGTCTTGCACTCATTCTCCAATGGCAAAAATCAATCATGCATAAGGCAAAGCCACAGGAGACCCAGGCTCCATTAGTTCCAGTGCTTGAGCAACTGCTGGTTGTTTGCTTTAAATATGTATTATTTCCCCACAATAGTAGTTAACATCCCCCTCATTACTCCTACCATCCGATAGGAATGTGTACTTTGAGGCTGGGTTGTAGTCTGAGTGCAAGTCACCTATGGCCAACCCAGGAATACGAACCATCTCTTACAATCACACAAAGAGTGCTTTGCAATTAAAGTGAACTCCCCCCAGAAAAGAAAAAAAAAAAGAAAAAAAAAAAGGAAAAAAAATCCATTTGCAAGCAGAACAAAAACCTGTTTCCAGGGGGTCTGTCTCCCTCATCTTTTTCTAACTACTGTTTTCTAATAGCAGCAGCCACTAATCCTCAGAAATACATGCTTCCACTTAACGAGAAACGATTGCAAAGGAAATGAAAGAATAAATTGGAAATTGCAAAGTTGTAATAATGACAGTGACTGTTACTAGAAGATTTTCTGTGCCCTTCTGGCTTGCATTTAGCAGGTGTCTGTTCCAGTGTAACCATGGAAACAGCAGTGAAGAGTCTCATAAAAGCCTTCACTTCAGCTGGTAGGTTAAGCTATGAGAATGCAGTGGGCTTGAATATTAAAAACATTCAAATGGCTCTAAAAAAAGCTCAATCTGAATAGGAACCATAGGATCGTATTGTAGGAGACAGACATCCGTGGAGTAAACAGACACAGTGCCCAGCAAGTAAATTGGCAAGGGGAAGCCTGACACGAGGCACCCAAGAACAAACAAGCCCTATTGATAGAGCCTGCTAAAGCTGGGCTCAATAAACAGGTTAAGAACACAAATCATGAATTGCCTAACATACTGCGCCACTAAGAACTGAGACCATATGTTTCCGGTAGCTGTCGTTTTGTTTAACGAAGCACAGCACAGAGACTGAACAGCGAAGGTCCTCAGTAATATGACAGCTTCACTGCCACATCCACCCAAGCAGCAAATTTAATAACCCGCGTTTTGCTTAATCCATCAGAGTACAAAATTATTCGATCCTGGATCATCATCCGCCCTTAAAGAAATAGGAACAAAACCAAGTCATCTATCTTGAAGGAAATCTACTTACAGGAACAGAGTTAACCAACCAAACGCATCGCTGAAGCAGACCATCAGTGTTAAAAGGAGCACTTAAGAGCAAGTGAAATGAAAAGCTACGGATTGAAAACACATACCTAGGCACACCGTACTGATGGAATTACATGTTTCTTCTAAATAACGTTAAGATAACAGCTCCTCTAAGGCATCTGTTACTTTTCACACAGCACTAAGACTGAACAGGAAGCTGTTCTGGAGACACGTTTGATTATTACCTAACAGTTTGTAAGGATGCTGGTCTACATTAAACAAGGGGACATGAAAGACAGCAACACGTTCACGTTGCATCAGTCACAAGGGACGGCCCTGTACAGAATAGGAAAGCACAGTGCCTCAGCCTTCCCCATCGTTACTATTTTTTAATAAATTAGCAAACGTGCCAACTTCTAAGCGATTATTTCTGATTTCATATGTGCACAAGCTAAAGAAAAAGTAGCTCTTTTGGCAATTATCTGTACAATTCACTGATGAATCAGAAGGACTGTTGAAATATTTGAAGCATTTACAAAAATTGCAGGATCTCTGTGAGGTAACATCACAGATCAAACAGGGTGTATAATGAAGCTTCAGTAAGCATCACGAGATGTTTGTTTCAGGGAACCAGATTTGCTGTCCTCAGTGTGGCTGCAATCCTCTGTTAGCTTCTCATCCGTGTTGCTGCTCCATGGGCTCTGGCTGGGATGGAGAAAGGAGATGAACATGCTGTTTTCCCAGCTGCACCAGGACCACTTGTCAAGCATACAGCAAGGATCAGACACGTTCATCGTCTTTCTCCTAGAACTTTAAATGTTACTATTTCTCCTGTCAATGTATAATTTTCTGTCTGTTCCTCCTGCTCAAACGCTGTCTGGTCCATATTATTCATATTCACTTTGAGCTAATGCTTCCTCACTTGTAGCGATCAGCTTTCCAGGGGCACCCAGGACCCCATAGTTCTCCCTGAAAGTACAGCTGATACGGTAAGCACCATGGAAAAGACATTTTCTCTTTTGGGTAATGTCCGTCACCTTGAATTGAATCATAAAATGGCCTGGGTTGAAAAGGACCACAATGATCATCGAGTTCCAACCCCCCTGCTATGTGCAGGGTCGCCAACCAGCAGACCAGGCTGCCCAGAGCCACATCCAGCCTGGCCTTGAATGCCTCCAGGGATGGGGCATCCACAGTCTCCTTGGGCAACCTGTTCCAGTGCGTCACCACCCTCTGTGTGAAAAACTTCCTCCTAATTGCCTTAGAGTTGCCATCAGAGCTTCAGAATTACAGTCCTTGGAATTGGGAAAACCCAAGATGACCTAGGCTTGTGTCACTTTGACGCTTCACATCCCATCCTGAGCCAGCAGCACTTAATGTGATGCTGTTGTCAGCAGGAGCCTACGGGTGGTCTGCCAGCAAGGTTTATTCCAGCTAGAAATAGGCAGCCTCTAGCTGTGTTCAGAAGCAGTTTTGGCTTTGTTTTAAGAGAGAAACCTCAGATTTCTATTTCCTATATCTGTCTTGTTTTAAGCACCTGTGCATCTGAGCAGATTTACTTCACTAATAGCTTCACAAAGGGATCTCTTACTGCTCCACTTGAGATTTTCACACTTATTTTGACTGATGAGTCCTATTATCATTGCAAAGCCCTGTCCTTATTTTATCTACAGATGGTGAATGATGCTTCATTCAGATCCACATATAAATTTTTCATGTTATACATCTGCAAGTTAATTACAATGTTCAAGTCTCCACAAGTACCACTGCACTGCACGGTACGCCAGTGATGCTGCAGAGGTGGTTTTGGTCTCTTCTGTTAAAATAACACCTGGAGGATGGGGGAGATATGGGGGAAAAGCAGCCAGCACTAGCTTTAAATAGTTCAGAGAAACTGCCTTTGGTCTCATAGGCAAAAGAGGCTTTAAGTTTCATTTAAATAAAAAGCTGTAAGGTGCACTGCTTCAGAAGAAGAGAAGAAAGAGGGAAAAAGGATTATCTGTAGCATTTGAGACTCCAGCCTTCCAAAAGAAAGGTGATAGCGCACAGAAGAATGGAAAAGAAGACACATGAAAACTATCCTCAAATGGAGGATGATGAAAAATGTTTAGCAACCTCTTTTTGAACGATGGCTCCCATAGCTACCCTGACATAAAATGACTTATGAAGAGGTAATCATGGGTTTTTCCAGATGTTTAGCCAGCAAGTTTCTCCTAGGATACGGCTCATTTCAGCCCTCCCTCCCACTCTTCTACACACAAGTTACTGTGAGGCAGTGCAATAATACACTGCTATTTGACATTACTGCATTAATAATTCACACCAAGGCAACTACTGCAATGAGAAGCCTACACCTGAACAGCCCGAGGCTCTTCATTGCTTTGGAACAGTCATCTCCACAATTAGGTAGTGATGTTTTTTAGTGTTTATTTTTATTTCTAATTATTAGCTTGGAGAATCAAGTGTAGAAGACTACCAGTTCTACAGCACCAACAACTGCTGCTGCCTGTGTTGTTGAGGAATTAGTCCAACTAACCACAAGCAAGTCCAAGCACCCTCGTAGATGCATGCAACAGCATGTGAGTGAAACCCACACCACAGGCACAGACCCCCAGGCTGCACACAGGGTGCTCCACAGCGCTGTGAAGTCAGACACTTCACACACCCTTCAGAGCCTACACTCATTACTTCAGTGTTTCCACGTCACTGAGAGTACTTTGCTAAAGGAGAACCATAATGCCTGGCTAAGCCAGGACATACGTGAAATGGCCACAACACGCCTCATAAGGACAGTGAAATTCCATATTTCCCTGGTGAGAGCACCTATCTGGCAGGAATGAGCTCAGTGCTGCAAATTGAGATGCCTGGCCGGTCTGCATCAGGATAATACCCAGGAACAAATCTTGGGAACAGGGACAGGAATGTCCTCTCTCACACAGTGAGCCTCAGCGTGAAACTGCATTATAGAACTGGAGCTTCTCTTGTGCTCTGCAGTTTCCACTGGGTCAGTGAGGTTTATGGGACCCATTAAGCAGGGGGGGATGCACAATTGCTTTTTATGTCCCAGGACAAGTCTTTTTATGGATATGAACCTAGTGACTTAAAGCTAGGCAGATTCCTGTAACCAGTGCTGTTAATGTCATATGTTACTGTCTGGTGATTCCTCCTGCTCTGAAAGAGGAAAAGGGCAGGGAAACCCCGTTTGCATGCATATTTCATAATAACCTTCTCCTGCTTGAGCTCACACATCAAGTTCTAATGTTTTAATGAGGTACCTAAACCATGCTTGTTTTAATGAAAGTTTAACCAGCATTTTTACAGCAAGATTTTAAGTTCTATATTAATATTTCATAATGCGCTGCATTAACCAGTGTCACTGTGTACCAAATAGTTTATGTAACTTGCAAAAGCTTTTTATTCAGCCAGGTTCTTCATACCACAACAAGCCAGTAATCCATAGCCTGTTCTAGGAAAATGCACTCCTTCCAACAGCCTGGTAGAGCTACTTCTATCATTGCAACACAACCAAAAGGTTTTGTCTTGAAAGACAAAGCTCTGATGTGACCTTGGAATATAAACCACAAGATCGCATGCAGAAGATCTACTGACTTATACCATAGAGATATGTGATCTCATGTAAGGGTTGGCAGAGGAGTCAAGGGTATCTTGCTGGAGATCCCTACATACCTGAGGACCTTACAGGCCTTTCAAGGGTAAGTAGCTTAATTCCCTTATTCCTGCACCTGCTGCTGTTGTGTTTGAGCAAATCTTCACTTGCAGCAGCCTGGTATCTTGCTCCTCTTTCCACTGTGTTACGACCAGCTATTAGACAAGATGCACCGTGTATCTGACCACAACAGGAATAGCCACGTATGAGTCATCCCACATTGATGGTTAATAGGAGGGACTTTGAATCTTCCAGCTTTAGGATGACTCTTCGGTGATCAAAGCAGACAGTGATACATAGCATGGAACAGCATCTGCATGTGAGATTGCCTAAATGAGACAACCTAGTTTTTAATTCAGCCTTCCAGATAAATTTAACCTACTCATACAACATCTGGCAACAACTGCTATTGACCATCTTACGCAACATAGCTATGTTTCAAAAAGGAAACTGTTCTTCAGGTACTGTGAGGGAAGATAGAAAACAGAGTCTTCGGAGAACTTCTGCCTACTAAATAGATGCTAAGTACTGTTGAGAAAGATGGAGGCTGCAAAACAAACAATGCTTCTGAAGGACATCTACTGCTATCGGAGCAAGATCTCTGTGGATTTTTCACCGTGATTCCCATTGAGGGGAGAGGAGAAAATAAAGTGATTCAGGCCCTCAAATAATGCACTCTTATTTGTTAATACTCAATTGTCAAAGGTTAAAGAATACAAAAGCTTTTCAATGTTTCTGAAGGAAAGAAATTCAGGTACTAGTAATGCATTTCATTCTTTGAAAACTATTGAAATCTATTCCGCGTTTCAACCAACAAGATTTGTCTTAAATTATTCAGCAGTCTTTCTGCATATCTAAGTGCCACTGGATGGACTGGTCTGCGTTAAGTCACAGCTCTCCCTAAAATTTGTCAAGAATGGTTGTAATTTTCCTCTTCACCTGATCACTGCTTTGCTAGTGCTGCAGTAGCCATCATCACTGTCCTGGAACAGCCAACTTGGTCCTTGGTCACTGCTAGAACAGCTGGACAATTTCTGCAGCCACCCAACACTTCATAGAATGATGTGGTAGCCGCACTGCACAATGGTCATGTAGCCCTGAAAGCAGCACCCTGACATGGGTGGCATGGTACCTGACAGCCATCAGCCAGGAATTGCCTCTAAGACCACTGAATATTTAGGTGGACACAGATGTAATTGACCTTGTGCATCTACAGCAAAAACCAAGTTTTCTGGATTAGTTCATGGTAAATGACTCTGCTTCAGAGCCACATCTCAAGAAACTGTGAATGCTGTATCTATTTAAGAAATACTGTGATTGGGTCCGTCAGAGGTTTAACATTAGTTTATCTTTTAGAACACATACATGGAGTAATCCCTAGAGCTATCTCAACAAATCCTCTTACAAACATTTTATCAGAAGCATACACATCTTTTTACTTATCTACCTTGTAGATTTCAAAATATGGGTTTTATATTCAGAGACTCAAGAAAACGCATAACATCATCTTGACTTACTATGAGTGTGCACACACATACAAATCAAATCAAACCAAACCAAACCAACACACCTGATTTTGTTTCTACAACCTTCTGCTAGGGAACTGAAGGACGGAGCAAGGAAACTAATCAAAAGTTTTTTACCTTCAGCGTAAATGAAAAGTTTGGAGATATCTAGAGCACCGACTCTGGTAGAATTATATGCTTAAGAAGCTCTGAGTGGAGCATTAGGATCAGTTATCAACTATCATAAAATGTCACTGTGCTGCTTTTAATCCGCAAGGGCCCTGGCAGCAAATATGGGAGGCTTCTTTGCTCTCAGTAATTATTGACTGGACATCCATGCAAGAGATTATTACAGCTACTTAATTCCCAGATCCAGTGCAGGAAAACCACACGTGAGCAGCCATTATGCTCCTACGGTTCTTCCTGAAGCTGTGCCTGCTGCCCATTGAGGTCACCTGTGTTAAAGTTAAGACTATCAGAAAACTCTGAATTTGCAGCAAGTGAGGGGGAACGGGAACTCAACCTGTACACAAATGCACGAACACTTCCAACTCCCCTGCTGATTTGGGCAAAGAACTGTTATCGCCACCCTCTGTGTCAGCCTCACAGACATCAGGGATCTTTGCTTAAGGATTTTTAATAGTGCTGTAACATCATTCGACTCTTAGCACCACCAAGCACGTTTCATCCCTTCTGTTTCATAAATTTTTCCCTTATAACCTGGCAAAACTATCAGGTCTATTTTATTCGCTTTGCCTGTTTCATTGGAACCAGATGATCTTTGAGGTCCCTTCCAACCCAAGCCATTGTACGATTCTGCAAATTTGCTTTTGCATGCGGCAGTATACTCCAGTTCTAGTGTGCTTTTTAACTTCAAGCCATACATCTTGGCTATCTTAACGTAACGTATCAAACAAAAGCCAAGTCCCAGTGAGAACCTCATTCAAAAGGAGAGCTGTGCACAGTGCCTCTTATTCTTCATCTTCCAAATACTATTCTCTGCAGTTAAAGTCATTTCCTCTGTATTCCATGGAAGCACATGCGACCACCTTTAATCTAAGGCAGGAATCTCACACCCACACTGGCACACCTATGCTCACAGATATGCCAGATGGCATCACTCTTCCCATGCCTATATTAAATTCCTCCTTTGTGTCAGCACATCTGACTAATCGGTAATTTGGATACCACAGTGAGAAAGCTCTAACTGTAGGACTAAGAACACAAATGCTAATCTAAGCAAAGAGCTTGCCTGTTTCCACAAGGAAGTTACAGAGCCTTTCTTTCTTGGTCTGTCCATTCAACGTCGGCTTACTTCTCAGAGACATCTCAAAAATATTCAAATATCATATTCAAATATACCCAAATAACTTGAGATCTCTGTCTTTTTACCTTGGAAACTTTGAAGAGCTGGCATTAATCCCAAATAAAAGCAACATGCATTTTACAAGGCTATTAAAACAGCCTTCCTGCTCAGGCTTGAGTCTATGCCCTCAGATTTCCTTCTCCACCTCAATTTATCTTCCTTCAATTGAAATCACAGTTACGGCAGATTAAGTTTATCAAGTTTATCAAGCAAAAACAGCATCCACTGCTCCAAGTGAGCTCAAATGGAAGGCATTCATTTGCACGCCACTCCTCCCCTTCCCAATTAAAACAATAACCAATTTGGTAGGACATTAGTCCCCTGCCATCCTACTAGGATGGCTGGAACCACTCAACACTGAAATAGCTCTGAAGCTGTGTGCGCATAACTGCAGCTTTCACAGCGAACGCCTTCAATGCCCTGTACAAATAACACATTTTTTCCAGTAGACTGCAAGAGAAACAGAACACAAAGCTCCTCCGGACCCAGTCAATGGCACATCAGGATTAAAGTTCAGCATTTAGACTCCCCTACCATACGCTTATTCTTCCTGACACAAATAACTCTCCTATGAAGCTGGCTGTGAACGCTCTTGCTTCCTCTGGCAGCTCCTGAGTAATCTCAGTTTTCCTGCTCCATGAAGGCTTGCATCAGACAGGACAGGCTCATCAGAGTGCAGCTGGCACAGGCACCCAGCTGGGTATCATTGAGCTCAAGCAACAACTTTTGCAAGGGCAATAACCCCTGCTGCCTGCATGGCTTGGTCTCCATGCACTGGACACCGCCCAAGTGTCCCAAACTGACTCAGGGAAAGGAAGTGACCCACTGTCACCATAGAGTCAAGGAGGCATTCCAGTGCTGACTCTCCAGTTCACACAGCATTTGCTCAGCATTCCTCTTCACCTCTGCATGCTGCTGAGTAGCAGAGGCAGGGGTTGAAATTGCTACGCCAGGACTTGTTCCAGTTTGGCAAATTCAACTGAGTAAAGAAGAAAAGTTCTTCTCTGACAGTGGCAAAGCTTAATTGCCTGAACCAACTAAACAAAGTGTTATTTCTAATAACATTTCTGGTGCTTATGGATTTTTTTTTTAATATAAAGCGTAAAAGGCAAAAAGATCTCACAAAAAGAAAACATGCGGAGGATTTGCACGCCCTACCACTGCAGTAAGTTTGATGGCTCTGAAGAAGCAGCACACAAACTTTGCCAAAAGCCCAGAGACCACAAACGGATGATAAGCAGCATGCTGGCTTCTTAAACTAAATGCTCATTTTAAGAATAGTGGTAAAACAACCACCAGGAAGTACTTGATGCAGAATTATTGACTACTGCATCCCATTCTGATTTTTTTTATTTTATTTATTTATTTTTGCCTTAAAGGAAGCCCTTTGAATTTTCTCCTGCTCTCGCTAAGCTAACATTTCTGTGGAGCTTGTTGTGTCTCCACACATTTTACTGGAAGAGAACAAAGAGATTCTCAGCTTTGGCACTTCAAAGTAAACTGAATGAGAGCAGTGGGCATCCTCAAGTGTACTTCCAAGGATGCCATGTGGGTGTTAGGATGTGACACCACGGCACTCTTGCACCTGAAAGGAGACAGGAAGTTTTTCAGCTGCTTTAAAGGAGTCATGGGGAGTGGTGTGGGCTGATTTCTGAGGTATGCACCTGATGGCTCAGCCAACACAGGTCTGCAAAGCAAATTGCCAGTATCATCTATCCTGGGATGGCCACGTTGCACAGTAGCACCTCAGAAGCCTTTCCTCGGCAAGATTCAGCTTCACAAACTGCCCACATAAAGCAGATCAGAGACCACACAAGCAGGAGAAGCCTGTGATGAGACTGCTTACAACACACAAGCTCTGGTCTTTATGCAAGAGCTGAGTACTCTCTCATTCCAGTTAACCCCAGTGACCAGGAATGCTGTTTCTCCAGGCCTTGGGTATTTCCCTGGTGTGGCCTCAGGCTCATCACACCCTTTGGGTTTTGAAGATCCCACACCCTCAGAGGAGAGATGCAGACTGCTATTAAAGGCAGCCCTCCCTCGGCACAGCTGCTGCACACTAGCTCTAGAACCACCCCCAAGAAAAAAATCTCCACATGCTTTGGATGACGGGAGGACTACAGATGTGAGGAGGGAGATTTATACGGAGGCTAGGAAGAGACAGAAAAATAGGCCCAACTTCCATGAGCAGTCAGGGACTACGCTGCAGAAGCCATCAGGAGGAAGCTTGGCAGAAAGAACCAGGCCACTACATCAGAGGCAGTCATTTTATTCATGTAATTCCCTCAAAATAAATAAATAAACAAACAAATCTCCCTCTATTCATCAGCTGCCTGCACAATAGCAAAGCCCTCCTTGCGTAAGCAGCACTGAAGGCTCCATGCAGAGCTCTGAGAAGAGCCAGGGCAGGGAATTAGAGCTCATCGTGCTGCTCACTAGCTGACAGCAGTTCTGCCCCCTGGCCCACAATCCTGTACCTCGTTCACCCCGGTCAGCCCACTGGGGATCAGTCCCCGTATTTACCTGTGGCATTTTCCCAAGCAATGCTCCCCTTGCACAGCACAGCAAGGGGCACTCCACAGCCTGGCTGCTGCCTCCTCCTGCACAGGGTACAGCCTTGTACAGCTCTGCGGCTTTTTAAGTTAGGTAGAGGAGCAGGATGCGGAGCTGGCACTTCAGGATGAAAAACCATACTGATGTCTGAGCATCAGCCAAGATACAGAAAGGGAAAGCACTATTCATCTAATTCAAAGGAAGGAACAGGAGACCTTTCTTCGGGTGTTAGCCCAGGGGCAGGAAAAGCCACCCTGCCCTCCTTCTCCAAGACAGTTGGACTCAGATTAAGCTGCAGATACACTCTGTGCTGCTGCAGCTGAGCTTCTCCCTATCCCAAAGTGACCTGGCAGCACTGCAGAGGAACTGGCACAGAAACCAGCCTTGGCCGTGCTGTTGCAACAGAACAGCAAGCGGCTAAACAAATGAGCCAGGCAGGTTGTGAGCCAGGACCTCTTCATCAGCACTGTCAGTCTTGTTTGTGTGCAGCTGGAAAGACGAAAAACTGCAGAGGCTTTGTACATTATTTTTGCTAAGTCCTGCAGCAGGATGTTTTCCTGCCCCCCAGACCTGGATTGCACAGCTCTGTGCCCGCTCCAGTAGCTATACATAGAAACAATCAGCTAGCAGCCAGGGCAACACATGGTCCATAAATAGATTGTACTTATCAGCATGCTTAAGCCCTACAGGTAGGCTGACCCTTTTATTTGGGAGGCTCTGCAGTGATTCCACTGCAGAGAAGTGAGGCTTTTTAATTTGGATTGTTTTTAAGAGAGCACAAGATCAAACTTCAGCCTAGATGAAAAAGTCATATGACTGCTGAGTGTTACTTTTCCAATCTGTCCCTTATATGATCACATACTATAATAAATGCAAGCAACTTGAATGCAATTAGACTTGGCATTTCAGATAGTTTGGGTGGGGGGCAGATGGAAGAAGCGAACAATTCAGGGATGAATACGTGTATTCTAAAACAGAAGTATTTCAAAAGACATCAACCCATCACTAACAAGATTGGGAAGTCCAACTTGCCCAAGGGAGGGGGACTCCTGCTATTAATAAGCTCTGCTTAGTTTTGAAATTAAAAGCTGAAACACAAAGGCTCAGCAGTTCTCAAAAAAAAAAAGAAAAAAAGAGCCCCACGCTTTTTCAGCATGCAAGCTGCATCACTTCTCCACAAAAACTTGCTTTTAGAAACAGATGGCAGCCTGCAAGACCTACAAATCCTTTGTCTGGAGTGGCAAACTAGGCCCTATTGCCCAAAGTCAACCATCACATTGTGAAGCACTGACCCTAACAAATCCATTATGTTTCTTTCTACCGTAGTGCTAAACCAGACAAAAATGAGTCAGACTCAATAGGAAAGGGTGAGGGATTTTAAATCCCTTTCCCCCCTCACTACAAAAGTGGTGCTGAGGGGGACAGCCCCTGCTGACCCCGCTCAGAGGGGCAGGGCCCCAACCTGCAGCCAGGCCTGCCCAGCCAGGCCAGGCCCGCCCAGGCCCGCTGAGGAGGATGGATTTGGGATTGAAACATTTATGCTGCTCCGTCCAATAGCTTTGAAGTCAGCCGCCTCCGTCAGCCCAACTACCCACGCAGTCAAGAGCGGATATCCAGAGCTAGAAAGGCTTTTACATTAGGTGAATAATTAGGTCTGATGTGCTTTGTAGTTTCTCAGCCCTCCTGTTCCTGCGCTGCCAGGTAGCTGCAGGCAGTAGAATACAACAGTTTCTGTCCTGCTTTTCCCATGTCAGCTGAGCCCAAGCAATGGAAAGTAAAACAGGAAAGTGATAGAAACTTCCATCAAAGAGCTGCTGCCTTCAGTGGAAAGGAAACAAGGCAGGAGCCTGCTGAGCTGCCAGACAGGTGGGGAAAGGAGAGAAGAGCCCTTTCCTTGCTGTGTGTACTTGGCACAGCTTGATGCACACAGGGAAATACCCACCACTGGCACCACAGGCAGACACCTCCCGACAAAGTGTTTGTCAAAGAGAAAAGTCTCTCTGAAAAAACACTGTGTGCAGATTACGAATGATGCAGCTGCTTTCATCTTGCACATCTAGAAATGAGATGCAGCCAAGAAAAATAACAAGGCAGCATCCTCAGGGCAACATATTGGTTAGATTTTTCACACATTCGTAGGAATTGCCCCCCATCTCCCTTTACCAGTTTTCCCGGGCATATAAAACAGCCTCTCAAGGACATGGCAATGGTGACGCTGAAATTCAAAGCGCTGAGATCAAACCTGTGAAGCTGGTGCTCACTGTGGCTCAATTACATTGCCTACCTGAAGGCTAAAGCTTATTATTTAAGACAGTGCAACAGTCATTTTAATCGCAGTCGCTGCATATCGCTTGGAAAACGTCTAGAAAGCCCAAGAATGCTGTGGAGATTTATTATCCTGCAGTGCCAAAGTTAATGACACAGCTTTCTCCTCAGTGTCTTTCTGCTTGTGGTTTACCACCTGTTTGCACCAGAGGACCTGGAACGAAAACGTGCTGGCCCTGAATTGGAGGCTTGATACACAAGTGCCTGTGCTGTGACTGCCCTATCAGGACATCAGATTGCTTACGTAAAGCTCCTGTTTTCCTCCTGGGGTTTTCAACTTGAAAGTTTACATGCAGAAAAGGTGCACCACTGAGCTTCAGCAGAACAGAAATAACTCTTCAAGTCCTTCCTAAAGTTACAATGTGAAGATGCGTGCCATGACCGACACAATAATGCGCCCGAGCAGTCTGTCTGCTGGCAGCGTTCTGAGTTTGCATTTTCTTCTATAAATATTTAACATACAAGAACTGTTCATGTTACCCACTTTGCCCGAAGTGTTTTGACAGCCATGCTCACCCTATGACAATGATGCTCTATTTAACACTGCAGCTGCAGACAGGAGGATCTGGTTTCGGTTTTATACAATATTGTGAAACCCGTGACCTCAACCCAAAATAAACGAGATAATACATTTTTAAGGAATAGAATCCAAACATATCACTAAGACAATAATCAGTAAGCCATAACAATAAAGGAAAACAAATTTAAGTCTTGACTGCGGGAGCTTGCTTGAATTCAGCTGGAATCCCATTTTTATTAAACACATTCAAGAAAGGAAGATAAAAGACAAACAACCCTGCAAAAGCTAAGTAGTATCCTGAAATAATTTCTCTAAAGGCCTGGATAATTGTTAAGCTTACTGACAGATACCCACAGATTATTGCTAGTCCTCAGGGACCTCTGCACACTTTACCATGTCTTTAGTTGAATCCACCAAAGAGCCAGTGCCCTGCGGAGCTCTTGTCTGGCCATGCTGGGAGGCTTGGCCACACCATCTCCATAATGAGAGAAGACCCAGCACAGTCTAGCAGAGAGTTACCAGAAAGATGTAAGAAAGAGAAACTGAGTCAGCCACATTCATCCTCTCTGCACTGAGGCTAGAAGCTTGGGGAGGGAAGGGCAAGGCAGGAGCCTGCGACCTCAGCTTGCTCTCTCTGGGCCCACACAGCTATTTCCTCACCAAAACTACGTGCTGGCCTGCTAATGGCATCCTTGGTGACAAGAGATGTTCAGGAGATGAGTAGAAGGCCCAAGCTCTGTTTTGCAAACCAAATCCCCATGCCAGTGGTGGCAGCCTGCAGCAGGCCCAGTGGGTTTCTTCCCACGCATACGCACTTCTTAAATCTGCCCCCCCCCCCCAGTACAGATACCCGCACAGGAACTCACCAATGCACTCATCTATTAAAAGCCTGCTGCAAACGGAGCTGCGCCACTTCGCTATGATCAGATGAACTGAGCAAGGGCTGCCAGCCTCCCACTGTGCTGCAGCGCAACACTGCATCCTTTCAGGCCATTTCAGTGCACAGATTCAGCTGAATATGGCCATTTACTCTTAAGACAGCTCATAAACACAGCATGATTAGCCATATATCTTGCAGTGCCTTTTGCTGGAGTTACTCACTCAAAACTTAATGCACTTAACACAGCTTTATGACTCTTCACACACTGTTAGTGCTTTAATACACTAGAATTCAGATACTGGTTATTAACAATATTACCAGAAAGGTTACAACTGCTTTTTGAAACCACAACAAAGCATAAGGAAGAGCTGGTTTGGTTTGAAACCTGGGAAGGTGGAAGATTAGGAACAGAAGAAAAAGTACAGAGCCCCTCTTTCTGCCCCTCTATATATATATGTGTATATATATATATACACACACACACACATAGACACACATACATATACACACACATACATCTCTTTTACAGTGCTTTGGGGAAAAAAAAACACCAAAAACCACAATCCAGTGGACAACCATTCTCGTTTTTGGCCACACGTAGTTTTGCTCTCACCTCCCATTATCATCACATTGTAGATGCGGTAGCAGAATTGCTCCCCTAATAAATACCCTTCATTTACAACCCAGAGGAAACGGCATTAAGCACAACAGAATGGTTTCACAGATCCGGGTGAAGAGTGCTAGGAGCCATACACCAGGACAGAAATTTGGATCCTCTTGCCACGAGCTCATTTGTTCACACAAACCTGTTAGCTCCAATCTCTCCTGCTTCCCCCTTCCTACCTTGAGTCACCATACAGCCCCTGGGCCAGGATACAGCACATGCTGTATGCAGGTCCAGCCACACGGCTGCCAGTAGCCCACCAGAGTGCCCACAGACACAGGCTGTGCTGCCCGGTGAAGTGCCGCTGCCTTTTCTGCAGCCTTTGTGTTACTGGGAGTTTAATTAGGTTCTCTGCTCCAGCTGCAAGAACTTAACAGGAAAATTCAAAATCCTCCTGTCTTTTCTATTTCACCTCTGACAAAATTAAACCTTGGTTACTCTGTGTGGGGAAATACTGGTGGTAGGTGGACGGTTGGACCGGATGATCTTGGAGGTCTTTTCCAACCTCAGCGATTCTATGGTCCCATTGATCCTACGACTCTAAATTGACTTATGGATTCAGAAGATAAGGATACCAATTACTTCAGCAGGAAATGGGTCTAGTATGTCCCATTCTATATTCCCATTCCCATCCCTATAGTCACTTCATCAATCACACAAGCCTCAGTTTTGGGTGCGATAATACTACATCATCATCAACACAGATGGTCTGCTGCTTAGTGTAAACTTCCCTTTTTAGCTATTCAGTACACTGCAGGCGAGTGCTAGGACAGAGTCAGAAGTCATCAACATGAAGCACTGACAAAATATTAGCTGATGACTGAAACCCGAGACAGATTTTGAATTGCAAGTAGTTCTCAGATCCTAACCGTTACCAAATACAACACATGCTGGGCGCTCTGTTGCAGTAGTTGCTGCAGGCAATTCATTCCCAGCTCTAGGCAAGACCCAAATCAGCACCTTTTCTCCCCAGTGCTAGCACAGACCTGCAGGCAAGGAGCACGAACGCATCCCAGCCACAAGACATCCCGTTTGCTCATTCTCATTCCTGTTGAAAGCCCAAGAGCTGAACTAACTGCCCTGAGCCCCCGGGTCAGAGCCAGGGCAGGCACTGCAGGGACCTCCGCTCTTCCTCACCTGCTGGCTGGGACAAAGCACAGCTGAGGGGTCAGCGCTCATTAAGGCCCGGCTTTTATGGGAAGTTCAGCCTGCATTACACTAGAGGGTTTTTTGTTGTTTTTTTTTTTTTAATTTAAATCAGTGCGTTAGACTGAGCTCTTTCATTCCCCTCCCAACTCACAACCCTGCGGGCAGCTCCAAGAAGAAAGAGAACAAAGACGTAGGCATAGAAACTATAGAAGTTATTAACCAGAACAGCTAACGTTAAAGTTAACATCTCCCAGCACCGTTCCCCTTTCTCTAAGTATGACATAAGACAATAGCTACAGCTGCCTCACCCTATGCAGATGTTCATATTCATGCAAGAAAAAATGCTTGCTTAATAGCATTCCTTACACCGGGATTCTTTAGTTCTTAGTCACTGCCCAATTTAAGATAGAAACATTAGACCACATATCCCTGCTTGAATTAAGAGAGTCAAACAACATCTGTTATCACACTTACTAAAGCCAGAAAGAGCCAACATATTTGCAAATGCTAGTAAGACAAGCCTATCCCAAGTAGCATCATCCTGGGAAAAGGCTAAACACGTGATCCATCTGTGCTGATGAGCTGCTATGCTGATTTCCAGAGATAAATATTCTTCCTTTAGTAGATTCATAACGGTAGTCATTAAAGACAAAGGTTGACAACCTGTAAACGAGTGCGTTAAAGACACCTTAGTACCATTCTTCCAGACCCTGACATTGCTGAAGTGTTTACAAGGCACAACATACAGGAGAACGCAGCACTCAAAGCTCTGTGTCAGGGCATACATCCACGATCAGTAGTTTTACAAAGCACCTGACAGTTTTTAAGCATTGTAAGTCATGACCTGGCATCTCATCTCCGTGTATTAAACAAAGGTGGCTTTCTTTCTGTTTTAAATAAGAAAAATAATAAATTCTGCCCCCAGATACTTGCTGCGGTGTATTTACACGTTATAAACATGGATAAATAAAAAGAGCACAACATCTATGAGACAAAAGGTTCCATCCTAGAAACCGTAGCACCACTGTTCATCTCTCCTATTCCAGCCTGCATCACAGCTGTGACAAAGTCTGCCTTAACAGAGCTATTGTTTTGTTTTCCAGCATAAAATTACTCTGAATTTTAAATTAACGTCAAAGTATTGCTCAGCATAAAGCAAACAAGAATACCAAGTGGGAATACTGATGAAAAAAAAAAAAAAAACACCCACAGTGCTGCATGAATAACCAACTAATCAACAAATCTTCCCTCAGTGAAAAGCCAAATATTTACTCAGTTATATATTGCATTCTTCACTCAAATACTTCATAGTTTGAATTTAGAAATAAATAAACAAAGCTCTCTCTTTTCCCTTTCCAGAGCATCTCATGGGAATGCAGAGGGTGCAGCAGAAGGTGTTCCCACCTCACACTGGACCCATCTCAGCTGGTCACACAGCAGGGAGGTGGGCTCCTCCACCTGGGCTGGGCTATCAGCTTTCAGGTAGCCTCCCCAGCAGTGAGAACCTGGGCTCTGGATCCTGTCTGCCATCTCCCACCAGCATAAGCAGTACACATGTGGACCATGGCAGCATCCTCCTGTCGCAGAGGGCTCCAGC
This sequence comes from Gallus gallus, assembly GCF_016699485.2. Lineage (NCBI taxonomy): Eukaryota > Metazoa > Chordata > Aves > Galliformes > Phasianidae > Gallus > Gallus gallus. The sequence goes on along the minus strand of NC_052532.1, from coordinate 59,482,519 downwards.
CATGCCAGAACATCGATCAGTCAAAAAGCAGGCTGCTCGGCCCATCGGATCAATGTTTCACTGGGAAATCAGCAGTTGGGTACGTGCTTGGTTTCACCATTTCATCACAGACAGCTGTGCCCTCTTGTTTTCCAGTCACAAGACACCAGAAGCACATTTTACACCTGGGCAGCCCAATGTAAAAAGCATTCAGTCGCACTCACTTTTTCCTTGCATCTACAGCTACTGCTAACACCGTCAACACTGCATCACATACCATCACACGCCGATCGCTTTGTGCATGAAAATAGCTACGCATGGAAATGAGCATATGTATATAGCAGCTAAAGAAAAAAAAATGCAAATTTATACAGATAATTTCAACCATCCATGAAAAGCAGCAGCCACTACACACCCACGGCAATTGAGGGTTTTTTCATTTCATTTCTTTTTTTTTTTTTTTTTAACCCAATCACTGTTTACACAAAATGGTATTTCAGCTTAAGCCCCCCCCACCCTACCGCATCAGCCTTTAACATGACAAGAGAACACCAAAGAGTGGGTAGAGGGAGGATTCTACCCTTTGTGCCGTGCAACCCACCGCTCATACAGTTCCAAAGCCCAGTTTGACTCCGTTGGATACACAGTTTGTTTAAACAGCAGCAACAAAAATCAATACCAGCTCCCAGAACTACTGCAATTTGATGAACGATATGGCTGCAAAGCAAAGCTAAGTTCATGCTCTAAGAGGGGAGAAAAGCTTGCTTTACGAGAGTGGCATCGCCCCTGAACACAAAACAAGAACTGGTGGCATTTTTGTACAGAACACGTAAGTTTGTTCTCCACTCAGAGGTTTTCTAGGCAGATTCCCTAAAACCACTTCCCCCTAACACTGTACTCTGCCAAGAGTTATTTTTTTCCACTGTCACTCAAAGCAGGTCACTGAGATCCAGCAAAGCCCTTCAGCCTACTCTACAAAGCGTACATTTTAGCAATGGAATAGTCCTTCCACTTCACTCTTTTGAGCATCTGTTTTGATGTGTTGAAGTTATTGTTAGTGGATTTGGTTGATGCGCAGAAGAATGAGGAAGAAGCAAGACCCCACTCCTTGAAGGAGCATGGCTTCACATTCGCAGACAGGCACTTTCTTTTTGCCTAGTACAGCCCAATCAGAAAGCTCTCCATTTAGATACGGTGATCAGACCGCTCAGTGAACCTGTTTGACTCCAAGCAAGGAGCACAAATTAGGTAGTATATATTTTCCATACCGATGATGTAACAGAGGCTTCTACAGGCATCCCAATATCTGACACCTCAGCAGTCTGACACGGATTGCTCATCTCCTCAGTATCTCTTACTGCGATGACCCGCCACCATTTCCTCCCTAATTAGTTCTGAGATTATCTATATAGCTCATGTGACTATGAAGGCCCACTGTTTGCTGACGTAATTTGTTTTTCCTCAATGTAACATTTCCTACCAGAAGCAGAGGCAGATAAGGAAAATAAAAACTGAATTTTGCTGACACCCACAAGCTTCACGTATTTTGACTGCTACAGGTCTCAGCAGGCCGGAGAGCCGTGATGTCCTCACATGGCTGCCTCACACTGTCACGTTTCCTCGTGCTGTTTGTTCTGGAGGCGTTTCAGTGGTGAGCTCCATGCCTGGCCCCAAGGCCTCAGGCACAGCACCAGGGTGCTGGCACAGCTCCTGCAGCACTGGCATGTCACTGGTGAGGACTGAGAGGCTTCTTGGGCAAGCAGCTGAGCACAGACATCAATGCCAGTCTCATGCTGCCCTTAATAGTGCTGGTGTACGTCATGCCTCTGCTCCAGCAGGCCCCAAAAGCACCATCTCCCCTCACACCTCTACCAACACCCAGCTGCAGTGAGGCTAGACACAGCCCTGTTAGACCAAATAAAGTACTCAACCCTTGGGGCAGGTCCTGGGCTCTGCCCAGTAGGCAGTCCTTGGAGCTGCCAGGACACAGCTGGGGTTACCCCATGCAGGCCATGACATGGAACAGTACAGCAGGAACGTGGCTGGGATTCAGGCCATCAGCAACACCTGCAAGTACTTGGGTTGTACTGCTGTTGATACTATGGGAATGGAAAAGGCTATATACCACAACATTCAACAGGCCTGCTACTAGAATTTTCACTAAAAGCCAAAATAACAACAGAAAACCACTCCCACTGACAGTGGTATACCTTCTACTGTGCTCGGGAGTAAAAAAAACCTACTGAGGGTATGAGAGGGTTTAGTCTAAGTGGAAATACCAGCTTACTGAGCAAGAGAAAAAACACAAAATTCCCCAATTCCCCTTGGTTTAGCATTAGCAAGTCAGGGCTACCAACGTAAGAACAGATTTTCCAAGCCAATCAATTGGTTGGTTCCTTACTTTCGAAAGGAATACAATATAAAAACTCAAAGGAAAGCAAATGCATAACAAGCATTATACCAGGGGAGAGGAGCATTCCAATCTCTCTGGCATGTATGAAGGATAGAGAATGAAACCCACATTACTAAAGCATATTAACACATCACAGCCATTAGCAATTCCACAGATGGTCTGTTATCCAAGCGAGTCACTCCTTGTTGAAGGTTACCATAGCTGGCTATGATGCTTGTCAATAATATTGACAACTCTTTATAAGGAGCTCTGTTTCCTTCAGCTGCAGAATTTCTCATACAGAAGCTACGTCTTCAGTGAATGGTTCAGAAATTCTTAAAACAACATGTTGTCTTACAATGGAATTTTGTTTTTTTTTTTTTCCAATTAGCAAAAAGCTCGTGTTTAAGAATAGGCCATTGTGATAGTTGTCCATGCTACCACCTTTGAGGTAGAAGAGAGCAAACCCACTGCTTTCAATTCAGAACTGAGCCAAGATCCATGAAACTTGCTTATTCCAACAACAAACCCAGAAGATTCAGTGCTGCATCATGTCTTAATGAAAGGAGGGAATGTAAGTCCCAGACCTTCACAAGCCCTGTAACGATCAGAAATCCTAAGCAGTCTACAGCCTTTAAGTACCTAAAGGGGGACTAGAAGAAAAAAGGGGACAGGCTCTTTAACAGGGTCTGTTGTGACAGGACAAGGGGAAATGGTTTCAAACTAAAAGAGGGGAGATTAAGACTGGATATAAGGAAGAAGCTTTTTATAAGGAAGAAGCTTTTTAGCCAGGGTGGTGAGGCACTGGAGCAGGTTGCCCAGAGAAGTGGTGAGTGTCCCTGGAGACTTCAGGCTGGACAGGGCTCTGAGCAACCTGATCTACCTGTGGGTGTCTCCGTTCACTGCAGAGGGGTTGGATCACCTGGCCTTTATGGGTCCCCTCCATCTGAAACAATTCTATGATTCTACTACAAGTGCTTCTGAGGTGCACATTAAGATGTGTTAAATTGTACATGAGCCATCTTCTCCTCTGCTGGTACAAGTCTCACATGTCGCTTAACCTGGATGCTTCCCCCACGCATGCTTTGCAGTGCTCTAGACGGCACTCTAAAAACAAAAAGCAAAACTCCCATAGTTTGTTTTTCATTTGTCACAATTGAGTAAGTCATGAACAGGAACTGCAACTGTTTAATGAATTTCCCTTGACCAAGGATTTTCTAATATATTTCCAGTAAGGCAGGAAAAAATCCAGTCCCTTATTTTGAGAAAGGTCATGCACACATGACGTTGCATCGGTGTAGTAATGCCACCACATTTTTTCTTGTTGAAGCCTGGCCCTCTGGCATGACCTGGTGTGGAGGAAGCCAGGTGGAGAGCCAGGCTTGCTGCAGCCAGGCTGTGCAACGCAAGAGCACACAGGTGCCAAGCACACACAAGAAAATAAAACCTTTTGCCTTTCTAAAAATAAAAGCCTGTAGACAAGAAGCGTGGTTAGCCAGACTGCAACACACACACACGGTTTGTTTTTCAGCATTATGAACTCAGATAGCGTTTCATTGTTGAAGGAAATTAATTCTCAGTGTCTGACTATTTATAGCAAGAGGTAGAAGCAGTGATTAGTTTCCCCAAGACACTCGCCATGCCCGGTTAGCACCACCATAAGCTCTCCCAGCAGCTGCTGGGCTGGGCACAGCGAGGAAATAAATAGCTGATCTTAGGAGTGGTGAAGCTCTCTACAGCTCTACAGTATAAACTGAATCAGGACAATAAGATACTGAATCTCCACACACTTGTCAAAACCAGACAATGCAAAATACTTTGCTGGACAAGATACAATAACTGGAAGTTCTCTTAACTATAAGCACGGTAATTTTGAAGGTTTATGCATAGGAAAAACTACAAGATTTTATTTTACATAGCAAGAGGTCTACTGTGACCCCAGCAATATTCACATTCCTCAGCACAGAGGGCATCATCCCACGGAGCCCTGCAGGCCCCGCTCCCCATGCTGCACACTCCAAACCCCTCCACTGACAGTGACCTCTACAGAGCTCAGACCCATTCTGCCATTTGGGAACAAAACTCCCCACACGTAGCTCTCTTTCACTTTCCTCCTTCCCTCACTACAAGGCACTGCTTTCTCTCTGACTGACTCTTATGTATTCTGGATTATTTCTTTCCTAAACTGTAGAATTTAGGAACTTACGCACAACTCTTTTGTGAAGTTTAATACGTTATCAAAGCAAAATGTAACAGCAGCTACAGCCATGAAAAGCCCTGTGCTTCGCACACACACTTGAAGTTCACACAGTATGAGAAAACCATGTAATACAAACAGTTTAATGAACTATTAGGTATTATTCTTTAAGGCAACGTTAAGTATTTACTATAATGTGTTCATTTGAGCACACGCATTTTCAAGGCTGTTGGTCTCAAGATGAGTATACCTGAAAGAAGTGAGCACGAAGATGAAAGCAAACTGAAATACATTTTCTATCAGCCCCGAACATGAGAGAAAAATCATTCTTCATCCTTTTTAGTGGAGTTCAGCAGCAAAGAGAAACCAATATTGAAAATGTCATGCTTTTCAAGATATTTCACGTCAAATGTACTGCTTCCCTTTCCTGACCGCTCCGACTGCTCAATGCCAAGAAATCCTTACCGCTTCCTTTCCTCCCTCGAGTCGCCAGATCCTTCTTCCATCCTTGGCTGAGAGCTTTGTGATAGCGCCACAAGTGCTTTGATGGCATTATCACCCCTACGTTGCTTTGCTGCATGCCTGTATGCACTACCAAGTTAGCAATAGCCTTCAAAATTTTGGGGGAGTTGGACTAGATGACCCTTAGGGGTCCCTTCCAACTCAAAAAGTTCTGTGCTTCTATTACGTTCTATGAAAGTGAACTGACTTAGACAGCCACATGAATTCTCTTGCAGCCAGCTGTGGAGCAGCTTCCGAGGCAGCCCCAGCCCAGCCCTCTGGAAGCTGAAAGCCCTGTGAGGATCTGTAACCTCTGCTCCCCTGCTCACAGGAGAGGCCCTGGGCCTGCAGCTCACCTCCTGCCCCACTCCTCTGCCCAGTGCTCGGGCCTGGCACAAGGTATTTGAGCTTTGTGTGCTGGAGCTGCCGAGGGACCCCAGTGTTTGGAGATAAGCAGGTTCTTAATTACTTTTTTTTGTTGTTTTTTGCTAAATTAGGGATGATGTGCACAGCAGCTTAAGTGACAGCACTTCTCAGGGAAGGCACGACTTACCTCAGCAGCTTCTTTAAGCTCAAGGCTGGCAGGATGGAAAGCCATCACAGCTACAATTCAACACCGAAATAACAGGATAATTTCTTTCCAGAAAACACTGTAAAAGCATTTTTAGAAAGAAATAGCCTCATTTGGGGGTGTCCCCTTACAGAATGGTCCATCTGCTCCCTTGAGCATCTTTCTGCCTGCATATTCCAGTTAAGAATTGAATCCTCATAGCCTCATTTTTGGAACCTGTAACAGAGTTTGATATGATGTCTCCCTGGTGCCTGCCTATGGTGGCATTAGCTTTCCCCAGGCTTTAGCAGAAACGTTCTCAGCTATGTCTAAAGCCAGAGTTAATTTTTGCACAGCTGCACTACACGCGTGGCTCACAGCACTGCCTGTTCCTCTCCAGCACTTCCAACTGCTCGGCTCCCAGCTGATAGCAGAAAGCTCTTGTCACGAGTCCCTAAAAATATACCATGGCTAATAGCAGTCCCATCATGGTTCTGTTACTCCAATCCTTCCTTTGCTACGTCCCAACCCTCCTAGGTGTCGATGATGCCTCTCGCACTGCCATCGCCAAAAATTTCTGAATGCTCTTATTATCCAATTAGCTTTGAAATCCAATTGGTCTTGCTGGAATCTCCTAAGCTGCCACAGAAGAGATAGAGCCAGGGCACTGTGCGAACCTGCAGTGCTCCCCGAGAGCACACCCATGCATCTTGCTGGGAAACTGAGCAGAAAGCAGCAAAAAGCACATTGTGAAGTCCAGGTCATCGCCAGGGAAGGCACACACTGCTGGCCAACACTGCCTTAAAAAGGAGCTCTTTTCAGAAAGCAGAATTCACTGCGACTCAGAGTTGGAGTTGCCCACACCCCGATGGGTTGTGTTATGCAAATCGAACCCTGCGTGCCATCAGCTGGGCGAAGGCTTACAAGCCAGGAGGTTGCTATTAAAAGCAATAAAACCAAAACACACACAACTGCGGTCACCAGCACGTGTTAGAAAACAAACAGCTGGCAGAGTGCTTGGCTAATGCTTCAACCCTGAGACCCCAGGGCTGCCTCGACCGTGTGCTCAACGCAAAGACAATGGGAAAAGATGCAGACGCCAAAGCCAAGGGAAGGCTCTGTGGCACTTCAGGTGCTCATGTGGCCCTTCCACGGCCAGCGTAAATGTGAACTTCAACCAGGGTGCATGGGTCAGCAATGCGGATCACACAGCCTCCCTCTTACACAACGCAAGGCCGTGTCCTTCCTGCTGCGGCACCAGAGACCTGGCAGGCCTCACTGCCGGCACCTGTCCCATGCGGGTCCCTCGCCCACAGCATGAGCGCATACGGACAGTGGGACCTATGGACCTCAGTGCTTACAGGCTCCTAACTCAGAGAGGAAACCTTCTGCTTCTGTGCCATCACGCCCCATCACTAAGCTTACAGTCAGCCCTGCTTTACATGTAAAAACCGACTTAAACGTTTCCTTTTAGATGAGCACAGTGACGTTTAGGACAGAGTACAGTCTTCCCCAACATAACGTGCTCAAATCCGGGCATAAGCTCTCCAACAATAAATATGTTAGAAAACGCATGAGCACCTCCACGATCCCACAGTAACAATCCCATTCTTGGATCTGCAACCTTTTTGGGGGGCGGAGAGCGAAGGCTGCGGGAAGACTATTTCCGAACAGACAGAAGACGTGAAAGAAAGCGAGGCAACCGGCGATGCAATTGCATTAATGTATTCGCTTCTTCCCACATCCCTCCCCCCGGTTTGCAGCACACAACAGGGAAGAACACGCATTCTCCCGGCACCGAGCTCGGCCCCGGGGCTCTGCAGGGTTCCGCAGCAGCCCAGCAGAGGGGCCGAAGCCGCCGCTCGGCCGGACCGGAGCTCGCCCCCCGCCCGCGCTCCCCGGAGGCCCGGCGCCCCCTCCGCGGGGGGAGCGGACATTTTGCGGCAGCCGCTCCCCGGCCCCGCGCCGCGCCCGGCCGCTCACCTGCCAGCTCGTCGGGCTCCAGCCCGCTCTCCGCGTCGATGCCGCAGAGCACGAAGTAGTGGGCGAAGCGGCACGGGGCCGCGCCGGGCCCGGGGGCGCCGCTCCCGCTCATCCCGACGGCGGCGGCTCCGGCTCCCTGCGGCAGCGCGGCGGGCTCACGGCGCGCCGCCCTCCATCTCTGGCGACGGGCACCGGGCGCTGCGCGGAGGGCGCTGGGCGGCTCCGGCGGGCACCGAGCGGCGGCGGCGACTCCGGCCCCGCTGTCAGCTGAGAGGGGCGGGCAGCGGGCGGCGCTGCGCTGCCGGTCCGCCCCCGCGGGGCTTTTAAACGCTGCGCGGTCGCGGCACCGCCCCGTCGGGACCCCCGGCGTGCTGGGTTTTGGGGGCGGCGTGACTGGGGGGGGCGGCTTCCAGACAAAAAACAGCGGGCGGGAAGCAGCGCTCCGGCTGCCCGTAGCGTCTTCCTGTGGGAATGGCGCTGAGGGCGGCGGGTTTTTGTTAGGCTGAAGGACCGAACGACAGAAATGAGCCGCGGAGGGCGGGTGATGGATGTGCGTGGGGCAGAGGAGGTCTCCGCTGACCTACCATAAATGGTTTTAATCATATCACGGTTATCATACCGACAGCTGTCTCCTTGTTGCATACACGAGGCAAAATCCAAAGCACTTTGTCATTCAGGCTAGAGAAGTGGGGCCATGAAAACCTAATGAGGTTCAACAAGATCAAGTGCAGGGTGCTGCACTTGGGTCGGGGCAATCCCAGGTATTTATACAAAGTGGGGGAATGATCTGCTTGCGAGCAGCCCTGTGGAGAAGGACTTGGGGGTCCTGGTAGATGAGAAGTGGATATGAGCCAGCAGTGTGCACCTGCAGCCCAGAAGGCCAACTCCAGAGGGCTGGAGCACCTCTCCTATGAGGAAAGGTTGAGGGAACTGGGATTGTTTATCTTGGAGAAGAGAAGGCCCTGGGAGACCTCATTGCAGCCAACCAGTACTTGAAGGGAGTGTATAAACAGGAGGGGGAACAGCTGTTTACGAGGGTAGACAGTGATAGGACAAGGGGGAATGGTTTTAAACTGAGACAGGGGAGGTTTAGGTTAGATACTAGGAGGAAGTTTTTCCACCCAGAGGGTGACACACTGGAACAGGTTGCCCAAGGAGGCTGTGGATGCCCCATCCTTGGAGGCATTCAAGGCCAGGCTGGATGTGGCTCTGGGCAGCCTGGTCTGGTGGTTGGTGACCCTGCACATAGCAGGGAATCTTATCGATGATCATTGTGATCCTTTTCAACCCAGGCCATTCTATGATTCTATGATTCCCGAGTTGCCTAAGATTTAAGAGCCATTGCACAGTGTCCAGGAAGAAATCAGCACTATCCTATCCCCATTTGTACAGCCCTGCTATTATGGTCACTCACTGCCAAAGCCGCAGCAGACAAATTTGGGAGCAGCATCTCCTTCTAAAAGAACTTGCATGATTCTGAAGTTCTGAGGCTGTTTTCTCCACTGTGATGAGTTCCCTGCTCATATTCAGTAATTCCGCTATCTGTATGCTTTAAACAGGTTGTTTGCAGAATATAATGTGCTATTTCATCCTTCTCTGTTAGTCTCTCTCCATGCACAAGTCATGCTTATTCTTACATCATATTCTTATATGATTGGTATTTGTCCTTATACAACAAACCACTGTGAAAAGTTAATGCCTCCAAAGAACTCTGCAGCATAGGTCATTAGACAGAGGCATAGAGAACTGCTGCTTCCCACCTGCTGGCAACACAATGGCATCTTTGCTCTCTCCTTGCCTTAGATTCACAAATTATATGCCCCTTTTATGTCTCATCTTCCTCTAGCGCTCTACTGAAAATAGACAAGAGCTGAAACAATTTAAACACATATCCAAGGAAAAAGACGACCCCAGTCCTCTGTCACATCACAGATCCTGGTGGCTGCAGTGCTCAGTGTGGCAAACCAGACTGCTCCAGATCCAAGCAGGAGTGTTCCGGGAGCCCAGCTATGTCCTCGACTTTGCACTGAGAGCCAGGCTATTTTATTTAGTTTGGTTTGTTTATTAACTTGTACCTGTCTACTCATTGGGCTCCAGGTCAGAGAATAAGAGTTAAGCCAGTCCGACACTCATTCACAGCTAATTGCTCTTACTGTGGAGCACCACCACCTTGTCCAGACTGTAGTTCTCCCTTTTGGAAGACCTCAGCTACATCAGGATCCTTCTCTTCCTGCCCAGTGGTGACACTTTCCTCCGCTCTGGCATGGGGGCTGTCCTTCAATATCTTCATCAGTGACATTGTCAGTGGGACTGAGTGGACCCTCAACAAGTTTGTGGAGGGCACCAAGCTGTGTGGTGTAACTGACACACCTAAGGAATGAGATGCCATGCAAAGGGACCTAGACAGGCTTGAGCAGCAGGCCCACGAGAACCTCATGAGGTTCAACAAAAGTTGAAGATATGTACCTGGGCTGTAGCAATCCCCACTTCCTGTACAGGCTGGGGGATGCAAGGATGGAGCACAGCCCTGCCAAGAAGGACCTGGGGGTACTGGTGGATGGCAAGCTGGGCATAAGCCAGCAATGTGCCCTCACAGCCCAGAAAGCCAACTGTATCCTGGCCTGCATTAAAAGTTCCTTCCAACTCAAACAATTTGACAGTTCTATGAGTGGATACCTGCTTACAGCTACTGTTTTTAATTTTCTTTCACAGAAAACCAAGCCTAGCCCCTTCTTTCTTCTGCCCAAGTACAAGCAGCTGCTCATGGGGAAAGACCACCAAGGCTTTGCCCCAAGCCAGGCCAGCAGGGCAGGGTCTGGTTGTTTTGTTGCTTCACATCACCCAGCAGAGCTCTGTCCCACCCTTATGCTCTGCTGTGCCATGGTTTCCTCACACCTTTTCCGCAGCCAGAGGAGAGGTGGTGACCAATAGGGTTGAGGTGTAGGGTGCATCTGGGGTGATCAAAGAGGGATATGATGATTTTTTTTCTTTCACCTGCTGAGGGTCTCAGAGCTCCACAGGGCATGATAGATAGGTTGGGTGTCCCACATCTGTACAGCAAATAAGTACACAGGCATTATATAGTATACAGAGAAGTTAGGCTGGTAAGATTACCATGTTGGAAAAAAAAAAAAAGTCAGATATAAATGAAAGATACTCACCAGTGTTGTAGGCTCACAAAAACTCTATGAGGAGCAATCTCCAGGAAGAGATCCTTCCTCAGTGGCAGTCAGCCCTTAAATGGGGTCTAGGAGAGGTGGAGTCTGGCTCCACCCCTTCCAGTCACACAGGTGAATTGCCTTCACCTGTGCTCCCACGGCTGACTCGATGCTTGCCTCAGGTGGTCAATCAGTGGTTCAGGCCGTGATTCAACAGTTCCCATAAGCACATCCAAAATACATTTATATACATGAAGTGCCTATCACCATACTGGGGATATGGTAGGACTGAACTGCAGGAGCTTCATGGCATAGACCAGATCACCCACGACCTTTCTGAGTTTCCTGTGGCAACAGCTTTGTCCCATTACCTGCTAGTTTTCCAGTGGTGTGACAGCAAGGAAAGATTTGGGGCTTGGTAGGTTTGTTCTTCCTTAGGCACCCACGTCTTCAGCTGCAGGGAATCTTTCTCCCAGTGTCAAGTTTTTTCAGCTTTCCCTCCCCTTAATCTCTCAGCAAGTCTTTTTTTTTTCAGAATCTGTTAGTTTAAATTGGGTCAAATGCTAACAAGCCTTAGGATCCTTAGGATCTGCCATAAGAGATCAGACTACAGGTCTGTCAAGCTCTTTGTCCTACTTCTGCAAGGAGTGCCCGATGTTTCAGAGAGGTGGAAAACCCTGCTATTTGAAAGCTATCTCACTTACCCTTGCTGGGACTCTGTTGCTTCACGTTTTATTTAATTCAGCATTCTTCAGTGAATTGAAAATCGTGCTGCTGGTGAGAGATCACTCAACTCCTTAACATAGCTCTACAGCTTCCTGCATGCAATCTTCCACCAGCTGCCAAGCCACATTGATTTTCCATTGAAAGCCTCTCTTTTGCTCTGATACCTATACACTCACAAGGTTCACAAGATCTGGTCGGGTAGAAGAGAGGGAAAACAAATAAGGCGAAAACAAATGTCTGCAGCCCTCGGAAGGACAGTTCTCTACTTTTGGCTGACTTTCCTTTGAGCAGTTTGCAGTGCTGTGAGCTACTTCACATGATGCAGAGCACAAATAGCTGGAAGAAACAGGCTGCTCATAAGCATGGACTTTTTGACTGACGCTGAAGCCATCCTAGGCTCAGGGCAGAGGAGAGCGCACAGCAGTAACAGGGAGAAAAACAACAGCAGCAGTGAATCTCACAGCAGGGTTCATAAATAAAGCAAATTTTATTCTCCAAGCTTATGCAAGAAGACTGCTTAAAACACTGGAAAGGTATTTGCTGCCTCAGGCTTTAAAAGTAAGCAAACCAGATCGCTAGCCATACGAAAAGCAAAGAACATTTCCTCCAGCACAATTCCTTATTACTTGGAAAGCAGATACTGCAGGCACATATTCTAATGTTAAATCAAATTATAATGCCATTAAAGCAAGTAGCTCATCTTCTATACTGGCCTCATATCTGTAAAGATTAAGCTTGAATAAAAGCGCACCGCTCTCCTCTGTCACGCAGTATAATTATTATTCATACGGCAGAATTACAGATAACGAAGCAAAGACGACGTTGCTGCATTTCTGCCACAGCATCTCTGCAGCTTCTGTGATTTAAAATTTAAATCTTTAAAACCTGTAATTCCCTATTGTAGCTCATTGCATTTAATTCACGTTACGTACGTCCAGCGCACACGTGCCCTTACACTGCAATCACATATAGGCACATTCCATTCTTATCTGCTTTTGGAGAGGATCCTCGACAGAGAGGCTTCATGAGGCGACTGAAATGATTGAATAGCACCCTGCCCCTTCTTTCCCACCACTCCCTCCCACTGCTGGCCCTGTGTTCCCAAAAAACTACAGTCTTGTCCACTCTCTTGGCCAGAGCACCCAGTTCACCCTCAGCAAACAGATCCATGTTCTGGGTCAGAATGATGAAAGCCCAGGGCTCCTGCCTGCCACTTTGCCTCACTTCTGCCTTTCATTTTACACTGAGTGTGCAAAACGCACCTCCTCTACCAAGAGACTGACTAGGTGGGCTGTCATCCTCATCAGGCAAGGAGCAGGATCATACGCAGCCATTACATTTCAGATGATTCAGTGCCAAGACCCAGAGGTGAGAGCCTGTATTCTGCTCTGTGAGGTTTGCCCTCTGCTCTCTGCTCACAGAAGACGCACAGGCTGAGATAAAGCCTAATCAGCAAAGTACGCCGCTTGGATAAATCACCGGCTTGTCACGCGTTAATGGAGGTGTTGTGCTGCGAGCATCAAGCTAAAGCACCACGCCGATTTCCATCCATCTCTGACAGCATCCCTCCCTCGCTGCATGACCTTGGCCAAATCCCCCACAGCCTCGCCGTAGCGCCAGCCTCCTGGAATCAGGTCAGCGCGCTCCTCAGCTGCGCTCAGGAGGATGGAGCCAACGCCGCTGCTCCGCTGCCCCGACATCTGCCAGGACAAAGCCCTATTGTTTGGCAGGCGGCCCCGCTGGCGTCGCACCATGGGCAGGTGCACCTGCCTCTAAACTCTTATCCCTCTGCTAGCAGTGCTCCAGCATCCAGCAGCTTGCTGTGTGTTTGCTTGGGAGAGATCCGAGGAAATAAAGGAGGTACACGTTGCGGCAAGGGGAAAGGCAGGAGAAGCTGGATAGCTGCTTGGCCGCATGTCTGCAGCGATGCTGGCTGCGATGGCTGAGGCACGGCTGTGCCAGTGGTCGGTGCTCCCAGTTAGACCATCCCTTGCACTGGGAATGCGGGAAGGCTTCCAGAGCTGAAGCGCTCAGGCTGTCACATACACCTCACCAACACAATTTTCCTTTATCTTTGTTTCATAGAAATCAGGCCAGTCCCATGTCTGCCGATACCAGTGGGAGTGCGAACCGAGGCTATGTTTTCATGCATTCTGCACGAAATCTGTTCGTGAACAGCACATAGGCTCTTTGTCAAAATGCCTTTGGCCCCTGTACAAATGTAATTAGAGTCTGATTTCAACTTCCCTGATTTCAATTTCCTAACTTCCCTTTGAAGCTCTATTCACTAAGAAGTGCCAGACACCCCACATCTACATTACAATGCATCCTCGCACACTTGAAAGCCCAAGGGCGTGCTAGAGAAATCCAAATGCACCAAATCCATAGCCAATATACAACACGAGACCAAGGACAGATGAGAAGTATTTCCTGAAATGAATATGCATTGTGAATTATTTCCCTGTTTAGCAAGGACTGCTGCTTTGCTTCGTGCTGTTATAATGCATGCTGAGATCGTCACAGTGGTGTTACAAATCTAAAAGCACTTCTTGCAAATTAAAAGCACTAAAGGGTCTGCTTCGTTTTCCCTATTGCAGCATGTGTTTTTTAGCAGACGTCTAAACATTTATATTCATAGGTTCAGTCATATCTCTCTGCCACTCATCCCCCATGCCAGATAACAAAATTTTGCCTTGAAGTACTTTGCTGCTTAGGATTCTTACTACTGATGACAGCTTTCCTGCACTCATGCTTTTGCTTAGAAGTACTGGAGTTCTGCTCTGAGCTCACATCTCACAACAGAACAGAGATCAAAGCAGCTTGCTTCTCCTTGAGGATCATGTTTCTTAGTGACTTCCTTGCAAACCAACAGCCACAACTTATTTAAACCCGGATCCATGCTGAGCAACTCCAGCGGTTCCTGTCAGGCACATCCTTTGGGGGTGGGAGCATTTAACACCCTCTGATGTGGCAATGGGCTCAGTGCCTCCCTCCAAGCCAAAACACCACTCTTAGGGGCAATCCCAGGAGTTTTTCCCGGGAGCTGCAGTCTTTGCAGCCACACACAGAGGCTGTGCTGCATGCTCACAGCACTGCTGCCGCATCCACTGAGGCTGGGTGCAGCTGATCGCGGGGGACCTGACCCCTCAGCAGATAGAAACAGAGCTGCAAGGTCACCTAGTGCCACGCTGGGGGTCCTCTGGCTGAGTGTGCTGTGAGGAGCACGCTGTATCACATCATCTGCTGCCAGGATAGAAACCGCTGTGCACTGCTGATGTACCCAGCCAGCCCAGAGAGGCCTGAAGCACGCAGATATAATATCCCCAGTTCAAGCTGTTCTGTAAGCAAACCCCATGGTCAGGCATGCATTTGAAACCTGCCAGACCAAAAATGGCAGGGTTGACTTTATTTTAAGAATAGAGTTGCCAAACACATTTTGGAGGGTACACCTGCATGGTTAAGCATGGACGGGAAAGCCAGTGAAACTAACACTTTGTAGGTATCACTGGACATTGATGACAAGCCCAAATACCGGGACTTTCTCCAATTCCCTCGTCACCATTCTGTACCTCCATGTGCATAAATAGTAGCTCTTCTGTGCTTGGTGATGTTGAACTTAAGCTTTGATGAGTGAGCCAGCTGGGGTTGCAGGGAGCTGCGTTTCCACTCCTCTGGGCACCCCTGCAGTGGCATAACTTTTTTCCATGTCCTTTGGATACAAGTGCAAAATAGAAAGAGCAAAGCTGCCCTGATAGAGCAGGACCCTGACTTACAATTAAATTTCTCGAGGAACCTGAAATGCCCCAAAAATGTACGTAGGTTGCTCCAAAAGTAGTGCATCCTATTTATTTCTATGGAAATGACAACAGATACAAAAAGCACAACAACACCGATAGAGCAAATTCTCAGCTATAATCTGCAACAGTGGAGGTGACCCACTGCTTTACATCAGCAATGATGGCATCGTTATTGAAACGCGCCATCCACTGCTTCATTTTGCTCACATTCACAGTTTGGTCTCCATAAATGTTCAACAAGTGTCAACGAATGTCACTGGGTGCCATTTTTTCCTCCTGGAGGAACTCAGTGGCACACTTTTGCTTTATACCTACTTCCAAGTCGGATGCCATTTTGTCAGACTGCCCCTCTGCTGCCATCTGTCATACGGCAACAACATGTAATGGACTACTGGTGGGAAGGTTTAACCTCTACTGCTATATCACCAACATCTGCCAGTATAATAATACAGGAGGCATTATTTTTGGAACAGCCCTCTTAATAGCAAACGTTACCCAGAAGAGGAGATATACTGTATGAGAAGTTTCCCCTGGAGCTCTCCAGTAAGCATCACGTCTTGCATCTGCCTCAGGTCTCCATCAATTCTTCTGTCCCCAGATCCTCACAAGAGCCTTAATGTTTGTCAGACCACCACACAGAAGGTGAAAGGAGGAGTTCAGCTGATGCCAGGCTCTGAGAGTCACAGGAGACTAAAACATTCTGTGCAGTTCTTTGGCTCTGGGGAAATGCAGAATCAATGCACTTCACTGCCTCCAGTGAACTGATGCAGATCCTTGAAAACTTTATTTGCTTACCTTACCCCTGGTACCAGTGTGTTAGCATCGTCCTCAAAAATCAGACAACAAAATGTACTACAGCATCAGGGTTTATTTTTGGAGCAAGCTAGAGCACTGCCTGGAGAACAGAGAAGGAATTAATCATAGGTTTGAACATGCTAGTGAATGCAGCCTGCCTGGCAACAAGCAGGGCTGAACCTGGGAAGCATTGGTTATGTTAGGACCCCAAGCTGCTGTTCTGTTCTCTTGCTCCAGACCGAATATTGACTTAGCCCTGTTTGGCATTGTTTTCCTGACCGGGAAACACCAAGGTCTAATAAATATATTGATGCTGGCAGATCACCTGTGGAACATCACAAATGAAGGGGCTGTGAGAGCCCCGAGGAGAAAGAAGGCAGGGTGGATTTTCCTGTCATTGGAAACCAGGAAGGATAGGGACATGGTGAATGTCTTCATTTCACCCAGGAAGACTTAGACAGCTACAGACTGCCTGGGAAGGATTCCTCTGCAGCACCTCTGCATGCACGTTCTATCACCTTCCTCTCCCAGGACTTCTCAGGGAAGCACAGTCTGAACATGGCAGAACAGGAGCAACCACAGAAAAATGCTGTGATAGCAGTCACAGCCATTCCTCAGCTCTATTTACAGGCCTTCCTCCTCCCCTGAGCAGCTCTGTGCCACCTTGGGCCAGCTGCAGAGCTGGAGATGCCCAACAGCTTCCCACAGACCACTGAAATCCAGGGCCCGGCCATCCATGATAGGGTGCTGGAAACAAAAGCCATCAGCATACCTGTTTGTACAGGATGTGGTTCCATTGATAGGAGGATATTCCCACCAGGCTGAGCTGGTTTCTGTTTAATTCTCCTCCATAGTGAGGTTTCACTCATGCCAGCTGATCGTCACAGTACACTGCTGAGACCTGCAAAGTAGGAGCCCAAGCATCACTATTTTAAGGGATCTATGGGAATTAAGGTCCAGTTTTTCAAGGAGGCTTCACCTGTTAAAAAGGATAAAAACAGGACTTATCTGTACTTAAAAAAGGTACTCTCCAGTTTTAGTATCAAAACAAACATCCAAATAAGCATCCTTGCAGGAGCAGGTAACCAAATCTGGAGCGACACATAGCTGCATCAACAATGCATCTTTCTTTTAAGGGCAGTGAACACAGGAAAGCACAAACAATCTGACCTCATGTGTCTTTTGAGGCAGTCTGTGCTACACGAATGCTCTCCTGTCTGACTGTGCATGAATACGAGCAGCCAAGTGTGCCCTAGCTACGTATGCAGAGAACTTCCATCTTTTTGGTCTTACCTCTGAGACCCCTAATCTCAGAAGGCTACGTGTGCATTGGTACAAGGAATAGATTAATACAGCTCTGCTCTTTTCACCTCATAAAAAGCTGCACCTTGCATTCCCCTGCCATGATGCATGTGATGCCTTTGTGTTTGCCAGCTACTGCTCATTCCTGCTCCTAACCTAGTGCAGCTGGAAGGCAGAGGGACAAGTAAACCTATGAACAACACACCTAATGCTTTCAGACATTCTATGCATAATATGTGATTTGTTTTGTCAGGTTATCTATTCCTCAAATGCAAAAGATGCAGTGATTCTGAAATGAATAGGTGTGGGCTGTACCTGAAGGCACAACAGAATTATTCAATCTCCTTTCCCCTACCTGTGCAGAGCTCTCATTTGCAACTTCGCCTTAGCTACTAGCTGATGTGCCAGCCGCATTTTGGTAATGACCTGTTTCTGCACCTCCAGCTAACCACACATTGATCCTGGTGTGCAAAACCCTGGCTGCTGATATTGAGTTGTTAGGAGGAGGCTTTTTACAAATCAATAGCAGTCCGAGTTCATTCATATGCCCTTCTGTGAATTTCCACTCAGGTTCTTCCACTGCCATGAGCCGTGGCAGTTGGCCTCCCAAAAAGAGATCTGGAAAATGGGACTGAAGTTTCAGTCCTATAAATCAGGAGAGAAGGAACAAGCTGGGGTTATCACCTGGCTGCTGCACTGCAGGTCTTTCCTGCCTTGAGTTTAACCCTTGTATCTGCAGTGTCTCCTGAGCCGTCAGCTCCTTGATGAGATGGTGGCTACCTGCTCCTGCTTCCTGTCCTTGTGCAATTCCATTTCCTTGCTGTCAGTTACTTCAAACCAGATTTCCCCAGGGACACGGGGAAGTTGTAGCATCAGCCAGTAACCCACTCATTCCCTCAAACGCACAGGAGTTCCTGGAGCGCAACCCTACAGCTGCCTCATGAAACAGTTGCACTTCTTCACCACCTACCAGATCCATGTTATGTTGTGATCAAAGCCGTCCTTGTCCTCAGAGCAAATCCCAGCATAGCTATGTTAGTTGGCTGCAGCTTACATCATGCGCTTCATCAGTAGCAGTTCTCAAGGTGTCCCTACCTAAACTAAAGCAAAAAGCCTTTGGCAATGAAAGATTTTCTTTCTCAAGGTGGGAAGGCTTTGATGCCTTCCTGAAGTCATCAGCACAAGCACTTCTTGAGAGTTTAAATGGTTAACCCTGACTTTGTGAGAGGACTGGCAGCCATCACTGCTATCAGAGCCTTTTGATGTCACTCTAGGTAGCGTGTTGCATGATAAAGCCATTATCACACCACAGCCAGGCACCTTGCGCTGACGTCGATAATGCTTCCTCCTCTGTATTACTCAGCTCTTCGTCGCTAGCATATTGGTGAGCACCCAGAGGGCACAGGGACCTCTCGATCTCACGTTTAATGTACACTTGGGGTATTATGAGTGCTCTCAGCGTTTTCCTTCTTGGAGCTCGAGGCGCGGGGCGGATGCCATGCCCCATCCCGTGATGGCAGACACTGGCTGCGCTGGGCCTCTAGGGCTATCTTCTTCGGACACTCGTTACGTGAGGCCACGTTCACGGAAAGGTCCTGCTTTGTAAGATGCTTTCACGTCTCGGAGAGCACATTTTAAGTGTGCTAAGGCAGCAGGTCACTAGATGGCCTCATATCCTAGGAGATGAGGGCAGATCCAGCTGAGGCCGTGCTACCTGCACTTAAAAACTAGGCACCCTAGGAGATCCTTTTCGGAGCGAGGGATTTCATAGAACCAGAAAGCCGTAGAATGGTTTGGGTTGGGAGGAACCTCAAATCCCACTTAGGCCCAACCCCTGCCGTGCGCAGGGCTGCCACCCAGCAGCTCAGGCTGCCCAGAGCCCCACCCATCGTTATCGTTGAGCTCGTCCGGGGAAGGGGCACGCACTGCTTCTCTGGGCAGTCCGTGCCAGGACATGACAGAACTCAGCTCCTCAGGGGGCCAACGCTGAGCTGCTGCTTTAAGGGGGCGGAAGGGGGCGGAAGGGGGCGGGAGGGGGAGGGCGCGGCGTGGCGCAGCGCGGCGGGCGGAGCGGAGAGGAGCGGTGCCGGCAGCAGCAGGTAGGTGCGGGCCCTGAGGCGAGGCGGGAGGAGGCCGGGCCTGGCGGGGCGGCCCGCGGGGCGCGCTGCCCGGTGCTTGTAGCTGCAGGGAATGGATGCGGCGTCGGTCAGCGTCGTGACGGGCGGTGCGAAATATAAGCTGCATCATCGGCCCTGCTGATCTGCAGCATTTCGTGGGGAAAAGCAACACGCAGCGTTGGCTGACAAGATTTATGCATGCCGTTGATTCCGGTTAGCTCGGTGCTTCCCTCGGGCAGATGGGGCCTGTGTAGCTCTGCCTTCGAGAAGGGAGGCATTCATTAATTACATTCGTTAATTACGCGGGCTCTGCTGAATAGCATTCTGAAATGTGGAGCAATGAAAAACATTGTCACGGGCATTTATTAGCAATAAAAATACAAAGCCTTCAGCCAATGTTTTAAAGGTGTAACTAAATCGACCTGAACAGCAAGAATTATGGGAGTTCAGTTCACAGCTTAATGCTTTAGGAAGCCATCAGGCAATCATTAGACTGCCCAGAGAAGCTGTAGGTGCCCCATCTCTGGAGGCACTCAGGCCGGGTTGGATGGGGCCCATAGGCAGCCTGAGCTGCTGGGGGGCAGCCCTGCCCATGGCAGGGGGTTGGGGCTGGGTGGGCTTTAAGATCCTTTCCAACACAACCCATCCTTTGATTCTGCGAACTGAAGCATAGGCCAGCACGCACACAAAATGCTGCATGAAACATAGGGCACTGATGTATCATGCTCCCGCTCTCCTTGCCTTCGCTGCCTGGGACATGGAAACCGGCCCCCAGTGGTGTCAGCAGGTCCCTGAGTGCCTCTGTGCCCAGTCTGATTGTCTTGGCTTCCGAAGGCAGTTCGGAATGCACTCGGTTTGCTTTTCCTTGTGTTAGCTTGGAGCGTGTCACTGTGGTTTCTCACAGGGAGCAGGCTACTGTGGTGGAGGTTTACGTTCTTCTGCACCTGGGAGCATCCATGTGAGACTTCTGCACTGTAAGACCATCTGACCCTTTAAAATGCAGCCTGAGGCGCAGAAAATCAAAGTACTCTGATTAGGGTTAGTTCTTGAGCTGGTTTTTCATCTTGGAGCTGGAAGCCTGACTATTCTGAGAGAGAATGTAATCCCAGAGCCCTGCTACCAAAACTAATAATGCTGTGGTAGAACCTTCAATGAGAGCAGCTTGCTCTGCCTGTACCCTCAAGGCAGAGAGAGATGTTAAAAGGCCACATTATCTAGTTTTTAGCTTTGTGGCTCCTTATTTCTCCCTGGATATATTTGTAGCACTGTCCCGGATGGATAGATCCTTTGTTACCATGTTTCCTGCTGGCCTCGCAGGCTCCCCAGGGCAAAGCAGAAGTTCTGGATGGTACAGCACCACCTGGACCTCCCTAAAGCCTTACCAGTACATGATCCTGAAGCCACAGAAATGGCTTATTTATGTACTGTTGTTTTCCTTTCAGGAATCATCACCCATCACTGCAAAAAACAGCATGCTGTGAACTTGCTTCAAGCTTTCTGCCTCGTCAGCTGACCCTGACCGGCTGTGCTCTGAGCTTGCCTTTGGGACATGGCCTTCAGCAGCTGGAAGAGGCTGCTGCTGTCAGGCAGGGCCTGCAGGAGGGGAGGCCCCGCTCTGCGCTGGAAGCGCTGCTGCCACTGGAATGCCGGCAAGTCGCTGGACCCTGAGGTGAGAGCATTTTTGGAAGAGAACACGGAGGTGACCAGCAGTGGGCACCTGACACCAGAGATCCGGCTGCGCCTCCTCACCCCTCGCTGCAGGTTCTGGAGGGAAAAGCCTGACCTGTGGCCATATGGGGACCCGTTCTGGGCAATTTACTGGCCAGGAGGCCAAGCCCTGTCCAGGTATGCATCACTGAAGCCAGTAAGTTCAGTCCACTGCTGGCCGGGACATCAGACCTGACTCTGGCTGTAGTGATTTACAATGATATGTATTTGTCTTGCATGAGAGCACAGAATCCAGGCTCCTCTCTGCTCATACAGGACAGAAGCAATCTCCTCTGGTTGGCAGTGAATTTTTAGCACGCGATGTATGTAGAGTAGCTTATAGCTCTTACAGTGACATCTCTTGTCCTCTGTGAAGATGTGTGTTGACAACAGGGCCAAATCTGGATCTGTGAAAGAGCTGTGCTGTCACTATCAAAACCCAGTAAGGTGTTTAATTCTATTGCTCAGTGTCACTCCACACAGGATTGCTATTTTATGGTGACTGTGTGTGTGGTGGTTGTAGGAGACAGACAGGAGTGTGGATACATGTCTGGTCAACTGAGAAAAGTAGGTTTGTGCTGATGTGCCTGGGAGTGCTGGTTGGCCTCCTGCAATGCCTTCCTTTCGAATGTCAGCAGCCTTATTATCAGGCCTTACTGTCGGAAGCCCCATTTTCATTTTAACCACCTACTATCAAAATGTATCTGGCATTCCTGATCCCCAGGAACTGGTTAGAGTTCTCTTCTTTAAAATCAAATCTCTCACTTTGAATAGCAGAAAAAGTATGTAATTGTTACAGCAAAGTACAAACTCTCAGACATTGTCAACATAGATGAAAGGGAAAGATCTGAATTAGGGCTGTACTGTTTTTTTGGCAGAAAAGTGTAAATAAGAAGGCACTTTCAACAAGGAAAAATGTGGTTTTTACAATCAAATGGCTGATTATCCTGCCATCCAAATGAGTTAGAGTGGTCCTAAATGTTGCACAATTGAATTAGGTAAGGTAATCTCTACGTTTGATTGTATGGTTTTTTGATTCATTTACCCAGCTATTTAAGTAGCGATACCGATTAACTGACATCTCACCACTTGATTGTCCTGTTATCTATGCACTTGTTTTGAGGCATTGGGAGTGTCAGAAATTAGCTGCACAGCCTGTAAAAGGAACCCAGGAACATGAGAACACGCTGCTTCTTTAACCATTCTTGTTTCACAGTTGGCATTTCCACCATTCCAGATTTCATGCAACTCGCAATGTAAGACAGCTTGTTAACCCAGCACGGCAGACAGCAGTCTCCAACACCAGCACAGTGTCAGTGCCAGGGGATGTATTGGTTTGACTGTCCTAAGTCACCACAGTCATTAGGGGTAACTTGAGAAGCATTCCGCTGGAAACACAGCACTGGCAGCATTTGGGCCAGACCGTGCTCTACGTGTTACTGCATGAACATCACTGCAAGTGCAAGCACAGCCCCAGAAGGAGGAAGCAGAGTGCTTTCCCTGGTGGTCCCACCCCTGTCCTTGCCTTGGTAGTAAATCGGCTGAGTGAAGGCTGCAGAGGGGGGTGGTTGCCCGATGGCTGAGCTGCTGCTGAACCTCTGCACAGATGCCTTTCCTGGTGCCCTCATAAAGGAGAGCTTCTCAACAGTAGCAAATAATGCCCTGGTATTGTGTAACAAAGCTGGATGTCAGACTTTGCAGGAGAAGGTTATTTTCATTAAAACTAAGCCAGTTTCACTCACTGGTCTTCTATCTGCATACTCGAGCACCAAGCTGTGTGTGTCAAAGCTGTCTGGCAGGTCTCCTTGTGATGAAATGCAGGACAAGATGCAAGGGATGTCAGCTCCTCTATGCATCCCCGTTTCCTCATCAGGATATTCTGTGTCTTCACTCCTGGTCCTGACCTTCTTAATGGCATCTCTCAAAATCTGCAGCTGTTTTAGTCTGAGGGTAGGGTGTCTTGTTCTCCCAGCCTGGGTTCCTGGGTGTCTGCACACAGATGTGTTGGGATCCAGGCTCTTGATTTTTTTTAGTATCAGCGGAAGCAAATAAGGATCTTATATAGAAGCTGCATGTTTGGAATAAGCGTCCTTTAAGATACCATGCTTTGTTACATGTATGACGAGGATTTTTTTCTGCAGCACAGTGTACAACCAAGAAACTTGCATATCTGGTTTATTGTTCTGAGAGTCTTTTTCTTTTAAATGCAGATACATTTTGGACAATCCATGTGTTGTCAAAGGGCGATCCGTTTTGGATCTTGGAAGTGGATGCGGAGCAACTGCAATAGCTGCTGTGATGAGCGGTGCATCTCAAGTCCTCGCTAATGACATTGACCCCAGTAAGCCCTTCTTTTCCTACCTCTTTGCACAGATCTTTATTGATTTTAGAGTATATTTAAGACTTTTCCCTGATTCACTTGGTAGAATCTGTTTCCAGATAGAGATTTACGAATGCTAAAAAGATGAATGGTTTTTGACAGTACCAGAAGCTGCGTTGTACCACCTTCTCTTGCACCAAATGTATCTCCATAGCTCCTTAGAGTGAACGAACAGCTAAGTTTCTATCAAATGTTTCTTATACATCTGGTTTGGAAGAGAACAGCTCCACTTGTAATTGTCTTTTCAATGTATTCCAATGTATTTTGGGAGATTTTAAAATCAACAGGTGTTTAAAGGGGAAACATTGCTTCATTTCTGTGCAGGGCAGAAGGTGAGTAATCTCCACAGAATTAAGCACAGTGAGTCTTCACATCTTCTTCTGTTTATATTCAAATATATTTAACATATGACTATCTAGTACACAAGTCACACATACTTTCCACATATTCATAGGATTATACCAGTAAAGGTTACACAAGCATATCTGAGTCCTCTGCACCTGTATGGGGGTCTTTGGTGGTTGCTTGGGGAGGTGCCCCCCTACTCACTGCATCCATTTTTTGGGCACAGGCTTTCCCAACACACCTGGTCTCTAATGAATGCTTTGTCTCTTGTTTTGGACTTGTGCCCCTAGTTCAAGGATGCTGCTCTTATTATAGAAGTCTTGTGGTCAGGAAGGATATTTACCATAGATAAGCAGTACATCTGGAAGTTATAAGCAGAACTAGAACTTTGAGTAAGCACCTTAATTAGGTAAAAAAAAAAAAGCTAGTAATTAGTTCTGAGACATCACAGCTGGCAAATTGGTTTCTGCACGCCCGTAGAATTTTCCTGCAGTTTCATATGTTAGAGCCTAGATTTTACCCTTCTTTCTTTTGTTCTGGAACAGGCTGCCCAAAGAAGCTGTGGGTGCCCCATCTCTGGGGCACTCAGGGCCAGCTTGAATGGGATCCTCAGGAGCCTGCTCTGCTGAATGGCTACCCTGCCCATGGCAGGGAAGTTGGAACCCAAAGATCTCTAAGGTCCCATCCAACCTAAGCCATTCTATGATTCTATTTGATTCTGGGATTTTTTCCCCTATGACACTTGTGAAAATAGTTTACTCATAATTTGATTACTCAGTGATTAAGGAGGAAGTATAACGATAGATTAAGAAATGCTAGGTTTTAACACATAATGAAAGTTGTGGGAGTCTCTAGATTAGATAAGCAAAAATAGTGGTGATGAAAATGAAAGGTGGATGTTTTGTCAAAGAAATTTGCAAGGGGGCTCTATGGTAGAATCGAAAAAACAGCTTTAATTTTACTTTGTGACTTCTTTCAGTTGCAGGAACGGCAATGATTTTGAACTGCGAACTGAACCACGTTACTCCCTTTCCCATCACCATTAAGAATATCATTAACTCAGAGGCTGGCAACTGGGACCTCATTGTTCTGGGAGATATGTTTTACGACGAACAACTCGCTGATGGTCTTCATCACTGGCTGAGGAAATGCATCAGGATACATCAAACTGAAGTGCTGATTGGTGACCCTGGAAGGCATCAATTTTTAAGCCACAGCATTCACAATCAGTTGCGTAAAGTTATAGAATATTCACTTCCTGAGTATACTAGACAAGAAAACAATGGATTAACATCAAGTACTGTCTGGAGTTATCAGCCCTCAAATAGCTTAGAAAGCTGTTAAAATTCGCTCTCTAATGAACTTTGTCTCATGTGGCTGTTTTTGGAGTATATAAAATGAAAACGGGAATTGAACATGGAACGCTGCTGTTGATACAAAGTAGGGTACTGTTCCTTCACGTACTTATTTCAGTCATGTTCACTGAGGCTTTGGCTCTGTTTGAGGTAAAACTACATGCAAACTTTATTCAGCAAGGCATGCTGAAGTGCAAATCCAAAGATAGTTACATTTTGGAGTTTGCATGCTTGATGTTTTAATCTGTGTTAATCTCTCTTTGACACCATTGTGAAACTTGTTAGATACCCAGTATGCCACTGCGGGGGGGAGAGGAGGAGGGTGGTTGAAAGATGACTGTGCTGCTTTCACACAGTTCTGCAGCTTATTTACAGAGAGCTGTAAAGATGAGAAATGTAAAGATGTAGATTATTATGTTATACTTAATTCCAAGTGCCTTACTCTGTGGTTTTTTTTTGGCTAATCTCTTCTGAATGTCCAAGTAATGAATTTGAGGCTCCCCCTTCCCTCTAAAATAAACAAAAATGCTGCTCTACCTTGAAGCTGTCAAGAATGATTATTTAGGGAGTTGCATATGAATCTAAAATATGGTGCTTGCACTGTAGCCACAGTCAGAGTTTTTAATGACTAGACAGCCATAGGGTAACAATCCTTCAGAGAGAACACTTAAGCACGTCTATATTCTTTAACACTGCAAGCATAAGGAAAGATAGTTGATTGTGATGGGAAACAGAATCACAGACAGGCTGAGGCTGGAAGGGACCTCTGGAGGTCATCGGGTCAAACCTCCTGCTCAATAGGGAAACCCAAAGCAGTATGCTCAGAGGACTGTGTGCAGGCAGCTTCTATTCTGGAGATCTCCAGGGAGGAGATTCCACCACCACTCTGGCAGCCTGTGCCAGCGCTCTGTTGCCTGTACAGTAAAGAAGTGTTTCCTGATGTTCAGATGTAAAACAATCAGGTGTAAATCAGATGTTCAGATGTAAAACAAAGCCAATAATGATCACATTTTGCAGCTAACTACAAAATAAGCAGTGGTAGGGAGCTGAACACCGAAGAAGGGAACACAGTGCACCCACAACTATCCAAACCCCACACGATGTGGTAGAAGCTTGTAACTGAAAAAGTGCGTGGCACTCAGAAAGAGAGACTGCTTACAAAGTGGGAAGTTTGTGGACACTCATACAAATATGACATTCATATGTCATAAAGTGCATCTTCACACGTTTTCAGAAATATCCAAACAGAAGACTTACTGGCTTTAATATCCAAAGCAATACACAAATATTCTGCAGTGCTCACCCAAGAATCTACAACAGTAACATACAGGTACAATATCAAATACGAACTGGTAAGTGCATACACAATGTTCGTCTCCAGCTTCACTCCTGCACTCTTAAGCATTTATTGAAAATGACTGTGACTCAGCCTGAATCAAGAACTATTCCAGTAGAATGATGCTGGTAACAAACCTATGAACGAGCAGTCTTAAGCTCTGGAAGTGAAGATTTTACTGAGACTCAAAATTTTATACCTAAGAATGCAGTGTTACTCATCACACTGTTGTACTGGTTTTCCTAAGCACTAAGTGAGGTACAGCACTAAGTCACACATTTAGAAGAGACTGCAGAAGAACGCTGTAAATCTGCATGCACATTTAAGGACAGCATAAGCTGCATTTGCCTTTAATATGACAAACCCAGAGTTACATTAGCACAGGGCTAGCACTGTAAGTGTCCTTAGCTGTTACAGGCCTCAGTGGTCTTCCACCTTAAGCTGCTTTATGTATTTCCATTTCTAATTTTCTATTTGATTGTAGCACTTGAGAGATTTGGTCAGAGAAAGCCCTGAGCTGGCCCTGATTTAGGCAGGAAGCTCCTGAGGCCCCTTCCCACTTCAGGTAGCTAATGATCCCACCTCTTTTTGTGGCACCTTTCCTGAAAACAGACACAGCAGATCAATTACTTCATGCAAAAACAGTTAGAGATTTATGTTCTTGAGTTTTAAAATCATGCTTTTGCTCTATGATATATATATATATGTGTGGAGCTCAGGGACATGATTTAATAGAGGGTTCTTAGAGTTAAGGTAGTATGGTCAGGTTGTGGTTGGACTTGATGATCTCTAAAGTCTTTTCCAACCTGAGTGATTCTATGATTCTGTGCCTACAGTTACACACAAACAAGTTTTCTAAATGGACTTGCTCTTCCATAAGCCATATAAAGAAGAGAGGAGCAGAGATCATTGTCAGATACTGTAATATTCTTTAACAGAGTACTGAATGCAATGCATTATCTTCCACGCCATTTGAGCTGTACTTTAAATAGGTCAGCAGGAGACTCTTTTATTTCTTTGACATTTAAAATTAGCATGGGCCACAACAAGCATTAAATTACAAAATAAATATTCCTTACTGTTGCCTAAACTCAGGCATTTTTGAGTCATCAGATCCATGTAAGACCTGCCCAGCTAAATACTGTTACTTCCAAACATGGAGTATCAACACGGTGTGCTGTCTGCTCTCTGCATTGAAGTTACAAGCATTTTTATATGTCTCACTGTAAGTTCTACTGCTTCAAGAAAGCCAGTGAACACAACTTGTAGTTATGATGAAACCACTGTTCTGTCAAATCATCAATTCTACACTTATATATTTTTTAAAATGACTACAGTCAAACAGTACATAAACATTTTCATCTTCTAGAGGCCACTGGAGATGTAATAAACCATACATACCAGAACACAAACTCTGTTGAACTCTACTGTCTTGAGATTCATGTACTCCGATGCTAAATGCAGTCTTACTTCACTCTCAGCTATGCTTACAGAAACTAATGCTGTGTTCTCTCCAATGATTTTGCAATAGGAAAAAGACAGAGCAAATGAGTATCATATAAGATTATTTCATCAGTCATCAGCACTATTCTGAGATTTGTTAAACACTACAATAATTCCAAAGGTCTTCTATGTTTGCTTGTTCAGACTGTACTTTTGAATGCGTAAGACTCCTGTAAATACTGGTGACAGATAAAGACAGAAGCCCGTAACATCAATAACATCAAAAGAAAGCTATATACAGTTTTTCCTCCAGGCAAAGCAAAAGTTCCTGGTGAAAGGAGACTGTTACTACATAAAACACATTTGCACTCCTGTTAATGACACTTCCACTTACCAGTTCTGTCTGTTGGCTTTGGCAGCATCCCAGTGTTGCATAACTGTTAATACTCTGCATAGGTTTGATACTTTTAGCTACAATTACCCTCTCAGATTAAAAACAGAGCAGGGACTTAGCAAGACCAGGTTTCTGTAGGTAGCTAAGATGCTAAAACATGCTCAGTAATGGCCAAATCTCATTATTCAAGGAGGCTGAGAGATGACAGTGCAATGCTGACTGTAGTTGAACTTTCCTTTTAACGAATCATGATCAGTGCTGCGAAGACAGACAGGCTCTAAGCAGAGATGCTAGGGGAGCTCAGACTCACGTTCAAAGACTGGAATGGCGATGGAGACCTCTGGTGGGAAGAAGGAGAGAAGCAATCCGCAGCTACAGAAGTCACCAGCTGTTTATTAGAGGCGCTTGTTTCCTGAACAACTGTAAACTTTACACTCATACATACGCAGACAAAATATAGTCAGTAAACAGTCCATGTCACTTGCTTGATTTTGTTTGAGATGATGAGCTGCTCTAAAACATCTCGTGAACGATCTACAGAAGAAAAAAAAAGGAAGATCTTGTTATTCCTTCAGAAGAATAAATAGGTGCTGTTTAGAAACCAGGTTAACAAAATAAATTAATTAATTTTATCTGCATTTATGCTCCACTTTTTAATGCACACGGAAAATAAATACCTATGGAAAGGACACACATCACCACTGTTTTGTCCTGAGCTGTACTCACTAAAAAGTATTTTACTCTCCCTGAAAGTGCTTTATTCTCCCTATAAGACTAAATTTCTATTTTAAAAATAACTTCATAACTTAATAACAACTTCATAGTTTTATTTTTTTTAATAGAAACTCAATCATAGGGGGAAATAAAACACAATATGCAAGAATTAGGGCCACTTTTGGCCTTAATAAAACACTTCTGATGCTGATAGGCACTTTAATGCTCTTTTGCATGAGCAATTTTTCTGAAGCCAAAAACAACAGTTCATTTCCTTCAAAAAAATATGTACCCCATCACCCTCCGCAGAAGACTGAGACTGGGCCTGCACCATTGCCATTACATCTTGGTTATTCATAACTGGTTCCTAGAATCACACGATCTGTGGTTAAGTGGCTTACTCTTGGTATCAGTTTCAATAAATAAGCACCCGTTGCATTCACATAAATTGAAGTTTCAAACCAATAATTTCAATCACGTAAGACTCAGCAAAAGCAAAGTTGGAATTCCTACGGCAGATGTAATTCAACTCTCTTAAGCATATTTATCACTGGGCAACACCGATCACCTCGTGTTTTTCTGACTTCGTAGGGCTTTGCTGTAGGCTGTCTTCATAAGAAAGTAAAAAAAATCTAGTTTCATATAGAATATTTATTAATCTATGAAGTCTGTTGTCAGACAAGCAAGAATGGGAAAAATTGTAACGTGTTTAGAAAACTAAGAGATAGCATGACTTGACCCACCTGTTATCAATGGGCATCCATGGAACAGAACAATGTGTATCTTTGGACAACAAGTGAGGACTGCTTCCACAGCAACATCAGTCAGATTAACACAGCGTTCCATATGGATCTCCTGTGTTAGGATGACAGTGAAAACAATATTAAAAAAAAAAAGCCTACCAGAGCACCCTCAGTTTTGGAGGTACAGCTTTCATTTCCCCACTAATTTCAGAGATTCCTCACCCAGAAGAAGTTATGACCTACTGCTCCTCACTGCATCGATCCCTTATGTAGTCATGTACAGACCAGCAAAATGCTCTCAGAAAAAATCAAGACAGCTTTTTTAGTTTTGACACCAAAAAAATCTAAAGCCATAAATGTACCTTTTCTCCAAACACATATATCAGTCGAGACATCTGAAAAAACTTTTCTGTGAGGCTCTATAGAGATTGAGTCCCAACAGTTTTCCTATCATACATCCTCCTACCAGTTTGTTTTCCTGGAGGACAGAATGACTTCTGGGCTTTCCCAGAACAGATACAAACCATCAGTCCCTGCTGGAATAAGTTCCAAGTAATAAGAGGTTCCTAAAAGTATTCCTTCCAAGACTAGATTAACTCTCATTCTCTTCTCCATTTCTGCACAGCTGCATAACCACTACCTGATGGATGCACTGGAAAAGAATTAACTCAGCAGCTGTTTGTAATCAAAAGTGTTGTTTAATAAAGAAATCTTTGCTACTCAGTTTTCATAAACAGATATTCACAGAGTCGCAGGGGTTGGAAGGGACCTCAAGAGATCACTGAGTCCAACCCACTGCACTAAAGTAGGTATCAGTCAGTGCGCAGTATACAATAGGCAGTGCACAATAGGTCGCACAGACAGGCATCCAGACGGGTCTTGAATATCTCCATAGAAGGAGACTCCAAAACCTCTCTGGGCAACATGTTCCAGTGCTCTGTCACCCTTACTATAAAAGAAGTTTTTCCACATGTTAGTATGGAACCTCCTACGTTCCAGGTTTAAGCCACTGCCTCTTGTCCTATTGCTGCACACCACCGAGAAGAGCCTGGCCTCATCCATTTGCCATCCAATTCCCTTTAGATATTTATCAGATCCCCTCTCAGTCTTCTTTTCCCCAGGCTGAACAGACCCAGGTTATTCAACCTTTCCTCATACAAGAGATGCTCCAGGCCCTGAACCATCAATGCATATACATGTATGCTGGGTACGCATTGTTGGAGTCTCTCTCACTATTTCCCCCCCCCCCCGTAGAAGATAACTCATGCTTATTTCAATATCATATTTACTGGACAGAACTACAATTAATAAAGGTGGATTCAAACTTAGTCACTTGTAATAACGCAGTGAGCATGCACCTGAGTTAAAAACAGAAACAGCAAAAAAAAAAAAGCCAGAATTCCTTGTCTCTACCAGCTGTTTTAGCACAAGAAAACCAAAAAACAAAAACAAAGGACCAAATAAGGGAAAGATCATGGGAAGGAGAGAGAGAATGGTTTTCTCCACGCCATATACTAGTAGACTCTGGTCCCCTTATTCTTTGCCAGTCTCCATATCCAAAGTCATCCTCTTTCTTCCTAGCAGTTTTCTTCCATTTGGCTTTGACAGCTTACTGTCAAATTTCTGATGTTCCTGTTAAAATCAGTGTTCTCCAGACTACTTTCTCTATCAATAAACACAATACATGAGAAGAAGTGCTGAGAATAATACATCAGAGCTAATGAAAACAGAATCCGAGAATATATTCTTCAGGCACCCCAACAAAGCTCAG
Source organism: Gallus gallus (assembly GCF_016699485.2). Classification (NCBI taxonomy): domain Eukaryota; kingdom Metazoa; phylum Chordata; class Aves; order Galliformes; family Phasianidae; genus Gallus; species Gallus gallus. The sequence goes on along the minus strand of NC_052532.1, from coordinate 59,450,834 downwards.
TTTTATTGTCTCTTTCCAAACAATGAGCTGCAAGGATCTTGAAAGAGCACATAAATGAAAGGGACCTTTGGCAGTAAATGTAATCTTGAACAGAATGACGACACAGAAAACGAGCTGTATTCACTGAAGCAAGATATACCAAAGCTGATGTAAGTGTGGATGTTCTTAGTTCATTACAATGAGTAAGTGAAGTATGGAATCTGAGTGCCTCCTGAAGTAGAAAGATTTATAGATCTCGCTACTTGCTAGTTTGATTATGTTAAGACACTAGCTATTTCACCACGTGCCTGACACTGGACCACTGCCTATACACTTGCACTTTACTTTCATGACATGAAGCAGATGTATGAGGATCAGGATGCAGACAAGGAAGAGAGACTGAAGAAGAGACTGTAACAAATAATGCCATATTTTCCTTTCTTTTTATCACTGCTTGTAAACCAGACCTAAGCTTTTCTAGTCCTGTACACTGAGAGGACCCAGGTTTTGGTTTTGAATTATGTCATTCCACATAAAGATATACAATCTTGCCTTACTAAAACTGGCAACAAAAACCCACCTAAATACAAAAGCACTGAAATGTATGTTTTTGAGAAAATTAAAAGCACAGGAACACGTTACTAATCACAGCACAACAAAGAAGCAAAATCCACACTCCCACTCAGTCTATTTCCTTCTATAATTAATTTGTTATTAGGTTTGGCAGTTTACCTTTAAATTCTTTGAACACATCCCATTCACTAGTGCTATAACACCATCATCTGTTACCTAGAAAAAAACAAAACACTGTTATTAACACATTGGATTAAAGCTCAATTTTTCAAACTTATTCGGGAAAGACTTTTAATGTTAATTTATACTCTCCCTAAGGTCACTTAATACATCTAACATGAACGTATTTTCTTCCAAACTAGGTTTGCAGAGAAAATTACCCAAGTTTTTTCCCCACCTATTAAATACTTGCATCACACTGCATACGTGATTCAGCTGAGCTGTGGAGCCGCTGTTTGTGTGGCTTTGCGGGCTCATTTAGCAGTGGGTGCACTGCTACGGTCAGGGTATGGCATTTTTAATTTATAAGCCTTAAAGCACTTCTCCTCTACGTGAACTAATTTTCCTGCTGTTTTCATGACTGCTGAAAACGTTCCCTGCTGGAAAGGAAATACCACGGGTAGGGAAAAAGAAGAAAAAGAGTAATCACAGCAGCCTTTTATCTGCAGTCCTACTTTTACTCATGTGGAAGCAAAGCAGCTAATTAGCACAAAATTCCCTCAGACGAGCAGCCTTTCAGCACTCATCATACACTTGCACTGCAAGGTTTTATCAAAGATTGGCTACTGAGAACCACAAAACAATGATTATCTTCAAGAGGAAAAGAGAGACACAAAGGACTTTCCTCAGAAAGGCAAGTAAGAGCAATTTAAATGTTCACTTCTGGGAACTAAATTCATTAAAATTCCTCCTCATTTCCAATTGGCCTTGTATTACTGCAGTCACTAAACACATATAGTGAGACTCAGCCAAATTTGGCAGCTAGAATCCAGATACCACAAGCTCTATTTCATTTTAAAGATTTGAGTATTTCCATTGCACAGATTGTCTTCTTGGCTACTGACCACCTATTGCATGTTGACCATACAGAAGTGAAGTAGAAAGGATCAAATCAGAGCAAATGAAGAATTAACAACTCTGTGTGAAAGTACACAAAGGGCAGTATGAATGGCAGTGCCTAGCTCAGCAACTTATCAAGATGACAGCACATTTAGTTTCTCAAGACACCCAGGTCAGAAGACAAAGGGCAGTACGCAAATACATTCTAATAAATACCTTATGTGGGACAAAAACAGAGAGATTAATCACTGTAATTTCCTAAAGGGCCTAAGACAGCACATCTAAAACCAGTGTACGGTCACCAACCTAACAACAAACCAAGATAAGATTTGATAGCTTTGCCTCTTCTCCTCCATGTCATCAAAAGAAACCCGGACCAGATTTTCTGGCTGGTGCCTTAACAACTGCACAAACCATCTGAACTCTGTCTTTATAATTGTAAATATATTAAGCACAAAACCAGCTTTTATTGAAACAAAAGCCTTCTCCCTTCCCTACAAAAGCTTGCCTTAAGTATTGCTATATTACAGCAGCAGTGTTGCAGTATTGTTTCATACTTGACTGAGTATACATTTGCACTATCTGTAATACTACATCTGCCAGTTCTCATCAAGAACTGTACTCTCATATTAAAGATTAACCGTCTATGGTGAATATGAAGCCACAAATACATCGGGCTCTTGGTATAGATCAGCCATGAAACAAAGGCTTAGGTTACTCAGGTATCAGCAGTTAAACATAGAAACAATCCAATCCTATTCTACGTGAGAAGTGTCTGCACAGACAGAATAGCTAAGCAGCAACACTCCTGCTCTTGCCAACACATTTTGCAGAGAACTAAACTGCCCTGCACAGAAGTTTGCACAGCCTTTTCAGAAAGATTCTCCTACAATTATTTGCCATATACCGAATCACTGAAAATTACAGAAGAAATGTACTTTTAATTTGTGTAGGGACTGGGACACTAGAGTCTGTGTTCCTACCTGTTAACACTACTGGGATTTAGGACAGTCTAGAAGTAGTACAGTAGGCACAGAGTTTATGTATAAAACCTAACTCGTCAGAATGACAATGCAAGTGTACTGAAACCTAAGCATAAGTAGTTTCCTTACACAGCTCTGTGCCAGCGTAGCAGAGATTTTTCAGGCCAAGCTTCCATTTATACATACTGTGTATGCAGGGGATGCAGAACTACACCTTCTTCCTCATTCCTTCCCTTGTTTTGCCCACTCCATTTCTTGTTATTTGCATCAGTCTCTATGTCTTTCACTTACTGTATTTCATCTCTCTGCAGTTACCACATGAGATTACTTCTAAAAGTGGTGACACCACTCTGAGCCATTTGCCCCTTTGCAGCCTATCTTACATCTGTCTCCTTGTTCCTGCAGCAGGCCGTGTGCCCTTCTTTGCCCAAGAAGGCATTTTACTCTTTCATGCATGTTTGCCACTTTCATTTCATTTTTATTATTCATTCTGGCACTCAAACATAAGGATGTGGTTAGGTCTTGCAGTCCCTACAGGCACGACCCATTAACACTTTCTCTCCTTTAGTCTGCTTATCTGTAACTGGCAATGTCACAGAGAAACATGTTAAGACTGTTTAATTGATACTCACTATGTTTCCACATATTTTAGTCAAATGAAATTCAGAATTCTAGTGTTTTATCACCATATGACCGATAGCCAGGAAGGAACAAAAGGTGTTCAAACGTAGTTATTCAAGAGGAATTCATCTCAATTAAAACACATACTGGGAAAATTACTGCCAGAGGTAGACTGTGTTTTTGCTGTAGAAGTTTCCAGTATTTTCTGTATGCAGTGTAGGCCCTTACCAAACTTAAAACCTTCCTATGAAACAGTTGTATGTGTTATTGATTCATAAAGAAAGCTGATGAATAGAGTGAAATTGAGAACGGGGTAGGATTGAGACAACATAAGATAAGGAAAATATGCAGGATGGGGAGAGCCTAGCAAAGGACAGTACAGGGAGAGCCAAGCACAGGACAGAACAGATATGCAAACTTTGAAATGCTGCCCTCGTATCAAAGTACAAAGCAGAACAGATGAAATATCTCCAATATTTCAAAACATACAAAGCATACCTAAAGACAACAGTTTGCTAACAGTCCTTATATGGATATGTATCATAGCCACAACGTCGGGAAGACTGTGAGCCTGAGATGCTCAACCAATGGGCACCAGGAGAGATATTACCTGTGTCAGGTCCAGGGTATATAACAGAATCAATTTTACTAACGAGGCGTGCCCTTTCTCCCTTGCCAGTAGGGAGGCGTGCATCCATTAGTGCAACAATGAATAAACTTTGCTGCTATCACTAAGACATTTGCCTGACTAGAAATCTTCAATTTTAAGTGTGTTTTTTTTTTACGTCACCTATTTCATGGACAGGAAGACAAGAGACAGGAAAGGGAACTGAAAATCATGAAATAAGCTTGAAGAAACAGTTCAATGATAGTACACAAAAAAGAATAAAATGACTTTTGATGCCCTACTTCAGGAGAAGCTCCAAGGAGAAGAACAGCACCTAAAATACAAACCCGTCCTATGTTTTCTACATCTGATGCTTCATTATGAACGTTCTGCGTAGGATTCATGCTGAGCATAAAATAATCACTCACAACCACAGTCAGCTGAATGCTACACTTCATTATCTCAAAAATCCCTTTCATCCACTTCATTATCTAACAGTAATTACAAAGCCTGTTCTAGTAGTGTTGTTGTAGCCAATTCTCTCCTTCTTATGCTAAACAGTAACTGCTGCTAAATCCTTATCTGTTCCTTCCTACGTTTTTCATGTCATTCTTTTCCTGTTGACTCCATAACATAACTCTGATAAAGCCATTCAGAAAACACAATCGCTCTTGAACTAGAACTAATTGTGGACTCTTTGCTTACATTATGGACATCATGGGTGTATATAGTTCAACATTATATATTATTACTATTCAGCTTGGTTTGTCTTACCTGAAAGAGTATGCATCCTAATGTGTCCAAGGTTGTACCATCTTTTTATGAAGCATTTTATAACTTGAAGAAAATGATTATACTAAAGAAAGACAATGAAGTCTCCAACAGCATGTGGATTTTAATAAATGTATCTTTAGTCCTCAATGCATGCTGTAATACCAAAATGTGTATTTTGCTGATTGCCAGGATACAAAAACATATATTTCTTTTCCTTAAGAAGGAGTTTTGGAGATAATGAGATATAGCATTCAGCTGACTGCAGTGGTGAGTGATTATGTTCAGTGTGAGCCCTCTTCCTTAAGAAAAGTAGAAATGAACCGTGGTCCTAAGCCTTACTAGGAATTGATCTAAAAAGATACTGTTTATTAAGCTTAATAAAGATTACCACACCAATCTTAAATAACTAAATAAACAGAAGTCAATTAACCTATTGCCATCATAGTTACCTGAGTAGATGAGAAGTCCACACTGTGAAGAAATTTACAGTTTTCTCCCAGTGCCTGCAGAGATGCATCCATGATGCCTGAGCAGCTGCCCAAGTTCAGTATTTGTAAGAACTGGCAATTGAGCGCAAGAGCAAGAACTCCACTGTCACTTATATTGCAGCACCTTTTGAAAGATGCTTCACGCAAATAAGGGCAGGATAAGGCCAGGGCTATGACACCTGTCAGAGAAACAGAGCAATTAAAGACAATAATAATAATAATAATTTAAAAAATCAGTCATTTTAACATAATCACCCCACTGAAATCTTTGTGCTGTCCTCTGGTGGTCACTGCTGAACTTTCATTACACGCCGTGTCAGCAAGATACTGTACATGAAAATCATTTTGTGATGGTTGTTTTGTTTCTGCTAATTGAAGGATAAAGGACAACATTTATAAGAAAAATAAATTGACATCACCTAACAAGAGCAGAGACCTGATAAGTGGTACTGCTGAAGAACACCAGGGCTGATAAAGATTTCTAAATGCTGAATTCCCTTCCATAATGCAAACAGGATACCTGAGGGAGGTTATCTACATAAGATATCACCTCAGTGAGTGAGTGAAAAAAAAAAAAATAAAAATGAACAAACAATGACTGAAATGCCTCTGGAAATGGTGTTGTAGTTGCATCATAGTTTTGGTGCAACGATGTCCGTTCATATAAACTGAAGCATTTCAGTCATTTGGTCAATATGGTAACACAGACAGGAGGTCCGATGTGATGAATGGAAAAATGTGATCACAGTCACATTTTTCTCACACAAGTGAGAGAAAAGACAGGGGATGAGAAAAAGTCAAGTTAATGAACATTGTGCTGTGCTGGAAAACAGGCACGTGAAACCTGCAGAAACAGAAGATGGAGCAGCATCCTGCAACAGTGAGCATGGTGGTGGAGAGAGCTGCTACAGAGGAGAAAGGAAACAGGATAGGAGATAAGCTGAGATTAGAGAAACTGAGGAAGAAGGGTAATTCTGAAGATAACACCGAATGATAGGGATAGATATTTAGATATTTTTTGATATTTTGTGAAATTTTTTTGCTGGTCTACATGCATTGGAAGTCCTTGCTAAGAAGTACTGACAACCAGAGCAATTCCAGAAAAGAGCCTGATAAGTGAGGCTTTTAAATGCAGATATAGGAAGAAAACAACTCTAAGGGATAGGAGGGCCAAGCTGAGATAAATAAAACTACAAAATCTTGACTGGGAGAAATCACAGCCAACAATACCATGCTGGTGACAGGCAGAAAGAGGCACTAACTCAGGGAAATTGCAGCAACAGCTTGCTGACTCCTAAAGGAAGACACGTGCTGGAATGTTTGAACACTGGGGAACATTCATCAGAAAAGCAGTTTTACTTTTTAACAGTCTGCCCAAGTGATGGGGGAGGAGGAATGGCTGAAAACAAACACCAAAAACCCACTGTCCTGTAGAATGATTGCAGTAGTTTACTCCAGTCCTCTCCACTTTTACACCAGGCCTTCATATAAACACACATTAACTTCAGGTACACAAAGGCTTAGTACTGCATACACAATTATCAGTGGACAGAAAGACAAAAAAAAAAAGAGTTAAATCCAATTAAGGATAATACTTGGCGTGGCACTACAATTAGCAAGAAGATCGTGCTTAATAGCAGAGCACTGAAGTGTTTAAGTGAAGGAGCAACAAGATCAGGGCTGCTCTGTAAGCGACTGCAAGTCATGAGCATAGGTTAGGGACAATACAGGCAGTGCAGCGCCCTCACCAACAGGCCGCAGCGCCATGGCACTGAGCTGTGTGAGCAGAGTACAGAGATGACAGTACTAGTCCTGCTGATGGTCCAGTGAACACCAGGCAAAAAGGCAAGAGGTCACGTCCAAGGTCAACTCAAAAAAAAAAAATAAAAAAAAATCAAAATAATAGTTCAGAAGCAGGACAAGAACCATGACAGTTCACGACAGGCCTGAAGGCCCTTGGGCACGTGGTGTGACAAGACCGGTCATGACACTGGGCAGTAAGGGCTGCTGGTGCCCTCAGAGCCCTCTGAGTTGGCAACAACAAAACATTTGCACAGAGGTGTCAGCAAGTAGCCAATAAAATCGTTGAATCATATCATAGAATGGGTTGGCTTGGAAGGGACCCATCCAGTTCTGAGAGCAGGGCTGCCACCCAGCAGCTCAGGCTGCCCAGGGCCCCATCCAACCTGGCCCTGAGCACCTCCACGGATGGGGCACCCACAGCTTCTGTGGGCAGCTGTGCCAGGGCCTCACTACCCCAGAAGTGACAGAAGTACATGAACTACAGATGCAGTTCAAGAAAGGAAATTTCAGAGATTATGGCAACATGGTGATTCCAGTTGTACAGAAAATTACATAATTTCTGGATAGAAAGAAATAAAAAGTTGAATGTTTTTAGTACATGTTACTTTGTAAGAACTTCAAAGAAACATGGACAAAATAGTATTTGTTTGGTTCAGAATTGGTTTGCAGTAGAAAATATGGTAATAGGATGCAAATTTACAGGTTTCCTCAGAAGAAAAAAAATCCAAAACCCATCAGTGAGTTACTAAAAGATAACATTTCTTTAAACTGCTTGTGTGTCTGCATATAGTAGAGATGGGTGAATAAGAACTATTTCAACTTAAAAGCTCTGCAACTCTGATTCTCAGTATATAAAGGGCTCAGCTTGTGAGTAGCAAAGTTAGCAAAGCTGAATGGACTAGGGACGTGTTGTCAACAGCAACGTAATCAGAAAGCTCTACCCTAATAGAGAAAAAATTGACACAAAGACCTCTATGTTCAGCTGGTACCCTTAAGAAATGTACTAGATATCAGTGGACTGATGAAGGCATGGAGGGAAGACCACTGTAAATTGTCCCAGTGATCAAAAAGCACAACAATGCAGGAACGTTAAAAACAAGTAAATAAAATCAACTAAAAACATTTCACTAAACATGTAAGTAGAAAGATAGGCATATCAATATGCAGTGCTAAGACAGACAGGGCTGATCTGAAGTAAGGTATATAGTAACTCCAAATGAATATTTAGCCTCAGTTTTCAGTATGGATGAGCTAATGACGGAGCAAAGAAATAAGCATAATGAAAAGACAGAACAAAGTTTGTGGGAAATAAAACTTAGCAAACTTAATTCTTACAAGCCAACAGCTCCCAACACAACTTGAGACTGGAAGTTAAGAACAATACGTCAGAATTTAGTATTTCAAGTAAGTTAGATCTTTCAAGTAAGGGGAAATGCTACAGACTTGTTTACTAAAGAACAAAATGAAGTGAAAAAATATTATCAAACGAACCACAGAAGTATCAGAACACTAGCATATCAGTAACCTGATAGCTCTCTTTCATAACGTAATCATTGTTCCAGGCCTATAATTTACATCACTGAAGTTACTTTAATTAGTATTGGTGTGGCACTGGGGACTTTTTAAAGCGAGCATTACCCTAGGTATTTTTGCAATTTACTCCAATCTAAAAGAAAAATAAAACAGAAACGAGATCCCAGTTGCCCGTACACAGATAACGTACCTTCTGAAGTGATTCCCAATCTGTTTTCTTTGCAAGAGTTTAAGTTGATTTTTTTCAATTGCTTGCAGTTATAAAGCTGCAATAATGCATTATCTGAAATATCACATTCTCGGAGGTCTAGAGACTCCACAGCAGGGTGCAATACCTGTAATGAAAGCGTGCTATGTCATAGAACTGCATGTTTTAATCCGAAATACTAGTAATGTTAGATCTCACATAGAAGTTTTTAAAATATCCACTAGAGGATGGAGCTGTCAGTCCTGACAATTAAAATCCATAAAGAAAACATATTAAATTTGCCACAACAGTTCACCTGCTACAGTATAAATGCTCTGTTTCTGTGACAAACCTAGAGTGGGAGCACATTAACAGTACTGTTTCAATAGTGGATGCTACAGTTAACACCAGCATGTCAGCATGTTTACCAAGGACAATATTCTCAGCCTTACTAGAAATTGGATGGCAGAAACCTGAAGTGTAAACACTGATTATAAACAAATTTTATCTCTTAAGCAGATTTAAGCTGAGACTTTAAAAATATTTTGCCCCAGAGTATTTTTCTCACCCCCACACACACGCAGAGGTAACAAATCCTCATTAAATAAGCCCTTTAAATCCCACGAGACCACAGGTCTCCCTTTCTCCCGAAGTGCGTTTATGAAACTTAGACCCAAAGTGATGGAAGGCCTCAGATTGTAGTGATAACCACATATTTCTGGGGACTCTCATCACTTTCTATTAAATATTACTTGCAGTCCTCCTCTTCCCAGTCCTTGTGTCACTACGTGTTCTAATCAATAGGCAAACGTTAGATCATTACCTTATACTACCCCCCCTCTCTTAACTCACAAAGAACAAGGAACACTGTTCTTATGTTGTGCAAATACACATGATGCTAAAATCTTTACTAATGAAGACAAACAAGCCTTCTGAAAAGAAGCAAGAACTTCTAGCAGGTTATAATTGCAACCTTTTTCCAAAGTGACCATCAAAGCTGCCTTCTGTTTGCATTTTCCCCTAAATACTAAAGCCTCAAGCACATCTGTTTATGCCATAAAACCACCAACACGTCCTATAATATGCTTGTAAGTAGTTATCACAAGAGTTACATTCAATTTCTATTTCAATCATATTTCTGAACTTGTATGTCATGAGCTGAGATCAAACCCAGAGTTGACATGCTTGAAGTCAAAGTGATCGTCAACACTCACTGAAGATGCTCTCCCTGGTTATCAACTTTCTGCCACAGCTTCCAATTGCCCAGATCACCACAAAAGAGAGCAAACTGCTGGTTTTGAAGCCACGTGAAAAACCTTGTCAGACAGTAGGACCACAAAATGGGAATAGGAACTACTAGATATAGAGAATTCTCAACAAGAAGCCACATTACTATAATGCTATTTGAAATAGCTGGAGTATGAAGTTCTCCTAGCTAACGATTTTTCACACATTTAGTTATTACTTAAAGGTTTGCTTTCTGTTGTTATTCACAGATTCATTTTCACTGAATACAGATCCTAAAATCTACTTTGTTTCAAAGAGGTGGAATTAAGATAAAGATGGTTTGGATGAACAATACAGGAGATTAAAGCACAGCTTTATATCCTGTGGACAAATGCTGAAGTGCTTTATATATCTTTATGGTAAAATTGAGGTGCAATAAGGAGTTTAGCATACATGTCATGGTAAGATGCTCCAAGGAAAGCTCAGAGTAAGAAGAAAAAGATGGTAAAAACAATTCTGGGCAAGAGCAGAATGGTAAGAGATGGATAAAAGCTTATGGATAAGTGCAAGCAAACAGAATTTCAACTACAAGAAGTTAAAACTGTAAACAAAATGCCGGACTGGAGCAAGGAACAAACAGGCATAAAAGCAAATGAATCATCACAGCCTGGAAACATCCAAGAGAATAGATCTGTAGAGTATGAAAGAAAAGAACAAGGGGAAAGCAGTAGCAAAGACAGAAAATTCTTCGTCCACATGGAAGGAAAATTGAGTTTTTGCAAATGCTCAGAGCATAAAATATTTGGTTATGCACAGTGCAAGCAAGGAAAAATAAGAAGAGCTGAACTACTTCAGGTGGTTTTGCTGTGCTGAACAAGAAGCATATCTGCAAAGTGAAAGAACACGAATGCTGAACAGTATGGAGAAACAGTATAAATTCCAAATCATAAAGGTGGTTAGCATTTAAAGAAAAGCGCAAATGAAATAAAAGTAAACCTGGAAGCTGTTAGGAAAGAAAGCTAAGATAAAGAGAAATCACTCAAGGAAAGTGATTATAGGAAACTACATGAACAGAGAAAGGAAACACATGAGAAAAATAACCAAAATGAAATATTCAAGTGAAAAAATAGCTCCAAGAAAAGGCAGCGACCAACTGCTGGTCAAAGACAAAGACGGATGAGATTTAACAAAGAGCCAGAGGAAAAATTATCATTCAACTCCCCAGTTTCTTCCCAGACTAAAGATATCTTAATGTCTTTCAGTATTTCTACATACAGTCATACAGTTATAATTATATGCATCTCTCACGATGCTTAGAAAGGATTACTTAGTGAAAACAGCCAAAACCAAATTGTGTCAACACAAACTCACCCAAATAAGATAAAGAAGACCCAAGAACTTATTATTTTTTACAATTAAAAATTATGCATACTGAAGATAAAAAAAGGTTTGTCTGAAGGTTTTCCCACAGTACTTCTGATTCCGCCTTCACACTCAGTTTCACTGTTGTGGCTCTGTGGAACTGATGCAGTGCCTCTTGGGAGCTGCAGGTCAAAACAGCTACAAACAGGGAGTCATTCATCTCCTGCCTCACCAAGGTCAGCCTTTAACTCTCCTCAATTCTCACACTTCCCTTTGAAGCCAAACAAGATAAGAATGGATAGATACCAAAGCAGATGTGCCTCTCAATTTACAGCTAAAGAAAAGTCATTTGCTGATGAGCAAAAGTAGTTAGAGAATTTGAACCATCTAGCCCTAGCACAATCATATTTCAAAGAATGAAAATGAACCTTAATGTCAGGAGTGTGACAGAAACTTAGCAAGTTCCTGAAATCTTTTAACAAATTTTGCACTGGCTTCTTGAAACACACCACAGCCTCTAACATAACTAGATTAAAACAGCCTAGCTTGCAGTATTGAAAAGAGATTATGTTTGTCAGCTGATTAAAGAGAAGTAAATTGTCACCGACTGGAAAGTGTTTTTCATTTACTTATTGCTACAAATGCAGTTGTATTATTTTTAATACATGACTATTAGCATTACAAAGTATAGGGAAAAGAACAAGAAAAAAGTGAAGATACGGGCAGTTCAGGCAGCCTTGAATTTATCTGTTGTCTCACATAAGGAGTTACAGTTTAGTTCATCCTCATGGATTAACTACCACAGATAGAACAGTTCTTTATGAGTTCTTACCTCACTGATGTTAGAATCTGTTATTTGCCCTTGTCTACTCATTAATTTGATTAGTTTATCCTTAATGTTAGGTGGCAACGTCTTGATATCTGCAGTGTATCTGGAAAGGTTCTTTGTCAAATACTGAACGCACCTGAAATACAGGAAAGTTACATGGTCAAAAAAGGCATTACATGTTAGAAAAAGAACCACCAAGCCAAAAGATGTCAACTTCTGCATCCAGCTGTGCTGCCTCCAATCCTCATTGGGTCCAGCTGTTCCATACGGCCGGCAAGGCATTCAAATAGTCTCATCAGCAATGGTTATCTTGGAAACTCAGCTACCCTGGGCTGAGAAGTTCTCACAGGAACAACTGGCTGAAATCCTCTCGCAATCAGAAACACTGGTTGGTTTGAGTCTTTTTAACAGCAATAGTTAGGCCTCCTTCTCCTTCCCTCTCATTCTTTGAAACTATTCATCAACATGAAGAAAACAGCCTGATGATCCTACAACCAGGCTAGAGATTCTGAACTAACAATAACACCAACATGTACCGTTCCACTCACATTTTCTATACATGCCATGATCCTGCCCTCTGCGCACCTTTTGTATCTGAGAGCCAAAAACTGTTTCTCTGTTCCAAGCAACCTCTTCCCCTTATCAGCTACTGAAACTCAATTTACATAAGGTTTCTATCAGGAGATAGTGCTCTGCTAAGACACTGTATACTAATCAGAGGTCAAGTATTTGTGCGAGCCAGGAAGTATTTCCACTTTTGCAATTTTAGGTTGTTAAAATCACAGGCTCACTGAAACACCAGAAGCAACTTCTGGGAATGCCTTCTAAGCACCTTGAGCAGACTGACCTTCAGATCATCAGCACTCACTGGCACGCTCAGAGACAGCTAGTCCTTAAAGAAGCAATTTTCTTTGTCTCTGAAGGGAGAGATTACGATGAAAAATTAAGTCCCTAGGTAAAAGAGGACAAGTTAGCAGGAATCTAACCCATACCCATAAGACAAAAGGTAATGCTCTGTCTCCCAGGAAATTGCAAGACTTTAAAAAGCATCACACTAGAGCAAAACCACAGCTGGGGAAGGATACCTCCCCACCATGCCCTGTTACCTAACTTGAGCACATGTAAGCAGTGGAATGCCCTGAACTGAAAGTTCTATCATCTACTGACCATAACTACCTGAACTAGATTCCCTATCTTCATACATCTTGATAACCAACTATTTTACAAGTAATCCAGCTTACAACAAGATACAGCTTACACAAAGTTACATCACATGTAAAAGAAAAGCAGAACAGATGTTAGAGCTTGGGTGCATCAGAAGAAAAGGACCAGAAGAAAGGATACTAAAACAGACAAGTAACTAAATTAGATATATCTTTCTGCATTCTTTAGGATTAGGTAACTTCTATTCACAGCAAGACCACACAAGGGAGCTTTGTTTTGAAACTGAAGCTCTATTTCAGCACTCAGTTTTAATGCTCTGATACCTTCCTTAAGGCCTCAGCTTTCAAACACACTGACAGGCTGAGGGAAGCACTGACCTGCAGTGGGCTGGCCACCTCTTAATGTTGTCTATGAACAACACAGGGAATGATCAAATCTAAGCAAATCCTAACTGCATGAGCAGAACAGTTCTTTACAATGTGGCAACAATCTTAATTAAAACACCTAATAACATGCTAGCTGGCTTTTGTTGCTCTAAGAGCCTCATTTTTGACTGTACAAACCGTCTTGGTTCTGAGTACATGTCTGGGCATTAACACCTGATCATAAAACACCTGCCAGGGCTCTGAGAGCCTTGGCACAACTAAAGCTGTTACCTGCCCCAGCTGCCTCCACCTCTCCGCTAAATGCCTCCTTGGCAGGCTCTGGAACTCCCATGCAGTCAGTCTGCAACCAAGCATAATATGCAAATCAACCACAGTTTCGGCTTACCTCAATATGCCAGCCTTTAAACTGCATCAGCTGTGTAAGTCAGTCATTTCTTACCTTGGGAATAGCTAACTTCAGAAAACAGAAACTAACAGAGGATGTGAAATGTAACTTGAGCCAAAAAAAAAAAAAAGTTTCTAAATATTTCTTACATGATGCTCTCGTGTAAAAGAGAAGTGAGCTCCAGAGTGCTAAATGCTCTTTTGGGGTGGGGGCAAAGGGCAACAAGAGGGAAGCAGCAGCAGAAGCACCTGTATAAACGCACATTCAGGTTTAAAGATCTGATGCCCTTATAAAAGGAGTGCCACACATACACAGATTTGTTTCAATTTTCAGGTTCTGCTGCAAGTTCTGCTAGTTAAACGCCAGGCCTAAGGGTTAGCCTAAGTAACAAGCTTAAAGCACAGAAAGCCATCACCTCAGCACAGCGAGACACAAAACAGTAGGCCAAAATAATCTGGGGGTCTTAAAGTGTAATTATTAGTTTTAATTATTAACCCTATTGGTATAATGGATAAGATTGTTGCAAGGTTACTAATAAAATAGCGTTAAGAAGACTAATATCCAATTGGAAGTAAAAACTATCAAGAGTATCAAGCTCCACAATACACGTAAAGAGAAATCACTAGGCCTGATATACAGCTAACCATGAGAACACAGCAGGCAGCATCATCCGTAATTTCAACAGATTAATCATGCAAAACAAGTATGGCTACTGCTGAGGCACTGCAAAAAGCAAGACAACCTATTGCAAGTGACTTTTATTAGCAGCTCAGCTGTCAATACGCATATTTACTCAAAAAGAATGAACAAATTGAGGCTGAAAAAATCTAACTCCAGCCCACTCATCTCTCCAACCACTTTTAACCTCATGATGACCCTCTAACATTCCCAGTTGCACAGGAACTGCTCAGCAGCCGATCTGAATGAAGATTCACTTGACTGGAACTGAGGCCACTGAATAACACTGCCACAACACGTGGCTGAGGGCGGCAGCAGCTGCCCGGAGTTAAATCAAATTAGATTAAAATGGAGTAAGAACACCTGTAGTGGGTCACTTCACAAGACACTGTAACGAGGAGGCAGTGATTTCAAGCACAATCTAGAGTTTAACCATATGCTGCAGCTGTAAAGATCCATCTGCCAGTAGGCGCCATCACTGCCTAACCTGAGCACACATGTGGACTGCCTTTAACTGATCCCTATGGAGATGTGTAAGAGCACCATGCTGTCACTGTCTGCTGGATGAACTCTGCTGATGAATTGTAACAGAGAAGCTCTCCCGCTCAGCACATGCAGGTTACACCATCTGCATCCCTTCCCTTTTCTAAATGTAATAATTCTTGACCTGTCAGCAGATATGATAAAAGGTGGTTTGCTTCCCAGATAATCTTATCAAAGCACTAAAAACTACAATGGTGACCCCTACCACCAATAGATCTGTGCAGCATGCTGATTAATGTGAACAGGCACCCTACCTTGGGCTAGGGTAAGCCAGAGAGCCTTTCTGCACCTTTCTACTGGCCTATGTGTGCACCTACAGTGTGATCATCCCTTCTCTCGGGATGGCATTCTACTGAGTTAAATGAAAGCATGGGCAAGCCTTCCTTTGTCACAAAAGTGCACACCCTCCCATCAGGTGCTGAGTACTTAGAATTATACAATAATAGAATCGTTGAGGCTGGAAAAGACCTCCAAGATCATGTAGTCCAACCAGCAACCCATTCCTACCATACCTGCTAACCATGTCTCTCAGTGCCACGTCCTCACAGTTCTTGAACACCTCCAGGGATGGTGACTCCACCACTTCCCTGGGCATCACCACTCCTTCTGAGAAGAAATGTTTCCTAATATCCAACCTGAACATCCCCTGGGGCAACTTAAGGCCATTACCTCTCATCCCCTTGCCGTTACCTGGGAGAAAAGGCTGACCCCCACCTCACCACAACCTCTTTTCAGGTTGCTGCAGGGAGCAATGAGCCTCCTCTTTTCCAGACTAAATAATCCCAGTTCCTTCAGCTGCTCCCCATAAGACTTTCAGCTGCTCCCCATAAGACTTGTACTTATTTGACATGACACCTACATTTTGGCCAGAGTAAAGGAACCTTCCTGGCAAGCTAGACTCATCCTCTCATCCTGAGAGAGGCAAATTGTCACCATATACTGTAGTACATAGAAATAACTGTATCTAAAATCAAAATACAAACTTTGTTGTGGGTTGGTTTTTGGGGGGAGGTTGTTTGTTTGTTTGTTTGTTTGACTGTGAGGGGACTACCCCAGCCACGTGTGAATAGGTACCTGCCATTCGAGACCAACTACTTAGTTCAATATGCAGAGAATACTTCAACAACAATGTAGAGAAACAGAAATCATCATGAGTTATACTGAGTCTCTTAGTTGCTTTTAACTGTTTCTTGCTACTGAGTTTTAAAGTTTGGCTTGGGAGAAAAGCATATTAAGATCACAGAAACACTGAATTGCTTGAGTTGGAAAGGGACCCTTAGAGGTCATCCATTCCAAGTCCTGCTGCAAAGAACAGGGACAACCACAGATAGATCAGGTTGCTCAGAGCCCTGCCCAGCCCGACCTTAAGAAGAATTGCACCATTTTCAAAACCTGCCTGTTTTCAGAGGACGCCTATGATTTGATGCTTCAATAATCACCCATTTATGTTTTCACTATTATTGCATCTTATGTGGAAAAAAAACATTTACCAGCTACACCATGTGAGATGAATGAAGAAAGGGCAAGATGTCCTTGCAAAATAAGATAAGGCTGGTGAATAAAGGCTGTGAAGAAGAACTTGCTAAACAAACTGATCTTGCAGATATATAGCAGGAGATACGAGCTTAGCACCGGCTTGTAAATCTTGTTTCCTTGACAGGACAAAAAGGGATGGACTTTGTCAAGCAGGGTACAAAGATAGCTCTAGTTGGGCAAAACAACAACCACTGAATCTAGATCACAAAGTATGTATAAACAAAACAAACAAAGGGTGGTACCTACTGGGGGGGGGATAAGCATGTGGTAGGCAAACTGAGAATGCAAACCCCAAGTACCTTAGTCAATGGGAAAAGAGGGAGAGGAGAGCTCACTACAGAGTCGGGGAACAGGTGTAAAAAAAAGTCTGTGACCTCTGATGAGTTGAGGGATCCTACCAGGAAATGCTCCCAGTGGTGTCCCCATTTATTCTAATAAAGAAAGCTAAAAACTCCTCTGACTCTTTTTGGGATCAAGATAACTGAGCCAGCCTAGTGGAGCAGAAATTTTCCCAACACGTGGCAATTACAATCTTACCTGCAGCGCTTTAGAAGAATAAGCCTAAGACAAACTGTGCTGTTTGACAGCTCTTTTTTTTTTTCACCTGTCAAACCAATGTTTTATCCTTACTGTCTCCACCTTCCTCATAAAAGCAAAGGACCGTGACAGCATGACAGAGCCGAAGCAAAAGACCCTCCAGCAGTCTCACTGGGCCCAGCAGCAACCAGGGAACCTTCACCACCCCTCCGCCTGCAGACACATCAAAGGCCATCAGCTCCCCACCTGCCAAACCCGGTCACCCATCTGTCACTCCCACCAGACGGCCCTGTGACAAGTCCTGTCACCTACCCTGCTACCCATCACACCCGTCACCCATCCTGCTGCCGCTGAGTTCAGCCGAACCCCACCGCCTGCCCTGCCCAACTGCCAGATGACACACGCCGCGACCCCGACCCGAAGCCTGCCAGCCCCTGCCAGCCCCACTCCCCCACAGGAGGGCAGGCGGCCCGCCCTGAGGGCAGAGCTCAGAGCCGGCGCTGACCGCACCGCGGAGAGGGGCCGGCGGGCAGCGGGGTCGGCACTCACAGGTCCAGGAGGAGCCGAGCTTCCCCACTGGCGCCATCCCAACCACCGCTGAGGCGGCTCATTGCGACGGCGGGGCACAGGGATCCACCCGAGCTCAACGGCTAAGGGGAACGGTGGTGAAATGGCGGCGGCTCTTTGCTGCCGGGCATGATGGGAGGTGTAGTCCCGCCGCAGTCCCGGGCTGCTCCGCCTCAGAGAGCCGCGGCCGTGCCTGAAAGAGTGTGAAAACCCCAATCTCGCACAGAGAGAGACGGCCCTCCCTTTCTCCCTACATTTAACATAGAGTATCTTCTCTAAATGAAGTGTGGGGGAATTCGGGTAGGTTAAGAATTCCCTGGCCTAACGCAGCATTAGCTAAGTTTTTAATCTTCCAATTCCTCTTTCTAATTCTGAAAGTTCCTAGGAGTTTATAAGTACACTGGAAAATGCATTGAAAAAAATACGTGTGTACAAAGGCTGATGACTATCAGTTGTATCAGCATTTTCTTAACCCATACACTCAAGTGAGGGAACCAGTAAGTCCACCATTTCCGTGTCTATTTAAATCCAAGAGAGGTATCATCTTCCTGGACCTCTGCAACCTTCCAGTTTGGTTCCAGATTGCATTCAAGTTGGTGTCTGAGAACTGTGTGTGAGATGACATTGTTTTTGTATAAGTAATAGAATGTTGTACCAAAGGGACGTACCTCAGGCTTGATACAAGATAAGTTCTTGTCTGTGGTTAAAGGATGGAGTATGCACAGTCTTGAGAGATGAGACTCCAGGTGGCATGTTAATGTGTGTACTCTCCTACCTTGGGGAGACGGCTGGGGGGAGGGTGGGCTGCCAAAGGTAAAGGCATACATGTGAGACATACATCTACATCCAGAACTGCATAAGAGGAAACAAACAAACAAACCTGGCAGACATATAGCAGGAGATTGTTGGGGACTTGGGGACTATTTCTCTAAGGAAGTGGAATCCATAGAACAAAGAAACTGATTCTGTCAACTACTTAGGGGATGTGCATGTGAAGAATGTAAACCCAGCAGCAGTGGAGGGACTCAGCATTGGAACTAGGAGATATAAGGGCTTGTTTTGCTAACAGCAGGCACTCCTGCTTGCAGGACATCCACCACTGCAATCATGGATTTTTTTTCCCCACAAGAGTTCCAGTCTCCAAAAAATCATTTGAGGTATTTCTCATTTGCCTTTTTTCTTTTTTGGCCTAATAAGGTGCTTAACCAAAGTACTAGTTCTACTTATAACTTCCAGATGTACTGCTTATCTATGATAAACATCCTTCTTGACCACAAGACTTCTGTAATAAGAGCAACGTCCTTGAACTACGGGCACAAGTCCAAAACAGAGATTACAATTATTCATTAGAGACCAGGTGTGCTGGGAAAGCCTGTGTCCAAACATGGACACAATGAGTAGGGGGACAACTCCCCAGACGACCATCAAAGATGCCCACGCAGCCACAGAGAACTCAATTATGTTTGTGTAACCTTACAGTGGTGTAGTCCTATGAATATGTAGTAGATGTGTGACTTAAGTATTATATAGGCATATATTAAAAATATTTGAATATAAATAGAAGATGTGAAGACTCACTGTGCTTGATTTTGTGGACATTACTCACCTTACGCCCTGTACAGAAATAAAGCAATGGCCTTCTCTAGATCACTTATTCCTAGCCAAGAAATAAACCACCTGTCAAAAGAATGAATTTTTGCATTTGGCCTTGCTGAACTTCATGAGATTGGCATGGGCCCAACTCTCAAGCCTATCTAGGTCCCTCTTGATAGCATCCCTTCCCTCTAGCATGTCAACTGCACCACTCAGTTTAGTGTGATCTGCAAGCTGCTGAGGGTGCACTCAATCCTACTGTCCATGCCCCTACAAAGAGATTAAATAACACCAGTCCCAGCAGCGATTCCCAAGGAACATCACTCATTGCCAATCTCCATTTGAGCACTGAACCACTGACTGCAACTCTGAGTGTTACCATCCAGCCAATTCCTTATCCAGCAAGTGATCCATTCATCAAATCAATTTTTCTCTATTCTCTTGTTTGAGCAGTACTGTTTGGTATTGCACCATCCTGCTTGGGGATAACCAATGGTATCCTTTCTGCTCTAGCAGTGCTGTGACAATATGTGATACATAAGCAGTAGTTTTCTCTCCCAAGACCAATTCTTGTCTTAGCAACTCTTATCTTATCAACACAGCAGCTGCCACTGCTCTCAGACATTCAGGACATCCAGAGCTTACCTTACCCAATTTTGAAAAGTAAGCTACTGGTCTTTTTCAGTCTCTCAAAGTTTGTGCAAGGACCCCCAAAGCCTGACATTCTCTCTCAGGTAAATGAAGTTCAAAAGGATTTGTTAAATTCAGGAGACCTAAGGCAGGAGCACATGTGAGTGATTTTTATTTCATCAAATCTTTTTCAGCATTCTTAAGTCCCCTCTAGTTACTCTCCTGGTCCTTTAAGAGCTTTGGCTGTTAAAGTTTTCAGTCCTGCTGTAGGGCTCTCCTATTCAAAGGTAAACAGCTTTAGACTTTATTCTTCTAGTGGAATGTAAAAGAAGGCATCCTTTAATTCCAATACTGTAAAGTAAACTTCAAATCAATTGTCATTGGGTAGGATTTTGTACAACCAGGTGTACATCTGTCACTGCTTGATCTTGTACTAAGCAATATTCCTGTTAATGTAGCTTTATCATAGAATCATAGAATGGCCTGGGTTGAGAAGGATCACAATGATCATCGAGTTTCAATGACTCCAAGGATGGAGCATCCACAACCTCCTTGGGCAACCTGTTCCAGTTTATAATAGACAAAATTGGGGTATTATAATCAGATTGACATTCTCACAACAGTCTATATTTCAGAAAGTTGTTAATTACAGGCACCAGTCCAACACAAGCCTCCAATTTCATAGTATATTGTTTTTGTTTTACTGTCTTTGATCCTGGCTTCAATTCTACTCTTACCCGTTCTGCTGATTTGGCTCTTCCAGTTTTCTCAGTTGCTCAGACAAAAGGCATCACTGCACTCCTGATTTCACAGGGGACTTCAGTTTGTTTTCCATTATTTCCAGCATCTTTTGTTTCCAATAATTCCTGTAACTGATTTCAATTGATTTCAATACATACTTGTAACTGAATACATACTTGTTCCTCCCACTATTTTGCAGCATACATACTCAAACTTTGTTCTGATCAAGACTTACCCGTGCTCTGAATCTATTCACTAAATCCTTTCCTATCAGAGATAATAGTCATTATAGATAGCTATATTAATAGACATATTGACATTCCAGGCATGCTGCCTATTTTTTTGTAATTTTCTTCATGTCTGTAGCTGACTGCTCCATGAACAAAGTAGTAAAAGACACTTGCCTGTCATGGACAGAGACTAAAGCACTGCACACTTCTCTCACAAGAGGAAGGTAGAAACATTTTATATAAATAGAGATATGGTAATTTGGGTGATGACAGTGACTTAATAAGATTCAAAATGGCTAGATATCTTTAACTATTTGCTATATGGAGGGCGGGAGGGGGTGCATAATGAATCTGAGATCAAATCTTAGAGAAGCTAGCATAGCCTAAAAACAATAAATCACTTACCAGAGATCTGTGGGCAAGGCATCAGCACATCTTGGGTGAATCTCCATGCAGACATTAAGTGACTTCAAGAGGTGTCCCTACTTCAGTGGAGATTCTGGTGTGCAGCCAGCTGCTTGCAAGAACTCTCCACAGGGTTCTTTCGACGACTTGCTATTTATGGGGTGAGATGATTGACTCAGTCATACAACTTAGAATTGGATCTATTGCACTAGCTGCCTGTTATCAGGTCTCTGAACGCCCTGTCTGAATGGTGGTTGTTAACAGTCTCTGGTGAAACTGTGTTATCAGTCCCAAGGACAAGGCCTTTCCCACCTCATTTTGTGCCCTAAGCCTTGGGCACAATAACCAGCTGGGTGAGGGCGAACAGCGCTTTTCCATAGCCCCATCCTCAGGATTCAAATCTGTTCACTTCCTTGTTCTTCCACACCATCTTTAATAAAAGGCAGAGGAGTCCTCACTTTTACCTTGCACTGACACAAGTTGTAATGATATTGTTCAGCTTGCTAAGTCCTGTTGATGGATAGACCTGTAGTTTGTTTAGACAATGGAAAGAGTCTTTGTTTTTGTACCAGGTAGCTAATGTTGATATACTGAACTCCTTGTACTGAGTAGATACGGGAAGTTCTACTTTCAATCAGCTAGCCTTGTGTAAGCAAGTATTGTGCAAGCATAGCAAGAAGCTAACTAAGCGTGCATGAAAGCAAGTTCCAATCAGCAAACATGGTGAGGAAAACCACCACCACAAAAAGACAGAGTGAGTGCATGCAAGGAGGCAGAATCTAATGTTAACAAATTTGCAGGAAGTATTGAATACATATGTACTGCCTGGAAAAACCTTTGGTTGATCAGGAAGCTCTAAGACTCAAGCTGGAGTGTTAGAAAGCAAGCATTCTTTGATCAGCACTAGATACACAGAGGTTATCCTCCTAACACACACAGCTTACACAAGAGATCTTCAGCTTGCATACATTACTTGTGTTACACATGCAGAAGTTTACCAGAGGTATATTTTACATGCAGTGACTGATTCCAAGCAGAATCTTCTATTTCCTTGGTACAAAAATTCAGCTAACCTTCCTTCCCTGGTTCAGAAACACAACCCTTTGTTATCTACATGAACCGCAGGGCAGGGGTATCCATCAACAAACACTAGCAAGCCTCACAATGTTACATATTGATGCAAGTTGTAACAATAAGTAATGTATTTAAGCAGAAGATCTTTTGTGTGAGGAATGTACTTTAGGTGGAAGAATCCCCAGTGCAGCCTGTACTGTAATAAGAATGCCTGCTTCTTAATACCTCATTGTTCTTAACGAGTTTCATTCAGACTGAAGTTTGAATGACGAACTCGTGTTTCTACATGCCCCCACACACTTCTATTCCCACTTCAGAACAACCCAAGTATTTATGTTGCAAGTTTCTGCACAAGTTCCAAATAAGTTTGAGGTTAATTTGCAAGATCAGATTTCAAACTTCATACACGAGTGCTGTATGCCAAACAAAGTGTCACCAGGGCACCTCAGAGAACAGTTGAATCTGCTTAAGAACAGTGTATTTAAGCACAGGCAGCTGCAGAAAGGATTTCAGAACAGCATATTTAATCCAATGTGATTATCAGTAGTTTCTCAGACTGTAAAATGATTCAGGAAGTGCTCAAGAACTACTAACCTGCTTGTGTTAAGTCAGGTCCCAGCATGTAATGGGTACACACGGCCTTTCCTCCTCGGATAACACTAGAAAGGAATTCCCTTTGCTAAATGTAGTGAGGATCCTCTTTGCCTGTTCCTCTAGCCTGTCAGTTGTTTCTATTCAGAGACATTGTTTCATATATCAACCACTATTCCCCATTTTGGATCTTCTGAGCTTGAGAGCATGCACTTTGGTCCATTGCCAATGCTTTTTTTTTTTTTTTTTTAAAATCAGATGTTTGACTGTATGACTCTGCTATTAACTGTAAGTGGTTGGCCTGCAGCTTGTATTTGTGCTGCTGAATACCA
Organism: Gallus gallus; assembly: GCF_016699485.2. Lineage (NCBI taxonomy): Eukaryota > Metazoa > Chordata > Aves > Galliformes > Phasianidae > Gallus > Gallus gallus. Next base: position 59,427,417 of record NC_052532.1, on the reverse strand, counting down.
CACTTTGAACCTGGCAGTTGACTATTTCTAGTACATTTCACTCAATTATCCATCCCCCAATTCATCAGCTACTGATGTTATGGGAGATTGTAAAAAAAAAAAATCTTTGTTGAAAATAGACATCCCCACTGCTCTATCCTTATCTAACGTCTCAGTCATCTCACAATAGAAAGCATGAATAGTTGGCAAAGCACAACTTTCCCTTCATAAATGCATGCTGACTATTTGTAATCACCTTGTATTTCACGTGTTTGATGATGGTTTCCAGAAGAATTTCCACTATTATCTTCCAAGGGATAGATGGAGTCTGACCAGCCTGTAGTTTTCTTGAATCATACTTTTCGATCTTCTTGAAAACAGGTATGACATATGCTTTTTTCCCCAGTTCACAGGAACTTTTAACCAAGCACCAGAGACTTTTAAAGGTAATCAAGAGTGGCCTCATAGTGACATCAGTCAGTTCTTTAATGGCTACATTCCATCAGCCCAACATCAGATTGGACTAGATGATCTTAGGGTCTTTTCCAACCTTAATGATTGTATGATCAGGTCACATGGACTTGTGTCCAGTTTAGCCACTCCCTAACTTTAACTTGCTCCACAACAGTAAGTCTTCCTTGCTCCAGCCATTACCCTTGGTCTCAAGGACCTGGGATTCCCGAGTACAAGTCTTACCAAGGTGAAGAAGGCACTGAGGATCTCAGGGTCTTCTGCATCTGTCTTGGTGTGTAAGGTGCTGGTTCTTTTGAATATCAAGGAAGAAGGCACAGGACACCTAAGAAAGAAAGCCTGGGAGGAGTCTTATTTATCCCTTCCAATGCTGGTAACCATACAAAGATTTGCATTGTATGGTCCAATCTGGTAGAACTACAGCATGCTATGCAGAATCGCAGTTTGATGAGGTTCAACGGCCTCATTGCTCTTCACATCTTTATAGTAACCCTCTGGATAAAGAAAGCTATGAATCTTTTACTAACAATACTGAATGAGGGTACAGTGAAGTTTGTCAAGAATGGTATGCTGTCACACATTCCCGTGGGAACAAGCTCTTACAAATGTACCAATTGTATTATTAAATATAGCATGTGCTGCTGTCACAGTATGTGTTCAGGTTATTTAGAAGTTATTCATGCTAACAAATGCATGATTTCTGCCAAAACCTACAGTTAAACTCTGCCTAGATTTTCCTTGAAACCACTCTCTTTTCACTGCCTTCTGCGATGACGTACAGTATCTTTTTTCCACTGAGTTCTCAGCCCCATTCAGGAGTTCCCCAGGGAACACTGGAGTAACAGTCATACACTGAGACTAGGGCCCGCAAACACAATATTTCTAGTTGACTGAAAACCTAATCTAGAACTGTATCTTGATGACATAGGCTATAGCAGACATGTATACTGTTACCCATGTTGATCTGCTCATCGCAAACTCTTACCCAGCTCAGAGTCTGGACCTGGGCAGGGCTCCATGCAGCCCCACTGCTTTCTCACATAAACAGTAACTTACCCTCCCCATCTTCCTAGATGGTACTTATCCACTGTAGTACTCTAGACAGTGGAACTACCCAACCTTGTCTCTATTACTGTAGTGATACTGTAGCCCTACTGTGAGGCACACACCTCTTATTGCTCCTGTTTGTTCCTCACGATGCATGCACTGGTGTACAAATAGTTCAGAGAAATACCAAGGCATATTGACTTCCTAGAAAGAATACAGGAGCTTTCCCTACAAAGAAGAATCTCCAGGACAATACTGTATGGAGTGATCCCATTTGAGTCCTGTTTTGTTGATTATTGGATCCATTCTGCTCCCATGAAGCCACACCTTTTGTTTGCTAACCTCATCCACAACTTTCTCACTTGTTTGAATTACTATTTTCCCTATCATTATTAGGGAGAAGTTCTTACCAGACTGGACATCCTGTTGGCTTCTACCATTCACCACTCCAGAACTGGGACAGTTGATCCTTTCTCCTTCAAGAAGTTTTCAGTCCTTCAAGTACATGTCATGAACACAGAAACCAAGACCCTACTGTTCTTGACAACTAGCAGGACTAACAAGATACTGCATAGGCCTTTATACACTTTATCATCAGTCTAGAGCCATATATATTATGTTTGATACATTCCAGGTTTTCTCTGACAATATCATAAGCTTATCCCATGACAAATTCTCAGAGGAACAATAACCCGAGAGTCTGAGAAGACTCCGCAGGTTCTTCATAGCATTGTAAGTTAACACTTATGTCAAACATTAGAGATAACAGACCAGTAGACAAATCTGTTCCCTATAACAGAGGGGTCAGCCTCCACTAACGCAGTGTTTCCTTCTGATGCTCCTATGAATCTTAAGCATAGTCATTTCAGAAGTTTTGTTTGACATAGGAGTCAGTCCCTTTACTCCACCCAAGACAGTATACTTATTCTGTAAGACTTCACACAGAGCACAAACTTTCCTCCTAGTGCAAGAAGTCAGCAGCTTCCAACCTTCCCACCTTAAAAGCCTACACTTTCCACCTTAATATAGGAACTCAGTCTGTCCCTCCTTTAGAATGTACTTCCATGAGCTGTTGAAGCTATAGAGTCTTAGAAAACATCCAGCCAATCTCTTCCATCTCTGATTATGCACAGAGTGCCAACCTTTTCCTGCATCTCCTTTGCAACAAATACAGCTCCTCAACGGTTACATACCTCCTTCAGGTAGAAGGACCTCTCACTGCCCAGCAAGGTGAGATAGGTGTTACTGTCCAAAACCAACATCTTCCTACTGGATTTCTACCTGAGTTGAGGCCTCTAACATTACATCAGCTACTAAACTTCTTACACTGTAAAACATTCCCACCATTACTACAGATGTATTATTAGCAGGTAATATACCTACCACCCCTAAAATTGCTCTGCCTGCTTAGTAACCCTAGAATCCCTACTTTAGACCCAGATCTTATATAGTCATCTGAGGGGCTGGCAGACCTTTCCTGATCAGCATCAGCTGAAACAAAAGCTCCAAGGGCCCCTTAATCAAGTAGGGCTGACAGAGTTCTTTAGGCCTGCTACATCTTAAAAGAAATCAAGTCTTCCTGTACCTACCTGTTCCTGGGGCACCAGGGACCATCAAGTGCCTCAAAGACTTCCCCAAATGGTTCTCAGAGGTCCTTTGGCAATGATCCCAGAAATTCCCAGATTTTCTAGAAGCAAAAGTCCAGAAACTGCTGCATCAGCTATTCACTGCCACTTCTAGCTGTGCTTTCCAAGGAAGATTGTTGTAACTATTAAATTTTACTAGCAACTCTGTTTAATCTTGTTATTGCTCAGTACTAATATGACAGAAAATTAAACTAGCAAGGAATATGTTCCCTGAATTCATGCTGGAAAGTTAATTTTAAAAAAGCCAGTCTCTGTTTAAGAGCAAGAGCCTGTCTAGTGATCCATTCCAGCAATTTCAGTTTTTCTTTTGTGCATGTAGTTATGACAAATAATTTTTCAGGTTTTCCTAACATGTTAAGGTATGCAAGACCTCCAGTACTGTCCCTAGGGTCTGTGTTTATTGTACAGTGTCTCCCAAGGTGTCCTGTATGGCATGTTGAAGTGCTCTGGAGAAGAATATTTGTTCCTACAGCAGCTGGCCCTGACATACTGGGGTCTTCTGTGCTGTTCTTCTTCTGCTACTCCCATCTCATAGTTTGTGAATGGACTTTTTATCCTCCCTGAATCTCTGTGACCTGTCATCTTTTTTAATCTACTTTTTCCACTGAATCTGTGACACTGACTTGGAGATGGTTGCTCTTTTTATCTTCCTTACCACACAGCTAACTGAACTGCTATATTGTTGACTATGTAGTTTGCCAGAAGCTAAATGTATTCTGATAAATCACCAATTCATTAATGCTAAATCAGTGACCCAGTTACTGTGTCAAATCCAAAGATCTCCATGTATTTGTGCAGGGTTGACAATATTTGTTCTACAATTCCTTCTACGGTTTGTTTCCTTAATTACTGTGAGGTAATACTTGCTAATGAGGCATTAAGGAATTCCAGAGAGATTCATTCTGCATAGCTGGTTCCAAAACAATGGTACCCACATATAGCTAATTTTGTTGCAGCCCAGCAAACAATGTAAAAGACGTTCTGTTTCAATAAGTTTATATACAATTACCTGCAATCAAAAGTTATGTGACTTTTGTACAGTGGCTGGCTGATTTTCCAAAGGGCAGTTCCTTTTTTTCTTCAACATCCTTCAAGATACACCTTGCTGATAACGTAAACAGTGTTTTCTAGATGTGACATCTTGACAACTATTGCACATGCTTCTTATACATAGTGCACATTCTTGTTCTAGGGTCAGTGAAAATGTCATGCCTACATTCCTGTCCAAGGATCAATAAAAGCTTTAGCTATAAAACAGTTGTTCATTAAGAGAATATATATATGAAAGCCTTTTGCACTGTGCTTGATACTGCTGTAATTCTAATTAAGATGCTGTTGTTGTTGCATTGACCTAAAGAGTGTATTTAAGTTTATTTAATTCCTTTCAGGTTTTAATCCCAGATGGGCCACCGTTGACCAAGGTGATCATAAATCTCACTGCAGTTGCACTGCAGAGCTGTGTTTAGTACCTAAGGAGCCCAGAAGTCACTGAACTGTAAACAAAAGGAAGTTGACAGATGACTTTAAACATCAGTAAAACAATTTTATAGTTTCTCTCGTGTTTTGTTTGACAAGAGTCTATTTTCACTTATTGACACATCATCATGGATTGGTTCTCTTGGCATAGGAGATGATGGAATTCTCTCAGTATGGATTTAATTTTCAATAATTTTGAAGTACATGCTGTGTTGAAGACAGCAGAAAATGTTTCCAAAAAATGTCATCTTCAAGAACAATTCTGGCAGAGTCATGTATGCCTTAGTAAAGAATTGAAAGTTCCTTTAGTTTTTTACCTTTCTCGGAACACATAGTGCTGTATAAAGCTACTACATTGTCACTCTTCTCTACTTCACAAATTTCCACAGACCTAAGAAGCAGCAGAAAAGAGGGGAGACTGTGCCCTAGGCATTAAAAAAAAAAAAGCCTGTTTGAGTTTAGAAATGCTTAGAGGTGTCAGATGAGCAGTGTCTTTCAGAGTTGTGGTTTCAGCACGCTATGTAAAATTTTGACAGCCTCCTGCAATTTACCATATCTGCCCTCATCCACACAGCACTGTTTTACGAGAGGGAAAAATCTACCACACAGATCACATGCTTACTTTGTGCCTGTATCTATGAGCAGTAGTCTGTTAAGCAAGAGAGGTGTGATAAGAGGTGAGATGCATCTACCCAGCACATCTGCAGTGCTTTAGAGTCATAGACACCAAGACAGACCAGTACAGACATCTCTGTGTGGGAGACTCTAGTTTTCAGGCATAGTTATGATATCACACATAAAGCATACCTTGAATTCTTCATTGCAAAGGATGACATTTTTCCTGTATCAGAGTAAGATATACAGATAAACACATCTGGCTAAACAGCCTTGAAGGAATGTAGATGCTTTTAGACATCTTGAAGTAAGTATCAGCTGATGATTTGTTTATAACTGGCAGACATTTATTATACTGCAGATTACATCTTATTCATCTACTATATTCTGCCTGAGACCTTCAGAATAACTTGCTTTGTTTTTATTATTCAATAGATTTTGTGACCACTCATTAATGAAGCATTGCTTTCTTACAATGTCTTTTAACCCATGGCATGTACGAAGGGACTTCTACTTTCCCGTGTATGTTAAGATTTGTCTCTGGCAATCCCTTACAAAACCAGCCTGAGTTCATCAGAGAGATGCATTCTAATTATGCCCTTTGAGTTTAAGTGGTCTTGATGCATAATGTCATCTTGAAAATAAAATTTATAATACTTTCCATGCGTACTTCATCACAATTTGTAATATAAAATGCCAGTAGGTCACTCCATACTTAATTACTTCCTAGAAATCTACAATTGCTATAATCAACATCTCATATCTTCTTAGCTCTACCAACTCTTCTGTCCAGCATTTTGGTCCTGATTACGCTGCATCGACACTAACGATCTGTGTTTTGAGATAGGCGTTGCTCAGCTAGGAAGTGATTTCAGAATTGCAATAAGACCATTCTGAAGAAAAAGGAAAAAAGGAAAAAGAAAGTAGAAAAGAAAGAATAAGGGAAAAAAAGAGAAAAGGACAAAAAATAGGAAAGAATATGACTAAAAGAAAAAAAAAAAAGGAAAAAGAAAACCAGAAAAACAGAAAACAGATAAAAGCTGATAACAGCTCCTTGTAATCTCCAGAAAATGTCCCATACTACAAAGAATGAAAGAAGGCTACCTAAAAATGTTAAATCCTTTCAAAACATGGCTGCTTTCTTATTGCAATAAAAATGATTTGGACATAGCATTGGTCTACTAAAGTAACAGATATTTGCCACAGGGACAATGGCAGAGCATATGAATTTTGGTTGAGATTCTATTTTACATTTACTTGGGGAAGCTCAGCATATAAATGTAGGTTGCTCAGAAAGTAATGTCACCTATTTATTTCCATGGAAACTACAACAGCTATGAAGAGCACAATGACACTAATTGATAGAGCAAATTCTCAGCTACAAAACATCATTTTTCAGAATAGTCATCACTACTATCCAATTTATGCAGATGAACTGATTGAGACACACTTCATTTCAAGATGCGACAGCTGTGCATGGCCATCCAGAATGTGGCTTGACTTTTACACCATTGTCACCACTGCTGAAATGCACCACCCACTGCCTCACTGTGCTCACATCCACTGCTGGGTCTCCATAAACATTCAGCAAGCATTGATGAATATCAGTGTATGCCATTTTTTCTGCACAGAGGAATTCAATGTCACACCTTTGCTTCATACACACTTCCATGTCAGATGCCATTTTATCAGATTGCCCCTCTGCTGCCATCTGTCATACAGCAACAAAATGTTGACTAACAGCAGCAGCAGCCCACTGCTGATGGTTATCAGGCCAGAAGACCTGCAGTCCAACATGGCTACAGCAGAGCAGACTTATCAGCAGATCTGCAGTGTCAGGGCCCTGAGGACGCTACTAAGCCTTAAAGGACACGGCCAACCTTATCAGGGACTTTCCAACCAACAACAGCAGAGGCTGTTGAGCTCTATTTAAGCCAAGTCCCGGGCATTTGCTTTCTGTCTGAGCTGCATTGGTAGAGTGCTGGTCTTTAGCTCAGCTACCGCTGTGCATGTCTATGGAGACCCTTGATCTTGCATTCTACATGTGGACTAGCTTAGTCTTGAATCTGCAGCATTGCTACAGTATTGTCTCATGCCCTGGATTCTTGGGTTGTCTTGAATACCATCTCCAAGCCTGACCTGCTTACATTGCTCAGGTACTGCTGGCCTGTTGCTTACTTGGCTCCTACTTTTCCACTGAGGAGTAGCCTTGCTTTTCCTACCACATGACATGGTCTGGCAGCAGGAGTATGATAATGAGATTTCAGCATGTACGTGCATTTTCTTCCTTTTAAATCAGCAGGGACACAGACTATAACCCTAAAGAGATCCCAAATAGGAAGTAACAAGTCTAAAGACTTAAGAATGCTACAGTAAGCAAGCTTCATGCTAGTATTAATGCTGACTCCTATTGGACCTGTCCAAAAAAAGAAGCCCAAGTAAAACTCCTGGCATAGCCAACCAAAGGATGCAGAGAACACAGTAATTTTTTTGCATCCTCTGTGTTACACTCAGGTGATTCTGGTCAATCCGCCCTGATGCGCACATCTTTGGTGCCTGAAATATAAGAGAATGAGTGTGAGTGAAACAACCTGTTAAAAAATAACCTTTCCCTTTCACAACATTCACAGTAAGTTTAGTTATTTCCTGTACTAATACCTTGCATTAGTTAGATTATGTATTTGAAAAATAGCTAAATCATCTCGGTTCCTGGGTGCTTCAGTGAGTTAAGAGCAAGGCAGTGATGTGTGTCATGATTAATCAAGCAATTAATTCTTGAACATCTGCTGCTGAATGTGCTCTGTTAGATTGGCTTGCCCTGATTTGCCCTACTGATAGTTAAACAGCATGACATGTACCTTATCTCAAACACTGGAATGTTTCTTTGCCTAGCAGTATCAAACTGTTCCTGCTGTCTGGCTCATTAACTTGTATGAATAATGTCCTCTCTCCATGATAACAACCGTAGTGTTTTTCTGTGGCCACGACATCTCATGCTGCTAGCCAATGTAGGTCATGTCTCTTTTGCAGACCCTGTTGTTACTTGATACTGGATTTGGTGCATGTCAGTGAGAAATCAGACCTGGTGTCCTGCTTTCATTCTTTCAGAGGGTGACTGCAGGGTATTAACATGCTGATCTCCCAGTCGGAGTAATGGTAGGCCCACACTGCAGGTAACAGCCAGGTAATGGTGATATAGCCACAACGGCCTCCCTTTTGGAGCTGAAACTGAGCTGATGTTTGTGTAGGGGGCCACAAGCAATGATGGGATACAGCAAGTAGGAAAAAAGCAATGTTTCATCTTACTTATTTCTCTCCAGCAATTTCAGAAATGGTTTTATGTAAAGACATAACATAGGCAGAGTCTTCCTAGTGAAATATGGCAATGTCATTAGCTTGCAGGAGGAGGAGAGATGGAGAAGGAAAGTGTGATCGTATTTGGGGTGGAACATAATGTGGAAGACAGGTTACATTGTGTGTATTTTCTCTGATTAGTTTGGAGTTTGATTGTTCTGAAAGACTAATGGCTGCCACTGCGGACTCTGACTACTTTCTGGCAGCAGTTACCATCTATTTGCATAACAAAGAGCCTCAGCTGCTCATTGAAGATAGAGAAAGCCCTTAAGAAGATGAAAGATGCTGACAAGAGGCTTCTAGAGGACAAAAGACTTACTAGTTATCTTGGCACGAGACTGGCTTAGTGAGGATTCGATAATCATAATCACAGGATTTTAGGGGGAACTTTGTAGGAGATTAGTTAAAACTCTGAAAGAGAACAGGAACAGGGTTGGATAAAACCCACCTGTGTCTTAGTACAGAATTCACAACACAAGCAGCTCACAAGGATGTGTAGTCCTGAGACTATGGGCCTCCTCCCCTGGATAACCCCAGGCCAAGGTTGGGCAAAAATCCAACCGTCAGCTAGAATAGAAGAAAGGAAGATGTAGTCATTAGGTAACTCTTGAAGAATCTACTGACAGCAGAGGATGAACAAGGCATCAAAAAGATGAGTACCACAAAACAAAGCAAGGAAGTGAAAGCTCATGACTTTTGACTCATGCGAAGAGAATCTTCAAGGGAACAGACTCTGGGAAAGAGCAGGGGGGAGCAGAGGATGAAGTCACCTGTTAGGAGATAACAGCTGTGAGTTAACAAGATATATATGTGTAGAAAACCTAAGTTTGTGACTCTACCTGTGTGGTAGTAGCCCAGTGTATGTACTGATGATTATTTGAATAAAGGAAGAACCTGAGGTGCCTGTCTGACTCTCTGACAGTCTTCAACACTCCCACATAAAAACGTTCTGCTTCCCTTGAATGCCTGTGTTGGATTCATTCACAAAGGGGCTAGAAACATTCAGTTCCTTTCTCTAGGAATAAGTAACATGATCCCCAATTTCTATAAGCAACCATCAGCTGATAGTTTTGTATCTAGCTATGTGAATCAGCACAGGCAGGTCACAGAAAAGCACAGAACCGCGGGTGAAATACAAAAGGTAGATTCACATTGGTTACCTCTCCAGCTGGGTGATCCCTGAAGCAGCACCCCAGCAGAGGGACACAAGCAGGGACACAGGCACTGCTGAGCTTGGTCCGTGTAGAGGGATCTCTGCCCCTGCTGTTTACTTTTGTTTTTCAAGGGTTTGCTCAGGCATGGTTTACTACCGTGCTTTAATCTTCACTGTGCTTTGATCTTCTTCATATCAAGTCAGGGAACTCAAGCATGTCCAACAGGGTGCCTCAAAGTCTATCGCATGCCTGTGTTATCTATGCACAGATGTTCTACAACAATGGTATTTTCCTACCCGACCCCCCTCCAGGCTTTAAGTCATGCTAGCTACAGGACACTTGAGCAGGCTTTCAATCCTCCTCACCAAGTTTGTGTTCTGAACTACACTAGCAAAAGACAGTATATTCTGAAATGACAGTGTGACAGCTGTCATCTCAGGAGTGGGGTGCATTGTAGACTTGTAGATTTTACTTCAACATTTGCATTGGGAGTAGATGTGTAGAACCACTCTGTAGTGGAAATGCTAAGTCATGGCTTGATCCAGTGACTGAGCACCTGGTGGGAAGGCAGGGCCAACCCAGGGGAGCTTAGGTGTATGCAGTGCACCTGAATGACTGGAAGGAGCCAGGATACACCCCTTCCCAGACCTCATTTCAGGGTTGGCAGCAGAGGTCTAGAGGTTTCCTAGTTTTGCAAGTGTAGGCACAGTGTGTTCTTTTATGAAAGAGATTATCTTATCCTGTTCCTCAAAAGTTTGTGGATGACGAGAGGTAGCAGCTGTGAAACCTTTGGAGGTAAACGTAGGTATGCTGGGTGGTTTGCAAGCACAAGCAAGGGAATGCTGCTCAGAGTGCATATGAAGGAAATGTTAATAGGAAAAGGACATACTAGGTTATTGCCAGGAACTGTGCAAGTAAAAAATGTAAAGATGATTGAGTGGTGCCAAGGCTTTCAAATGAGTTAAAACTTGGAGGGCATATCACATAGATGTTAGAAGTAAGGTGGGGGTAATTGGGGCAGTGGAGATTTATTAAGAGCATTGCAGTGCAACAAGGAAGAGAGTGCTTAAGAAAAATCTGAGGAGCTACTACTGATCAACTGAAATCTTGGTGATGAATCGTGTCTTTATTCTGCTCTTTGTTCTTAATTTGGAGGCTAAGATGACAAACGTGGAAGTCACTGCAAAAAAAGTTCTGTTCTCTAATTAAAACTGGCATAAATGAAACTTTCAACAAGTTCACAAGGGATTGCAGAGCTATTGCTGGTAAGTTTTCTGCTGGCTGACCAAGTCAGCAATAAAAGATGTGCATGTGAAAGAGAAACAGGTCCTTCAGCTTTACTGCCTCTCCAAGGAGAGCATCCATCAAGAGTTTCTGTGCTTGTCTCTTATCTCCGATTCATCACAAGAACATTTCTTCAGCTTAAGTTAAGCTTAACCTTCTGAGACTTCCAGCCTGGCTTGTCCTTGTTTTCCCCTTCCAAATCCCATATGTGTAATATAATAGTGATAAACTGCACAGATATCAATTGTACCCGCAGACTGATTTCTGCTGTTTAGCTGGCTCCACGTTAGTTAAACAGAGTTGCACAATGATGAAACTGCCACAAGAAGAATCTATTTCAATTGACTTCCTCTTTGGGGGAGTGAGGATGGGGATGTGAGCAAATGAAAAAATTAACTAAGTGTAGCTTGCCAAAAACAAACCACAAAAAGAACAAAATGAGAAATGGCTACTTCTCCTTTAGGGCACGTTCTGCCAAAGTCACTTGGAAAAGTCTGATCTTATGACTTTGGAACCCACAACTGACTTCCTGACGCTGCGTTGTCTGCTGCCGAGTTTTATCCTGTGCAAAGCCACACTACGTACTCCGCTACTTTTGACTAAAAGAATGGAAAACACATTTTCTTCCTATTCCCAAGTTATTGGTCTATATAATTTGTATTTAGATGTTCTCCCATTTGCCACGTAGCAATGGGATAACCTTCCAGTTGGAAAGCAAGTCTAATTTGCTAGCTAGAGCTTACCTTAGTGGAATTAAGTGGCATTTGTTAAGAGCACAATGTGGGGAGTAGGTGAAGTTGGAGCAGTTGTATTCGCCCATCAAAATAAAATTGTTTTCCTTTCCTGAAAATAGTTTTGCAAGATGAATTGAATATTTCAGTTCATCCTTTTGTCTCAAGTCTGTTAATTGCTTTCTAAACCGTGGTTACTGTTTGTAAAAACTTTAAAAGACGGGGACTAATTTTTCCATTGTGTTCTGTAGTCTGTGTCGTTCTGAATCAAACAACTGATGCCTGAGAATGCAGAGAAGGACTGAGTTTTATTGGTTGTCTGAACTTCATCATATGAGCACACTAGTGTGAGTTAGCACTGAGAGTCCATGTCCTAATGTACTGTGATCACTGTAATATCAAGGTGGATTCTCAGCCTCTTTTTCTGGATCAGAAGTGCTTTATTTTGCCCGCTGCCATGTGCTACAAGGAAAGGTTGTGCAATGAACATCCTGCTTTATCATTTGTCACTGTAGCTTGAAGCAGCTATTAATAAAATTATACAGCTTAACAAAAAATGATCTTCCTTCACCAGTCTATGTTCCATTTTTAGGTACGGAACCCAGGGATGTGCCTGCTGCCTCTGCCTCATCTAATGTTGCCAGTCAGCACAAGGTAAGAATGCAAAAATAGACAAGGTCTGTATAATTCTCAATATCTAATCTCCCTGTCCTTTGGCTTGTTTACTAATATCTAGAATAAAGTTTTATGAAAGGAGTAAAAACGTGCAGCAGTGCTCAGGAATCTGTAGTTTTCCAGTTGTGGCATACACGGGGTTTATATGTGTGAACAGAAAATGCAACCAGTGTAAAACCATTTGCTAGCTTTGTACTGGTGGGACTTTCTCTTTGTGTAGAATTGCAGGAAGTGGTTAGCTCTGGTTATCTATTGCCTTTTGCTTACAAGCAAACTTCTGTAACTGACAAATCATAGCACCAGGAATCGGCGCTACTAACAGGTGCTGCCTGCTATATAAGGAATAGAGGTGTAAATGAGCGTACTGTTTTTCACGTCAGTAGACCTGATTGAGTAAAAATGAAAGTGATGTACAAGCTGATAATTCAAAAGCAAGAACTCACAAGAGTTGAGCATAAACTTACAGGATGGCTTTTATGAGGGCTGCTCTGAAAATAATGCCTCCTCTTGTATTATGTTGGCCCACAATGTCAGAGGTGGATGTTGGTGGTATGGCAGTAGAGGCTGAACCTTCCCACCAACATTCCATTACACTTTCTTGCTGTGTGACAGATGGCAGCAGAGGGGCAGTCTGACAAAATGGCATCTGACATGGAAGTGCATATGAAACAAAGGTGTGCCACTGACTTCCTCCATGCGGAAAAAATGGCATACATTGATATTCATCAATGCTTGCTGAATGTTTACAGAGACCCAACTGTGAATATGAGCACAGTGAGGCAGTGGGTGGTGCATTTCAGCATTGGTGACCATGATACTGGGTCACTCCTGATGGTGCAGATTTTTACAACTGTGACTTGCAGGCTCTTGCTCATCGCTGGTGAAAATGCACAGCTAGTGGTGGTCACTATATAAAAAGTAGTGTTTTGTAGTTGAGAATGTTCTCTATTAAATAGTGTTACTGTGCTCTCTGTACTTATTGATGATTCCCTGGAAACTGTAGGAGAGAGTACTTTCCAAGTGACCCACGTATTTCAGTCAGTGTTACTAACTGGATTTCAGTTGTGGTGATAGTAGGACTACAGCGATTTATACTGACAGTAATTACTTCTGCATTTATGAATGAAAGAGGAAGCAAGTAGCCTATACTTCTATTATAAGCATCACTAAAATCTTGCTTAATATTTCAGAAGGTCATGTTGGCACACGAACTTACCGTTTACACTTGTACACTGTGAGCTTCCAGACTGTTGCTTTGCCAATGTTACACCTAGCTTTTGCTGTGGGATGGAGCTCTTGAATCATGGAATTTCACACACCAGTTTTGCTACTGTGACCTCATCATGAGGCTAAATATGGAAATCTAGCATTAATAGCATAAGAACCATATAAATTCATCTGAGTGGAGAAGTTAGCACACTGGTGGTGGTGGTAGGGCACCACCAATTAAAGTGAAGGGTACCTCTCTGACTGACTGAAAGCTTACTCAGAATGCCTCTTTTCCTACTGAAGAGAATCATTTCATCCATGTCTTCTTCAACGCGTATGAAGTACCAATGTAATGCACAGTTCAAAGCTGTTTGATGCATCTGTGTAAAATATATATGCATATGCGCTTGGTAAAGTTTTACTGTCCTTCTGTCTGTTTTTCACAGTCATTTTGCATCCGTGATGCAATACAGCTCCTGATATGACACAATAACTGTGTCTGAGTGAGTTTGAGCCACCCACTAGGCACATTTCCTTTATCTTCCAACTTCAGATCTTCTGTCAGAAAGTAGGTCTTGGTGCACAAACTTGCAGGTCCAGAAATTGTCTAAAAGGAGACACCTTTATTCAGAGGACAGACGTTCTCAAATAAAAAGGCAGAGTAAAAAAAATGTATGTGATCTGAGGGATTCTGTTTGTTTGTTTCATACTTCCACATCTTCCGGCTTTCTTTGTTTAGAAAGAATGCCCTTTACTTTTAAAATTATTATTCACATAATATTCAGTGAGCATTATCAAGACAGGATATTAGGAAAATTCTCTGAAAGAGTGGTGATGCATTGAAAAGTGATGCTTGTTCCCATGGGAGGTGATGGAGTCACTGTCCCTGAAGGTGTTCAAGAAACATATAGATGTAGCACTGAGAGACATGGGTTAGTGGGCAATATTGGTGGTAGGTAGACAGACTGGATGATCTTAGTGGTCTTTTCCAACCTTAATGGTTATGTGATTCTGTGCATTTGAGAGTGAATTATTGATGTGTGAAGTCATAAGGAAAATACAGGTGTGAAATTAAGGAAACACTGGAGTATGAAAAATCACTGTAATGAAACATCTCTGCATGAGCAGTAGAATTTTATCAGTAACATGATTTGAAGATATCTTTATTTTCAATAAAAAGTACCAACAACATCCTTTTCTTTCCACATAGCTCCATGTCACATGATATTATGGTGGACAGGCATATTATTTTAGATGATCCAAGGTGTGTCATATAAGGCTACTTGGTTAACATATTTAGTTATTTCTTATTGAGTATTTCCCACAACTTGTTTCAGACTGCTTTGGGGCTAAGGAGTAAATTCTTCAGTTTGAGTGAGAACTTGTGTACAAGCTGGTGTCCAGGAAAGAGCAGCCTTGTCTAAAATGCTGTTGTTCAATTAGTTTATCAATTAAACTTATAATGCTTAGCAAAATATGTTTCACGACTCATGACAATGGTAATAAAAGGCTCTTAAATGGGATATGAACAACCATGGTGAGACCAAAGGCTGTTAACTTAGTTTGCCCTGCTGAACAGTATTTGGCACAAGGGTGCTTTTATTTCATTGTTTTTAGTGACACAGCTTTACTGGCTAAAACCCATAAGCCTTGACTGCACCGTGGACAAAGAGATTGTGCAAGCATAGTTATGACCCCTGAGGAAACTGAAGCTATTCAACTAACCATGGTCCTTTCCTTCCTCAGTAGTACTGCTTCATGATCTTGCTTTTTCCTGACAATAACTTGGTAGAGAATGCAAACATGAGTATAACTTTGCTATCAGGTGAAAAGTCTGTGGATGAAGGGCTGTGAGCTGGAATGTGTCCCTGGTTAGTAAGGAGTGTATTGTGTTAATGGTGTCACCCCTTGGACTGGGATGAGCTAGTGGCTTTTTGTTGGTCTAACAGGCTGAGTTGTGTATGGGCGAGGTGTAATGCCCTATGTTGTCCAAAAGGAGGGAAATGGAATGTTGCACTGTGGCAGTTATTGTGGGAAAGATGTCAGCAGTTGTTCAGAGAGCTGTAACAAGTTTAGGACACTTTGCAGCTTGTCCACAGGGAGAACAAAACATGGAAGGTGGCATAGAGGGAGGGTATACTTATAGATGGGGGTATTTAGTGCACCACCAGCTTGAGCTGAGGTGAGGAAGAAAGGCTAGCTGGTGACTTATACAACCTTAGATCAAATGGGAATTACAAGGGGAAGGATTGTATTATATCTATCTAGAAAGGCCCAGTTTTGAAACAGAGAAAACAATCTTGACTGATGTGAAGACCTTGAAGTTTTCCACCATATTTAAGAAGTTACAGCTGTCACGCTAAGTCCTCAGGGACTGGAAAAAGGGAAATATCACTCCGATTTTCAAGAAAGGGAGAAAAGAAGACCTGGAGATCAGGTTCAGATCCTCTTAGAAATGATTTTAAGGCACAAGCAAGATGAGGAGGTGATATGAGACAGACAGCATGCTCCAGCAAGGGCAGATCATGCCTGACCAATCTGGTGGCCTTCTGTGATGGAGTGATAGTTTCAGCGGACAAAAAGAGGGCAACTGATGTTATCTACCTGGACTTTTGCAAGGCCTTTGATACAGTCCGGCACCACATCCTTATCTCTAAATTGGTGAGATATGAAGGCTGGAGTACTTGATGAATCATGAATTGATTGGAAGATCTTAGGCAGAGGGTGGTTGTCAACAGCTCTGTGTCCAGGTGGAAGTTGATCACAAGTGGTGTACCCCAAGGATCCCTCCTGGGACTAGCTTCCAGAATCTTTGCTTGTTTTTGTAGGAATTTTTCAGAATTGCATATACGTGATGAAACAATTTTGGGAACTAATGTTAGTTTCTTGAGTTGTAGAACTTTGAATGTTCCAGATTCTTTAGGATACAGACACAAAAAGAACTGCTAGATATGGCAATACTGTTCACCAGAACGGAACAAAGACATGAAGACACCAAGATGGAAGTGATACCAGGTATGGGAGAGAATATATGTATTAAGTAAGATATTTGAAACTTTCAAAGGGAGGAGATGCGTGTAATGGAGACAGTCAAAATGTTTATAACGATCTTCCCTTTGGTAAGAAGGGGATACTGTCTGTGTTTAATCAACATGAATGTAGAATCCTTTGATTGAGTACCGCTGATACTAAAACATGGATATATTGACAATTTGTATTATCTGATTAATCAAGGACAATTGTTCTCCTCACAAAGGTTAGTGGGAAGTTGACGAGGAAAACAGTCCAGCTTGTTCTTAGGTGATATGAGATCATATATAGATAAAAAATGGTACTCCACTTAAGGCAACCATCAAGAGTCATATAAGACTCTAAGCAACCGCTTGAAAGTAGCCAAAATCATGCTTGTTTAACCTTATGGATACGTAGGTAGTAGGTGTTTATTCTATATTAGATAGGCAGAGTACATACATTATATAGCTTCTGTAAATATGGTGAAGAAACTTGCATTGGTGTGTTTGACTTGTGGAAACTTTCACTGGCACCCAGGCCTGAACAAAAAGTAGTATCTCTCCTGAGTGTGTGGGAATTGGCTCATTGCACACCGGGGTATGAATTTATGGACAACAGAAGCAGTGCTCGGTGCAGCTTTTAAATTAAATATTCCTTTGTCAGGTTAACTCCATCAGTTTCTGTTGCTTTCATTCTGATTTTTGTATCTGCAGAAGTCATTGTAGCTTATGTGATGCATAAATATCTGTCTTTGTAGCCTAGTGTATGGGAACTGTTGAGTCACGGCCTGAACCACTGATTGATCACCTGAGGCAAGGACTGGCTCAGCTGTGGGAGCACAGGTGAAGGCAATTCCTTCCCTCCCCTCTTAGGCTCCATTTAAGGGCTGACTGCTACAGGGGAAGGATCTCTTTCTGGAGCTTTTTCCTTTGTGGAGCTTTTCATCATGAGCCAAGATCTTTGGATACAGGTGAGTGTTCCTTCTCTGTTTATTCTTTTGCTATCTTACTACAATAATCTTTCCGACTGCATTTTGTTGACTGTTCACCTAGTAAGCACAGTGATTCTTTCACAAGCTACAGAAGATGTACTTGGTGTCAAGATAACAATGTAGGTCTCATGACTTGTAATGCTTTACCGGTACCAGTTGAGATCTGATGAGAGTTCAAGAAGTAATAGCATTTTTCTAATCACCAGTTGTCTACTGCACACTTTGTTGTAGGTTTTTTCTTGGCTTTATATGATTGTGCACTTTAACCCTGGTTTTTGAACAGATTCTAGTAACAAGTGTTTATGCTGACTGCAGTGAACTATTTACAATGTTAGCTTAAAGATGTATGGGGGAACATACACATGGGGTAATAGGCCTTGGAAGGGGGCACACAGGAGAGTGCTAAAACTGGTCAGCATTGCCCGATTGCTCATTGTTAAAGGAATACAAACTTAAGAGCAGAGCAAAGCTAATTTTAGGGATAACAAAGAGGAAAAGGAAAGAGCATCAGAATTAAAACTGTGACACACACTCTGCAATAGAGGAGAGATAGTCATTGCAAGGACAAACTCTCTTAGGTGCCTGAGGACGAATTAACAAATAATGGTGAATTTTCTGATAATTATTTACCTTAAAATGCTATCTGGTGTTCAAACAAAATGGGACCTGAGGTTGATTGGTTTCAATCTGTTCTTCTTTGCCAGAGTTTCTATTATACCTGGGGCACTCCACGTAATCACCTTTTGACAAAACTGTACAGAACATACAGTTATTTTTCTCAAATGGCCACGTCTAATCAGCATGTTCTCAGAAACTTAAGATTTTTGTTCCTATTCAGAAGCGTTTGATATTCTACCTTTTTTAAGGTTCGCATTCTAGGATAATTGAATACGTGTACAATAAAAAGGAGTATTAACTCTAGTCTGCTTTAGCAGATGGAAGCCCCTGTACTCCTCTTTTCCTTAACCTGGATGTGCCTAAGACTGTATTTCACAGTGTAACACCCCTATCACAGGGGGGAGGAAAGGCTGTTCTCTCCACATGCTTTTTCTGTCTGAGCCCATGGCTGCTCTCCCAGCTTCTGCGCACTTGAAAAGGTCTCAGGCATGCTGTGTGCATGGATGTGCTGTTGACTGCAGTGCTGCCTCCAGTATTTTTTACCTGGGAGGATCCCAGCAGAAAACATTGCAGTAGAGTTGGATATGTGCACAGGCACAATGCAGTGGCATTTTAATATTTGACAGAAGGACAATGTAGCATTTTCTTATTGAGATACTGAGATTAGAAGGTACATTACATTGAAAAATATGAAAAATTCCCATTACCTTGCTCATGACCCTGTGACTTTCTCTCATTAACAAGTTTTCACACACGGAGCATGCTGTTCTTTATTAAACTCTTACAGTTTTCCAAGGACAGTTTGCACAAACACTGTTTCCTGAGTGATGGGACAGGCTCAGTGTCTGGAGGAAGGAGAAATCACAGTGGCTTCAGTATGGCAGTAACATTCTTTTCCCCTGTTCTCCTGATATCTTGAAGCTTCCCCACTGAGAAAGGCCTCGATGGGGTTTCTAAAGTTTATGCAGATAGGGCACCTCTGCAATGCCCTGGCCACCTGTATGCACAGATGAGTCAGTCACCTCTGTCAGCATTCTGTGTCCTGCTCCAGCACATGCCTCTCAGCAGCTTGCTTCTGGATTAGATCTACAGTACAGAGCCCAGCCACTACCAGAAACACCTCTCTGTGCCTAGGCAGCTGCTGGGCAATAGAGAAGAGGAGCTGGGGATCACCTTCAAATTCACTATGGCCTCACAGTCCATGGTATGTTAGAGTTAATTTTCCTACAGTGTCTGGAAAATTGAAGTAATTATGCTATTCAAAGGAGGCGACTTCAGAATTTATGCTAATGTTTAGAAATGAATAGGTTTGTGAAAATTAGGATGCTTCCCTGGGGAAAACATTACTAAAGTGAAATGCTCTGGATTAGTTTTTGATTCAACAAGAATCACGTTTAGATTTAACTGGCCACAGTTCCACAGGTCCACAGAAGCTGTTGTTTTCAGAGGTTAGTAAGTAGCTGGGAGAGAAAACATTTTAGCTTGGAAATCTGAGTTCAATCATGCTTTAGAAGTGAACTATAGTGGTTAATACTGTACTCACGGAGGCTACAGTAGAGTGGGTCACAGGCAGTAAAAAGCAAGCTTTGCTGTTTCAGCTATGTCCAAGAAGAGGGTTAAATGAAAAAGACAGTCTATATTGGACTCTTTCTCTTGTAAATCTGGTATATCTATAGAAATACTGAGTAACCAATAGTCATAGGCACTTAATCTTTTTCTTATTACACAATTCTTACTATATATTATGTGTAAATGCATATAATATTATGCAAACTCATGCAAGGGTGACTCTAAACAGACATTAATTTATCACGAAGCTCCTGTACCACTTAGTGCCTGGGGCAGGAGCTGACAACGTTTATCTGCCCTCATCTTTAGAAGAAGGATTTTTATTGCAGGTGGTCTGCTTTAGGTGCTGACTATAAAAGCCTTATATGGCTGATATAGGCTGGTTTAGCAATTGGGATCAGTACAGAAGTTTAAGGACCAACATACTACTTTAGCAAAAGGAATCAATGAATGCTAGCTCTAAAACTTCGCAGTTTAGCTTTGCTTGGTGTGTATACAGCCTTGTTTTTCTTAATGATTCTGCTTCATAGAAGCACTGGAGTCATAATAGGCACCTTCGTCTTTGCATCCCCCAGGTGCAAGGATGTTTTTCTTGGATTTCACATATGTTGTTTGGGGCTGTAGTGCACCAAGATAGGAAGTTGCTCACAAGCAATGGAAGTTTTCAAAATTGGGTAAAACAGCTAAAGGTTGGCCAAAAGTCACTGTGATGAAGCTTAAGGAGAAATAAAGGGGAGCAAGCAAGTGGTTGTGAGATTGCCATAGGTGCAAACCTGTGTGCCCAGGACATTAGCATACATTAATGAGTTCTTGGAATAGAATGAATATGCCAATGTATTGCATGTGTATGTCTTAACTGTTTAAAGGTAGAACTCTGAAAGTGTGCCCTTGATTTGCCAAGTTGCCCGGTATGTATTTTGAGGAATAAAGGAATGCTGCTTTTTCAAGGCCACACTGGGATTAGAGAGTTTTCCCAATTTCAGATGGCATGACCCCAGATCAAGCCTTCTGCCCTACAAACCTCTTTTGCATGGTGTGAGGCACACAACACCCTGCTGTATTCTCCTCATATGTCTCCACTTGCTCACCTCCTCAGAGCTGTGTGCCTAAGTTCTTTTAATAAGATCAGATGTGGATCTGTGTTTGATTGTGCCTGTGGCAAACATCTTAAAATCAGTCAGATTGGACAGAAGAACTAATTATATCTGCACGTAAGAGATTGTTTCAAAACCCCACGGAAGTGCAGGAAACTTACACAAGCCACAGCTCTCCCCATGCAGAAAGAGGAAGCTGACTGTGCAGACTGTACTGCATTATGCCTTACAGGCTGGCATTAATCCAGTTGCATCCAAAATCCTTGAAATGAGCCCCAAGGCCTGATTAATCCACTGTAATCAATGGAGCCCAAGCCTTAATGAACCAAAGGAGAACAATGTTTTTTTTTTTGTTGAGTACCGAAAGAACCACGGTCATTGCCATGATATTCACCTCAGTTATGAAGGGTTCCTGCGAACTCCAGTGAGAAGAAATATCTAATGATTTGTCTCTGTAGATACCATTAAACAACTTGATAGAAACTTTCTTCTAGAAAAGGCTAGCTGTCAGAATACAAGGTTTTCTGAGGAGGTGCTTATAATGTCATAAAATCCAGTCATGCTCCATGGCAGAACTCAACTGTCTTGTAAATTACAGGTTATAAAACACACTTTCACAGTACTAGATTATTTGCAAGTTGATGGAAATGCAGGGAAACCAATTCGAGCCTTTTACAGCAACCCTAAAGAGAAACTGTAACTGCAACACTTAAATTTCACACATCTCAAAGGCCGAGCCTTCACAAATGGTGCAGCCAAACTATGCCATTCAAATCAGCGACCAGGTGGCAAAGGCTCTCTTCAGAGCTGGGGTACCCAGAAGGTGTAGGACTTCTCTTCCAGCAGATCAGCTAGCAGATGAAGTATGCTGCAATTGGGTAGATACAAGACAGCATGCTGTTTGGCATTTAGGTAAAAATCGAATATGTTAAAGATGGTTTCTACACAACAAAGAGGCAGATCTATAAGTCACTGCTTAATTTAGCCCTGTGTAGGCAAGATGTTATCACTGCAGATTTGGGATGATGTATTTACATCTGAGCATATTGTGTCTGGGGCTTCTCTATGTGGAAAAATATGGAAAATCAAAAGAGGTGCAAAATAAATGGTGACTGGGAATGCTGTGATTGACAGTCACTGGCTTCCTTTTGTTTGTATTCTGTCATAAAATGTTCTGTAAGCTTTTAAGCATTCTGTATTTTTTCTGTGTGGCACTGTCTTTAGAGAGGTAAGCAAAGAAAAACGTAGACCTACTTTTAGGGCATTTGATAAGCTCTTAATGTGTGACATGACCCTAAGCTGATGAGTCCATGAATACAGGAATATTCCAAAAACCTTAGCAAGCCTTATGGCAGTATTTTTGCCTATGCTGAAAGCATTCTTACTGCAAAGGCACAGAATAACAGGGAAGCTTAACAGACCAGAAACCACAAATCAGAAGGCTTTTTTTCTATAGTCAGTCCAGCTAGAACTTGTTTGACATTGGAATAGACAAAGTTAGCAAGTTACCTCATGTTATATTTGAGTGTAATAGCATACAAGCAGCAAGCATTTTGAAAGCTGATCCTAAAAATGAACTTCAAACTTAGAACTTACACAGGAATTTGCAACATAAGTACTTGGGTTGTTCTGAATAAAGCAGGAATAGAAGTGTGTGTAGGGGCATGTAGAAACATGACTTCATCATTCAGACAAACTCCAGTCTGAATGAAACTGCTTACGACCAATGTGGTATTAAGAAGCAGGCATTCCTTATTACAGCACTGGCTGCACGGGGTTTGTTCCACCTGAAGTGCATACCTTATACAAAAGATCTTCAGCTCATACATTACTTGTGTTACATGTGTAAAGGTTTTTCTGGGCAGTACATACGTATTCAATACTTTCCCCAAAATCACTATCATAGGGTTTTGCCTCTTTGCACGTGCTCAATCTTTTTCTGATGGTGAAGCTGAGGCCCCTGATGGGCATTTCAGTGCATTCTTCAATTGAACTCTTTGCTCTTTTTAAAATTCAATTCCTTTTGTGTGGTGCTTTGCTGAAAACAGCATTGAATACCAGTTCCCATCTTATGAGCCTCATGGCTTCTGCAAACAATCTACCTGCTGCCACCTGAAAACTTGTCTCAAAACAATTGCCTCCTTTGCAACTTACAGGGCACATCTACTCTCTTGACCACCTGGTTCCTGTATCTCAAGGATATATCTGGATGAGGATATGTTGAAATAATGTAATTGTGCATACAAAACAATCATATAAGGCAAACACTATTGAAGCTGTATGTTTCCATTTGTTTGATTACGGGTATTGGAATAACAACTGAAATGAGGGCGTGCATTGTTAGTCAAAGTTACTGGTGCACTTGGATACCAGTGTAACCACTGCATGGGTTTCTTTCAGTAACCAGAGAGCAAGAGAATAAAGCTGTAAGATAAGGTGAGGGAATATAAATGAGCTGGCCATGAGCCAGAAGATAAATAGATAGGGAAAGTCAAAGGATACCCTGAGACTTGGAGTAGGACAAGATGTCAAGACAAGAGATCACAATAGCTGTTGGCTCCAGAAGGCTGTATAAGGCCTCTTGTCTAAAGGCAGTTTGCTTTTGCTCATCTTGGGTCATGTAGAGACTATTCATCTTCTCCCGTGTGTCATCCTGGCGAAACTGCTCAGACATGCTCTGATACTTTAGAGGGTGAGAACGTAAGGAAGCAAAGTCAGCTTATTTATGAAGTTTAAGAAGTCTTGCAGTGAGTTTTGTTTCACTGGCTGCCACAATACTTGGCGTACAATCTGGAGTGGGTTAGTAAAAGAAAATCTTTCCAGTATTACCACTTCATTGTAAAAAGAAATGGGTTGGATTCCTATGCTGGAAAAGAAAAATAGAATAAGCTATACATAGCAACTGCCAATTTAGATTTAAAAATACAGCAAAAACAAGCAAACAAACAAGACCAACAGTCTCTATACAGTGCTTGGATCTGTTGCAGATGTTTCTAATGAAAGCACTACAGCTAACAGCAGGGTTAACAGAGGGGTGGGCGCTGGTGACACAGAGACAAACCACAATTGTTATTTTGATTGCTGTCAAGATTACGTAACACCAAAAGGCAGCCCGGGAAAACAAAGGACTTGGTCAAAGCAGGAAATGAGAATATTTAGGAGATAAAGAATTGGAGCCATCAATTGCCTGGAGAGAGTCACAGAGAGAAGCAAATGGACAGTTATCAAGAGAAAGTTGGATGAAAAGGGGAAAGATTACAGTCACTATTGAATCTTGACCTATCTTGAAATATTATAAGCCCCTCTGAAAACCGGTTGTCCCCACTCAAGGGGTATCTGAAGAGAGAAATCTGCGCTCTCTTGTCTTTCTTGTCATATGGGTCATCTTGGCCGCACCACACACTTGCTTGGTGGTATGACAGGGACTCTTACTGTTGTGAGTTTCTCAAGAGAATGAGTGTGAGCGAAACCAGTTTTGTTTTCCTTTCTCCTGCTGTATTAGCAGTGATATCACTCAAGTAGCTAATGCTAAGCAAAATACATTTGGTCTGTCTGATGTTAAACATACTTAACTGAACAATACCTGCTTTCACGAAACTGGCTAATGCTAAGCAAAACATTCTTTATCAACTCAAGAAGTCCAGTATATCATTGTTATCTAAGTCAGTGTGGGGGGCCTCTCCAGTATATCCCTCTGAAACAACCAACCTGGGAAAAAAAACAAGAGCAGGGCAATTTGTGGCCATGAAGAAGACGACTGCTTACTTCATTTCTAAGGATCTTGAGATTCTCCACTCAAAATCACTGAGCATGTGCAAGGAGATGGGACCCCATGTTAATGATTTTGGGGGGATTATATTGCATATATATACACACACATACACACTGATTGGAAAGCCTTTTGTATATAACAAAAGTAATGTATATAGGCTGAAGCAGCATAGTTTGGAGGGTGGCCTACTGAATAAAGAAAAAGACAGCTCTGGGCAGACCAGCTGCTGTGTAGGTGCTGGTTGGTGATAAACATGTTTAAAAATAAAGAAAATATAAGTTTTGTGGTAGGGCATCCATCTAATATGATAAAGATAATTCAAGAACAGGGGTCGAGTCATTAGACAGATAAAGTGAAATCAGGTAGTGTGGTTTTGACTGACAATGAGAAAAATATTGATCAATATAAAAAAATAAGTAGTAAAATGTTTTATGTCATTCAAAAAGGCATGCCAGCTCAGAGGAAAAGTGCATATGCTTTCTCTCAGGGATCGAATAGTCAAATAGGAAATACAACAACATAATAATTACATCTTCAGGTACTGAGCCAGAGAATACAAAAGCAGGTTACAGACACTCAAAAACATTTGGTAACTACTGCACAGAAAGTGACTGAAGTTTTGGTAGAAATAGTTGGCTACAACACAACTAATTTCTGTTGAATGAGTTATATTAATGTAGAATAGTAGATCATAAGCTCTAAGGGGATTTACACTTTACATCAGTTGCACCCAAACCAAATGTTTCATTGACCAGGCACTGGGATCTCTGGAAGGAAAGGTGGCTTCCTGATAAACAGTTTTTCTCATTCTTTTCTTTCTTATTTTCCTTCTTTAATGTTAGTGCATTAGACCATAAAAAAAAGTTAATGCTTGCTTCCTTATACTTAGCTAATGCATGATTAGTTTTCTCTGGCAGGGTACTGCCACTTAAACTTCGGGTCAAATCCATGCTAGTTTCATGTTAACTTTTTCATATCAATAACAGTTTATTTTAAGAGGCTAGCAACAGCTTTGCTGCAGGAAATATAGGTTCTTTTTGGATTCCAGTATGAAAGGTATACACACACTCAAAGTAGTTATTTTATTAATATCTCAGACATGGTAATGGCCAATTGTAGAATCTTGCATTCCTGCTGCTCTTGGGAACCTTGCAATGATGCAGCATTGGATGGATCTCTGGTGATAGCACAACACTCTGCATAGATCCAACCAACTCTGTGCTCACCTGTACTCCTGTAAAGTATTGCTCACAATATAGATTCGTCAGCCCCAAAAGCAATCAGGCCTGGAATGTGGACTTGGCTTTAAAGAGTTCTTTGACAATACACTCTAGTATTCATATCACGTTAATAAACCTACAGTTCCTGGGATCAGTAACAAGCAGTTGGTGATTAAAGTCACATAATATTTCAAGCAGACAGAACAATGCACTACACAGCTGTTTATAATTAAGCGCACATTGATACATTACACAGTGATTAAATACTGTTTATAATTAAACGCATATTGATACATTATACAATACACAATGATTAAATACATATTGATTAATTATATATCTGCTAGGAGTAAGCAATGGCCTCATAAGATTGATGATACAGAAGCAAACATGGATTTGAAATTCTATGGATCACTAACTTCTCTTAGAGTAGTCTTCCAGGCTGCCCACTGAAAATGATGTTTGTAGGAATCTTGTGCATCAGCAAAATATTTTCTAAGACACAGGCCAATGCTGGAGACATGGGCATATGGTAAGTCTTTAGTGGAGTTAGTGTCATGGGAGACACAAAGCAGGAAACATGAACACGAACCAGGAGGATGTTAGAATTTGTTGAGCAGAGCAAATTCAAAATCAACGGAAAAAAAAAGCCCAGTTAGCACAGACCGATGTAAGATGATTGGAAATAAAATTCTAAAATTGTGAATATCAAATAGAAAAAAAGCAATGGCACGCAAAATGATTGAAAACTTGGCTGGTGATGCTGACCCTGTAGGGGATCGCTAGGAGTGGTTCTAGGAGAAAATCACCAACAGCTTGTGCCTGCATACTGCTAAGTGCACATCAGGTTAAAGAACACAGGTTTTGGGATGTTTCTGTGACCATGAAGGGGTAGCTGTAAAGACTTGTCAGGATTGTCTTGTCATACCTGACTGGAGGTGCAGACAGGATATGACTCCAATATGCATGAACCTGTTGATCAGGGACTGATCCAGTACCTCTCTGGTGTCGGGCAGAGAGTGATTCAACACTGCAATGCCAGAAAGATACATCTGAATTAGAGGAAAAGAGTGAAGCAAAGTGGTGGAAGAGTGAGTATTGATCCCATGTGGGGAAGGGAAGAACATCACCTCCTCCTTATGGAATCAAAGATTGTCTCAGGAAAGATGTGATGCATAATTCTGGATCAGCAATTTCTCCTTACCACTAAAATGCTGGAGGTTCTTCTGAGGAACGCATGTGAAGAGATTCACATGGGGGCAGGTACTATGATAAGCAGTATAAAGTGACCGGGGATGCAAGTGAACACAGATATTATAGCAGTAAGGAGATGTAGAACGTGCTGCATGAACAGCCCAAAAAAAGAGAGAAAACTGCTTGAAGAAGAAGTAAGGAGAGGAGTCATTCCTGCAGAATAACGACAAAAAGTTTTTTCTGAGTTACCAAAAAGCAGGCAACAAAAAATTTGTTTTAGTGGATACTTTTTCTGAATGTCGTGATGCTTTCCCTTGTCAGACCAATATGGCTAGGAAAGTAGTCAGAGTAGTTAATTCCCAGATTTGGAATTCCTGAAGGGTTATCTTCAGGTAATGGACCCCATTTTAACGTCAAAATGGTTCAAGGGTTTTCTGAATTCCTATATTTTACGTGGGACTTATGTAACTCTTGGAGGCTATGATCAAGCAGGAAGGGTGAAAGCTTTCAAAATGGCAATGGGAAACCCACTTGGGGTGGGTGGAGGTTTTATCTCTTGCGTTACTGAGAGTCAAGAGGACACCACAGGCGGGGGAAGGAGTAAACACTTTTGCTGCAGAAAATCGTAACCAAGAAAACTCTCCAAGCCAAACTATAGTTTAGAAAGCCAACAGTTTTTCATTGCAGTGCTAGGTGCATGAGAGATTTATCCTTCTAATATGCACACCAAGGGACAACAGCACGCTTATTATATACATTTGTGTGAGGCAGATTGTGTTTTTGAAGTGGAAGCTTCCAGCATTTTCTGTACCAAGGTGTAGGCCCCCACTGAACTTAAAACCTTCTTGCAAAATAGTTATATGAGATGTTTTCCATAAAAAGCTGCTGAGGTGGAGACTAGCACAAGATAGGGCAAACATGTCAAATATTTTGTTTTTTTTTTCCCAAAAGAATAATGCCGAGCAGAGTAAAGCAGAGATTGTAGTTTGACCTGGCTGGAATAGACACTGGCATGAGATAAGGCAGATACGCAGAGGAGGGAGAGCCTAGCACAGAACAGAATGAATGTGATAACTTCAAGAAACATTGCCCTCCTATCTCCATAGGAAGGTACAAAACATACTTAAAAACAGTAGGCTGATAACAGACCTTATATGGAATCTATTGCCCACCATCTTTAGGAAATCACATGCTTATGCTAATACACTGTGAAACCGCTTCTGTGCAAGTTACCAAATTAGGCAAAGGTTCTCTGGTGGTCTCTCAATTTGCCCATATGTGGTATTGATGTTGAGAAACATCCTGCTTTCTTGGCACATATATTGCTTGCTGGCACCTCATTGACACATAGGCTTGCTTATCTTGTCTGTACAATGTTCAAACCAAAGGGGTCCGCCCTTGCACATCTCGCACACAAAGGGGCCTGTCCCCACCTATCTGGAGCACAAAGAGGTCTACACCCGGAACATCAACCAAAGTGTTTAAGTCTTTGATGTCACTTTTGAGATTCTATATGGGAAGCCCTACTCCATCAGTAGGACGCAGCATAGAAGTGAGCATATGTATATGAACGGAGATGGGTTGTTAAGGGAACACTTGTTCCTTTTGTGGGTATTACCTTTTCTGCACTGGTATCTCAACCTGTGAATCCCTCTACTACTGGAAGCCCCAGCCCATGTCTGGTGACATGCTATACATCTGTACCTGGAAGGATGAGCCACAAAAATAAAAGGGGAAAGGAGCCTTGACGCGGAATCAAACTCTATAACCCGAGTGAGGTTACAAAGCAGGTATGATTTATTCAGCGCTGTGCATACACTGGGTACAAGGGGGATTGCTCCTCCTAACTTGCACACCAACAAGCAAAAGTTTATTACATATATAAGTCAAGCTAATACATATTCATTTTATTTCTGAGAACTCCTTGTGTATGGTTCCTCTTCCTTGCACCTGCACTGTAGACTGTAGGGGGCTTCTCCTGGTGGTCGTTGGATGAAGGCTTATAGTCTTCCTCGCAAAGGCTCATAGTCTTCCTCGCTGTCAACTTTTAAACTTCCTGGGGGGAGGAGGCTCCCCCTAACCAGTCTCTGCTTGCTTTGCAGTTATCTTGTCCCTGCTTACAGTCCTTGAGCCGTCAGGCATCGTGCTCACATGTTTGCAACCTCCTTATCTCCACCCACATTCTACTCACTTGACTCTCTTCTAAACGTAACCCCTTTATGCCTCACCCTTAGTGTCTTGGTTACATACGCAGCACTGAAAGTGAAGGGAGTGAGCTCCTCCATCCACTACACCAGAGTGAAGAAGGTGTCCCCGGAGGAACAGTGGGCCTGAATCCCCATCAGGGACTTAAGAATGAAGATCTCCAGGAAAAAAATGAAGTGCTGTACTGCAGGTGGATTTCGGTAAGTGCAAATGCTGAGTTAGACCATGATCGAGGATTGTTGACTTATTTTGTGTATTAGTAGTATTAACCCCTAGAATTTTAATCTTGTTTTCAGAAGTTCAAATTTATTTGGGATCAATGATCACTTGGGTAAGGGGAGGAAGATGTGATTTTTTTTAAGCGTTAAGGTTAATAATTAACTTAGGACTTGGTAATGTTTTTTGGTGCAAGCTATGCTTTGGGAAGAAAATATATACATCTGCTTGACTCAATGAATAATTATGAATAAGGCCAATTCCTATTGGGATTGCATATTCATGTGCCTTTATTTTATGGTTCAATGTGGTATAGTGTGTTGCACCAAAATACTCCAGAACTGTGAGATTTAATTATCAGAGGTTTTAATGATAGGGAAAGAGAAATTATTTGAGTCAGGATACAAGGACAGAAAAGAGATAATCATGTCATTACAAAAGAAGCACCAAGGTGAGACTTACATGAAAAATTAAAGCCTTAAGTCTTAAAGGAGGGAAATAGTGCCAGAGGGAACAAGTCAGCATGACCATTGAAAGGAAACAAGTTGGCCAGACCACTGAAAGAAGATATTTATTGAGCTTATCTTGGTGTGAAGAGGGGTTGAATAGAATGTACTAGCTGCAAATGACGTTAACCTTGAAGAATCTTCACAGGAAGAAGAACAGATAGGAGAAAGGGCTACCACTTTAAAATGAAGTGAAAAAGTAATCACTTGAATAAATGTACCCTTAAGGTGATTTTGCATTATTTGGTGTAAACAAGATATTCTGTACGATGGAGAGGATGTGCTAGCTTCATGAATGAACAGCCTAGCATCCATCTTGTGCAGAAATGTAGTAAACAAATATCTTGCTTCTGTTTATATCAGCTCTTTGCTCAGACTTTGGGACAACAATATTCACATAAATATTATAGGAAAAAAAGCCACAACAATTAGCAGTAAAAACAGTTTTGGTGAAAGTTCCTGATGCGTATATCTGTTCCCTGTTGTTAGACTCATGCTTCTGCTGCTTCTCTGGCTCATAAGGTTGACAGTGACAATTCTTACTCAAGAAGGAGGGTTATGATGATTCATGAGTGCCCCTTGGTCCTGACTGGGAGGATGGTGCTGACAGTGGGGGTTTGTTCAGATCTACTCTAGGGTCTGTTCTTGTTTTTCTCATGCATGTTATTCTAACATGAACTATGTTTATTACTCTATTACCACACATTTCCTAATTATAACCAAGTTATCTGCATATGTTGTATTTAATGTAATGCTGGACACTTGCTCTTTGTTCTCTTTGTTATCCTTAAAACTGATTTTATCCAGCTCCCAAGGCTGCATTCCTTTAGTGACCAGTAACTGACCACGGGGAATTTGTTTATAACCCTGGGGCCTCTGGTATCATCCATGTCTCTTCTTTCAAGGCCTCAGCTATCATCCTATGCGTGTACTCCTCTACACTTCTCAGTCATAGACGGCACTCTCTGCACAGAGTAGCAACCTATTTTTACTACCTACTGTTACAGAAATTCATTAAAAGTACTATAGCAGTACAGCACTTACACAAAACTAATGACTGTTGAAGTTGGTTAGGGAATATTATTTGATAATAGTCAGATTGGAAGGCAGCTGATGTTACAGTTAAACAAGCTAAGGCAAAGCCCCAGGCAGACCAAGACAAGCACAGACATAGGTAGTGCTGGCAAATCCCAGCCCTGAGGCTGCACAGAATGTAATAATTTCTTAATTACATGCCTTATGTCTTCTCTGATGTAGTTTATCATAATTTAAGATAACGTTGCTTGGATGTAGAGTCCTAATAGTTTAACCACATTCCAATGCAGTCCTCTTCTAGGGTTCTTGACTGGATAATACATATTGTCTTGTTCTAGCATCCATGACAACTCACCTTGTTTATCAAAGTTGAAATTATTAATGCAGGAAACCTTTTTGCATCTACTTTTTCCTGATATCTGTATAATTACGGCATATTTCCATATCTTATTGATTCTTTTCAGCTTATGATGTCATGCCCTTTTTCATGAGACAATAACATAAATATCCCACTACTGCAAAAGAATACACTATGTGGGAGAATACATAAAGTTTTGAAGCATGAGTGCACAACTCTAGCTTTAGAAAAATACGGTTCACTATTGGAAGCTCAACATTGAGTAGAAGGTGGTAAATTGTATGAGCAACCCTGAACATGCATGAGGACAAAGTTCTGTAAATGTTGCCAAGCAAATAATCCCAGCGTACAGATCTGCAAGAGATCTTGTGAAGAAGGAATATGGTTCTGGATATTTCCTTGAGCCAGAAGGTGGTGGAAGTCAGAAGACAAGAAGCTTATTTCAAATAAGGATCTATGTAACGAGATGGATAAATAGATGAGATACTCTGGGAACGACTTGTGGATTAGATACATAAAAGCTCATCAGAGGAACAGAATTAGGAAGCTGAATGAAAGAGTAGTAGACTGACTCTCAAAAAAGTTGCCAGCCTGAGATGTGGTACAATCAGTAACAGCAAATCTCAGTGACCAGCAGAAACGCAAAGATCAAAAAAGTGGGAAAGAGAAAAGAAGACAGAGGGATGAATAGACATCTACTGCAAGGTGTTACTCAGTAACTGGAAATGCACTCCACATGTACAACTCCAGAAGTCACTGACAGCTGGAGGCCTTTGCTTCAAGAGTGAAGTAACCATAACTTTACCCTTCAAGGTCTGAGGAAAAGGTAAATGCTGCAATTGACTATGAGTCATCTTGATCGTACTCAGCACTGGTGAGGCCGCACCTTGAGTACTGTGTCCAGTTTTGGGCCCCTCACTGTAAGAAAGACATGGAGGCCCTGGAGCGTGTCCAGAGGAGGGCAACAAAGCTGGTGAGGGGTCTGGAGCACAGGCCTTATGAAGAGCGGCTGAAGGAGCTGGGATTGTTCAGTCTAGAGAAGAGGAGGCTCGGGGGAGACTGTATTGCTCTCTATAACTACCTGAAGGGAGGTTGTAGTGAGCTGGGGGTCAGCCTCTTCTCACAGGTGACTAGTGATAGGACGAGAGGGAATGGCTTCGAGCTGTGCCAGGGAAGGTTCAGGCTGGATGTTAGGAAATACTACTTCTCTGAAAGTGTGGTCAGGCACTGGAATGGGCTGCCCAGAGAGGTGGTGGAGTCACTGAGCCTGGTGGTGTTCAAAGAGCGTTTGGATGTTGTGTTGAGGGACATGGTTTAGCGAGAACCATTGGTGATGGGTGAATGGTTGGAATGGATGATCCTATGGGTCTTTTCCAACCTTAGTGATTCTATGATCACACAAACTGTATATGGAAACAGAGCTGTTATAGAAGCATTACAGAAGACAGTGAATAGTAAGTGAGAAGGACTGAAATGACCAGTTATCCCTAATCTTGGCAGTTTCCAGAAGGTCCAGTTTATTGCCATTTGGGATTTAGGTCTTCACAGCATATTTATTTATTTTTTTACTTATTTTAGAGAAATATGCCTTTGATTTCACTAGAAACTTCTTCAGAGGAAGATGTTTTAGGCTGAGTATCTGAGATGCATGCATCTGGATGGTCAGAGATACAAGAAAAATAAAACAGAAGCTTAAAAGAGTAAGAATAATAAAACTGAGGTTCCTCTTTAAATATACATCTATGGAGAAGTGTGGGGTACAGCTTGTATATGATACTGCTGAGGGAAGAAAAGAATTTAAAGGACAAAGGGCAAAGAGGAAAGTCCATCTGTAAATACAAATAGGATGGGTTCTCTATCATATCAAATTAGTGAAATGCCAGATTGAAAAAAAGGGGACATGCATCACAGTTGAAATGTATGCACTACTTAGAACTGCTATTTTATATCCCCTAGATAATTGTGTTATTCCTAGTAAGGAGAGGACTCAGAATTTTGGTGAGGAGCCAAGGACATGGGTGTTCATCATCTAGTCCCAGTTTATGAAGTGAACCTCATACTCTTGCTGGTAATCATCAGGTCACAGTGACCTTAGCTCCTAATTATTGCAACATTGACCTGTTTCAGGGTGCATGTGGATCTCTTCACCTAGCATGCACATATCAGAACTAAATCACCCTCATTATATACATTTAGCATATTAATATTAATACAATTTCCATGAAATTCAATCTGTTCCCAGAATTGCCATACATATAATTGTCAGGACAAGGCCAGGCCATCGATCTGTGGGTTGGCCTGGCTCGGTGGGGCCCTATTATGACATTGCTGGGTCAGGAGCTGATGGCACTGGGGGCACAGATGAGGTTTGTTGTTGGTTTGTTGGCTGGTAAGGGAGCTGTTGGGGAGCTGGGCAAGAATGGTCCAGTATGGCATGCCCTCAGGGCCATGACATAGGTCTTAGTAGTAAGAAAAAATGGATGCAGTTCAACAACACCTCCATCACAAGAATAACCTTTTTTCTTATGGTGAAAAGAGATTTGCCACCTATTTTTGATACGGATGATAGAAATAATAAGTACATCTGCCTCCAACACTCTGAGAACTATCAAGCACCAATAGGCACCAGTGCTCCTAGTATGAGAGGATCCCACACTTCTCTTTTCTCCATGTTATACCTTATTATCCATTTTCTCTTTCCCTGAAAGCACCTGTTCACACCCTGCCTACACCTACTTGCTTTCCTCTGACTAGATTGACTAGATTCACTCTGAACACTGGAACATGTTCAGAGAAGGGCAATGAAGCTGGTGAGGGGTCTGAATCACAAGCCTTATTAAGAGCAGCTGAGGGAGCTGGGATTGTTCAGGAGAGGAGGCTCAGGTGTGACCTTATCACTCTCTAGAACTACTCAAAGGGAAGCTGTGGTGAGGTGGAGGTTGGGTTCGTCTCCACGTAACTAGCAATAGGACTACAGGGAATGGTCTTAAGTCATGTCAGGGGAGATTCAGGTTGGATGTTAAGAAATATTTCTTCTCTATGAGAGTGGTCATGCACTGGAACTGTCTGCCCAGGGAGGTGGTGGAGTTACCAACCTTGGAGGCATTCAAGAAATGTTTGAATGTTGTACTGATGGACGTGGTTAGTGGGAAATATTGGTGATAGATGGATAGTTGGACTGGATGGTCTTTTCCAACCTTCATGATTCTATGATTTCTCCCAAATAAATAATACTTCCCCTAATTGCTTCTTACTTGTTAACCTTAATTTCACTTCTCCTGTTTCTAAATGTGGTGTTTCCAACACCGTTATTTAGAAAATTTTGGCCCAATGCAGTGTTACTGATGCAATTGCTTGATTGTATCAGCCTTCCAAGTTGAGTAGCCTTCTATTAGAAAAAACCTCTCAACACAGTGATTGTCACTTTTCATTTACATTGTACGCTTTCTAAACAATAGTTTGACTTGATTATTCACTCTGTACTTTTACAACATGTTCTTCTGTCAACAATGGAAAGCACCAGTGCTTGTTACAACTAGTTCCTGTTTGCATCATCTGTTAGTCTCAGCTCATTGTAGTTCATTCCTGTTTGTGTGGTACTTAGCTTTTGACTGAGAAGAAGCCATATTTGAGAGTGAAAGAAGGGAGCAGGCATGGCACACAAACAGCACTGAGTTGGGAGGTATGTTCTAACAGCTTGGAATCTGGAGAAGGTGCAAAGGTCAAGGATCCCTAGAAGATTAAGCAGTAAGTGGCAAAGAAACCACAAAGCCTTGGAAAACCAAGAAAACCAGCATGTGAGGAGGAGCTACAGTCAACAAACCCAAGCCAGGCTGATGGCTGCACCAGACTCCTGATCTCTGTTGCAATAGGTAGTTGTAAAGTGTGCAAGGGTAACTAGATGTATGATGTGGAACTTATCTTAATAAAGAAACAAGTTTGAATTGCTCATTTACTTTGCATCTGTCAGTCTTATGAAACCTGACTTCTATGCTGAGGTGGCCTGGAGAAAAATGTTTGCCCTTGTAGCAGTTGATTTTCAGATGATGAGATCTTCAGTACTGATTCTGTGTTGGTAGCTCCACCTCAGTCTCTGAAGAGAGGTTTTCTGCTTTTTAGTTTCTGTGATCTGTGGTTCCTTGTACTTCCTCAGATCACTTTGATTAACTGCTAATAGTCCCTGGTGAATCACCATTTGTATAACCAGCCCAAAGATAATTGAAGATAACTGATCGCTGCACCCTCATCTTGCAGCTTTCTCAAGTGCAGTATTGTTACATTGCTTGCTCTGTTGTCTTCCGGATGCTAGAGCAGCACCTCTCTAAATGTGCTAAATCAGCAGCTTGGTTGGTCTCATCACAAGAAATGCTAAATACATTGTTACTGTGCTTTGAGTTTGTCTACTGAACTATCTGCACACAGCAGTCTAATTTCCCCTACCATGACTCTGTTACTACCATTTATTCTTAGATTTCCACTTCCACAAGGCAACATAGAGATTTGCACAAGAAATTCTGAGATTGCTTGAATAAAATAGGAATGATGCATTGTTACCCAAGGTCCACCTGGATCCCAGTGCAACCTAGTCTGGGTTTTATCTGTTAACCAGATGGAAAGAGAATGAAGCCATCATAAGATAAGATTAGGGGGGGTAAATGAGCTGGCCTGGAGCCAGAAGATAACAAAAGGAAAACAAAAGGACTGCTGTGGCTCAACAATGTTGCGTAAGGCTCACACAGAGGCAGAAGATCCCAGTAAGCACTGGCTCTTAAAGGCTACTTATATATGTGCCTATGTGTTCAACAGTGAAGAGGATCACAGGGCACAAAGATGATACACCCCGTCTCATAGGTCAGTCCTGAGACACTAAAGGGGTAAATTACAAAATAGGATTAAGCTACAAGGAAAATAGAACGAGGCCTAACATTTGGTCTAACGTATATGGGAAAGGAAGTTCCAAATGCGATGAAGGCAAACACCTGGTCTCCCACATAAACAGGAAAGGATGCTCCAATGAATAGAATGCAGACAAAAACAAGGGAAGCCTTGCTTAGAACATATGGGAAAATAAAGGGAGTATCAGCAGATGGTATGGATAACAAACGGTACTTGACATTCCAAGGATGTCAAGTGGAGATAAGAAAATAAGGGACCTGCAAGGCAAGCAGAAACTGCTTAAAGGGGGGCCTCCCCCTGAGGAGGTTGAAAGTTTACAGTGAGGAAGACTACGAGCCTTCGTGAGGAAGACCATGAGCCTTCATCCCACAACCACCAGAAGCCGCCCCACGAGGAGTTGGATGCATCCACATTCTAGAGATCTATTGAATATGTATGGACTTGTTCTATATATGTAGTTAATTTTTCCTTATCCATGTGCAAGTTAGGAGGAGCTATTCCCCTTGCACCCAGTGTATGCACAGTGATGATTAAACATACCTGCTTTTATAACTACTTTGTAGTTATAGAGTTTGATTCCGCACGTCAGTCCCATATCCTACATGTCATGCCAAGCTGCTTGGGCACTCATTCTGATACTTGTGTCGGTGAGAATGTGCATGAGTGAATTGCAAAGCTTAACAGAAATCACTTTCTCTGGCAGCATGGTTATGTAATGAGCTTTGCTTTCCTAAGAGTTACTCACTTTACAAAATTTAAGGTGAGATTTACTCAACATAGGTTTTTCACCTCTTTAAAACGTGAACTTAGACCTTCTGAACACATCATAGTCTTCTGGCAATGTTGTGATTTGTAAGTACTGTACTATGCTGTATCTTCTTCTCACATTAACTCACCTATTTTTTACGTTTTATCCATGGAATCTTGGACAGAGGTCTCAGAAATATGATCTGACTTTTGGGTGGTCCTTTGTGGAGCTAGGGGTTGGTCTTAACGGCGTTTGCGTTGTCCCATTTCATGCCTGTTGTACAGAGTCGATACACTCACAGGACTGAGGTCTGCTGATAGCCTTTTGTTTAAGACTGTACAGACTTGGCTGCGAAGGGAGCACATCTCAGTATCATCCAAATCTGACATGTATACAGTTGCTTTCAATGAAGAAGCTTAGAAAGCTATTAGCTTAGCTAAAAATTGTCTCTGGTTACATGTCTCGTGTCATTCCTTCAGTTTGCACGAGCTCCGCAAGGCGTTCACTCATTCACACCAGAAGTGAGGACAGGGCATTACTTCATTATAACACCCCTTACATCTCATTATTCCTTTCTGGGCATGTAATTGCACAATTATTTCGGCCTTAGTGAACCATAGGTTACTTCAGGTTACATTTATTCCTGCTTCAGCCTGCCTCAACCGGTTTTGTCTGGTTTCAGTTTCGGTTTCAGCAAGGCCATCACGTGGCCTCCAGATCAGCCTGTTTTTGCCTGGAGCTGTTGGGCAACTTCCTTCTTCCTTCCTGAGTGCATTCCTGAATACCCCTGTGGGGCCCTTCTGATAAGATAGGGAGATAA
The DNA here is from genome assembly GCF_016699485.2 of Gallus gallus. Lineage (NCBI taxonomy): Eukaryota > Metazoa > Chordata > Aves > Galliformes > Phasianidae > Gallus > Gallus gallus. The sequence goes on along the minus strand of NC_052532.1, from coordinate 59,389,522 downwards.
TGCCTTTACAAACAGGAACCTTGTCATGCTCTCAGGGGTGTGCTGCTAAAGCTTATCAGTGCCAAACAGAATGTGAAACCAGGAGAAATCACAAGAGCTGACTAACACCAACCTGTGAACTTTGAGCAGTGTGTGCCGGCTTAATAGACTTATATTCTTTGCCTTGGGTGGCATAGTTAGAGTGATTTACACATGTAGCGTATGATGTGTTGGGAGGAGAGGGGGGCACATACTAATGGAAACGTAGTAGCTGACCAGAAAGTCTGCAGCCTTGGAATAATTCAGCCATTGGGGAAAGGAGGAGCGTGAAATCAGTTGGGAAGTAGGTATAAAAGGAAGCTGTTGTTTCGCAGAGCCAAACGGCCAATAACTGATAACAATCAATGATCGATGAGCATCAGCAGGTATCCTTTGTTATATCATGAGAGAGAACAGGGTTCGCACCCAAAACAGTTCTCTACCTTTGCTTCTGCGTACATGCTTCTATTTCTGACAGCATCATGTATTCATTAGATTTCCACAAAGCCTGATACATAGCCATACCATTTCTCGAAATGTCCATCCCTTCTCCAGGAACTCTTTCTCTGCCCATTTTCTTCTTCTGTGTGGTTTCTTTTGTACTGAATTTGAGTTGGGGGTCGCCCACCCTCATTGCGGTGGTCTCTGAGGCAACTTTCAGTCGCAAAAGTGCAGGTGTTCTCACTCAATGCTTCTCATCTTGTTCCTCTTGTAGTTTTCCTTGCTCGCTTCAACCTATTGAGGTTTCACTACCTTGAGTAGTCAGCGGTCCAGCACACTTAACACCTATGGTTATTGCAAGGCACAGTTCATCTCTCATTGTGCCCTCTGATAATTCGAGAGACCCCCAAGGGTATGCTCAGCTCGGCGGGCTGTCCGTTTGTTCGAGTAAAGGATCCAGCTGCTCTGTCTCCCCTTTTGAACGTTCACCTTTCCTAATTCACTGAGTTTTCAGCACGCGGTGGAGTCTTTCAGCACCCGAGCGGGCCGGAAGGACCCTGAACCCGAGGGAACGCCGAGTCCCCGGCTGCGGCATAGCGACCCGAGGAGGCCACCCAGGGGAATACCGCCCGCGCGCAGCCTCCTCCTACAGCTCCGGCGCGGTCCCGCCCTGGGGCGGTCTCTGGCTCCGTGCCGAGGCTCTGCCTGCCGGCTGCGGAGGCCTCTTTCGGTCCGCCGAGGCCTGGGGGCCCAGCGGCCTCCCGCTCCGCTTCTGCGTCCGCACGGATCGGGCGCGGGGTTTGGTGAGCAGGGGCGGCGGGCAGGGAGGCAGCGGGCAGCGGCGGTGAAGCCGGGCCTTCCTGCGCGCGGCCGGGAGCGGGCGGCGGGGCCCGTGGGGCTGCGCGGGGCCGGGGAGCTCTGCAGGCCGGGTGGGAGCGGGGCGCGGGGCGCTGCGGGTGCTTTGAGCGCTCAGCGCTCGTCTCGCAGGTCAGTTAGAATTGATCCAGCGTCTGGCTGGAGGCTGAGCGAGCACAATGAAATCTGCAGGCTTGCTTTTCCGTTTGCCTCCTGAAAGATCCTCCTCCATCATCACCTCAGGCAGAAGTTTGTTTAGCGGCTTTCTCTGCGGGGTGTGCTATTCCGGGTGATGGGAGGTATGGACGGGGAGGGGCAGCTGGGGGTTAGAGACAGGGTCTGCACCAGAGGGCGGTGGGCATGGAACAGCCTGCCCAGGGCTGTGAGCGTGGCCCCAAGTGCCGGAGTTCAAGGGGTACTGGGACACCGCTCTCAGACACAGGGTTTGGATTTTGGGTGGTGCTGTGTGGAGCCAGGAGTTGGATTTGGTGGTCTTGTGGGTCTCTTCCAACTCGGAAACATGTAACATACTCCATCTGCAAAGGCAAGTGGAGATGTGGAGAAGAGGCTGATACCCCTACAGCACTAATTCTGTGCGGTTTCTCTGTTATTAGTGGAAATTGGAGGCATCGACTAGAACATGCGTTTCTGAAGCCCATAGGAATGCTGGGGATCATTTTTCCTAGAAGTTATTATCTAGCTGCCTCTTTCCAGGAGCTCTGTGGCAATGCTGGGCTTTTTCCCTACTCTTAACTAGCCTCCTGGGAAGACTGAAAAGTAAAAGAAAACAAACCTAACTTATGGTGCCTACTGGTAAATATTTTCTAGCTCTCGCATCTCAGAAGTGTGGGAAGAATAAAAGTTATTGCGAGTAGCAAATGCTTCTTTATCTCTTATCACCTGATGTTGTTGAGCTATCCAGCCGTTGTGTTAAAACATTTGGATAGTCATCCCTGGCAGAGAAAACTAAGTGCTGTTAATGATCACTTTTCGGTTACTGTTCACAAAATCAAACCCTTTACTCTTAATATTCCTGCCAGATAGGCATTCCTCTGAGTAACAAAACAAAGCCTTACAAATGTGCAAAGTTGGTCCTAAAGCTATTCATCTGGAGCTGTCAGTTCATTGTATTCATGCAGCTCACTGAAGCAAGTTATGGTACTTCAAAGGTAAAGGGCAGAAAGCACTTTTTGTAGCTGGCATGTTCAGACTTGAACAGCAAACCTAGAAGTATATTTTTATAAACAGATATATATTTCTTTTCAGAAAATAGTATATGATCTGATGTTTTGGCAGAAAAACATCACTGTGTACTTCATATCAAGAGTATTATGAAGTGTTTTGTTTTCCTGCTTGATGGTAGCTAGAGCATCCTCTAGTTGATTGATCTGCCAGGATTTTAGAGAGGCTTTTATTTTGGCTCGTTTCACTACCTAATGCACGGACACTTTTCCAGTCTTCTCCCCCTTTTCCCTTCATACTACTCTTAAACTGCAGTGCTTGTAGATTTGTAAAATACTCTTATCTGTTGGAAGCAATCCTTCAAACAGCGGCTTTTAGAAAGCCAGCAAGTTCTTTTGCCTTAGTTTCTGTAAACATCTTCTGGTACTGAAATGTTTTTTGTTTCTAAAATTCATTGCTGTTATATTTACCTTTTCCATGAGGAAAAGCAATTGAATGTGGGACTGTTGTGCCAGCTTAGTCTCCTCCAGTAGAGTGCCCAGCTGAACTGCGTGCTGCAGCCTTCCAAACCACTACCTGAGTCCTGCTTTTGACTACAGACTGCAAACATGGGAAGTGGTCCCATAGGCTGTGTGGAACATGCTTAGTTTCATTTGTTGGTGTGTAACTCTGTCTTGGTGATGGTGGCCTCGCCTGGTCTCAGTCAATACAATAATTAATCTGCTTGACCTGTTGGTTTGATGTGGAATCTGTCTTCTCTTTGTTGATTACTAATAGTTAATAAGTGAGTAGAAGAGAGAGATTAATATTCTCTGTCCCCTATTTTAAAAGGAACGGAGAGGGAAGGTCGAAGATCGCAAAATAGGAGTAAAGAGAGCAGAAGCCCAAGGAGAGATGGGTGCTATTCAGATATTTGAATTACTGGCATTATTCATTTCCTTGTGCATTGTTAAGATCGGGTTTGTGAAAAACTGAAGAGCAGGCATGTGTAACCTGCAGGCTGCACGCACTCTTGGATAAATAGTAATGTGGCCTCACAGGATTGTAAACTTCTAACGTTATTATCTGATTTCAGGGATATTTTGTCATGAGGTGACTGTGTGTAGCTTGAGTGCGGGCTGCATAGGTGATAATGTAGTGCTGTGGAGAGGAAGACATGGTGCGGGGCTAACTCCTCCTCTTGCATCTGTGACACAAGCTCAGTCAAATCGAAACCAACGTGTATTTACCTAACATTCCCTTGAGCCACTTGGTGACTGAAATGCACTGATAGTCATTAATTCGATTTCATCCTACCATGCGTGTGTGTGCCTATGAATGTAAGAAACACTCAGAATCAACAGTTTCTCATCAGTGGTCTTTGCAAAGCAGCAAAAGTTACTCATTGGTGCAGTAATGGGCACACACCTCCTTATGGCAAGGAAGAAATTGTGCACCTTACTAATGAAATCCACTCCATTAAATACCCTCACTCGAGGCAGGTGATACCACTCCTGTCGCTCATTGCTTGAGTGTATCACACTCACAGTCTTCCCAGTGTGTTTGCTAAAATACTTTTCCGTATACAATTTATCACCCACCTGTTCTTTCATCCTTCAACAGGGAACAAGAGAACAATGCATATTAGGCCCACCTGTTGTTTCCCCTTTTTCAATGCATACTGAGTCCACCTGCAGTTCCCCATTTGTCAAGGGAAACACCAGAACAACGTATGCCAGACTCACCCTTCCTATCACCTTAGCTAGTCTCAATTCCTTTGACTTGGGCTAGGTGTTCTGACAAGCAAGCTACTTGGCAAACTCACTGTACCACGTACTAAGCTGTGCTTCAATGATTCACTGTGAACAAGAACCCTTGCAGCAATTTTGTAAGAAAGTTTAGCAGAAGTCTATATAAGTTCAGCAGAAGTGTTCAGAATTACTCTGGTGCAAACACACTCTACTTCTCACGTGAAGATGTGTGGTTTTTGTTATTAAGCAAACACAAAAGTTTTCTTATTTAATTATTAAGCATGTGCTTGTGTTATTTTGTGAAGTAATGTAGTAAGTTAACATGTTCGTTGCAGAAGAAGTATCCAGAATACCTGTGCAGTGCTGACAAACTTTGTAAGTTTCAACGTCTCGAAAAACTCATAAAAGGTATTCAATAATTTGCAATATGTTTTCTTGCAGTGAATTTGATTGCTCATTTCAGTGAGTTAAACATGCATCTTTAAGGTGAAAATCGACTTATCTGTGCTATGTTGCAAAACGTGACCATGGTTGAAATGAATCTTAAGTCATGGCAAAGCTCTGGTTATGGCAAATAATATTATGTGGTTTGATATGTTGGCTAAACACAGTCCAATGAGCAGCAAAAAATGTGCAGCTGCGCTTTTCCTTTTGATACAGGAATTTTCAGATGGAACGTATGGAGTTGCAATTTGATGGTCAACTCAAATGAAAATTGGGTCGTGTCTCTTTACAAGACATGTCTTACAAGGGAGAAATATCCCTTACTTCACAGTCGCTCCCTATTCATGTCATTGCTTTGTGGCAGCACGTACATTTGTGAACAGCTGTTTTCAAAGATGAAGCACAGGAAAAGTAAAATTTCATTAACAACAAAAAAATAATCTGTGAGGATATTGAGAGCTCAGTAAGAATTGCAGCCACTTCCATCAAACCAGGCATCAATATATTCGTTTCACAGAGCCATGGTCAGCTATCCCACTAGACTTATGTTTTTGTTGCCCTATGTTTGTTTTAATAGAAAATATATATTAAAATACTTTGTTACTTATATACATTAACTATACCATATACATTTTTTAATGCAGCTCAAGAAAACGTCCTTCACTCGTTGTGTCCAAATGGGTTTCCATGGCCATGCTGAAAGAGTTTGGGCCATGCCCAGACTAAACGACTGTGATGGCTAGATTAGTGAACAGTCAGCTCACTAAAGCAACAGAGCACAGATTCTTCTGTATTGCTGGTGATGAGTGCACTGTCTACACAGTTTTTGAGGTTAACCAAGGAATAATACAACCTGGCCACAAGCACATTCAGCTATAAAAACAACGCTATAGAGATTTCTGAGTTTCCTGGGGAAGCGCTCTGTAACTGTGTGACTCTTACCCAGTAGGCATCCCTGTGTGGGGGAAGAGAAGCTCAGTCCATCAACTCATCTCAAAAGTCAGAGGTATTCTCCCATCTTGTCTGTCGTAGTACCTTCCGTGACACCCCTCCTTATCTTAAGCCATTTTTATACTATTTTTTGTTTTTCAGGTGGAGCTTGAGGGACTCTAGTGATACACACCTTTGATTATGAATGGTGAACATTTCTATCACCTCACTTCTAAAGGTATAGGACAGAAAATTCAGAGTGCAGGCTCGGTGAGGAATGGTCATAGCTTGGAGGTGGGTAGCTTTTGGGATGGCGGTGTTTTGGTATTAGAATGAGGTTATGCTGAGCAAAGTTCTCCATAAGGATGGTATTTTGTCAAAGAATGATGGACTGTTGGCTCAGGGTAGGAAATATGCAGCTTTTCAGTACTTAGTACCACCAAGTTCCCGTCCTGGCATTGCTCCTCGAAGAGTCAGTACATGAAGTTCTCTTGCTGTTACTGGCACAAAAGGTTACTGAGGGACCTGGTGTGGATCACAGAACTTGACTGCAGAGTTGTCATTCTGTTCCACCTTCTGTGCCGTTTCCTGGATTCCTTGCATACCAGCTGCTTCTGTGCCTCTGTGAGCAATGCTGTACCTTCAAGTCACTATAGCAATTAATTCACAGCTACTTGAACTGTTTTTCACTGTTTTTCAAAGGACTGCAATACGTTCCTACTGCTGACAGGGAGTGGGTTTGTGCTTTTTTGCTTCATGTGATTGATAGACACTGCTATAGATCTGTATTATTTATGACTCACATACTTAAGCAGACACAAGTTATCGACAGTTTCATAACTGCAAAGAGCAATGAAAGTGTAAAACAACGACTGAAAAGGCAGCAAGGTTTATTACTTGGGGGGCACTGTAAGAAAGGCCATTCAGTGAGTGGAATAGTTGACAGGTGTGTAAATTGCAGCATTTGGAAGATTAGTATCGTTTGACTGAAATTCAGGTAACATATCCCATACGTAAGGATAAGAACTTTTCTCCAATTAGCAGTTGTTAGATGTTGAATGATTTCAGAGCAATACTTCAAACTGGGGTTGCCTGCAGCTGCTGGAGGTACGAGGCTGTTCTTTAGATGTGCCTTGGAAGTTGGGAAGCTTTCAGAGCTCAAAGCACATTTCAAGGTTGCTGTCATAAAGTGTGATGCTAAGTAGGAGTCTGCAACTGTGCCGTGGGGATGTAGCATTTTCTAAAAAGTGTTATTCCACCCGTGAAAAAACATCTCACAACTCTGCTATATCATTAGCTGACCTCTTTCATCACAGTAAGAATTACAACTGGAAAAGCATGAGCTATAGATGTATGGTAGATATAAGTATGCATTTCAGCTACAAACATGATCTGTACTGTGAGGCAGGGATATTTCTATTATAAGAAGTCTGATACTACCCTTAGAAAATGTTTTACTTGTAGGTTTTTGAATAGACTATTGGGAAATGTTAATTGATCCGGCGAATCTGATCCCTGTTACTAATGCCTTTTCCTGCAAATCTTTTGATTCTGCATTAAAAATTGCTTTTTCATGCTTAATGCTATTAGTCAGGAATGAACATAACTTTTTCCCTGGGGAGTGTAAGCAATAAATGATTGGGTTTGGGTTTGTTCTCAGCAGTGACTTCTTTGGTGGTGTTTGTGTGTTGCTTGGTATTGTGGGGAGCTAGAATTTTAGAACTCCTTTTGAATCACGGCTGTTCCAAATGCCTGCAGTCTGTGGTGCTTGCAGAAAATTCTTTTTCTTTGAGAATAATCCCACTGAGCTCATTTTAGATGCTTCTGAGGTACTAAGGCCTGAACAATGGGCCCTCAACCAAAGCTGACCTCTAGATGAACCTCGAAACCAAACACTATATAACACGTGCAGTGCAATATTTATCTGTTTTTCTGTTTTAATATATGTATTGATGTCAGTTTATAAAGATCTGTTGTAATGCTTGTTGTGTAACAGTAACCAATGGTGGATCTTTCTTTATTTAGGGACATGTTGCAAGGCCATGAGAAATATGTGGTTAAAGCCCAAAGTGATAAGGAAACTCCCTTGGTTCCTCTTTGAGCCCGGCCAGGCTTTGGATGGAATCCAAACGGAGGATGAAATCTGATGTTTCTGAACTTGAAGTTATGTAAGCGTATTTATTCAACTATATAAAAGCTGGACCCCCTTGCAGTGACTTTAGAGACCTCACCTGTGAGTGGATGCACTGCATAGGACCTCCCAGTTGCTGGGAAAGGTTCTCCAAATCCTGGCTGCAACCAGGGCTCCCCAGTCATTGTGGGTCTGGATGCTGGTAAAATATTAGGGCAGTTGATGATTTATCTTTCTTAATCACTGCAGTTAATCTTATGTGGTAATGATTAGGTGCATTACCTTGTTTTGTTTTATTCTTGCCGTATTATTTCACTTATTATTTTACTGCTTTAAACATGAGTAAAGACAAGCACACTTCTTTAACTTGATGTCTGTGTCCTTTGTGCTGACCCTATCTATTGGCAAAACAGCTTGTTAGGACAAAATCAGATTTTGCTGTATCTGACTTTTCTATTGCTATGTGGTATGGCATTTATCTGTTATCTTGTTCTTGGCGAGAAGAATGGCCTATTTCTTGCTTCCCTTCTGACTTACCATAATTCCCATGACTATTCGAGGCAGCATTACGAGCTCTGATTCTGCAGCATCTGTTTCTTAAAGGACCCCTCCATTGCAAAAGAAAAGGAGGAATAAAGGAAGAAATAAATAAAATACGCATATACAATGCTTGACGGGGAGTGATGGAGACAATATGGAGGAGCAAACTGGTTCTTGCAGCACTAATTGCTAAGAGTACAGGAATGTAAGAATGTTTATTTCAACGGGATTATCTGATCGGGGACCTTGTGAAATGGGAATAGAAAGGAAATAGAGAAGCAGTAAATAAAATGTGGACACAATCCTGACAGGCAAGTGTAAGGGGAACAGATCAGCTATTGGAAGACTGCTGGCAGAGCCAGGCTTCTCCGTGAATAAGAATGCAGACCTGGGAATTCTGGACATGGAAGGAGGAAGCTGATGGTGGATCTTGCCATCTGATAAGGGATGTGCAGGAACTGGGGAGGACCAATGAGAAGGATAGGTGGAAGGGGCTGCGGAATAATTGCTAGAGGTGACGTAGAAATGAAACTTATATTAATAGTACAGCATTGCTCACACATTAAGGAAAGGTACAAAAGCAGAGTGTGTCTGATCCATTCCACGGAATTTCCCTGGGCAATATCAGGTGTTGGCAGCATCAGGGGAGCTTGATGTGCTGACTTGAGGAGAAGTGGCATGAAGGGTGGAGCAGAACAAAGACACTATGACCAGGCTCTGTGATACCACTGCCAGGATAGGAACTTGATGGTACTACAGAGCTGATAAGCCATGTATTTGCTACCCTGAACCAGTCTGTCATTCTTTGACAAAATGCCATCATTTGTGTCAACTTTGCTCGGTATAACATTTTTGTAACACAAGAACACACCTCCTTCTTGAAAGCTACTTGCCTCTGAGGTGTGGCAACTCCTCAGTGAGCTCACACTCACTGAATTTTTTCGTCTATACCTTTAAAAGCAAAGTTAGGTAATTTTAAACCATTTGTAACAAAGGTATGTATTACTGGTGTCCCTCAAGGTCACATTAGGGCCACGAAGATGATCAGAGGGATGAAGCACCTCCCCTATGAAGTAAGGTTGAGGGAGCTGGGCTTGTTCAGTCTGAATAAGAGAAGGCTGTGGGGAGATCTCATTATGGTCTTCCACTATTTAAAGGGAGATTATAGACAGGAGAGAAATCAACTTTTTACACTGGTAGATAGTGATATGACAAGGGGAATGGTTTTAAATTAAAGGAGGGAAGATTTAGAATAGATGTTGGGGAAATTTTTCATGGGGTGAGTGGTGAGGTGCTAGAACAGGTTGTCCTGGAGGTGTTCGAGGCCAGGTTGGATGGGGCCCTGGGAATCCTGATCTACTGCTTGATCTAGCGGTTGACAACCTTGCCTTTGACAGTGGGATTGGAGCCTGATGATCCTTGATGTCCCTTCCAGTTCGTGCCATTCTGTGATCCTATAAAGGTCTACCTGTATAATAGGAAATAGTTTAAAAATGGCTTAAGAAAGGGGTATGTCAGGAAAGACACAATTGGATGTTAAACATGGATGAATTCTGAGAGCAGTGGGTGGGTTGAGCCTCTTATTTCCTCCCCATAGAGATGCATACTGGGTAAGATTTGCATGCTTGGTCATACTGAGTGCTTTCCTGCGGAACTTAAGGATCTCCATGGAACTGTTTTTAGAACCGAATGCGCTTGTGGCCAGGCCATATTATTAATGTTCATGGTTAATCTCACATGCTTTGTAGTATATTTATCACTGACAACCCAAAATGGCCTGCAGTCTCTTCCTTTAATTAACTGCGCTGTTCACTAATCTAGCTGTGAGAGTTCTCATTGGGTGTGGCCAAATTCCTTCAGGTTGGTTATGGAGAGCCCTTTTGGGTGCCTCTAGACAAATGGTGCAGAGTGCTATTTGTGAATCCCTAATTGTGATGGTTCATATATAACCAGGCTTCTGGTGCTGCATTGGGCATCACTCAGCCGCCTCCAGCCCGCCTGTTAAATAGGGACACAAGGGGGTTTATTTTCTGCCAAATTACATAGTCCTTTAATGCAGCAGGGCATAAAGAGGGCCTGTCTGGTCAGGATGTCTGTCTGAGCCCAGCTTGTCCTGCCTTCTTAGAAAACCTTTCTTAACTCTCGCTCTCTATCCCTTGCACGTGCATGATGTCAAGAAAATTTCTTGCTCAAATAGATTTGCTTGATTATCCCAAAGATAGGCAGAGGAGAGCCCTTATATTTCTCCCCGTGAGACCAGAAGGGGTAGATCCAGGGTGGAGCCACCCACCCTGGGCTCACATAAGGGCCAGCCACTGAAGGGAAAACATCTCTTGGGCCTAGGTCGATCCTAGAGAAGCACTATGAACACTATGAGAACGAGTGCTACATAGCCAGAGAGCTCCCTTCACCAGTTGGGTGAGTTCCATTCTTCTTTCTGTGTATGGCTGTTGCTTATCTGTGAATTCTTTGCCTGGTATCACCAAGAACATGTCAGAAGCAATTGTACTTCTTCGTGAGCAGAACAGTGGGGAATCTGTGAATGTAGAGTGCCTTTGACTCCAGAGAGTAGGGGTGGTTTTTCTTCTGGCGACATTCAGTCCTGCCCAGTCAAAGAGGAGGAAAGGGACTTGGCTTTTCTTGCTTAAGTTTTGTATAAGTATACACCTATGTACAGGTGCTGCCTTAAGCATTTTGTGGCAGTTTTTGTAGGGAGCTGTGTCAGTGCTGCTTATGTGTCTCTGGGAAACCTGCAAGCAGGAAGGCAGCATCTGTGTCTGCTGACAGAGACAGCTGGGGGCTCCAGGCTGGGCCCCTACCCTCACATCCTGAGATACCCCCAGAGCTGCTGGAGATGAAGGTCACTTACAGTATCACTTAAAAACCCCTGCAATGTGGTCTGGGCTAACAGTATGATTTGAAGAGGATAGCTCTGACAAGTGACTCGAAAAGGATAACTTCAGCTGCTGCTGAGAAATGTCATGTTGGTGGTGGTGGTTGTTTTTTTTAAGGAATAGGGAAATGCTAACAAATTGATTTGGAAGTAATGTCAGATAACACTGAATAAAGTCAGATTAAAAGTCCTGATGGATGGAGGAGATAACACTAAGAATTCACAGGGAGGCTGGGAGGAAGAATCTGATTCAGTGTGTGAGTGTAGTGGAAATGCTGAGTGAATGCCTGAAACAGTGATTGAGCACCTGGTGGGAAGGCAGGGCCAACCCAGGGGAGCTCAGGTGCATGCAATGCATCTGAGTGACTGGAAGGGTGGAGCCAGGATCCATCCCTTCCCAGACCTCATTTAAGGGTTGGCAGAGGAGTCAAGGGTATCTCTCTGGAGATCCCTGCCTACCTGTGGCCTTCTAGAGGTGAGCAGCTTTTTTTTTTCCCCCTTTGCTTTTGCATTCACAGCTGTTGCATTTGGGCTTGTCCTCAATTGTAGCTTAGGACTTTGCCACCCTATTATTGCTGTACTTTCCATTGCATTATAGCCTTACAGTGTACTTCATGGTAGTGAAACTAATACGCCCATTTAAGAACAGTTTTTGTAACAAGTGTCTGTATTGGCAGGTAGGATTAGGGCAACGCCAATAGAAGGTAAGATAAAAATAAACTCCTGGATATGGTGGGATGGTAATCTGCAGAGACAAGTGTCTGGTCTTAATGTACTTCAAGCTGTTGTAACTTCTCTGTGATTAACTGTCCATCTGAGACACTGGTAACATCTAGCAAATTACCTCTTGTACAACTGCTGAGAATCCTTGTTGCAAGAACCCTTCTGTGTGTGGAGGCTGCTGTGACATCTGAAATATAGCTAGAACACAAGGAAAATGACAGTGTACACATACTTTCTCTTTTGGTCATGTATTTACAGCTAGACAGATGCATGCGCCTGAATGCGGCTGATTCAGGCTGTCTTGGTAGCGGTGAGTCGTCTAAGGTGTGATGATCACGCCTTGGCACCTTAGGCACTGGAATGGCCTGCCCAGGGAGATGGTGGAGTCGCTGTCCCTGGCAGTGTTCAAGAGGCGTCTGGATGAGGAGCTAAGAGAGATGGTTTAGTGGCTTGTGGTAGAAAGGGTAATGGGAGGACGATTGGACTAGATGATCTTGTAGGTCCTTTCCAACCTTGCGATTCTACGATCAGTTGATGACAATGACAAATAAAGGTGGAAGATAAGTGTTCTCTTTACTTATAGTCCTGAGTGGTTTGGAACGACAGCTTCCGGGGCTCTCAGCAGGAGCTCTTTTGTTCCTGACTTCCAAGCTTTACAAATTTAAATCAGCAGAGATAAGAGATGGCTCCAGCTTGTATCTTGCCTTCAAGATATATGATAGTATCCTCTAACTTCTTGTGTCAAGCTGAAAATACTTGCTCCCAGGCCAAATCTTCAGCCAGAGAATGTTCTTGGACCTTCCCATTCAAAAGCAAACAGCTTCTGTCCATGTCCAAAGGAATGCTTTCAAATGTTAAGCTGTCCACAAAGTGTTGCTGTTGATCTCTCTTGTTGATTTGAGACAATAGTTCCTTACCAGTCTCAGACAATCTCGTACTGCAAGTAGGTATTGCCAAGCTGCTCTAATCTTGCTGTATAATAGCAAGTACTGAATTTGTGGTAAATGCTTTCAGTGAACTGATAATGGCTGCTGTAAGTCTAGAAGCAGAAATGTGGTCATGAAGGTGTATGGTCCTGCAGATTAACTTTGTCCTTTTGAAAAAGGGGGGACTTGATTCAAATTGATTCCGCTTAATGAAAGAGGGTTTGATTTTTGCGGTTCTGCCTGGACGGTTTAGATTCTGCTTACATTCCACAGGAGCATTCTTCTGTGGTGAGAAGAACATAGGTACCAGACTCATTGTTGGCAAGGTAAGGAGAACAGAGAACCAGAGGAGGGAGATAGGAGAAGAATAGGCCCCAGTCTCCTCCTCAGCAAGACAATGAGGAAGGGATGAACCTAGTTAGCAAGGAGTAGGATAACGAGAAGGAAAGTAGGCTCAAGAAGTTCAAGAAGAGGTAATGAGGAAGAGTGTTTACTTCATCCCAAGGGACCACCAGATGGGGATGTGACCACCCAGAGAAGAATACAACACATGTGCCGGAGGGGAGGGACTTGATTAATGAATATGTAGTGGGATTCAACGTAACCTTTTGAATATGTATGAACTTGACTTACAAATATGTAACATCTCTGTGGACCGGTGTGCAAGTTAGGTGGAGCTATCCCGCTTGCATCCGGCGTCTGTACATTCGTCTGAATAAATGCTGCCTGCTTTATAACCTATCCTTGGATTATAGAGTTTGATTCCGCAAGTCACTTCCAGTTCTTGGATCTTTTGCTGAACTCTGTCCAGGAGAGTGTTCTAGTTATGTGAGAAGTAGACTGTGTGTTTGCACCAGAGTAATTCTGAACACTAAGGTATAGACTTTTCTAACCTTTCTTACAAAATTGCTGCAAGGGTTCTTGTTCACAGTGAATCATTGAAGCACAGCTTAGTACGTGGTACAGTGAGTTTGCCAAGTAGCTTGGTTGTCAGAACACCTAGCCCAAGTCAAAGGAATTGAGACTAGCTAAGGTGACAGGGAGGGAAGAGTCTGGCATACGTTGTTCTGCTGTTCCTCTTGACAAATGGGGAACTGCAGGTGGACCCAGTATGCATTGTTCTCTCCTTCCCCATTGAAGGATGAAAGAACAACAGGTGGGTGATAAATTGTATACAGAAAAGTATTTTAGCAAACACATTGGGAAGACTGTGAGTGTGATATGCTCAAGCAATGAGTGACAGGAGAGGTATCACCTGCCTCGAGTGAGGGTATTTAATGGAGTAGATTTCAGTGATAGGCACACACCTCCTTATGGCAAGGCAAGAAATTGTGTGCCTTATTACTGCAGTAATGAATAACTTCTGCTGCTTTGTGAAGATTGTTGCCTGATGAGAAATTATTGGTTCTGAGCATTTCCTACAGTTACAAAAAGCTCTTTGTAATGAACAAGAACTTGCAAATGTTGTGAATGGCTTGATTATGCTTACTGCTTCACCATGTGATACATGGAAAGTGAAAGAATGGCATAATATCTTGTGTTGAGATGTATCCAGGACTGGGCAGCAGAACAGGAAGATGTCTTACCAAAGCAGAACCATGTTTCCTTCTGCTGGAGTTATGAGATTAAGGAGTTACTTGCAGGAAAAAAAAAAAACCAAAACTTAAAATAGCCAAGTGACTCCAGAATGCCAGTGTTGTGCCAGAGGCCCTTTAAGAGCTTAACATAGTGGATGAAATCACAGATGAGGGATATAGTAACAGCACCAACTAAAAGATGGTAAAGTTTCCTCACTTCAGCTGCTAATATGTGCTGTGATTGGCTTTATCATGGGTGTCAGTCTTTGCCATCACTGCTGCCCCTCTGGTCACAGCAGTGGCATGTGCTTGGGCATTGCATGTGCCCTTAGCCATGGAGTGAGCAGAATGGAAATGAATGTGGCCAACAGCTGAAGTGGGCATATAGGCATATTTTCCTGATATAATTTTTTTTTTTTTCCACAAGGGAAGTTGCCACGGATTTTCCTTGTGTGAGTGTGGAAGGAGCTTGCTTGCCTTGAGGGAGACCAGTGGGTGCACCCAGTAGATCTTGTTAGAGGAGTGAATGGCTAAGCGAAGGATTCAGCCACTTGGGCATTGCCATGGTAATTGGCTATAACAACTCAGTCATATGCAGTATGGATGACTGCAGCGTGCCTAGATCAGGCAGTATGTTGAATAATTGCATAGGTATCAGTAAGCCAGACATCCTTCTTGGATGGTCAAGGAGGAACCTCTGTAATAGGCACCTGTGAGGGGCCATACAAAGCTGGAAGAAGAGGGATTGAATATAATATAACTGGAACCTAAAGGTTGTGATACAAGTTGTAACAATATTATTAAGCTTGCTAGTGTTTGTTGATGGATGGTCCTGCCATGCAACTTGTTTAGATAACAGAAAGAGCTGTGTCCCTGAACCAAGGAGATAGACTCTACTGAGTCTTTGTACTGGGGAAACAGGAGGACCTGCTTGGAATTGGTCATTTAATATGTAATGTAATTCTGGGGAAACTTACGTTTGTAAC
Source organism: Gallus gallus (assembly GCF_016699485.2). Lineage (NCBI taxonomy): Eukaryota > Metazoa > Chordata > Aves > Galliformes > Phasianidae > Gallus > Gallus gallus. The sequence continues at coordinate 59,374,146 of NC_052532.1, read as the reverse complement.
ATAATTCTGAGAAACTTCTGTATATGTAGCACAAGTAATGCATATAAACTGAAGATCTTCTGTGTAAGCTATACATGATAGGAGGATTACCCCCATACATCCAGTGCTGCTGTTAAAGAATATCTGCTTTCTAATGTGCCAGCTTGAGTCTTAGTTTCCTGGTTGACTGTCTTACAATATCAGTTGGGTTCTGATGGTGGAGGTTGGAGTAAAGTGGAGACCCTGTGGCCAGGCTCTGTGATAACACCACAAGGTATTTTGGGCTGAAACAATCACGTTATACAACTTACTCATAAAAGACAAGCGGGGAATATATTTATTGACATAGTATAATGCAGTGATTTAATAGCAACTTAACAAGAGCTGAGATGTCTGGCTACACTTGATTATTTACTGCATAGATGGTAGGGTAAACACACATGTAGGAGACTCTCCCGCTGAGTCACAGTATTCAGAGTGGACCCCCTTGCTTTCTAAATTCCTTGACCCATGGAACCAAGGAACCTTGGTGCAGCCAGATCCACCCACTCCCAGACTTGGTCGACAGTTTATGTCTAAGGGATTAAATGTGCACAATCAATCTAAGGTGTGATGTTAGTGAAGTTAACAAAGTCTAAAACAAACTATTAGTTGTTTACTGATAGTCTGTATTGGCAAGATGTACAGGATCTGTGCTCAGGTGTAACCTCAAGAGGCATCCCTACTCAAGGGGAGATCTTGTTGTACAGCCATTGCCATGCAGGATTGTTCTAAGGGGTTCTTGAGCTGTTTACTATTTTTGGGGTAAGGTGATTGGCTTGGTCATAGTCTGCTTATTAGGCACATGCTCAGTTTGTCCTCAGCTGTTGAACCAGGTGTCTGCTATCATCAGTTCTTTCAGCCTCCCCCAGCTGGAGGCATATCTGTGGTTGTTATCATTGCTGTTGCTTGCTGCCAATTTGAAGTGGGGAGTTAAGGGAGGAAGGGGGGGGGGGGGGGGGACAGGGAGAGCACACTGTCACACAAGGATGGAGACTTGATACTATGAAACTGGTAAACTGCTGCCTTGTTGCCCTGAGCCATCAGTTTTCTGCCTCTCTGTCAAAAACATTCTCTGAGTAAACTTTACAAACTAAAGGTGTGTTTGTCTAGAGTCACTCAAGCTCTACCTGAAAGTAAGAAAGTAAGTATGAAAATAGTATAAGAGGAGAAATGGGAGGGAAGATATCATTGCTGACTTCTGTGATCAGTCATTGGGTTGTGCCTCTTTCCCTTCCCTATGACACCTATTGGGAAAGACTTGTGCATGCAGTTATACCAAGTGCTTCCCTTGGAAACTTCAAAATCTCTATGGAGTTATTCCATCGTTTAACGCATTTGTGGTCAGCTGTATTATTCATGTTATTGGTATTTACACGTGCTCTGCAGGTAGTATATTTGTCATCCACAGTTCAAAAGGGTTTTGTTTCTGGAATTCCTTTTTCTACAACGTGTAACTACCTCTCAAATTTCTCCTGGGCACACCCTACCACCGGGGAGACTGTGTGGTGTTCTTACTATTCCAGAATAGCTCCTAGGCTTCTAACATGGATGTTGGTGGGAATTTTATCAATTACAGACAAAATATCCTGCCAGACTTGAGATAATCTTTTTTGTTGGGATGACAACATTGGCCTTCAGCTACATTGAGATGGAACTCAGTATTTCTAAAACAAGTAGGCAGGGTAAATTTCTCTTCATGTTTTATTTATTTATTACTTCCTGTAATCAAAGTAGCAAAGGAAATGGAAGAGCTACTTCCTTTCATAAACAATCCGGTGTCTGCAAGCAGAGCAAGCTTCTGAAACAATCAGGGCCAGTCACAGCTTAAGCTAGAATTTAATACTGAGGCATGTAAAGGCTTGCATAAGCCTAGTTACCAAGCCATATCTGCTCTTCTCTTCTGGGCCCTGTACTCAAAGCTTGAGAGGTCTGTATGTAAGCGTGAGTAGCTGCTTTCTCACCCTGTGTGTATAATCATAGAATAATGTGAGGGAAGTGTTGGGATGCCTTGGTTACGGCGTGGCAGACATCATGAAACATAACATTCCTACTTTCTTTAGTAGCTGTTGCCTAAATCTGTCTTAGAGTAGTTGATAGGAAAATAACATCTATGCCAAGTACCTTTATCTGCAATCTTACTAATTGCTGTTATGAAGTTGCATAATTTTGTCTTGAAGTAGTTGATTAATTGTTGTTAGAAAGCTTGATAAACTATCTTGCATTGTTTCTCTGAAGTAGTGCCTGATTACATTGCAGAAGCAACTGCTGCCAAGCAGGGAGTGCCCTATTTGAAGGATTCCAAAGACTCACCTTCCTTGCAACCCACCAAGTGAGATGGGGCATCTGCTCTAGTGATGCACTTACCATTTATCCAAAATAGGTATGTTTATGTTAAGTTTGCAGTTTAGTTACTGCCACATCTGATTATAGAAATGGTAAATATTTGCTCTGGTTTGGCGATTCAGTTACTGTTTTTTCTTGGCGTGGAAGTTCCCACACTGTAATTCTGGGGCCTCTTGCTGCCTTTCTGTTAACTTAGTGATGCGTGAGGTTTTTGTATGTCTTACATACCATCAAACTAATACGTGCTTTCCCTACGTTTTCTCTATTTAGGTGTTCTCTGGCTCCAGTGTGCAGGGCTACAGACTTTAAGTTATAATGTTCATCAAACGAAGTATTAAATCTTGGAATATCTTACTTGATTCAGTAGACCAAAACTATAACATTTTTTTTTTGTGCTTTACGCTTTATTTATGAGGACTGCTCTGAATGAAATACCTTGTTTTATTATTTTTTGCCACAACGTCAGAGGTGGATGTTGATGGGATGGCAGCAGCCTTACCAATATCCTGTTACATTTTGTGGCCTTGTGACAGAGGTGTGTTCTGACAAAATTGTGTCTGACGTGTAAGTATGTATGATGCAGAGGAATGTCATTGAATTCCTCTGCGCAGAAGAAGCGGCACCTACTGATGTTTGTTGACACTTGTTGAACATTTCTAGAGACCAAACAGTGGATGCGAGCACAGTGAGATGATAGATGGTGTTTCAGCAGTGGTGACAGCGACAATGGGTCACCTCCTCTGGTGCAGATATTGACAAGTCAGGTATACAGGCTCCTGTTCATGGCTGATGAAAATGCAGAACTAATGGTGGTGACTGTTGAAAAGTAGTGTGTTAGAGCAAATTCTCAGCTACATCAAGTAGTGTTATTATGGCTATTGTAGTTTTAATGGAAATAAATAGGAGGCATTACTTTTGGAGTGATCTAAGTATTTTTGCCTAGTGTTTTTCCCCTAGACAAGGGCCTCTTAAGAATAAACAATAAGGAAAATTGCCAGTGGAAATTCTTTTTTTTTTTCCCTTTTATCATAAATAAATTCAGACAATGTTTATGTAAACTTTAATAGAAAACCAAAGGAAACAGATTTCCACTATGAGTGTATTGTTCTTTTTCCTCTTGAACATTTAACCTTAGAATAGAAACTCATTCCAATTAATAAACTTGGGAATTTGGGCCAACTATGTAGAAAACTCTCAGATCTCTCTACAGGTTCAATGTGGGTTTTCCTGGAAGAGTGATTCAGGGACATTGGTGAATGTGGAGGCCAGAGTCACAACTCAGACAGTCTGAAAGACAAGTCTATGTCCAGGTACTTCAGTTGCGTAACAGGGAATTTGATGAAGAGCTGTTGCTGTTACTCCCATGTTCGCTGAGAATCTCTCCATTTCCTTTCTTTGTACCCTCATTGAAAAGCTGGCATGAGCCCATGTGTGGTAGCTGCTGATGAGTTTTGGGGTTTGTGGTTCAGAAGAGAATGTAGGAAGTGAAGTGATGCAAGCACGTATGAGTAGTCTTCTCTCTACTAGAGTCTTGTTCTGATATTGATCTCAGACATTTTTCCTAAGGCACGTGCTTTCTGCCAGACACCACTTTAAGTGGCATGTTTGGATTACATAATATTTTTAAGTTGTGGTCTGTTCTGGACTGAATGTTGTCATAATCCATGAACTAAGGTAGTATTACTCATTTTGGTCTTGGCAGTGACAAGAATTGAGTTTTACTCTTGACTAGGCTGTGCATTGCATGTGGTCCGTTTCTCCTGTTTCCTGCTCGATGGCACCTTCTTTTGTTCACACATCTAAATCATGCTTGTGGAATGTAAATCTATTAAACAGCTTCAGCAGTTATTGTATTCAGGGAGGTGATTGTTTTATCGCATGATTATTTATCAAGAAATCTCCAGTTGGATGTTGTTGATCTGTAATCTTCAGCTTGAGTACAGAAGCCTGTGTTTTCACCTGAGCTTCATACATTAGTGTAAATATTGCTTTAACGCTGCTGTTAATCTTGAAGGATTTGTGCTGTTTTAGTGGTTTTGTTTCTTTACAAATTCCATAGTCGGCTTTGTTTTCCAGTTTCATTTTGTACTGATGCCTTTTGAGAGCACAAAGTGAGCGAAGAGCTACAGCTATCTTTAAATCTTGAAAATAACACTTGGGCAATCAACTAGACAGTCCTTAACTTTCTGGCTTTTGTAGACTGCATCTGAATTGTGCTTCAATTCTAAAAGTGAAACTGGGAGAGATTTTTAAATCTCAGAGCCCTCGAAAGAAAAAGTAGGGATAATGGTTGACCTCGGGGAAGTTGTATGAAATGTTTTGTTGAGAAATTAAGTGTAACACCCAGCATTCTTGCCTGTGAGTTACCTTTTTTTTTTTTTGAGAGCTTTTTTCTTTTGCTTTCAAGGTACTAGCTCTAACAGATTTACATTTGTCATGAGGTAACAGCTGTACCCACAGGGGCTCGTTGACTATCATTATATGAGGACTGCTCTGAAAGTAATGCCTCATCTTATTGTTTTGCCCCACAATGTCAGAGGTGGATGTTGGTGGTATGGCAGAAGAGGTTGAACCTTCCCACCAATATCCTGTTATGTTTTGTTGCCATGTGACAGGTGGCAGCAGAGAGGCAGGCTGACATGCAAGTGCAGCTGAAACAAAGGTGTGTCATTGAATTCCTTTCTGTGGAGGAAAGATTGTGCCCATTGACATTCGTCAGTGCTTGCTGAACGTTTCTGGAGACCGAACAGTGGATGTGAGTGCAGTGAGGTGTGGTGGGTGGTGTGCTTCAGCAGTGGTGACAGCGAGAGTGGGTCATCTCCACTGCTGCAGGTTTCTATGAGAGTGGCATGCAGGTCTTGTACATTGCTGTCAAAAATGCGTTGCTAATGGTGGTGACTGTTGAAAAGTAGTGTTTTGTGGCATAGAATTTTCTCTATTAAATAATGTTATTGTGCTCTTCGTATCTGCTGTAGTTTCCATGGAAATAAATAGGTCAGTCTGAAAGCAACCTCCTATGTAAATTATGGACTGTTAACACATGAAGGGTTAGACTGTGTCTGTCAACTCCTGAGTGTGTACTCGACAACAGGAGAGATGATGTCTTCCTCACGCTTCAAGCTTACTAGGTGAATGTGACTTAACTTTTTGAATTGAACCTGTTTTCCTTGAAGGTACGTGTGTTGTTATCAGGTGTCATAACTTACATTTCTCAAAAATTAGTAACTGACCAGAGCATCAGGGAAGAGAAAATGTCACGTAAAATGAAAACAAGCAGGGTACGTTATTGCAAGAGGTCTTTACTGAACCCATATCCGTTTTCTCCTTTTTGTCATATTTGAAGGAATAATTGAAGCTCAGTCTTATATAGAAACTCTGACCAATATTATATTCTACAGGATCCTCTGCTCTTAAGCTCTGTTTAGTGCATTTGCATGAGATGATACAAAATTTTTCCCATCAGATTTCAGTGTAAATACAGCAATATAGTAGTACATTTCTAATTCCATTATTCAACCTTTCAGAATAATCTGAGGATTTTGTTTTTCATTAATCAATAGAATTGTTAACTGCTGCTCTGTCTCCTGTAACTTAACCTTTCTGGGAAATTGTCTATGCAGCTTGACAATAATACTGATGTCCACAGGATGTTCCAATGGAGTTCCTGTTCTATGTAGCAACTTAAGTTGAACTGTTCTGTTTATTATGTGTTTTAAATTCCTTCTTGGTAAGTTGATGTAGGTCTTGATAGAAAGATTAAAGTTTGGTTTTTGTTTTTAGAATTTCAACTGTGGACGTAAGAAAAAGAAATCACGAAAAGATGGACTGGAATGTAAGACCACTCCAGAACGCAGATGTGCAGAATAACCTGCAAAGTCAAGAATCCTGTTACAGTCAAATGCTTTCTAATGCACAAGCTTTTCCTCAAACAAATGCACTTTCTTCTGAAAATGCATGCAATTATGTGGGAAATAACCCAGTGTATCTACCAACTGTTAATACTGCTTTACCAGGAACGTCTGTAGCCATAAAAAGTTTTCTTACCTCGGAATACTCTGTCAATCAGTCTCCACCACCCTATGTACCACCTGCACCAACACTTCCCAATCAGACATCACGTGCACAGGGAGAGATGACTCCGAACTCTTGGCAAAACTCTGGTAGGCTTATTTCTTCCCATAGAAAGTTTCCTCTCCTGTCTTCTCAAGTGAGTGGTGGAAACAGTGTGCCGAATGTGCTGCGAGGACCTCATTATGCCACCTCAAGCAGTTATGCTGTTTGTTCACAAACGTCACAGCAGCGTTCTCTGAGAACTATGTTGCATCAAAGTAACCGTGAATGCATTAATTCTTCAAAGCTGGGGTGCGTACCGCAGTATAACACAAATACCTCTGCTTCTTCTCAAAGCATTTCTGTACCTGTCAATCAGTCATCCAGTCAATATCTCCATTCCCAGAATAACTGTTTACCTTTTGGTACATCTGGGCAACATGTCCAAAACCAAATACATAATTCCAGTAATCAGATTCAGTTTCCGCAGTCTTTGAGTCAAAATACTGCAACAAATGTACATCTGCCACAATATGCGCCGAATCAGATGGGATCAGGAGCTCCCAGTGGATGTTCTGCACCATCTTTGTTGCCTGCCAACTATGATTCAAAAACTGTAGCACAGCCTTTGCTAGGAGCACAGCAGGCAGTTCACAATGTGTTTAATAAATACCCTCTCCAGAGCTGCCCATCAGATAAAAAAAATGCTTCTGGTTTTAACAGTGTTCAGCAATACTCAGTGAAACATCAACTGGGAGAAGTCAGTCAAGGGGTTAGGAATGGCTATAATTCAAGTGGAAATCTGACAGTAAATCAGCTCTTTAGTGAAAAGTCTGTACCCCCCACTGACGTTTCCTCAGAACTTTATGATATTATGCAAGGAGTGGTACCTTTTTCTTCAACGGATGCTTCGCAGCCACTGTGTGATCCTGTTTCAGTTCAAGAAAGGCAGACTACTAGTTCAGTGAATGTGCCTGCTAATTCTCAAACTTCTTTAGCGAGAGAAGATAAAAGAAAAATGACAAGTGACACTCTAGCTTGGGAAACTCAAAGACTGCAAGTTATTAAAAGAAAATGCGCTCTGCTTGAAAGGATGCACCAGTATAGAAGAAAATTTTTTACTTCAAAATGTGACAAAAGCACTTCCACGCTTCCTGTGAGTTATGAAAATGCACTCTCTAATCGTCTTCCTCAGATGCCCAAGCAAAATGTAGTATCTTCTCTATCACAGGCAGTGAGGACAGCCAGTCAGGAGCACTCTATTCTTGGATCTTCACTTGAAGAAAGAAATGACAGAAACATAACTGGTGATAGCAGAGGGTTAGAAGTGACTCAGGGTAATCATCAGGTAGAGCAGGGCAGCCTTTCATCCGGGCCCCTTCCCATTCCTTCCCACAGTGAACTTACAGCTCTATTAAATAATCCTGAGAATTCTTCCATGTTGGAACAGAAGAATGCCTTGGCTTCTCCTCAGAAAATGCTGACATCCTTGAATGCTGCTTCATGTCATAGTCAACCGAATAGGTCTAGCGGAGATGCATCAGCAAGTGTGGAAGGTTATCCTGAGAACTCAGCGTTTCTCCAGTTTGTATTGAGCAGCACAAATATGTTAAAAGAGAAGAAAGCTGGTACTATTGCTGATAACATACTGACTAATCTCCTTTCTAATGAAAAACAACACGTAGATGTAACAGGCTTGGGTGGAAGCTTATTAAAAGACACTAGTGGGAAAGGTGATTTGGTATCTATGGTCCACACGCATGCTCCTGTATCAGAAGTGATGGAATCTAATGTAAATAAATTCCATGGTGATGTAGCTCAGAAAAAAATGCAGTTTACTGAAAATCCATGTTTTAAACAGAACAATGGTAATTATTCTCTAGAAGAGCTAAATGCATGCCTGGGCTTATGGAAAAAACAAGGTCCAGAACCTGTGAGTGTTCAAAATAGCCAGTTAAATGAAAGCACTGCAGCAAATCAGATATCACCATTACCTCACAGCCAAAACACAACAAATAAGAGAGAACAAGGTAATCTTCTGGTTAGCACAGATGTAACGGTCTTGCCTTTAACAACCACCTCCATAGGACAAAAACATGACGCGTTAAGTTGCAATTTGATAAAAGGTTTAGAACTCCAAATTGCAGTTGTCTCTCCTTTAGTGCTTTCTAATCAGAGAGCTCAGAGTGAACAGCTAGACAAGTGTCCAACATCTGCGGATAAAACCTATCCAGTGATTGACACGGGAAGCATATGCAGCATGCAAGAAGAGGGGAAAAATGTTTTAACTGTGGTAAATACTGATAAAAGAACAATGGAAAGTGTTTCTTCACCTGATGACTGCATTCTGATACAGATGGAGGACCTGTGTTCACAACAGACCAAATCAGCTGATGGAAAGAGAATAGTAGAAAACAGTATGAATGCGAATGATTCATGTGGTAAAAATGAAAGGAAACTCAGTCAAGCCACGAGAGATGCTGAAGAAAATCTACAAAACAAACTTCTTCCTGAATCAGGCCAGAATTTTTCTAGTAAAACTTTCCAAGAAGATATAAAAGACCATGATGGCAAGCAAGCAGTGCTAGAGACGCAAAATAATACTCCCACAGCTGTGATAGAAGAACAGATGTTTCATATTGCTAGCGTATGTTCTCTTGTTGAAGGTGATAAATCATACAATCCGCAAATAGCAAGCATGTTCAGCTCGGTCCCTCAGACACATGCATTTAACAGTGGTACCTCATCAGAAGAAAACTCATCTGACCCAAGGCAAAAGGAGCAGCTGATGAAATTGAATAAAAATGACCTGAGGGAGAACACTTCTCAGCTAGAGACTTTGCTGCAAAAGGCATTGCGAGAATCCAGTGAAGTAGATAAGATTTTGAATAGTACTGTAACTAGCCATTCTAAGAAAGAAAGCAGTGGCATGCTTCCTAACACAGTTACTACCTCAGACCAAAAAAAGCCAGTAAATTTATCTTTCAGGTATCCTGAAAATGACTTGGGAATTCTTGCTAGTATAAACCAGGAGTTAGCTAGAAATTCACTAGATTCCTTGGTAAGCATAACTGCTGAAACAAATGCATTCACTGTTACAACATGCAGCAGTAAAGAAAATGTCACATCCACTAAGAAGAGCGTAGAAGAGCTACACATTTTTGGAGCAGAACCCATTACATGTCTAGATAATCAGCTTACTGAACTTATGAAAGAGTTTCCATTTGGCATTGAAGGGGCTGATATTCTGACAAAAGAACCAGCAAGAAACAATTCTGTGACTGAGCAGAGAGAGGATCAAGCTCAAAAGGAGACTCATGTTTCTGCCAAAAAAACTGATTCAAAGAATCAAATAGATGAGCTACAAATTGCGCAGTTAAACTCTGATCGGGTGCAGGAGTTATTTCCTGAAAAGAAGCTATGTTCCTCTACCGAAAACAGTGTAGCAATGAGTCAACAGTCTGAAAAGACTTCAACCCAGGAGGACAGCCTTGAAAGCAGTGTTCAGCCCAGTCAAAGTCTGTGTAAGGAGAAAGAAAACCCACAGTCCCCTTCCAGCTCTGGAAATAAAGAGGTTTGTAGTTTAACGGGTTGTCTGTCTGCGTCGGGTGAAATGTCACAGAGCTCCTGTAAACGTAGAACTTCTGTTTCAGATAAAAATGACGAGCAACTTTCAGAAGCTGAAAACCCTAACTCTGCAGGGAGACAAGAAAACAACAGCAAATCTGATGCCATAATAAAGAACAACAGTGTGGTAGAAAACCCACCGATTTGTGAAAATGTTCAAAATAGCATTCAGAAAAATAAAGAAGATGTATGCAAATATATCTCTGTAACAAACAAAAAATCCAAGATGAATAATGAACCTAAACCACTTTCACCGCAACTGGAAAAAAATGGGCCTCTTAATTCCTCTGAAAAACAAGATGTTAATAGTTCCAAAAGTGGTAATAAGAAGGAAGAGATGCAAGAGTCTGGAAGAACTCCATTGTTAAAGAAGGAATTTCATTCTGACAAAAAAGATCATCAGAAAATCTCAGAAGGGGAGTTGCCAGAGAAAGGTGGTTGTACAGGTGTAGACAGTGTGATGAAGTCATCTGAAAAGGAGAAAATTTTCAAAATGAAGTCCCTTTCAAAAGATAAAACCAGAACAGATTTGGCCCCGAAATCCCAAAGAGACCTTCATAAGTATACAAAGTCAGAGAATGTTGCAATTAAGCGCACTGAAGTCTGTCAAGGACAAGAAAGAAAAATCTGTGACAACAACTCGGGTAAAGAACAGAACTGCAAGAAACGAAACGTAGGAGTTAATACTGAACGGAAAGCAAAGTTATCTCCAGAAATAAAACGTGAAAAGCTGAATAGTTATCATGCAGAAGCTATGAAGTTCCCAAACTTAGGCATTAGAGACTTAAAGTCAAGCAACTATACGTTTTCTCAGCGTAATTCTATAAAAGCTCATCCGCCACAGGAGGAGTCATACAAACGAAAGAGGAAGGACAATCTGATTGGGAAAACAAGCTCTAAAAAAACAAAGGTGGAAGATGAAAGACTAAAACAATCTGAAACAAAGAATTCCAAGCGGCATTCATATGATCGCAAGATAAATACCGACAAGACTAAAAAGCTGAGTGGAGAAAATGTCTGGAAACCTAAGAATTCATTAGCAGATCGCTCTATGCTTAAGCTACAGAGGATAAGGGGTCTATCTACCATCTCCAAAAACCACTTTTCTAACAAAGAAAAACATCTTGATGGTCAAAACAAAGACAAGTGTTCCGAGAAAATGTTTTCTGATAAAAACGGGCTATATTTGAACAGAAGAACAAACAGATTAAAATTACATCTTCAAAAGGAACCCAAAAAGCACTACCTAAATAGAGTTGCATTTAAACGTACTGCGCAGGAACGCATATTTCTGACAAAGTTGGAGACATCACCTGTCAGACCTGTCTTGCACGTAAAGTCCCAAGTATCACCGCATAGTCTAGATTCAAAAAGAGATGCTTCTCTCTCCGAAAATGAGAAACCACGGAAACGACAAGTGCTTGAATTTAAGCTGTGTCCAGAGATACTGTTCAGAAATTCAGCCACTGATGATGAAAGCTTAGCTGCAAAGAATTTTCTGGAAAAAGAGAAAACTACTGTGGCAGGTATGATGAATATGCACTTCTTTTCTTCCACTTCAAAAGGAATGTATGCTCGTAGTTCAGATTGGGTTGAGAATCACGAGTTTAGGTAGAATGCTTGCACGTAAAACTGAGTCACTGTGAGAATTTTGGATATCCTTATAATTTGTTTTCCCAAATAATTAAGAAATATTTGCAAATGAAAATATTTTTCTCTTTATCTTATACAAAACTACATCCATTGAAAATGTGGGACTGTACTTGACGGTTGAAGTTGCTTATCACAGAACTGCAGAATCACAGAATTGCAGGGGTTGGAAGGGGCCTCAACAGATCGTAGAGTACAACCCTCTAGCCTTCCGACAAACTCTAGCCGTGTGTTAAGTTGAAAAAAGTGGGGGATGTTCCATTTCAGATTTTATTCCTCTTCTTTAGACTTTACAGAATAAAATTAGTTTAGAACATGATAGTTTCAAATAACTTTACAAGAAGGCTTTCTATCCTACTCATGGCAACTAGTTTGGCTTGTTTGTAGACAGCAGATTCTACTGGTGTTGTTACCAAAGGTGATCTGATTTGTATCCATTGTTAGCCCAGTTGTGCATAAATTTAGCTGGAGGAGGAGGGAGGGATGTTCTGAGGCCTTGAAGAAGGAGAAGGCTTGGGCCAGATTTTTTTTTTTTTTTGACTGCTGCAGCATTTTCTTAGTCTTTGTAACCACTGCCATCTTTGCTGTGAGTTGTCTTCCTCCTCCTACCTATCCTAATCTTTACGCATTTTAAGCAGTGCATTGTGAGGCATATTAATGTCTAAGATGGAATTTGAGTGTAGTTAAATAAAAACAAATTTTAATTTGTACTTAGCAGCTCTTGCAGTCGTCTTTGTGCCCAAAGAAAATTTTCTTTTGCATGTGGTAGTATGTATGTTATAGCCTAATACTGAGTAGAGACCAATGTTTGTCATAAAGGAACTTCAACAAAAAACCATCTTAATGGTTTTAATAACCGTCTTAACCATCTTAATTTTCTTCATAGGTGTCAAGAGTAAAAAAGAAGATTGGTTAAAGTATGATTCAGTGAAGCAAAAAAAGTTGAAGGAGATCTTTACAGGTGAACTGGCTTTTGATTTTTGATTTTGAATTAAAAGTTGAATACTCTCTGCTTGGTTTTAAGTGTTCCTTTAGAACAGCAATTTTTTAATGAACTATTTCAATTGATTCCTTAGTAACTCTGTCACCAAAATGAGTGCTGTTGAGTAGATGTCCAAGTTTCAAAGACGTGTGGAAATCTTTATTGTCACGAGAATATGGTGTTGGAGATCAGTGGAATTTTCTAGTATGCATGTGGGCGCTTGAATCATAGGCAGCATTGGTGATGAGATTTATCCAGAGCTTTAAATTGTAGGCAAAACCCAAGCTGGCTGTTGGCGACTTTTGCTTTAACCTGCTTCTCTCCCTGTCTTTCAGCTGAGGACTGTATTCCACTTGATACAGCCATACAAATACTGGAAGGAGATGAACAGGCTCTTCACATTCCAATCAAAGACTCCAAACAGATGTTTCAAACCTACAAGAAAATGTATCTGGAAAAAAAGATGGAAAAGCCTGGATAGCACTCCTGTATCATACATCATAATGGATATCACTGGGAAAAAAATGCTGACATTAGAATTCTTTTTCCAATTTACTTCATATTTTTGCATAAGTGTTCATATTTGTTCAACAAGTTATCACCCAGTACTTGCGAATGAGTGGGAATTTACTTAGTGTGTATTTACTGCACAATTAGGCTTTGGTGCTGAAAGTGTCATTGTCAAATGCTTTACATCTTTTTGGCATATTTGATTTTTTTTTTTTTTTTAAGTACAGGAGATAGCTGAATCTTGAAAAAAAATAAAAGATACATTAAAAAAAATCCTCAAAGTCATTTAAGTAATCACGATCTGTTTTCTTTTCTGAGTTTGGAAAAATTCAACTTCTGATACTTTCCATTGCTGGCAGTGGAAAAATATTTCTACTAGAAAGGGATTACAAGGATTCTCAGGCGTTACATGTTTATTTTCTATTTATGCTAGTTTGATTTTTGTTCATCTAGCAAGGCTTTCAGTTATTTGTAGAATATTTTTTTTTTTGTAAACTTGGAATACAGATATAAAGCCCTTAAGCATGAAGATAAGGGAGTACCGTGAAGTATTTATGCTGCTACTCGGTTTTCTTAAATATATTTTTGTAGAAATTGTAGAAGTTGAACTCTGAATTCTTCATCTGGACACAGTGCTGTAAGCTGACAGCTCACTGAAGAATCTTCCCTACTGCCCTCCCTCTTTTCAAAAAGTACAGCGGTTGAAGTGCACGGAGTTCGAATTTACTTCTGTCTGACTATGATGCTCATTTTGACCAGACTGTAATTATTTCTTTGTTTTTAAAGTATTAGCTGATGTTTGACTAAGGATTCACTGTGACATAAGAATTATATTTGTTGTCTGATGTCTTTTTTTTAAAGTGCCTTTTCAGTGTTGTTCACAATTTTGAATTGTCTTCTTTTTTTTTTTTTTCAGAATTGTTCTGATTCTTTTTGTCTGTTTAAGCCTTTATACTGAAAGTAAAAACGCTTATAGATATTTTACTGAATGACTTTCTAATACTTGAAATAAACTTTCAAAGGCTATGCCTAGTCTTTTTTTAGGTTAAGAAGTATCCAGTCATAATTGTTACAGTTAATTAAGTTAGCAGTTTAGGTAATCTTGTAGCTCAAACAGAGCTTTAAAATGAGTTTCAGGTCTTCCTCCTTTGAAAGGCTTCATAGTTAGGAGCGAGAGCTGGACTTGAGTCCAAGCTTTTTGAATCAATGAAGCTAACAGAATGTACTTAGATTTCAGAAAACACAAGAATATTCTTCTCTTCAGCACTTTCTTTTCCTTTTCTGTTCTGTCTTGAATTAGTATCAGTACCTAAAGAACCTTCAGTATTACTCCAGTCATGAAGGGGCACGCTTGTAGGGATCTTAAGTATAATAATCCAGTAACATTATGATTTCCTGTCTTTCTTTGTACACTGAACTGGGGGGAGAAAAAAAGGTTTTTGTTGGAAAAATTTCCTTCCATTATTGGTAGATTTCTTCTTTCAAACTAGGGCACTATTGATGAAAATCTGAACTCCCCACTTGTCTGGCTCATGTACCCAGTTTTGTTTCTGGATGCACTTATAGCTGGTCTCTACCATGTGCTGTGCTTTCTGCATAATTGCTACATGCACCTGCCTGATAAGAGACATACCAGATGCTGCTGCTCACTTACTCTTTCTTCTGCTCCTTATACTGCTGGCTGAAGCCGTAGTAATAAAGCAAGTCCTTGATCTCAGTCAGGCAAGATGTTGAGATCCACCTAGATATGGCCGCTATGGAAAAAACTAGTGCTCTGTTGTTTGAAGAAAACTAGCACATATGAACATGAGGGCATTCACTTGCACTGAAAATATCCATTATGAATGTAATGCATGGCTGTTGTCTTATGTTTCCTGTATCTGAAAGAACGTGTAATGTGCATGTCACCAATGGGGTTGCGTTGTGCAGATCATAGATCCTGTTATGTTTCTGGGAACACCGATAGACTTTGAGGGTCCTACTTGTCCTTATGTGAGCACCCATGCTCCTGCTTGTGTGTCCAGGAATTCCATGTAAGCTCCAGCCTGACCCTTCAGTTCCTAAGTGATGTCCAGGAAGTACCTATCTCTAACTCTGTTTTAGCCCATGCCTGGACATGAAAACTGCCCAGTGATCCAGACACTGACCCTTGACTTGTATTCCTGTCTGGGCTCAGACATATGTTCTTGCACTGAAGTTGCCTGTCAATCACCAGAGTTTGTTTGACCCGTGACTTCCTTCACTGAGCCTGATCCTGGCCTGTGAATTGAGTTCATGGCTTACTTTAGCCCTCCGTCATCATAAGTTTGTCTGGTGATCTGGACTCTGGCTTCACCCTGTTCGCCATCCCTGGTCTGTCTTGCTTGCTTTGCTTGGCTATTGTGGGAAGAGTGAGACTCCTGCCTTGCCAGTCGTGGTTACTCCCTTGGTTCTTATGGAGCAACTGATGCTTGTTGAGCCCTGACAGATGAAGAACGGTAAGACGTGTGGGCAATATCCTAACCTGTTGGTATCTGTCTTCACTTCCCACTCCCTTTTAGGAAACTCAGTGTCGGTCGGCAGGGCTGCCAGTTCCACCATTCTTGCCTTTGTGCCCCAAAAGGAGTATGGGTGAAATGACACTTGGACATCCTTGTCTTTTGCAACTTAGATGTAGAAGCAATGTAAGCACAAACATCTCTTAACGTGAGTGCCTCCCTGGCTTCCTTGTGTGTGTGTTTTGAGATTGAAGGTCAAGTTTATCTGTTCACACCCAAATTTCCTAAAGAAAAGAAATACAGCACCTAGGTATCTTGCTGCAAGCTGGTAAGTTTGTATGCAGAAATTAATGACTTTGAAGATCATTGTGCAAGACATGGCAGTCTACAATCTGAGAACCATTTTGGGCAGAAGAGTGTCAAGAGGGGCTCCCCTGAGTACATAGGCAGTGAAAGGAGGAACAATGAAAATGTGATCCTGCTGCTCAATGTGCAGTGGGCCTAGAGATGAAGGACTTGGGACATACCTTCTGTTTTTCTGTCGTTACTGTCAGATCTGTTGTTGACCTCTCTTGTCACTGAGCCTGTGCAGAGCCTAGTCTGCAGAAGTGAAGAGTTACCTGTTAAAGGAAAACAGACCACTCAAGCCCATTGTTTGTGCACATGTCCATGAAACAAGATGGGATACGCCCAAGGGTGATGGGCGATCTGCCTAATAGCATTGCTAGGCAGTTCTCTGTTATCTTGCATGGCTTGTGACAACTTTGCTGGAGGGAGGTTTCTGATAAGTAGAACAAAGCAAGTGACGTGTGTCACACATTTTCCAAGACAAGAAGGTGATCCAGGGAACTGCAGGAGCCTGGTCAGCATGACCTGTTTATTTTGGAAGATTACAGGACTATCCTTGATGCCACGTCTACCTCATCATGGTAAGGATAACGGTATTTGAAATAGTCAACACGTATTCACAAAGGATAGATCACTCCTGACCAGCCCATTGGTCTCCTATGATGCTATGAATTATTCTATGGATAAGGGGAATTTAGAAGAAGATTTAACGAGGATGTCTTGACTTGGTTTCTGATTGTATTCTTGGAGCCAAATTGTAAGGAGGTGGTTTGGGTAAGTGGCCTGCATAGCAGCTGAAAGATGAGCTAAACACTTGGCTCAAAGGGATGCTGTCTGTGATCAGTGCCACAGCGTCCAGTTGGCTGCTGATCATCACTGGCATTACTTAGTGATTGATACTGAGGCTGTCATTGTTCACCACTTCCGTTAGTGATTTGGAAAGTAGGCCGTAGCAAACCTTTGCAGGTTTACATGAAGAAATGGAGTTCTCAGGAGCCTCAAGAGGAACTGGTGGTGGAAGCTGAGGATTCCTGTCACTTCTAACAGGGGAAGCCATAGATATTTACAACAGCTGGCTTCTAATGATGTAACGAAGCATGTAAGTTAGTCCTATTGAGGTACAGGCATTGGCTTGCTGAGGCTACCATACAAAAACAGGCAAGGAAGAGACTGCTAGACTTGTCAGAGGCTGCAAACTGCGTGTTGGCAGTTGATATTCTGCTAGTAGTGTGTATATGTGTACAGACTGGAAGTAGAACTGGAGAGCAGCCCTTCTGAGAGGGACTTAGGGGTCCTGGAAGATGAAACACTTAACATGAGGCTGCAGTGTGCACTTGCAGCCTGGAAGGCCAGCAGCAACCTGGTCTGCATCACCAGAGGGGTGGCCAGCAGGAAGCTGGAGGGGATTGTCCCTCTCTGCTCTGTCCCTCCCAAACCTCATTTAAGGGTTAGCAGTGGAAGCAAGGGTATCTTGCTGGAGATCCCTGCATACCTGAGGCCTTTTGAAAGTAAGCAGCTTTTTTCCTTTTTTTCTGTGCCCATGGCTGTTGCATTTGAGCAAATCCTCACTTGCTGCAGTCTAGGACCTTGCTGCTCGGCTGTCATTGCTGTACTTTCCATTGCATTGCAATCAGCAACACAACAAACTGGATCTGCTTAACCACAGCAGTTATTTCCTTTGACCAGATATAAATGCAGAAGCCATATGTCCAGTAGTAGTCAATTACATCCAATAAACATCAGGACATATTGTACATCACACCAGCTGTCTTGTTGTGTACCCAGTCATACAGTGACATGATCCTTTTGAACCTAGCCAGTCACTAAATGAAAATAAAGATGGAAGAAAAAGTGCATAACAATGAGCTAAGCTTAGGAACTTGGAAGAACTTCACCAATGCACTTGGATTTGACAGTACTTTCCTTCCCAGCTGCTGTAAGCAATCATTTTTCCTACTGTCATCTCATTAGCTGAGGGCTAATTAGGTAAGTGCTCTGCTTTCCAATCAAGTGTGAGTTTTTGATGTCAGGCAGGTGGGCTGTAGCCGATTAGGCTAGTGTTTCCATTACATTGCCTTACCTGCTTGCTTTTCCTTCTAGAAACCACACCTTCCTGCTTACTTTTCATTAATTTTTTTTCTTCCTTTTTGGACTTGTTGAATTTCTAGCAGTTGCTGTGACCTTATTTCTTAAAATCTTCTTATCTTCCTAGGCTCCAATTTATTTTCCTCTGCCTCTGGGGCTTCCAGTCTATTTTTATTATAGCAGAACTCCTGGCTCGAGTGCAATCAGCTCAACCATGCAGATCCTACCTCATGTTTTGACTTCTGCATTTAATGCAGTTGTTTTTCTTTTCTTTTGATTCTTTCTCTCTCGCTGTCCTTGGTGTCTGTTCATCAGTACTAAGACTAGGCAGGGAAAATCGTTTCCCCACTTTCAGCCCATCACAACGCAGGTTGACACAATGACACAATGTAAGACAACTGATGATCAATGTATGGTTGAAGTTCATGTTCTCTCATGGGCCAGTGCTCTGTGGTGTTACTGGAGGCATGCAGTCATTTTGTGCAGGTCCATCTTTGTTCAATCAGTTCCACATAGGCCATCACCGAGTGTTGCACATGATCTCACAGCAACACTGGAACACTTCAGTGGCATTTCGCTCCTTCCAGTGATCGTAGAGACTCAAAGACTCATGGAGAGTAGTACAGATGTTTCAGTGGTACCAGGAGGGGAAGGTCTGCCCTCCAGGGCAAGATACAGGCTATCCTGGGTCTCTGCCCCAGATTGGTCGGGCATGGATAGTCCATTCCTGGGTGGCCCACTCTGCAATCTAGAGACTGAGCTCCCGGTACACAGCCTAACTATCTGTGCAGGTATTCAGGATACCATCACTGGGTTCCTTGGTGTATGGGAACTGTTGAGTCACAGCCTGAACCACTGATTGATCACCTGAGGCAAGGACTGAGTCAGCCATGGGAGCACAGGTGAAGGCAATTCGCCTGTGTGATCAGAATGGGTGGAGCCTGGCTCCACCTCTCCTTCCTGGAGATCCATCCTTTGTGGAGCTTTTCATCGTGAGCCTAAATCTTTGGATATGGGTAAACATTCCTTCTCTGTTTGTTCCTTTGTTATCTCACTACAATACTCTTTCCAACTGTACTTTATTGACTGAATTGCTTTCACCTGTGCTCCCAGGGCTGACCGGTCCTTTCCCCAGGTGATCAACCAGTGGCTCAGGCCCTGACTCAACAGTTCCCATACAGCTCCCTGGTTGGTTGGGGGAGGAAATATTGGGAATGAAAGGAAGAAACTCATGGGTTAAGGTACAGACAATTTAATAAGCGAAGGAAAGACAAAAAAACAACAGAAAAAACAAGCTGACATAAAAGCTACCTCTCACCAGCAGACCGATGATGAGCCACTCAACCTCTACTTTAGAAAGAATATTTTCTAGTTTTATTGTGGAGCATGATCTTATCTGTCATGGAATATGCCTTTTGTCATTTTAGGTCAGCTGTCCTGGCTGCGTCCCCAGCCAGCTTCTTGTTTATTCTTGAGTTGTCACAACTGTTTTAGTCACAAGTCCAAAACCCAGTGCCATATGAAGAAAATAATCTTCATGCCAACCAGACACTGTGAAGTAAAATATGATTTTAAGCTTTTAAATCCGAAGTTATATCAGCTATCATGGGGAAAATGGATATGGCTCTTTGCAAGTGTATCAGTTCCAGTGCTGAGACCTTGTGTGGAGGACATCTGATCATCAAGTTTTTGTGATGGAAACTGGTGTCTGTTGAACTTGACATAAGTGTGGACCGTACAGTCTTCAGTGGGAAAGGTAAAATTCATCTCAATGTTTTCATTTAATGAACGGTAAGGAGAGAGATGCCTATGTTTATGGATATGCCATGGCATAAAGAGAAAGATATACAGTGCAACAGTAGACTTTGTGAAGGTATGTTATCTTTAGTGTTGCTCTCTGTGGCTTCATGAGTATAAGTATTTTACAATACTGATTAGTTCACTTGACTCCATGGAGTGCTGTCTGATAAGAATTGTTTGTTTGATCTTACAGTGCTGACTTAAGGTATTTGTAAAACTATCTGTCTTAAAATGATTGAGGTCCATTTAGTTTCCTGCTTTTCTTTGAGTCTTATGTTGCTGTGACATAAATAATTAAAGAGCATGGAAAACAAACCCACATTCTGAAAGAGAGTTAGGGCTATAGAACTGAGCGTGCACCACTGATCACCTCATAATCTCCTGTATCCCCTGGGCGCTATCCTCCTTTCTCTGATCACTGGTGCTTCAAGGGTCTACTCATAAATATACTCCCTAAAGATGACATTAAAAAATGAAGTCATCTTGCCATAGCAATCCTTGTTCAATAGGCTACAACTTGGGAGCCAGAAACTCATCTTTGCAACAAAACAATCTCTCACTGAACTACCAGGTCTAAAATATTTCTTCAGACTCAAACATGACTATAGCTAATAAGGAGCAAAAATCTGCTCTGTATGTTAATTGGCTGACACTGCCTTTTCCTTACAAACCTATTAGATACTTGCTGTAAAGAAATCAGCCTGCCAGTTTGGTTTCAACCCATAACTTTTGACTCTGACCAGAACTGGGCATAAACCAATGAAGATAATTTTCGTATTGTTTGAACTGAGAAAACTGTTGAGCCCTTCCTTCCTCTCACACTGTGGTAAAGACAAGGAGAACTGAGCCCCCGGGCAGCCCATAAATTGACAAATGTGGCTCCCCAACTAGCCACAAGAGATGCTGTCTTGCACCCATCCAGGGAACAATGTGCAGAATTTGCACCAGAGACAATATGGGTTTGAACAGGGGATACTGTAGAGGAGCTGCTGATTGCAGAGGTGAGTGAACATCTCTTTGGAGATGCTGGATACACTTTGTTAATTCTATACTACTTACACTGCTGTTTGTACTACTTCTCTGCCTGCCTGGTTTCAACTACATTGATTAAAAAATGCTTTAGACATCCTGTCCTGAATCTGGGGCACTGCAGAAGCAAGATGCAGTGTCACCAGGAGCAAGTAGAAGGATAGGTAAGGAGAATTTATTGTAGAATACATCTGTAATGGCATAGAGAGCTGCTTGCTCATGCTTGAAGGCATAAGCAACTAGAATGGGCAGCACCAGCATAAAGCTGAAAGGCTTTGTTTAGTCAGTAGTGTTCTCTCAGTTGGACTTCAGAGAACAAAGAGAACAGTATAGATTGGAAAGAACAGGCTATGATGCAATGGATATGAATGAAGTCTAAGATAAATGCCCTCTTTGTGCGTACAATCACTCTGCAAGTGAGAAGAAAAAAGAATGCTTTTCTTGGACACTGGTGGGTGGTGCATTGTGGGTCACCCTGCAAATTCATTTTCGAGGACACTTAGAGCAACAGCAACAAAAAAAAAAGTAAAACATATTTGATATTATTCTGCTTGATAGATACAGCAGCCATGTTATGTAGGGGATGGAAGTTCGCCTAGTACAAACCAGCAGATCCACAGCAGTGGCTTGTGAGCAGGTGGCACAAGTGTTCTTTAAAGTCCTGTTTTCAAACTGTGACTAGGTCTGGCAGCACGCTTCATAAGGAATAGTTCACAAGAACTTTCCATAAATATTCAAGTGTAAGAGAACTCATGTTTCTTGCTGTACCCAGTTCTTGGGGCTAGAGGAAAAGACAAATGCTGTCTTCACACAGCTGTTAAGAATCTCTGTCAGTAAAACAGAAAATATGAGCAATTATCAAAACATTAAAAAGGAAAAAAGTCAACACCAAGACAATCATTTAGGAAAAAGAAAATGCTTTATTTATTTACTGTTCATTATCGCAACTGGTTTGCTGAGGGATATTGACAAAGGGAAAATAGCACGACATTATCAACATGGAATAATTAGTTTGGTGGCAGTTATTCTCAGGATATGTCAGAGGTTGTTATGCATTTCTAATTTGTAAAGCTCTGCGAGTGAATGTCCTTCAATGTAATTTGCAGTTTGGGCTCAGTGATGCCACATTCAGTGCAATTACTGTTATTTTACACTGCTCTATTCAGTTCCAGTCCCCACTGTATTAACTTCATAGCCGTAACTTCCTTCCAGTATTGGAATCTCTTTGATAAATGGCCAGGACTGCTAAATTGGCCGTTGTCCATTCAGACAGCTGCTCAGAGTGAAATACCTGCAAGGAGCAGCATTATGCCTACAAGGAGCATCTACAGGGAGCCGCACAAAAAGCCTGAAAACCATCTGCTCCTTAAAATAAGCAGTCTGGAAATTCACACAAATATCACATGTTCACATCAAACCTCTTACTGTGGTCACACCGGCACAACCACAGACCTGTATAATAGAGGACTGAACGTGGCTGTTTCTGGTCCTGTCTCCTTTTCCTGTGGGCATCACCTGCAGCTATGTACATTGCTCTGAAAGTACTGCCTCCTATTTATTTCTGTTGGAACTACAACAGGTACAAAGAGAGCAAATTCTCAGCCACAAAACGCTTTTTTTTCCAGCATAGTTGTCACCATTAGCTCTGTGTTTTTGTCAGTGATGGAAAAGAGCCTGCCTGCTGCACTTGTAAATATGTGCACCAGAGGAGGTGACCCACTGTTGCTGTCACCACTGCTGAAGCGCACCACCTCGCTGTGCTCACATCAATGGTTCGGTCTCTGTAAATGCTTATAAAGTGTTGGGGAATGTCAGTGGGTGCCATTTTCTCCTCATGGAGGAATTCAGTGGCACACCTTTGTTTCATCTGCACTTCCACGTCAGACACCACTTTGTCAGGCTGCCCCTCTGCTGCCATCTGTCGCATGGCAACAAAACTTAGTGGAACATTGTCTAGAAGGTTCAACTGCTGCCGCCATATCACCAACATCTATTTCTGATGTCCTGGGCCAACATAGTGACATAGGAGATATTACTTTTGGAGCAGCCCTCATGCAGTATGGCAGAAGAGCCATCAAGAAAATCTATAGGAAAACTTGATGTTGCTCTTCTGCATTTCTGCCCTGCATCTCACAGGGCATGGTTGAAACTATTCAGAGTTATCATCACTTCAAGGCAAACTTCATCTCTGATGTGACCTTCAATAACAACAAACAGGACTTAATCATGCATGAGTCTTTAAACCTTACATTTTAAAATGCAGTTGCAACAAAGAGATATTCTCTGTATAGAAAGAGTATGGGAAAGAGAGCATGAATAAATGCCATGCTTTAACAGTTGCAGGTAACTATATATATATGCACACATAAATAAAGGTTCATTTTAAGGGATTTTGTAGTATTAACGCTGAAAAACATCTTTATATTCTGCCATAATGATAGATATTCTGTGTAAGTCACCAGTGTCTTTATGTAGACACACATAGGGAAAGCTTCTCCCTGACATAACAAGCAAGACGAAGGAGATATTTAATAATCATGGTATCCCAAGGAGACTCGCCCTAGATTCATTTGTGAACCGTAGGTCCACAGTGCTTTTGGCTTGTGTTAATTTAGCACTGAGGCAATAGGTTTCCCTCCATAATGTAAAGGAAGGCTCTCAGGGAAAAAAACAGTAAGATGAGAAGTCCCACTGCTGTCTGTACTGGGTAAGTGTGGGTGGCTTTAAGCTCCTCTGTACTTCTGGGATGTTTTGTTCCAAGTGAAATAAGAAACTGTAGGGCCTTCTTCTGCAATGTTTTGGCGACAGTCTCCCCTATTGCTTTGGTCCATGTGTTTGGAACAGGTGAATGGCCAAGTGTGTATGTTACAGTTGGCAATGGCTCCATGTATGGATGCTAGAGCTGTAAGTGCTGCTCCGGTGCAGGTACTCCTGAGGTAACTGCTGCCCACTGAAGGGCAGGTAATTCCCTAGAGGGGCCATGGCCCCCAGGTGAACCCGTGCTAGATTTGGTGGTAGACAAACTGAGACACCTGCCCTTGGGCTCTAGGGGTCGGGAGAGGCCTTGTGCAAGTTTCATGCAGAAATGAGTCCTGGAGTTCTGAGCCATCATGATCTTGTGTAATGCCAGCTAACCACACGGGAGGAATTGAGTTAACTGCATGGGAGAAACCAGCATGTGATCTATGGAACAAAGGGCAGCTGTGGTTAGTGGTGTGCCCACCAAAAAGTTCTGGGAGGAGAAGCGTGAGAGGAAAGGTGTGTCAAAACTAGGAGAACTGTGAATGCGGCAAGTTGAGGTATCAGTATGCCTGAGGCACAGCAACAAATCAAGCTCTGATTACAGAGTATCCTCCTGGCTCTGTGGTGACCATCTCCTTGGATAAGGGACATCTTCTGCCATACAGCTCTTTCCCGGGGAACTAAGTGAGAGATGCTGGTTGTGCCAGAGCCAACAGAAAGATGAGTGGAGCTCCAATTTGGTTTGTTGCAGGCACTTGATAGCTTCTATCATATTAATTTGAATAGCAAATTTTCACTAATAACTGAGGTAGCTGGATTAGCAAAGTTTGTTGACTAAGTTTTGTAGATTCTGCTGTTTTCAGTCACAATATCACAAAGGAACTCATTAGCTTTGGCTAGTCCAGATACATGCCAAAGAGTCTGCAGCCCATTGAGGTACCATACTGGAGTGTAGGAAAAAGGTGGAGGGAAGGAGCAGCAGAGAGGAATTGTTCCCAGTCCACCACACTGCTGGCTGCCTCACTGGAGGGACTGAGCATGGTCTGTGGTGGCAGTAAGCAGGGAGCAGAGGTGCCTGAGGTGACTGAGTGGAGCTGAGCCCGAGAATGAGGAAGGAAAGGTTTTTCCCTTATGTGTAGATATATTAGTTTATTTGTTGTTGTTTTGTTCATTTGTTTCCTTACACTACTCAATTATTTATATTAATTTGTAATAATTTAAATTCCCCAAGGCAAGTCTGGTTTGCTTATGATTGTAAACAGTCGGTGATCTTACCAAGTTTTCTCATTCTCTTCTTTGCTCTTTTCTCCCCCATCCTGCAGATGGATGAATGAGGAATGAGTAAGCAGTGTGGGCCTTAAGCTGCTAGTCAGAGCTAATTCACTACAGGACTAAAGAGGAAAATAATTCCTCCCTAAGGGAGCAGTAAACTTTGCTGTAAAGGTAGTGCACCCAGGTGTAAAATCAGCTCCTTGCCCATGGCTAGGATGTTGCATTACTATGTAGTCCGTGTCCTCCAATCCTCAGCATGCAATAGCTTCCAGGATGCCCAGAAGCTGTGATACCAGTGATCAACATGGACTTATCTATCGCCATAGCAAAGATGCTGTTTTTTTTCCCTCAAAGGGAAAAGATAGCAGAAGCACAGAAAGAAAAATCCTCATGGGATTGTTTCTGTTCAAGGGCTGTGAAACTTGTTTCACACACAGAGCTCATAACACCCCCAGTAACATCAACTGTAGCTCCCACACCCTGAGCTGATGTTTTCACGCCCTTGAGGCTCCGTGTCACGTAGCTCAGGAGAAACCCTCTAGCAGTGAGAGTGGATGGCAGCTTCTATTTAGCAGCTGCTGGTCCATTTTTCCAGCAAGTAAGAAGTCTAAAAGAAATACCATGCCTTGGTTTTCTCCCAAGGCTATGTTCAACACTTCTTAGCCTCTTTTTTTTTTTTTTTTTGCTGATTCTCCTGCTCTCCCTCCCTCTTCTACCCCTTCTCTTCCTGGCTTGGCTACACCAGCCTTCTTCCACTCACAATCACACACACCCCTTTTGCAACTAGTGTCAAGGAAACCTCTACCAGCTCATTAACATAGGCTTAAATGCCTATTATTGCTGTAGTTGAGGCATCCTACTGCGTTCTGCAATCCCTGTGTGAAAAGCATTTATGTTTCTACTGTTACCATGCCTAAACCAGAAGGGTTTAATTTTGTTTTGGTTTTGTGGTGTAAGTAATGCCTGTGAGCTTAGTTTTTTTACAGTAGAGTGAATTGGATGTTTAGAACTCTATTTATTATCATTATTACATATGATAGTTTATAGAGGTAATACTTTCACTAAATTAGACCAAATCATACCAGTAGGATACAGCACAGCAAGACAGAGCTCAGAAATGGGACATGTTAGAATTGAAAAATGGACCAAGAGTGACCCACAAATATCAAAGTGTATCTGCCTGTTTAATTGGTGTCACGGTTTATAAGGGTTACCCTGTCCACAGGCATGTACAGGATCACAACAGTGGGTTTGTAGGATTATGCAGCACACAACAACACAAAGGTTTTTGTTTCTTGGATTTCTTTATTCCAATCTCTTACAAATTATTATCAGTAAATATATACTTGTCATTATTTACTACAGGCACACGTTATTACATTGAGGTATTATTGGTACGGCACTCAGCAAAGTGCTCCAGGACTGCGGTTAATCAGCAAAGGAAAGTCTGCATGGAGGGTCTGGAGTCAGCCAAATGTCTGTGGCAAGAATCTGGTCTGACTGGGAGACCTTGTGTAGAGGAGCCTGCTTTGGGAAGATAGCAAGTTGCTTTTATATCTTTGGTGCCCATACGTAGATGGGCGTTGGGAACCATTTCCTCGAACAGTTGTTGCTGCCTTCAGCTTTCCTAGAAGGTCATTTCGTAATAATGGTTTCTGTCTTTGTTGTGCCTTGTCAAGGATGCCTTGGGCTTCCAGCTAGGTAGATACCCTTCTCTGAGAATATGTTTCTGTTATGACCGTGTTGCCTTTATGGCTGTTCCATCTCTTAGGAGACTCAGTTTATGTATTTATGATAAAATGGTGGAGGGAGAAATCTGTTCTGCACTATTTTTTCTCTCGACCTGAGCTCTACTATTCTGGTGTTCCCTCCAAAATGAAAGGGTTTCTATTAAGAGCTCCATGGTAGGCTGGGTTAGTCACTGTCTTCAGGAGACCAGCCACCTGCCAGCAAGGTCAGGAACAGACTCAATTTTCAACTGTCATTTGGAGCTCTGAAGTCATATCTAGCACACGTATCTAGCATAGATTTCTGCATTCCTTATGTTCTTTATGCATTATGTCTTTATTTACTGAAAATTTACTTTATTACTTTATTTACTAAAAATAATCTGAATTCTTGAAAATCCTTTGCTGAGAAGGCCAGGTTTTGGTAGAGTGGGTTGCCTGAACCTTGCACTCCCAGATTTGTCTGGGAGCCAATGTATCCAGGGCTGTTTTTCCCAGCTAGCTCAATCTTCACAGAATCACAAAATAGCTTGGATTGGAAGGGATCTTAAAAATCATCTAGTTCCACCCCCTTGCCATGGACAGAGTTGCAAACCCCTAAATCAGGCCCAGGAATAGATCAAATAGGGTCCCATCCAACCCAGAGCCCATCTTGTAGACTGTGGAACAATCTTTTCTCAGGGTTTTTGGAGGAGGGTTATTAAAATGGCTGTTTGATTGGGAATTTCTATAAAAAATAACTTTGGAATGAACTCATGCAAAAGTTTTTGAGTGAGCCTCTGATGTGAACACAAGTTTGGTTACAGAGAAGAAAAGTTCTGGACTCTTAGGTGATTGTTTATAAAACTGTTATCCTAAACAACATTTAAGGTCTCTCTGTTGTATGTCAGTGGCTTCACATTCCTCCTTTACAATTTCTGACAAGTAATTTTTCCTTCTTTCTCATCTTTAGTGAGAAAAAAATGCAAGCAAGGGAGGATCACAGGTTCTTGGTAAGCAAAATTAGGTGTTGAGACGAAATGGGCCACTATCAAATTTGCAGAACCAGCGTAAACGTATTTAGCATTTCTTCCAACGAGACAGAGATTGGTCAAATCACTGACTTAGTGTAACTGTAAGTCTGTAGTAGAATTGCTGGCCTGGCATTAATATATTTAGCTAATTGCTGATTTAACATCTAACAGACCGTAGGGTGGATACTGTACAATCCTTGTGCTTAAGCCAGCTGCAGAGCAAGAGTGAAGGGACTGAATATCTCTGGGTCAGCATGGGGAGCGGGCTCCACAGGAAGGCGGCTGCAGGATGCAGATGGAGTGACTGACAGTTTGTCTGCAGGATGGATTCAGAGCTGACTCCCCAGGGATGGTGAGCAAGCTGGCTGCATAGATTAGGAAATACAGAAGGCTGCAGGTTGCTGAAACTGAGAGGATAAAAGGGAAAATCAAAGACCAAGAAGTAGGCTCAGTAGAGTGGGATTAGCACTGTAAGATCCTGCTGTCTAGAAATCAACAGCTACAAAGGCAAACGTGTCTCACCTTGTGTTAGTCTGGCATGGAGAACAAGTCTGGAGCTATGGTGTCATGAGTGCAGACCCTAAGGACCAAGCCTTATTGAACTGAGAGGATTTAGGATTCTGGAAGAGTTTGACATGCTAACAACACCACTTTGCTAGCATTCATCTTATTTGTATTCTGCCAACTTTATTATAGTTACATACTTGTTAAGTTTTAGGCAAAAATAACTGGCATAATTTTATGACATGAATTCCTTACCTGTGTAGCACTTGAGTTTATTGGGCAGTTCCTCAGAGCAGAATACTGCAAACAGCGTGGAGCTGGAGATGCAGAGATGTCATGTGAGGTAAAAGAGAGGTACTGAGTGTGTGCATCACTTACAGAACATCCATAAGGGCATTTATTCTGTCTTTCATGGATAAGAAAGTTACTTCTACCTTCCTGTGAAGAAAT
The DNA here is from genome assembly GCF_016699485.2 of Gallus gallus. Lineage (NCBI taxonomy): Eukaryota > Metazoa > Chordata > Aves > Galliformes > Phasianidae > Gallus > Gallus gallus. The sequence continues at coordinate 59,345,516 of NC_052532.1, read as the reverse complement.
AAAGGAGAAGAAAGAAGAGTTTCTGTAGTCAGTAGCTGGCAGTGGGGTTTGGAAATTACAGTAAGACAAAGAAAAAGGGGATTGCTGTACATTAAAATTGAGAGAATGAGATTATCTTAAAAAGGTGATTCAGAAAGGAGCAATCTCAAATGAATTGGGTGGGAAGAGGCAGAAACCACACAGGAGGAAAAAAAAAATGAAGTGTTTTTGCTGCTGCACGTCCAGGGAAATTACAGTGCAGTATTAAGCTGAGCTCTGGATATCACGGTTAAGTCCACTAGATGACAGTGTGGAGGTTGCATTCAGTGTTACTGAAAGATCTGTTCTGTTCATCACAGCCCTTTTGTAACAACCTGTTTGGTGTTATCTCACTTCTCTGCTACAAAATAAATGTTTGCATGGTGCTCATGCTTGTGCCTAGGGGGTTCGTGTGTGTTCATGGAGGGCAGGAAGTCTTGGCTGGTGTTAACAATAGACGTAACATGGGTATAAAAGAAGCGACTGTCAGTTTTCCAGCGGTGGTGGTTTTTTTCCCCTAAGCACAGGGATCTGGTGGGTAGGATTAAATTAGGGGTTGATGATGGAATGTGAGCTAAAGGACAGAGGGACAGCCACTGTGCTGTGCTTCTCAGCCTTGCAGACAGCCACGCTGCTCCCTGCACACTGTGTGCTCTTCCCCTCCAAGCACTCCTGCAGCCTGCTGTGCCTGGCCCCATGGTCCCCCAGGACCCCCCTGGCCAAAAAAAAAAAAAATGGAAGGAAAGGACCAGAAAGCTGCAGAGTGCCAAGGACTAGTGTTACCTACAGTTCTGACTTCTGCAGTTTTTGGTTTTGTGTGAGATAACAGGCAAAGCAAGGTAAGAACACACAGCACCACAGCAGGTTTCCTTCCATAGCACTGGTTTCTCCGCAGAACCTCTTTCCATCTAAGACAAGGTATGACCTAGCGTGCAGATGTTATCACTGTAGCTGTAGTATAAAGAACCACTAAAGGTAATGACTATTTAATACTCATCTGGGTTTTACCTTACCAAAAAACCAACCAACCAACAAAAAAAAACCCACCACCACCACCACCAACAAAAAACAACACACAAAAAGCCATATTAGAACAAAGAGTGTATATGAATCACAATCAGCACAGACTAGGTTGAAGTACAAGTGTAATGTCATTTTTTCAATTATTAAAACAGTTATGAAAATATACCATCAGTATTCAGGCAAGATATTTGGTGGTTGGTATGATTAACTTTGTTTTAAGGTGATAGAACAGACCCTTATTGCTTCACCCTCTTAAATAGCTTTCATTTTGCAGGACGCCACACATCTTCATCCCCAGGATGTCCAGTCCCACAGGTGGCCCTCTATCCATATCTTGTGACATGAATGGCCTTTAGTTGTGCTGCCGCAGTCTTTTTCTCCAGCAGATGACCGTGGTGTCCTTCTCTGCCTCCCTGGGGCCGTAGTGCTGCTGGGGAGTGCCATTTTGTGGCTGGGGTAGAGCTCAGATAGTCACTCCCTTTCCATTCCATCTCTTTCCTACTGAAAATGTCTTCGCTTGAGGTGTGTTAAATATTGATCTATTTTGTCATCTCTTGTGATGCAGTTTACTGTGCGCTGGAATGTCAAAATCCCTCAATTCTGTCTTAGCTTGATACATATGCCTTGAAACTGGCATTTGGCAGTTGCCCTAGTGATTTTACAACACACAGAGTTTTAGTATCTTTCACTTTCTCAAGTGAAATCACTCAAGTTTGCTAGAGAAACTTGACCTTATATGGGATAATGTGAAATTCCACAGGTAAAAATGAACAGATTTTCTTTCGCTCTACTTTTTCTTTCAGTTTAGGGGAAGATTTGTCAGTCCAGTTTTCTTTACTATCCTTTCTGTGACAAGAAAGGGGAAAAGAAATACTGTGAGAGATCTTGTTTAACAACTGCCGATCTGTCTTGGTCTTCGGATCAAGGATGCAGGATGAAGGTGGAGCTTCTTTTTCTTCTAAGTTAACGGTACAGAGCAATTTCATGAACAATTATTTCAGTCTCTTTATTTATCATTAAAGGCTGTTTTGAACGTAAAACTATTAGGATGTCCTTCATTAGATCGGCTCACTGCAGCTCTCTTTCTAATGCAATTTTTGCTTTATGACTTGCCTGTGGAGTTTGGGCTCTTACTTTAAATCACGCGATCGATTCGCTGTTTGAAGTCAGTTTATCAGACCGTATCTTCATGAAATTGCCTGCCAGCAGAAAAGCCTGCGCTATGAAAAATTAGGATTGAAAACAAAGTAACCTTGTAATTCTTCAGACTCACAGATATTTGAGATTTGCTTCTGCAGCCCTTAAACTGACAGTGTGTGGTGGTGCAGCCCCTGGGCCACTTTGCAATCTCAAAATAAGCTGCTATTTGTGCTTTGATCTTTGCAGGGAGGGCAGTGAGTTGGGGCAGCCATGCCCTGTCTGGGAGTGGAATTCCTTCTCCTTGATCAATGGCCTGGTCTGAGAGGTACAGGGATGGTACAGACTGGAGAGCACTGGAACTGCACCACTGGGAGTATTCTAAGATTACCTCAACTACTGATCACCTCGCTAAGTGGTTGCTTCACCCAACTGTGGCCAGAATGGGAAGTGTTGTGACTGAAGTCAATTATCTTGAAGTCCTTGGGAAGGGAGAGGTACAAAGGCTACACCTCAGTGAGCTGTCAGTGGTCTCAGGATCAGATGCCAACTGCAGGTATGAAAACGTCAACTGAATTATAGACCTGGGCTTCAGTTTGAAGGGTGTTAAGGGGAATGGAAGGGAGGAACACTATGTTGGGAGTGAGTACTAGGGGGGAAGATTTTCAAAGGCAGGAGCTGAGCGCTTCACACTTTTGATGAGGATCGGCAGTGTGATTTGGGGAATGACCCATCCTTATCTGCTAGGCCAGCATGGGGTGTACGTACACCTTGCACAGCAGTGCTTGATGCTGAGACACCTGGGAGAATGTTGGTCTGGCCATACATATAGAAACAATACACTGCAGAGCTGTGTGGAGAAGCAAACCAGGACTCTGGAGGCCCATCTTCTTTGGCTCCCAGCAGTCATCTACATGTGCTGCCAGGAGTATGTCTGTACCGTGCTCAGCTGTGTTTACTGAAGTAAATCTCTTCCCCAAATAGGTCAGCCAAAAGCAAGCAATGCTCTGGGCTGACAATGGCTCCTCCTGGAAAGGGAAATAAGTGAAGGGGCTGATCTATGTGCAGCTTGGGATTGCCACAGCCTTCTTGAGAGATTCATCATATTGCAAGCTCCCTCCTCTTATTTTCCCAGTGAAGTGTCTGTAAATACCAACAATGTACAGTTATTCTGTAAGTGGATTGTTCAGGGAATATGATAGGCCCAAACTATGACTCTATGAAGTAAGCCATTTTTCCCAGTTTGTAATGGTGCGGGGAATAATCAAGTCTGTCTTATAAAGTTACAGCATAAAATGCTTTCTGTGTGCATAATTAGAATAAATTTAATAGGATTTTGTAATTGAAATAATAATAAAAAATATTCTTAGGGGATGAAGTTATGATAGACACTTTAGGAAAACGATTTATCTTACTCTAACTCACTTGATCTTGCCATCAGTGAAACAGGCACCACACGAAGCCAGGAAAACCTCAGGGCCCTACACCTTTGAACTGTTTTGAGAACGGAACAGGGCATGCTTGCAGTCATGGCTTGCTTTACTCTTGAAAGCAAATACAGTGCAACAAACCTTAATAATAATTTATAGCTCTGTGATACTGCGTATTAAATATACGGAGATGTCAAGGGTGTCCTGCCCTCTCTGCCCCACTCAGGACAGCAGTACTCACACAGAAGATGGGCAGGGTGTGTTTAAATGTGATAAAGACTTGTCAACAATCCAGCAGGAAGCAACACTAGGCAAGAAGTGTGTTTTGGGATACATCCCTCTCTTGTCACTGTTTGCTTTGACAAGCAGCACCCCCGCCTTGTGTTGGATAGTGGGCTGAGTTGTGCTGTTGGGCTGTATGAGGGTAATACAGGATATCTGCAGTCCTACAGTAAAGGGTGAAATCTTTCCTGCCTATGGATTAGGCAATTTAGAGTCTCATCAGATATAGAATCACGTGGATAAGTTTCTCTTTTCTTGTTTTTCAGTGCATTGGTGAGGTTGTACCTTGGAGCTGAATTCTTCAGAGCCTGGCACCTGGACAGATGCAGGAGCATTTCTCCTGGTGAGTGTGTGGCTGGAGCCAGGTTTGTGTCTCATATGCAGGGTGGTGGGCTTGTGTGACTTGGCACACAGGGCCATGCACAGGAAGACAACAAGCAGGAGTACTGTATAAGGACCACAGATCTGTCTCCAACTAGGGGAAGCTGAAGGAACTAATAGCAGACACCTGTTTCAACAGCTGAGGACAAATTGAGCATGTGCCTAATAAGCAAACTATGAGTCAATCATTGTACCTTATAAATAGTAAGCAGCCCAAGAACCCCTTTGAGCTCTCCTGCATGCCAGTGGCTGTACAACAGGATCTCCCCTTGAGTAGGGATGCCTCTTGAAGTTCCTCAGCACAGATCCTGTACCTCTTGCCAATACAGACCACCAGTAAACAACGAATGGTTTGTTTTAGACTTTGTTAACTTCACTAACATCACACCTTAGATTGATTGTGCACATTTAATCCCTTAGATGTAAACCACTGACCAAGCCTGGAACTGGATGGATCTGGCTGCATCAAGGCTCCTTGGTTCCATGGGTCAAGGAATTTAGAAAGCAAAGGGGTCCACTCTGAATACTGTGACTCAGCGGAAGGTCTCCTACATGTGTGTTTACCCTACCATCTATGCAGTAAATAATCAAGTGTAGCCAGACATCTCAAATCTTAAGATACTGCCTTATTTACAGTTAAGCTTTGTTAAATCATGATATTGCATTCATATTACATCAATGAACAAATTCTAGCAATAGTGTAGTTGTTTCAAGCCACGTCAGCTTGTGAGTTCTGCCCTGATAGGAGGTCACATCAGCATGGTATATCTGAGTCCTGCTTTCACACAGTCCTCTGTTGTTTGAAAGTAGGAGCAGAATTTGACACATTAAGAAAATTCTGCACCATAAAACCTCTTGGTAATTGCAGTTCAAGAAATGTCACACTAAGTACATCCCAAATGTGCTCGTGGTTATTTGGGTACTCTGATATTGCAATGAATGTTTTGTTGTAGTGTAATTCCATGTACAATCACAAAGACTTTTTAACCATGCAGTACCATCAAAAGAAGTTTTCATTTACCAGCATATGATAGAGTTAAATCGGTATCCAGAAAATCTTGTTTTTCTGTATAAACATCTCACTTTAAATGGTCTTCTCAGAAGAAAAATAATTCTTGTTAATTATGCATCTGGTCTTCATACAATTTTTAGTCATCTTTTGTTTTCTTTTAATTTATCTGTGAATATATTGAGGTTTGTTTAATAATACTGCATATTCCTCGGTGCTGAACTAAAAGACAACTCAGTTGTTGTTTACGAAAATAACTTTGTGAGTTACAATAGAAATGACAGTGATGCAAACTACAGTGAGATAAGCAGCACTGTAACACTGGAGTCCCATAAAAGAATCATCTCCAATAGAACAGACCGTCAAGTTCACCAAGTCCAATTATCAATATGAAATACAAAGCCCCATCACAAAACTATGTCCTGTAAATAGTCTAGTGAAAAGAAGACCCACAGCTACCTGAGATCTCAGAGGGGGCTGAAGGAATGCTTTTCATTAGTGGCTCCTCTGAGACAAATTACAGACAGAAATGCCAATGCTCATCTAATACAACTCATGTGACAGGCTTCAAGAGAGTTGAGGGTAATTTACAGCTAGAGCTGGATGGAAAAGTAATCTAGAAAATGTGATAAAAAGCAGCATTAGTTTTGGCCTAAATTGGAATGCAAATAGGAAATATTTTCTCCCCAAGATTTTGATCTAGAAACATTAAAAATTGGCAACAATGCAAACCAGCCTAACATTCTTGAAACTGAATAGTTTGCTGTAGTATGTGTAGTAACACAGATTAAATTCTGGTGCAACATCACTTAAAATCAATTTGTCGTGACTGATAACAGATCTCAGCTCTATAATGAAAATAACTTTGTTTAATAACCATGTGAATAACTTCAAGATTAAGTCATTTTTAAAAAAATACGTCTTAATTTAAAAAATACACCTTTTCCAATACTTTGAATTGCATCTTGGATGTTTCCTGCTCAGACATATTTTTGGGAGTGCTATGAGAGTCCTGTGACCCAGATAAAGCATCATACATGTTGTTAAAATAAAGAACACACTGAATTATGCAGCACACACTGTGGCAGGGAAACCAAACCATTAAGAAAAAATGGAGGCTTGTGCTGTGCACTGTGATTTGTGTTGTATAGCACAGTTGCAAGTTATTATGGAAGTGCTTCAGAATGAGAAATTTTGGGTCACTTGAAAAAATATTGAGCTTGACTTCAGCTTAAGTATATTCTTCCATGAATACCACCAGGCAATTATTTCATTTCAGTGGCACTTACTGTAAACTGAATATTTTCCTAATGGAATATTTCATTTCCTCAGAAGTTGCTTTTATATCAGGAAATGAGCTAACTATTCGTTGTCCAAAAAAAAAAAACCAAAAAAAAAACCAGTGCAATTATTTGTTCTTGTTGAAAGGACAAGGCCTTCTGTAACAGTGTGCTCCCAATCCAACCTTTATTTCCCCATAACTCTGGTCAAGTGATGACCACCACTGATAGTCCTGATGGATGTAACTGGTCTTGATGTCTGCATCCAGTTCAAACTGGATTTGAAGGAAACATGGCAACACGATAGCCAGTTGTGCTGATCAATGTCCAGCTCAAGCCAAACTTGGAAGAATGTCCAGCTCATGCCAAATCCGGAAGACTAAGATAGGACTGAATCAATCAACTTACCCTATAAAATAGCGAGGAGCCCAAGAACCCATTGAGCTTTCCTATATGACAGGGGGCTTCACAACATGATCTCCCCTCAAGTAGGGACAACTCTCAAGGTTATACCTGCTGCAGGGATTCCTTATACCTTGGCATCAAGAGATTCTCTGTCAGGACAGATCCTTGGTAAGTGACTGATAGCTTGCTAATCTTTCTAAGCTTTGAATCATAGAATGGCTTAGGTTGGAAGGAACCTTAAAGATCATCTAGTTCCAATGCTCCTGCCATAGGCAGGGTTGCCAACCACTAGATCAAGCTGCCCAGAATCCCAACCAACCTGGTCTTGAATGATTGCTAAGATTATATCTATGATTGTGTGCATGCAATTCTTTAGACATAAAAAGTTGTCTGAGTCTGGAACTAGAAGTGGATTTAGCCACACCTAGGCTCCTTACCACTGTGGTTAAAAGGAATTTAGAAAGCAGGATAGTTCCCTCTGAACTTCATAAATCTACAGGAGAGTCTCCTCAGCCCTTAGACACAAACTGTTGACCAAGTCCAAGAATAGGTTTGGATGATCAAAGGGCTGGAGCACCTCCCTTCAAGGGGCTTTTCAGACTAGAGAGGGGAAGGCTCTGGGGGTACGTTATAGCAGCCTTCCAGTACCTGAAGGGGGCCTACAGGAGAGCTGGGGAGGGACTTTTTATAAGGGCAGGTAGTAACAGAACAAGGGGAAATGGCTTTAAACTGGAAGAGTGTAGGTTTAGACTAGATATTAGGAAGACATTTTGTGATAGTGGTGAGACACTGGAACTGCTTCTCTCTTATGAATGAACTATAAAATTCCATCTGCAACATCTGTTGTCTTTGACATTATTTAGGTTTCATCACAAAGAAGGAAACACATGGCCACGAGCACTCTAAATTGTAATTAAACTCTGTCCTCCAGTTGACCCAGTTACCAGGAACTTCTCCACATGAACTGAAAATATCAAACTGTTTCAAGTCATGCATCTGAATTCAGAAACTTTCATGTTAACTATAGAATTCTAATGGACTAAAAATATCAGAAAAGTGTTATTTGCAAAGCTGATTGTGCTTGATGAAAAAGACATACCAGCAAAACCATGAATGGATAGAGTGAATTACTTTTAACTAGAACATTAGGGTTTTTTGTTGTTGTTTTAAGACTTCCTAAAGAATAAATGAAAAAGAGTTGCTTCAACTAATCAGAATAATTTTGTCTTCTAGTTCTATGTAGAACCTATTAAATGATCTAAGATTGCAACAAGCATTGCATGATCTGGTAGGGGACAAAAGTTTGTAAGAAAAGTCATCTGGTAAAAGAAGATAAGGATTTTTTTCAAAGGGAATTCTTTGATGAGAGAGTAAGAAGTCAGAACCCAGGATTTCTGAACTGGGGAGAGTAAAGCTGAAGAAGGCTACCTAGAAAGTTGAGAACGGTCTGGGTAGGATGTTGAAAAAAGCTGAAGAGAGGAAGCTAGTGCAGGTCTTGATGTTTTTTCTTAATTCTGTTGATCAATCTGACTTTACGAGTGCTTGTGTTTAGAGGTTCCTCTGAAGACCCAATGAATAGCTTGCCCTATCATCTACTGATGAACAGACAAACCTGACATAGCCTGGGGTCTTCTCTAGCTGTGCAGGAGGTGCAGTGATGATATGGATTACCCAGCAATTGTTTTCTAGGTTGGACGGCTGACCTGCACTGGACATCACCTTGGATGTGATGGACACAGTGCCAAAGAAGAGTCAGTGCCATTTGCACACGATACTAGAAAATCAAAATTCGGGCTCAGCATGTAACTTCTGCAGATCACCTGGGGCTTTACCAGTCAAATTAAAGTTTATTCATTTTGGTATGAAAATATGTAGATGACAGTAGATAATAGATGGAAGAGGAGACTGTAGATGGCAAGGAGCAATTAAAATCTGCAGATCATGCTCTATGTGCCTGCTCCGAGTTTAAATATGTTACTGTAAATTAATAATGGTCTTGCCATCAAAGTGAGAAGATGGGAGTATTTATGGAAGGGGAGCAATGTGATGTAATCTAAAAATAAAATAGTTTGGGCTGAATAAGAGAAAAAAATGGGGACAAAATCCTCCAGTAATCTACCTCTAGCTTCCTCATCTTGATGATCATTTGACTGAGTTTGTTCTCCACTGCTGCAAAATATTATAAGATCAAAAAGGCTGACCTATATGGAAATTTCTTTTGGAAAATGAGACGTGATCTCGCTGCTTTTCTGATGCCAGTAAAATTTAATAATAATCTAATCATGGAAGCATGGAGAATAGAGTTGGAAAAAAAAAACAAATGACAAAACCAAACCTCTTTGAGGAGAACTTCCCCCTTTCCCAGCTTCTCTTTCAAGTATGACAACACCCGTTCTACTCAGGCAGTGTTCTATGCAGGCAGTAAGGCTATTGGTCCATGAGGGCAGGAGAATCCTTTGGAAAGAGGCTACTGGAATCTATTAGGATTCTCTCTAGAAGATTAAAAATAGCCCCGCTCCCACGGAAATACACTGAAACAAACTGAAATGAAATACCTACCACTACTTCTAGACTCTGAAGGAATTTAAAGAAACTGAAGACTCTGAAAGAATTTAAAGAAACGCAGACACTGAATGGAAGCCAATCTTTCCTCTGTAACTGGGTTAATAGACCTTCACACATAGTAATTTGATTTAAGTTTCAGTAATATATGGAAAAGCAAAAGTGATAAACAATGGCTGTCTTTAAAGAGCAGCTGTCAGCAGTTGCAAGGCTCAGTGGAGTTGTAAATAACCTCAAATATATACCCACATAATTAAAAATTTTTTTTAGATTAAAATAATAAATCCTAGGTGTCTCATGAAGACAAATGAATATTAAAGTATTTTCTAGGCATCCATTATTTGAAATATACTTTCTCTAAATCTGCTGTGGAGGCACTGAGGTATGACAGTGTATTATTTTTGCTAAGGAAATAGATTTATCTTCTAGTAATAGTATCTATTTGTCAAGATGGTCCTCATAATTAGCATTCCTTATCACAATGGAAAACAGATCTCTCAGTCAGTTTTCTAATACATTCTTGGCATTAGCTGGGATGTGAGCTGGAAGGTAAGTTATGTTTGAATACATTAGTTAGTACTTTGGTTTTAAGTCGGTCTTAAATTCCTTGGCATTAAGCTTACCTGGCAAGGTTTTGGTAGCAGGGGCCTGCAGGGTGGCCTCTGCGAGAAGCCCAGCGCTGCCCCAGGTCAGATCAGAGCCAGCTGCAGCTGTTCCAGAAGGCACCCATTGCTGCCAGAGCTGAGACATGAGCACTGCTGGATGTGCTCTGGGACAGCAGCCCATGGAGAGGAGATCGCTGTGGGGCAGATGGGCTGGGAGAGCTGCTGCCTGTGGGGACCTGTGCTGGAGCAGAGCCTGAAGGATGGGCCCTGTGGTACGGAGACATATTAGAGCTGTGCTGGGAGGGCGGCAGCCTGTTTGGGAAGGACGGAATCCTGTGAGGGGGATCCCACATTGGAGCAGGTGCATAGAGTGACCATGAAGGAGCAGCAGAGATGAATTATGGACTGACCACAGCCCCCGTTGCCTGCTCCCCTGTGTACTTGGGGTGGGGGGATGTTGAAGAGAGCGAGGCTTGGTGGTTTCAGTTTGTTTTTAGTTCTCATTGCTCTAGTCTGCTAGTAATAGGCAATGAACTACATTAATCTCCCTGTACAAAATCCATTTTGCCTACGATGGTGATCTCCCTGTCCTTATCTCAGACCTGTATCAGTATCCAGCAGTTTCATAGAATCATAGAATCGCTAAGGCTGGAAAAGACCCACAGGATCATCCAGTCCAACCATTCGCCCTTCACCAATGGTTCTCGCTAAACCATGTCCCTCAACACAACATCCAAACGCTCTTTGAACACCACCAGGCTCAGTGACTCCACCACCTCTCTGGGCAGCGCATTCCAGTGCCTGACCACCCTTTCAGAGAATTAGTAAATCTTTCAGATTTAGAGACTTTCTGATCTGAAGATTGTATCTACATCATCATGTCCAGCTGCCCTTAACTGATCTTTCATCCATGAATCTGCGTAATGGCTTTCATAGTTTGCTTATACTTTGGGCCTTCAAAACAAAACAGGATTTTATATCCTGCGGTGCAATTAGGCACTGCATGTAAAAGTGCTTTCTTTCATTTGTCTTTGACCTGCTTGCCTGTTGATTTCATTTAGTGCCCCATAATTCTTGCCTGAAGAAAAATAATGACTTATCAGTTCCTCGCCACTTTCTCCATGTGATTTATGGATTTCTAGACCTCTGCCTCATCCTCAGTCATCTCTTTTCCAAGCTAAGGAAAGCAACCAAACAAAATACAAATACCTCTTTTTCCAATTTTTTTTTTTTTTTTTTTTTTTGCCTCCCAAACTTTTGGGCAAACCTTTTCCTCCAGTTGTAAGGCAAATCCAGAGGCATTCAGATAGGCATCCTGATAGTGGATTCTCCATCAGTGAAATCTTCAAGCACAGGGCAGCTGTAAGGAATGGCAGAACAACTCCTGTCTTGGGGAGAGGATGTCTGTCTGAGACCTCCTTTAGTACTATGACCATAGAACAGCCTTAGGCTTAGGATCAATACGTTCACAATGACTCCTTGCTGATTTTGGCACTTTTCAATTTACTGAGTGAAAAACAGTTGGTCTCATTGGTATATAATTCTCTCATAGGTGTTTTTTTATGATGTGAATATATCACGTGTATGTTTTATCAGTGTCTTGCCAGCATATAGCAGCTGAACACATAATAAAGCGATGACAGCATTGTTTACATTAGATTTAGATATAGAAATGCTGCAAAATTTGACTTTATTAACAGGTTTGCAGGAGACAGACGTCTCTTCTTTTACTTGGTGTGGTATAAATATGAAAATAAATTATCTGAATAAATGTAGCTTAATTAGGACAATGTGGTATTGCTGCTGGGATGACAGCAGGAGAAGCCTGAGGAAAACAGTGTATAAAGGGGAGCAGAGAGAGTGTCAAAGAAGGATTTAGGAGACAACAAAGTAGCTCAAAAATCAAACAAGCAGCTTTTTGTCTTTCAGGGAACAAAATGAAGTTGCTGGGAAACAGCTGACATATAAACCCACAAGGAAGAACAGAACACAAGAGGGTAAAGCACTGATGCCTACAGCAAATAATTCACTCAATAGGTGTGAGTTGTCCTCACCGCTTCCACCTGTTAAGAAATGTCTGCAAATGATGTCGTGGGAAGGGCAGAAACACCTGGAATTTACCACAGTAACATCCTCAGAAACTCACCTTCTCCATCTGAAAGAATAAGAGCTCACAACAGGTATTTTACATTTCCAATGTCCCTGTATACCAGTACACAGCTGTTTAGTGATTTGGATGATGGGTGGTGACGTGGCTTGTGAATGAGGTAAATGCAATCATTCATGTGTATCAGCAGGTCTCCAAAATTCAGCACGAAATATTGCTTAGAGAAATACTGCTTTATTTAAGTTATGATTCCTAACTCAAAAAACATTCCCTATTAACACATTCAGTGAAAGCATCAGTTCTGTGTGATGTGGAGAAAACAAAACACTCGACTTCAGAGACTTCATCTTCAAAGGCTTTTTTAAAGTTTATGCTGTCCTTCCATTCCTCACACTCCCATGACTGGTTTAGTTGCATACAGGTTAGCTGCAGTCAGAGGAGGCAGTTTAGCCACCCTGAACAACACTGAATTGCAGCTATCAGGATTGGGTGTGAGGGCACTGGGGGAGCAGTGTGTGCCTGCAGAGTCCCAGCTCCTGTCCCTGCAGCACCCCAGCACTGTGTGGGGCTGTGCACCAAGTGGTGGCAGGGAACTGTCTCACCAGCAAGTTTTGTCCACATGAAATGTTTTTCTGCTTTTCTCTTCAAGTGGATCACTGGTTAAAAAGAAAGTGAGTCCTAGAGCAGGCAATGTGACCTCTTCCTGCATTTATTACTCTTGATCATTACAACCACAGCTGATTAATAGAGATAGTTTAAAAGGAACTTTGCTTAATGGTGAGGTTTCTTTTCCCTTTAGGCTCCCAACAGCTTTCCTGTATATAGCCTCATTTTTCAACACCAAGTTTCATCTGCCAGACTGCCTGTAATAATACCTCTCACTTCATTTTTAATGCTTAGTCACCTAAGTAAGTTTCCTCCTACTTCCTTGATATTTTTATTCAGTCCTCTCCATTGAGACAGTAGAATCTGGAGTCCTTGAAGCCCAAGACTGAAGTGAAAGCTGCATGTTGGGAAGGGCTACTGAGCTGTAACACTAAACAGATCACTTCCTCACTTCTGTTGCGTGTGAGAGTGGGAGTAGCAATACGCTTTTGGCCATATTTCCTGAGCCAGGAAGGGAGGATCCACTTCATTCTTTGATCTCATCCCAAGACTTTGCTGACAAGGATCAGAGTGGCAAGTTGCCATTCCTGAAGGCTGCACTGGGTGAGTTAATCCTTACCACTCTCTGTGATGTGCTGATGATCACCTTCTCAGCCAGGCAGTGAGGTCTCACATTACTCCTTTGTATATGGGCTCTGGGCAGCAGCACTCAGCCTGATCCCACCTCACTTACATGCAGTGTTGCACGTCTTCAGAGTGATACCCTCCCTGAGACTCTCTTCCTCTCTAATGATGGAGGGTTTATAGCCAGATGTTGATGGAGGTCACCAGCCAACTCTGTCCATGATGATATCACCTTCCCAGCAGTTTGAGGTATTGCTCTCCCATCCACTTGCTGATCTGTGTCTGTCCCAAGGCTCATCATACTCAGTTGTTTTCATTATTCTACAGGCTCATAATGTTCAATCATTCAACCTTTGATCAAGGCAAAGTCATGATGCTCCTTTAATATCATATCATTACATATAAACAAATCCACGAGTAAATGTGTGTGAGTAGCTGTTTAAATCTTGTTATTTATTTACCTAACACTGAGTCTCAACAGCTTGTTGTGAAAGACAATGAAAAAACTATCTTGCTTGCCCTTTTCTCTGGACAGCTGTGAAACACAAGCATGGATGTGCATCTCTTTCAACTTTCCATGGGCTAGAGTCAAAAGACAACAATAAATGGTGATATGAGGTCAGCCAAGAGATATGCCTCCCCTGGCCACTCCTGTAAGGAATTTCTTGTTCACAATAAATCTCTCATCCCGCTAATTCATTTTCAAAACATGTTTCTACTCTGACAGATCCCTTGCAGAGAGAATCCCTGACAAGTTTGCAAATCAACCTCCCCTTCTGCAACTAACATCAGTAAATTGCCATATCTCCTAAAATGTAGTAGCTGCCATTTTCTCATAATACTAAGTGGAGGGAATTCTCTTAAAAACAACTGAGGAGGAGAGGTAGGCGTATTTGGTCTTCTCCTTTCACCTGGATGCTTGCATTATATTCACCACGGTAGTTTATTTTCTCATTGAGGAATGTTTCTTATGGCTTTGAGTGATTGGTGCCAGCTGGAAGTCAGGCAGAAGCAGGAGAGCAATCAGTTGCCCATATTTATTTTCCCATGGTTGTACAGATTGCTCCTAAATATTGTGTATCTTTCAGGTAAGCTTGTAGGCTCTCTCTGCAGAGATTGTTGCATTCATTTCATATAGGTAAATGAGAAGGTAATAGCTGCCTGAGTTTTCAGACAGCCTGCAATACAGAAAGATTCATGAACTTTTTCATCTTAAAAGAAGTGATAAACAGTAATCATTAGGCATCAAAGCCAAATGCTATCAAGATATACTACCTCTTTGCTCATCAAAGCAGACAGAGAAGACAGCTATGATCAGAGGCGCCATCACTGATAGGACTCAGTCTGCAGGACAGCATGATCTGGCTCCACAAATACAGAATAATCTTCATACGAGCTTTAGTTGGTTTGTCAGAAGACACTATCATTCATCCGTATTCAAGGTAGGACACTGGGAAGCAGTTGTTGTCCTATATAGCTTAAGTCATTCCTGCTTTTGACAAGCCTATTTTGGGACTTATCAAGAGCCGAGTGGAAATATATCTCCCCTTCTTGTTATATTCCCTTCCCTGAGCAGAATTACTCTCTCTTATGTCTTTTTCTATACAACCCACATTTACATTTGCCTTTCGACGGATGTCTCTGAAGCTTTTCCATATAGTATCTCCGGGAGATCATGGGCAAAGCTTTAGCAGATGGGTAGCTTGCATCAAAGGAATTACCATCTGTTATTTCTCTTCCCAATTTTGTGCACTGCTGGCAAAAGTTTGATTGTTTCTCCCAGTTCCTCTTGGTCGTTTGCTGCCCAGCTGGGCAAATATCAGCATCCCTCCAATCTTTTCCCCTCTTTATACCAAGGACTCCTGTAGGGATCTGTAGCATTCAACACCCAAAGACGTTTGGTTATACTGCACTGTACTCCACATGCCAAGTTCCATCTGCTGTGCTTTCAGAAACCTCTAATCATCTAGGAAAGAATGGAAAAACCTAAGGAGACAACTTCACAGAAGCTCCCAATTAACTTTATCACCCTCCTGAAAATGGTGCTGAATACTGGGAGGGTCTCTGGCACTTAAGGATTGCTTTACTTTACTTACACTGTGCTGTTGTTTCCCAGCTGGATAAATTCAGATAGATAGCGTTAAAATAAGACACCATGCCCTTCTACATTTGCTCATTGACAGCATTCGCTTTTGGGAGAAATTTTCACTCAACCTAGAATTTTGACTATGTTCCTACCAGGCAAGCTCTAGCAATTCAGTCATGATTTCTGGTCTGTCAGGTCAGGATTGGCACCTGCTACATTCTCATTATGTCTTGCTAATTTGCAGGTTTATTTACAGCCCATGTCTCTTGGGCCTCAATAGTTCACTGCTCTTGAATGTAAGGAAGAGATGCAAGTATGTACAAGACAGTTTTGACCTCAGAAAACATAGGGCCAATCATCAAGGCTCAAACAAACTGCTGGCAAGACCTCTGTGGTAAAATAAACCTCCATCCCCTCTCCCCCAAAACAAATAACAAAAAGTACCCTTCAGATTTTTAATGGAATTCTTTTTTTTTTTTTTTTAGCAGTCAGATTTGACAACAAAGAACACACATGAGAACATTTTACGTAGTACTTGTTTCAGCTATTCCAGTCCTTGGCTGTGGTGAATAGTGTGGTTATGATAAGAAAAAGTATTGATAAAACAAATGAAGTTAATGAAGAAAAAAAATCTAGGGAGATTTAAAAATAGTTACTCTTGGGACACCCTGCTGTGTGATTGACTACCATTCCACCAAACTGATACAAAGCGTGAGTGGAGTCGTTTACAGTGAAGTCACTCTTCAGGTCAAGATCTTGATAATGCTTTAAGTCCTCTATCACCTGAGGAAAACAACTGTACCTCTGAAAGCCTTTATTTTATTTTTTTAAATATATACGACCTATTCTGTTAAGTACTTTGAGAAAAAATCCAGTATTACTCAAGTTTATAGGGTAGCGTAGCAAATCTTGTACATTTCCCAAATGCTATTACTCCATTGTAATAAACATATTATAATTTTATGTTGTATGTTTTTCATTCATTGTAATGTGTGTTTGCGAGCTGCATTTGAGAGAAGGCCACAGTGAACTCATTTCTGAGTGCTCAAATACTTGCTTATATCTCTTTAAAATATAAGCTAAATCATATGTCATCATCATTGACATTGGGATCAAGCATACCCTCAGCAAGTTTGAAGATGACACCAAGCTTTGTGGTGCAGCTGACACCTGAGGGACAGGATGCCATCCAGAGAGACCTAGGCAGGCTTGAGCAGTGGGCCCAGGTGATCCTCGTGAAGTTCAATAAATCCAAGTGCAAGGTCTGCACCTGGGTCATGGCAACACCCACTATCAATACAAGCTGGGGGATATAAGGATGGAGCACAGCTGCCTGTAAAGGAGCTGGGGGTGCTGGTGGATGACAAATGGCATGAGCCAGCAATGTGTCCTCATAGCCCAGAAAGCCAACTGTATCCTGGGCTGCATTAAAAGAAATATGGCCAGCAGGTGGGAGAGGTGGTCCTGTTCCTCTGCTCTGTGCTGGTGAGACCTCACCTGGAGTACTGCATCCAGCTGTGGAGTCCTCAGTACAGGAGAGATGTGGGCCTGTTGGAGTGTGTACAGAGGAAAGTCTCAAAAATGATCCTGAGGTGAAACACCTCCCTCCCCTACGAGGACAGACTGGGAGAGGTGGGGCTGTTCAGCCTGGAGAAGGCTCTAGGGAGACCTGGGAGCAGCCTTTCAACGTCTGAAGGGGGGTGGTAAGAAGGAAGGGGACAGACTCTTCAGTAGAGTGTGTGTGATATGACAAGG
Organism: Gallus gallus; assembly: GCF_016699485.2. NCBI lineage: Eukaryota > Metazoa > Chordata > Aves > Galliformes > Phasianidae > Gallus > Gallus gallus. The sequence continues at coordinate 59,328,206 of NC_052532.1, read as the reverse complement.
GGGGATGGTTTCAAACTAAAAGAGGGGAGATTTAGATTATATGTAAGGAAGGTTTTTACATTTAGAGCGGTGAGGCATTGGCATGGGTTTGTTGGAAGCCTCATCCTTGGAGACACTCAAGGTCAGGCTGGATAGTGCTCTGAGCGTCTGATCTACCTGTGGGTGTCCCTGTTCATTGCAGGGGGGTTGGACCAGATAGCCTTTAAGGGTCCCTTCCAACTCAAACAATTCTGTGATTCTGTATGCTTTTGTTTTTCAGAATTTTGATGAGTTTTCCCCAGTACCATCAATACAGCATTATAATTAAATCCTACATAAAATCTCCAGTTTCTCTCTCAGACATTGCTGTAAATGTTTTTAGTCACTGATGCATGATGAGGACTGTAAGGCAAATATCAGCTTTAGTAAAAACAAGTGCTTTTTGAAGCTAAATTTAATAGATGCACTGCAGATACTAGGCTTCAAGACAAGGCACGTTGCTGAATACAAATTATTTCCTCTCCCACACTAATCACTTATGAGGCAAAAATTATTTAAATGTGACTGTAAGTGGCAGTTTGGTCCTTATTTCAGTCAGCTTCTGTTTCAAACACTGGGTCTACCCAATCGCCTGAGTTTGCTAGCTGCTTGTGCCCCTGCTGCAGTGGCAGGAGGACTTTGGCAGAGACTTGACATAATAAAAGGAGCAGAAGTGTGGAGGATATAATATATGGCCTCATGTCACTTCCCAGAAAGACACTAAACATGATTGAACAACTGATTTGTGAGCGTCTGGAAAACAACACATTTCGTTTAAGGAGTGCTAATGTAGAACTGCCAAGAAGAAAAGGATGTCAGCCCAGTCCCTTTATGCTTGAACAAGAGCAGATGGTAGTGGGATGAGAAGCATCAGGAAGTGTGGGGCCACACTGAGGGGCAGAAAGGTGTTGCTGTGAGGGGACCAGCTGCTCTGAGTGGTGGAGACCCTCTATAGTTTCTGTAGGTACACATCTTGGAAGGTTCTTATTGATGGATTGATCATGGTGTGATGGTTTTAGATGAGGGTGCTGGAGAGCAGTGGGGTGGGCTGCCCAGTGGCGATGGAGAGGACAATCAGGTCCTGAGAGCACCAGTCTTGGAGGTGACAGTAAGTCCAAGTCTAGCTGAGCAGTTCCAGACACACCCATGGCCCCTAGCCCGGGGCTGAAGGCTGCTGTAGGAGGAAGGAAAGTGGCCACTACAAAGCAGAGATGTCAGGAAGGGCAGGGCAAAGCAGGGAGGGAAGGGAAAGGGAAGGGGATGGGAAGGGAAAGGGATGGGAAGAGAGGGGAGGGGAGGGAAAACCACTGTAATAACATTGTAGGAAGGTGTAGAAACCCTCCATGACATCATGCTTTCTATGCAATGCTGAGGGATGGCCAACAATTGCAGGCCTTTTGGAGGAGGATATGCAAATGACCTTGACGTACTGCATAAGTGATCCAAAATCAAGAAGATGAACCTCAGGAAACATAAATGCAAAGAAGTATGTTACTGGAAAAGCAGTGGGACAAAAAAAGAGATACTAAAGTTACAGTAGACTGTAAAAAGTACATGCTAATTAATAATGTGATGTTGTTTCTTAAAAAATTGGATGGACTACTGGGAGCATTACACTGGCAGTGTGGGAGATATTTGACTTATGTTACTGAGTAGTGGACCAGCCTTCTACTGAATGCACTACGGTCAGCCTGATAGAGCAGGAAATAAGACTGTTCAGAGAAGGCCTTCCAGAGATTCAGAAAGGATTATTCTTAACCACAGTTTGAGGGTTTTGAAGAAAAGTTGGAAAATTGCTTGATGAGGAAGAGGAGAAACCGAACACTCTTCAAACGTTTTAAAGATAGTAGATCATCTTGATATCTAGTGAGAAGTTGTTAAAATTCCACAGTAGTAGTTTCTATTTATAATGGTGGTGGTGAGATATTGGAAAAGGCTTTGAAGGCATATTGTAGAAAATCTGTCTCTGAGGGTTTTAAGATCATGTTAAATAACACTTAGCTGTGTACAATCTAGATATGTTTGATCCCACCTGTGTGTGGGATTGGACTAAACGACCCTCTAAGATATATTTTCGCCTGCACTTGTCCATTTCTAATGCAAAGCCAGAACAGCTCAAGACTTCTCAGGAGTGAGTGGCAAGCAGAGGTGCTGGAGGTGGACCAAAAAAAGGAGAGGGAAGGGGCAAAGTGCAACCAGCCAGCAGGGGAGATGTGCTGCTTCTCTGCTGAAGCTCAGAAAGGGGGAAGTGAAGCTGAATGAAATTGTTACTGCTGGAAGGGCTCATTCTCCACAGCACAAGCTGTTCTGCCCTCCATGGGAGTAGCAGTAGGTACCTGGCTTTCTGAGGCTCTGGCAAAAGTAAAAAGAAGTTTTAGGATGTGGTTATTTTGCCTTTCTCTTATAATAATTTGCTGCCCCAGACAACCTGCCACATTGCAATTTGCCTGAGCTCTGACTATATTTGTTCTCTGAGCAAACAGCTTCCGCTGTTCATCTGAGATAAACTGTTCCACCTCTTCTTTCTCCTTTTATGTCTGTCCAGTAAGAAACAGCTTGCACTATGACACTGATTTATTGAGACAAAATTCCTGAGAAGCTGTTTGGACAAAACATTCTAAGTGGACAGCTATTCCTTGTGACACAGGAAAGTGCCTTGTGATTAATCAGGCATAATAACACTTCCTATGCTTCTTTCTGTCATTTGTTTTGTACTGTAAGACCCCACATGGAGTGGAAGAGCTCTGTCCTGGGTCCTGAGCCCACGGGCAATGCTGTCAATAAAAAGAATCAGCTGAAGTCTGTGGGGATGAATCAAGACCCACGCACAACACGTGATATGGTCTATAGTTCATTTTGGTTCATTTTGCAGGAATTGCATTGTTGTTTCATTCTTCTGGTCTGTGTTTTCTAAATATTGTTGCACTCTATTTTTTGGTAGTTTTCTTATAAAAGTGATTTTTGTTTCTCTGACTCCTCCTCATTACATATGAAAAACTTCACCATCCATTTTCCCCCCAGTTTCATTATTGAAGTGTTCTATTTAGTTCTTCTTTTTGGATTATGTATGTTCTACATTGCCGGTTTACACCTCTTTCAGGTTTTGGGGTTCCAAAATTATTCTGATGGAGATATGAGCTCCTATCCACCAAAATTAAGCCTACCAACATTTGCAGCTCCTTAGAAAGGACTTAGATAAAGGCACTGTTATTTCAAAGCATTCCTTTTGAATACTGGCACTCATGTTAATCAGAATAACATCATTTTTTGTTTCATTATATGCATTAATTTTTATTAACTTGTGTTTAGTTTCTCTTAATGTTCTCTGTAAACTAATTTTCTTAAAACCTATTACCATTTCTATTGTGCTGTGATGCTTAAATATCTTCTAAAATTTCATTTTCTTAGTGCCTTCCTTTTATCTCTTGGCTGGTCATTCATTACAAATATGTTGCCTATGTTCAGTGCTCGATGAAGGATGAAGATAGTATAACAGCCACTTGTTTATTTCCAAAGCACAGGACAGCTATTTTACTGGCTTCCTTCAGTGCTTTTTCTTCCTCTTTTCTCTTTCAGGAAACCAATCCCATTCCTACTGGTGATAGCAGATTGGTCCTCCTACCTTTTATTTTTTTTCCTTTGGGCACTCTGGCAAGCCTGCCAAGCACTGCTAATTAGCAGTTGTTAGATTTGGGCTCCAGTCCTGTGTGATGCTCCATGCAAATGGACTTGAAGTGATGTCTGTGCATACTGTATGTGCAGTGATTCAGGCATCTGCACCGCAGTACAAGGGGATTTCTACAGCTGCACTTCCAGTAAGGTATAGGGCCAGTAGTTCATTTCACACAGGTCACTTCAGTGATTTGGAGTTCTGATGATGCTATATTGAGCAAGATTTGAACTGCACCATTTTGCCTGTCCTTGAATATCTGACTGAATCCAAAAATGTATAGCCAGAATAGCATTTTTTGGTAGGGGAACCTACTGTCCTCATAAGAGTCTACCTGTGTCCTGTGCCAGGAAGTCAAAGGGCAGTTTCTGCCCATGGAACAGATGCAGTCATAAAGAAGCTCATTTTAGGAGGGTCTGTTGAGTGTGGTTAAATGACTATAGAGTGTTTTGAAATATTCATGTGAAAGGGGAGCAGCAGGGCAAAATGAAAGAGGAATAACAATGCAGGGTGATATAACAAAATCATAGAATCATTAAGGTCAGAAAGGACCGCTAAGATCACCTAGTCCAAATGTCAACCCATCACCACCATGCCCACTAAATCACATCCCAGTCTGGAGCAGGCTTTTTTTTTGCTGGGAGAGGCAGAAAAAGTAAAGCATTGTAGCAGGACTTAAATTAGCATGAGGCAATGAATATTCATGTAGTGAAATTATTTTAAACACCCAGCTCATTGTTTAGGGCTATCTACACTGATAAATATACTCCCCAAATTATCAGATCTGTTACTTGAAACCAATACCTTGCTGGCACCACAGTATAGCCACAGCCATCCCTACATTATTATAGGCAGTCCATAAAGCAAGACATCTCCAGCAAAGGAGATTTCATTTATGAGGTATTCACTAGAGAATGACCACCTTTGGGTCATGCTGCAGCACTTCCTTCTTAAAAATGTCTTTCCCTATAACTAAGATGCTATTTATAGGATTGTCCGTCCTTTCTCATCCCCACGCAGTGACGAATGAGATGACCCAAAGCTCCTTATACTGGGGAAAAGAGCTTGAATATTTGTCAGAGCCATCAACATCCTTAGTAGTCCATAAAAAAATATAGGAGGAAAAGTCTTGATAGCGTGGGTGCCAGTTTTAAGCCCTAGGTAAAGATATACAAGTAAAAGGTGGGATTTGTGTAATTAAATGTGTATGTATGTTGGAAAGTATAGATCTCTGTCTGAGCTGCCACCCCAGATTCCCTGGAGTCAGAGGAGAAACTGGGAGTTCTGAAGCATGAATCATTTCACCCTAAGGAAGACTTCAAAGCAGTAAACTTCTAGAACAATGTCAAATCTTACCAAGGGAGCAGCATTTAATGATGCATACATATAGGAGGCATGATGCAGAATAAATGGGTCCTAATGACAGCAAATCACAGGCATGCTGGGTGTTTTCAATCTGGAGTAGCTGCAGGACCAGGCTCTGAGCACCCTGATCTAGCTGTGGCATCCCTCTTCACTGCAGTGGAGTTGGGCTAGATGGCCTTTAGATGTCCCTTCCATCTCCCTTTCAACAGTTCTATGCTTCTATGACTTACAGTTTATGAAAACCCTCCACCAGCTACTGTGAACTTCTGCACGCTGCACAGCCACTGGACTTCACTCCTCCTCTCAATTTTAAAAGGAAAGATTGTCCCTAACTTTCTTGTCAGGTACTGCAGAAAAATGACACACTTTACTGAGCCAGATTTCCTCTCCAGGGCACAGATGTTCAGACATGTGGTGAGGTGGCCCTTTGGGTTATGAGTGAGATTGTCAGCTAAATGATGCACGTGGAGTTATACCAAGGACAGATTAGCTGTTGGCATCCTGTTGCTTCAGCCTGTCTTCAACCAACTGCTCATTTTCAGTACTGGCCTTAAGGTGTTTTCCAATCTATTATTCAATGAATGTTTACCGAAGGTTTGTTTTCACAACAACCAAAAACTGCTCAAAAGCTGAAGATGGCTAAACTGGGGCTTGCAAAAGCTCTCAAGAAGAGGTTTTGTTTTGTCTGTGTTGTGGACTCCCATCCTTTTTTTTTTTTAAAAAGAAAGCAGTCATTAGGCATACTGTAGGAATCACAATTGGAATAGAGTTTTTCCTCCCTCTGTTTTCGTATTCAGTGGTGAGGGCTGCTCACTCTCCTCATCTATTAATAGCCACGCTTGCTGCTTCATTAATATTCACTCTTGTTTCTGCAATAGAATTTATTAAAAATGAGCATGTTGGGAAGTTGCTTTCAAGCTACAGAACTGACAGATCATCTCTTACTTTGCTTATTCCTCTGATCTCTCTCAGGTGACCAGTGATAGAACCAAAGGGAATGGCATGAAGCTGCAAAGGGGAGGGTCAGGTTGGGTGTTAGGAAAAGGTTATTCATTGTTTCCTGTGGTGGCTGGGCATGGAACAGGCTCCCCAGGGCAGTGGTCACGGCACCGAGCTTGTCAGAGTTCAAGGAGTGTCTGGACAGTGCTCTCAGACACATGGTCTGATTTTTGGGTGGTGTTGCATGGAACAAGGAGTTGGACTCTATGACCCTTATGGGTCCCTTCCAACTAGGGATATTCTATGATTCTATGTTCTCTAGGCACCAAGAAGTAGTGTTTATGCAGGCTACCCTACAAAGCTTTAGTTACATGTATGTGTATAGGTAGATGGTATATACTGTAAGCACATACTATGTGACTGATGTTGGAGCTTCCATTTACAGGCTTAAAGCATTTTGTGGAGGAATGCAGACATTTCTACCTCTTCCTTAGAATGGGATGAAGCTGGGGTAGGAAGGTGATGTGGTTTCTTTAAAACAGGTGAGGAAGGAAGGGAATTGATGTCTTTGATTTCCAATATAGTGCTTCACTGGGGGACTGCAATATACGCCTTCCATATGTAGCATCATTTTTTAAACAAACTATCTTCCTTTTCCAGGAAATTCTAACTCAGTTGTTAAACTTTATAATTCAAAGGCCTGATATTGCTAGTATTAAAATAATAATAACGACAAATGTTTGCAAAGTATGGAAACCTGATCCTGCTGGTACTTACAGTGAAACTTCATTGAAATCAGTAGGATAAGGCCTTTGTTTGCAGGCCATAGTTTGAAGAAACAGTGAATTTAGGTTTAAGATGTTTGGTACCAAATCGCAAAGGCTGTGACACGAAGCCCTATCCCACTGATCTAGGGTGAGCTCACTCTTCCAGGCCAAAGATGTAACAAGCCCCTAATCTGATGTGTGAAGTTCTACTGGCAGGTTTTGTGTGGGATCAGGGGCTGTCTGTCTGCACCACTCTCATTTCAATCCAGACAAGTTCCATCTGTCTTTCTACAGCCAGCATAACATAGACATAATCTATGCATTAGGTCCTCCGGCTAATTTGAAAGACAAACAATGGGGTGACCACAGCTGATCTGACTCGGGTCAGTGCTGCAGTGTGATCTCAGGGGAGAATGTATCACTCTCTACAGTGACCTGAAAGGAGGTTGTAGCAAGATGGAGGTTGGCCTCTTCTCCCAGGTAACGATGACAGGATGAGAGGGAATAGCCTCAAGTTGTCCCGGAAGAGGTTCAGGTTGGATGTTAGGAAAAATTTCTTGGAAAAAGTGGTGCTGCAGTGGCACAGGTTGCCCAGGGAGGTGGTGGAGTCACCGTCCCTGAGGGTGTTCAATAACTGTGTGGATGTGGCACTGAGGGGTGTGGTCAGTGGACATGGTGGGAATGGGTTGGTGTTGGACCGGATGATCTTAGAAATCTTTTCCAACCTTAATGATGCTACGGTTCTATGATCAGTAGCACTGGCATCTCACCCTGAGGTGTGCTGGCCTCAGCTCAGTGCTATGGTCCTTGAGCAGGGATGGGAGCAGGCAGTGGTTCTCTTGAAGCTCTCTGGCAGCGAGCACCGCTCCTGCAGTCTCCTGGACTGCATCTCCTGTTCTATTTTTAACATCACCGCGGTGCCGCGGCCGTCACCACAACCCGCTGAGCCAAGTGAGAGGGCTCCCATCGCCCCGCATCCCCACTCCGCTCCGGGCCGGGGGACGGCACCTAACCCGACAGGCCGCTGTCATCTTGAAGAGCGCAGGGGAGGGACCTCGCTGTGGGGGGCGGGGGTGCCGGCCCCGCGCGCAGAGGAGGGCTCCAGCAGCTGCCCGGGAGCCACCGCACCGACGCGCGCTCCCGCCCGCCCCGCTCGCCGCCCCGGCCTCAAGCGCGCCGCTCCGCGCCGCTGCCGCCTCCCCGGGCCGCGGAGCCGCCGCAAGGCCGGGGGAGGCGAGAGCGGCGGTGGGGCCGGGGGCGCGACTGCGGCGGGGCGGCGCTCGGCGGCCCCATCTCCGCCCGCATCCCCATCCCCGTCCCCAGGTCGGCGGTGCCGGTGCCGCCCCTCGGCCGCGCCCGCCCCCTCGCTGCTTCGGCGGCGCGGCGACGCGGTGCGCGGCAGAGCCGGCGGGGCTATGGCTGCGGAGGAGGTGCTGCAGGGCGCGGACCACTACAAGAGCGAGATCGAGCGGCTGACCCGGGAGCTCTCCGAGACGACCCACGAGAAGATCCAGGCGGCGGAATATGGGCTGGTGGTGCTGGAGGAGAAGCTCACCCTCAAGCAGCAGTACGACGAGCTGGAGGCGGAGTATGACGGCCTCAAGCAGGAGCTGGAGCAGCTGAAGGAGGTGAGCCAGCCCGGGCTTTTGTCTCTCCCCGCCGGCTGCGGGGCGCTGCGGGGCTGCCCGCGCGTGTCCGTGACGGGGGAGCCCCGCTCCGGCCCCCTGCAGGTGGGCGAGCCGACGCGCGGGCCCCGGAGGCTGCGGGGAGCCGCGGGGAGGGGAGTGGGGCTCGGCCGTAGCGGGGGCTGAAGAGGGAGCCCCGGCTCGTGGCGGCAGACATCTGCGCCCCGGGGGGAGCTCAGGGCACGGCTGCGTCGGCTGCGGATGCTGAGAAGGGGAAATTAAACCGCGCGGAGCCGAGCGCTGAGCTAACGCTCGGACGTGGGAGCTGTGTAAACAGCTGCCTGCCGTGCATGGGAAGGGAGACAATTCCTTCTGAAGTTATTTATAGGTTGCTTTCGTTCCGGCAGCCGGGGGAATCGCTGCCATCCGGGCAGAGAAAGTAGTCTTGAGGTCACCCCCACTCAGTGGAAATTAAAGTTCTGCGTCATGCTGAAAGGAGGAACGTTTGATGCGAGGGCTGGTTGGAGTTGGGCTTTCAGATTATGTAGCATCCAGAGCACACGGTAGGTGAGTGCTGTACGGCACCTTTTGGCTCTGTTGGACGTGACTGAGATATCATCACTCCTCCTGTGTTCACCATGAAGGGAAATTACCAGAGGTTGTGACTGTGCACACACATGGGATCCCAGAAAGGGCATGTGCACATATCTACAGCACTCATAGCCCTACATTTCAGAGTGTTTCTGTGCGGTATTAGAATGCAAATGATTCCATCTTTCAAACAGGGGAGGGAAGGGATTGAACAGATTATTTTCCCCCAGATTTAAAAGGAATTTTTTGTTCTGCAGAAACATCTCACTGTATATAATGTGCAGAAATTCTCTTCAGTCAGAGATCAAGACCACGTTCCATCTGTGGGGGGAATGGAGGGAAATCACTCGGTGCATTTAGATCAGATACGAGTATTCTTTAGAGCACCAGCTTTGCTGCACTTCTAGAAACGTTTTCAATAAAATGAAGGTTTCATTTCACTTGCAGGTAAATATGTTAGGTTACAGGTTTGCCTCAGTGACCACAAGAGTTTAAAAATTATATTTTAAAGAAGAAGAAAGCTAATTTTCAGTAAAACCTATTCAGCTTGATAACTGCCTCGCCACCTCTGCTGAGTCTATGCAGTAGGCTCAGGACTTTGAAATCAGCACTCCAGGGGTGGAGATATGTGACTGGCAGGGACGTGAAGGCACTGATGGGATGGATGACACATCGGTACACATGACCGCAGGTAGAGGGGGTAGTACAAGGGGCTGAGAGTAAATTCAGAAGCTGGAGGGATTAGTCAACATGGTTAACTGAAATCAAAGATGGGCACAGACTCTCTTCCTGTTTACTTCCCCTTGAAGTCAATGGGATTGTGTGCTCTGCAGCTGTCCCACAGGGCAGTGCCTTCATGCTGTGCCAACCACAGCACAGCTATGGAGATATCCATGGAGGGGGGAAGAGCAGAAATCCTGTAGCTTGCCTGATGCCAAGCTGGAGAGCAGCCACTCCTGTTTCCAGGTCAGGCCGCGGGCTTTCAGTTCCAGAGTTCTCCATTGCTGCAGATGGGGCATTTCTGTCCTCTGTGTCTTCTCCAAGAGATTTGTTCTTGCTTAATAGGAGAAACTGCACTGATTCTTGCCACATATGCAGCCCTGCAAAGGAGAATTTGCTCATATTTCTTCCTGTCGCTATATGTATTTTCTAACCTCTGTTAACACCAACATTATGACTGTTCTTTGAGTGCATATCGGATTCCTGTCTGTGAGCAGAAGCAAATGATGCCTGTGATGACATTAGCAAGGCACGAATTGGTCTGAGCTGGTTTGGGCAAACTGTGTTGTGGAGATTTGGGGATGCAGATTTTTGGGTTGTAGGGTTCTGTGTGAAAACTGTCAAGCAAATTGACAGAAGGAGCCCAAAGCCAGCTTTTTTTCATTAAGGCTTCCTCCAAAAAGGTGTGGAGAGAGTCTGTGTGTGTTGTTTCCAGCTGGCACTGCAGGCGATGCCCCAGGCTTTGGCCTGCATGTGGGGACATCAGAGCACCGTGACTGAATAGGAGCCAGCAACATGACTGGTGTGACTGTGAGGATTTGTACTTCCCCTCTCGCTTCTCTTCATCTATAGCATCTCTGAAGTCAAAATGAGGTGTGGAAGTTGTGGATGCCCAGAGAAGCTGCGGGTGCTCCATCCCTGGAGGCATTCAAGCCTAGGTTAGATGGGGCCCTGGGCAGCCTGAGCTGCTGGGTGGCAGCCCTGCCCATGGAAGGGGTTTGGAACTGGATAGGATTTATGGTCCCCTCTAACCCAAATCATTCTATGATTCTATGAAATGAGGCCTCAAGTGTATACTGAAACAAATGGCTCATCCATTCAAGAGAAACAGTAGGTGCAGTGTCGTGTGGGCAGAGCTATGTTTAAGGCTGTCAGCTCTTCTTGTGCAGACTTTCTCTGAACAGATTCACTTACCAGAGTCAAATCTTATCCTAGATTTTTATCGAGGCAAGTCTTCATTTTTGGACTATTTTATTATTAGATTTTTGTGTTCTGTTCTAAGGAGCTCATTGTATTTATTGCTGCCTGTCTTTCCCTACTTAGTCATGGTTTAGACATCTAGGGTCTGAAGTCTTCCCCTATGTTCCTTGGCAGTTCAAAACTCAAGTGAACTTCAGTGGGGCTTTTTCCATATAGTCTGCAATACAGAACCACAGCTATACAATAATTTCATTGCTGGAGAGTGAGATGGGAACGTAAGACCATTATAGAATATAAAAGCAAATTGCAATACATTACATTAAATATTAATACTTGTATATAGAATATATGCTACCCACCATGCAACATGAATTGTTCTAGTAACCTCTGCTGTTTCTTGTTCTTTCTTCAGATGTTTCTCCTTTAGCCTAAGATTTGGATGTTTTGGGGCTTGAAGTTTTAAACAGTGACCTGAAAAGGGCATCTTCCAAAACAGAGCAGCTATTACATGTGTAAGCTGTCCAGAAAAGATGCAAAACATCTATCAACTATTAACCTTATGTTTTTAGAAATGAAATAAACAGTAGGACTGTGGAAAGGTTCATTCTGTTGTGTTGACTATAATAGCCTTGAGTGTTATGAGATGGAGCATTGGTGGTCCTGAAGTCAAATTGTAGGACTAGCACTGAACAAAGCATTCTTATTTTAAAGCTTCATTATTTTCCGCAGACTTATTTATTTTTCATTTTTCACTCTGATAATGATGTTTCCCTGTCTTATTTAATTATATCTCAAGCTAATGGAATTTTGACCGCAGTAAAAATGCTGTAGTTTTAGGGTTCCTGTTCAGAAAGTTTTTTAGCAAATGTGCCTTTTACCCTGCACTTAATAAGAGTTCAGAGAAAAATACTCATTGCTATTAGTCATGTGCATAAAGGTAGCCTGCTTTATTGGGGTGGGAGTTTAATTACCAGCATATTTTGTGGAAACCATTTTTCAGCATTTTTCATATTTGTAGTCTTAAATATTTATATTGCGTTTTCCATAAGGACAATTTCTGCTGTTAGTTTTTATTCTTTTAATGATGTGTAGAGTGGCTTCGTGGCTTTGCTGAGCAACCTCCTTAGCTGCCCTGCTTGAGTGAGGGGCTGGACAAGATGATCTCAAGAGGTCCCTTCCAACCTCAGCCATTCTGTAATTCTATGATTTGTTGCCATGCAGTAGGGGCCTGCAGTATTTTTAGAGGGGAGAAATATCAGTCACCTCTAGTCATGATACAGTGGGATTGAAAGCAGCTTTGGTGCCTAACTCTATGAGGCATTTAGGCCTGGGAAATCCTAAGCAGAGATTTCTCTTTGGAAATCAAATCATGAACATAGCAGCTGAACAGATGCTGAAGAGCATCTCCTTGACTCCCTCTCTGACTAATTTAAGCAGTTTCTCACTCAGTTTCTTGGGTTTTATACGTTTTGTTCTAGGGAATCAAACTTCTCCAGATTATAGATAGAGCTGACTAACCGATTTTTAGGTTGAGGGGGAAGTTTGGTGTCCCTATTACTTGAAACCCAAGTATTCTTGGTAAAGTATCAGAAACCAGACTACTGGTAAGCAGCCCTGTCTTTTGCAGATCAAAAATTAGTGTTTTCCTTACCTCACAGAGGTGTTGCATCTGTGGCTATTAAGTGCTTAGTCTGGTAACATGGCTTCCACAAATAATTCTTGGATGAGTAGAGCTAAAGGTGTGTCTAGCAGCTTCTTGCTGTTTGTTCTGCTCTTCCCTGCACTACTTTCATGCAGGTGACCCAAACTCCATCTCCTCACTCCCCTGACACAGTGCTGCCTCAACTAACTGACTATTCTCCAAAGTCTTGTTTGCAGTTTCTTCTCTGCCTTGAAGTGTACCGTTGGTGGGGTTTTCTGGATCTGAAGAACAGCAGAAGGGAGGCCCCTTGTCCCAGATAGAGCCCTGTTAAATGGGTGATCCCTCCACACACCTGTCTGCAGCACAGGATGCTTAGGAAAGTGCAGAGTGGCTCATACATCCCAATGGGATGTTCTGAATTCGACCCAGAGATGAACACATCCCAAATATGTAACTTGGGAGCTGTGAACTGACGCCATCTCAATATGTATTTTGGCAACAGTGTATGTGGAATGAGGCTGAGCATTCCCAACATCTCAGCCCTTTGGAGCCTGCTCACACAGTGCCACTCAGAAGGGCACAGCATAGTCAGACAAAGCTTTGGGTGCTCCTCCAGCTCTTCATCCATCACTCCATGCTTTTCTTGTAAGCATAGGCCTGCAACAAAATGGCCTGAGTTCAGCAGAGGAATACAAGCACTGTGAGGAGATACTGATGGAGCAGGGCTTATTAGGCCTGGAGGAGAGAGAGCTCTGAGGAACCCTACAGCAACCTGCCCAGTCCTGCAAGGGTGTTCCTGGAAAGACAGAGCCAGCCTCTTCACAGTGGGGTGCAGTGGGGGGAAAAGAGAACTGGCAGTGGTTGAAACTAGAGAGGCTCAGGCTGGATTACAAGAGGGGCTGTTTCCCCATGAGGCCAGAAAATGGCACAGGTTGCCCTGAGAGGTTGTGCTGTCTCCTGAGCTCAGAGCTGACCCTGCTTTGAGCAGGATGTAGGGCTGGATGAGAAAGGAGGTAGGCAGTAGTAAGCCTGGAACATGCAGAGTCTCTGGAAGTGCCCACTGTACCCAGTTCAATCCCAGCAGCAGCTTACTGTGCATTACCCAACACATAACAGCATGCTGCCTGGAAATAGTGACCATTAGCAGATCCACAGCCTCGCTCAATGCCTGAATTTCACTTTTGGTTGTCATTGAGCCTGCACTGACCTCGGGTTAGTGAGGGAGCGTTTTGATGTGCTTTTCTCTCAGCAGGACAGCCCTGCATCTCCCTTTGTCATTCCTGTCCCTGTTCTGGCTCTCAGATGTGCAAATGTTTATACCGACCTCAATTAAAAATAACAGAGAAGGAGTCGGATGCTATCTGTAACCAGACTGGGTACATGATATGGTTCACAATACATTCCAGTAAGTTGCTATACCCGCGTAGCCAAAAGTCAGTGTGGGGATAGGAATGAATGCCAAAGAAACGGGGACAGAATGAGCTGCGTAAACAGGTACTGATGTTAAAAGAGATGCTCATCAAATTATGGTAGGATGGTTTCCTCTAAAGGGAAATGTATCCTGTGCATTAGACTACAGAAAATGTAAGCAGCTGAAATAATGTTATGGGAAATTGCTGGAGCTTTGGCAGCATGCAAAGAAAAATGTAGATGATCTTTTTTTTTCTTCTGTTTTTGTCGGAGGGACCTGTATTGCCAGTTCCTCTCACTAATTGCATTGTGTCCTTATGAGCCACTACAGATAACATGTAATTTGTTAGACGTCCTGCAATAGCCAGCCCTTAAACAATGATAACTTTAAACGGCTGCAGCTCACATACTACCAAAATAAATCTAAATAGGGTTCATTTTATTTTCTCCCCACAGTTAAATTGCTTTCTTACTTTCATTCTTCTAAGAAATTTTTAAGGAATCCTTCTTTAATATGAGGATTTCAATTGAAGCACCCATGTGTTGAACTCTGAGATAACTGGGATATGAATTTAGATTTTCTATGAAATATTGAATTAGTACTGAATCTAAAATGACTGATGGCAGTGTTAATGGGGGAGCCAGGCATTGTTATTGTGAAATACTTCCTGTTTAAGATTTGTGAATTGTAGAATGATGGCCGCTGAACAGACTTTAGTCTAAAGGTCTGCATCTGTTTGGAATTAAGCCCTTTGTAATTAATTCAAAAAAATAATTCACTACCATCTTTTCACCCTCCTTTATGTGAAGTATTTTTCCTTCCCTTCTGTACTGCAGTGTAGATTTTCCTTCTGTGATGTGCGTGGGTGCAGTCTATAAGCAGAACAGGAGTCAGACTCAACACCTGGCTTTATGGAAAATGCAACTGGGAGAAAACAGTGGTGGAGAAAATAACATTTGGCATAAAACAGTAATTTATGTGCATTCATCACGGTAAAATGAGGAGCATTGTCAAAGTCAGGTGCATAGACTAAATTTGCACCTGGCCAATTTTTACATACGTTGTGCAATTGCCACTTGGAGGAATTACATTCAAGTTCTTACATATATATATATATATATATATATATATATATATATATATATATATATATATATATATATTTTCTGGCAGCATGGAGGACTTCTAAAAAAAAAAAACAACAAAAGGGGCTTTTTGATAAACCTCTCAATTTTTTCAAGCTCAAATGTGTCCACTTAAGCACCTCATTTTTCTGTTACGTTTTTGCGTTGGTGTTTTGTTCAGCCTATGGACAATGGAAATGAAATAGGAATCGCTTGTTTCTGCATCTCTCACAGCTCTGTGATAATGTAGGGCTCTGCTAAAAAGTTGGCTTTGCCATGGATTTCCCTTCCCAATTTGTCTGATACCTGAGAGGGTAATGTTTAATTCAGTACAATTCTATACAATCCATTTTTTTCTTTTTGGTGATTTTAATTTATAATGGCAGAGATGAAAAGCATGCATTCATTTCTGTTGAACTGCCTTGCATTTGTGGCATGACTTTCATTTCCCTCATCTTTCCTCATTTCCTTCTGAACTTCACAACATCGTATTTTACAGAGGAGGAGGGAGGGCATATTCTTAATTTAGAGGAATTGATATGGCATGCAATGATATGAATGTTCCCTTTGTCCCTTTACCCAGGACTGCTTGCATTGCTAGCAGCAGATGACTATGAGGATAAAACAGCAATTTTTCATACTGTCCTGTAAAGGCAGTCCACAGTACAGACCAGATACAGATGGATGCCATTAGGACTATTTCAAAGGTGAAAAACACATCTCTGCAAGGGCAGGTGCCTAAAGCTGAAGTAAGCAGGTAGGAATTGAGCTAGACTGCAGGTTAGTGCTTTAATGGGAACTGTGCTTCTCTGTGGAGAGCTTTATACAATAAAAATTTCATGATTCTAATATTTGTGTTTCTGAATGTCTTTCAATATCAAAGTTTAACAACAAACCTAATAGTTAAAGGAAAAAGCAGACCTCTGTCCTAAACCTATAGTTTATTATATTATTTATTAAGACTATTAACACAAAAAGCCTTCTGCTAAGATGAAGATCGGTCCATTCCCACATTCCCACTTTCTTTATATCTCTTGTGGTTCCTCCCTCTCTCTCTGCAGCCTTTCATTTGCTGCCTCTTATTCTAGTACAGCATTTGTCTCCTGTCCATGATGGTTTATGCTCTTTTTTATCTTCCCCTTTTCAGTCTCTGCCCTACATCTTAATTAGTGTAGATTTGCCTCCCCACAAGAGACTGAACTGATTTTTTTCTTTAATATTAAAGACCCTTTTTGTCAATGTGTGAATGTAAGAAATGTGGCGGACTAGACCTTCCATACTGTGTGCTGGTATTGCAGTGACATGAGAAAATCATAAAAACACTTAGAAATGTTACTTTAATACAGGCTGAAAATGAAACAGCGGATTTATCAGTTCTGCTTTGTAGCAGCCTTGCCATTAAACCGATCCTTGGAAAGATGACTTCTAAGGCAATTTTTAAATTGATTGGCTGATGGAGTGCACAGGACGGTATCTTTTCCTAATGTTTTGCAAAAAGCAAACCTGTTTTTCTTTCTTATTGTTTTTCCCCTCGTTGTTTGGTTTCTGGGGTTATTTATTTGACACCAAACAAGAAAACTGATGCACAGTGAGATTAGCAATGCATTCGAGTACTTGTGGTCAGGGCTGTGAGTAGAACCCATTACCCACACAGCCATGCCATAACTTCTCCTTCTTCCTTTCTCCTTTGAATCACATTTAATTTATCCCTGTGCTGTATGGCTGTGTTAAACACATCTGTGCAGTAGGTAGGTTTCCCTTGCTAGGAGTAATGCATACAACACTGCTTAACCCGTAGGTAAAAACAAGTCCTCGGTTACTGGTTAGTCACCTTTCACTTCAGTCAGTCACTTCTGGGGTCCTTTCAATTAAATTATCCAAACTCCATTCCTCCTTCCTGTTCTTTTTATTTTTGGTCTATTTGTTTATTTTTAATTTTGTGCTCTCAGAAATCACAGATGACAGGTGGCAGGGGCGATGCTCTGCATTCAACATCCACTCTGAGAAGGTTGGCCACCACTGCGCAGCCTTTTCTTGGTTTCCCTGGTTACTCTGAATGGGTTTAAATGTCACTGCACTGACAATGAACTGTGACATGCTCTCTGTCACCACTGACTGATGCTTACCTCCATGGAAGGAGATTGAAAGCTGTTAACAGCTGCAGTTTTAACTTCTGTTTTGGATACCTGGAGGAGGAAAACCATCTCCTATTAGTTGTAAGTAGTTGGAGGGGCTTGGAACAACCTTGTCTAGTGGGAGGTGTCCTGCCTATAGCAGAGGGATTGGAACTAGATCTTAAAGGTCCCTTCCAACACAGACCATTCTATGATTCTATAATTCTATAATGCTCAGCTAGGAAGATGAAAAAGGAGCAGCCCCCTCGTATTGTAAGTGAATATCAGGTTTGTAACCACCTCAGGAACCTGAACATCCATAAGTCTGTGGGTGCCAATGAGATGCATCCCACAGTCCTGAGGGAATTGGTTGGTGTAGTCGCTAAAGCCCCACTCAATGATACATGAAAATTCATGGTAGTCAGGTGAAGTCTCTGGTGACTGGAAAAAAAGGCAAGATAACACCCATTTTTAAGAGGGGTAGAAAGGATGAGCCAGAGAACTACTGACCTGTCGGCCACATCTCTGTGCCAGGGAAGATGATGGAGCAGATCCTCCTGCAAGCTACGTTAAGATACATGGAAGAAAGGGAGGTGATACGGGATAACCAGCATGGCTTCACCAATGGCAGTTCCTACCTGACCAACCATATTGCTTTTTATGATGGCATCACTGCTTCAGAGGACTAGGGAAGAGCCACTCATGGCATCTGTCTGGATTTCAGTAAAGCCATTGACACGGTCCCCTATAACATCCTTCTCTCCAAATTGGAAAGATATGGATTTAATGGGTGGACTGTTCGATGGATTAGGAACTGGTTGCAAGATTGTACCCAGAGAGTGGTGGTCAATGGCTTAATGTCCAAATGGAGATCAGGGGTCAGTACTAGGACCAGTGCTCTTTAACAACATCAGTGGCATCAACAGTGGGATTGAGTGTCCCGTCAGAACATTTGTGGGTGGCACCAAGCTGTGTGATGTGGTCAGTGCACCTGTGAGGTGGGATGTCACTCAGAGAGACCTAGGCAGGCTTGAGCAGTGAGCCCAGGTGAACCTCATGAGGTTCAATAAATAAAGTGCAAGATCTGCACCTGGGTCATGGCAGCCCCTGCTATCACTATAGGCCGGGGGATGTAAGGATGGAGCACGGTGCTGCTGAAAAGGACCTGGGGTTACTGGTGAATGGTCAGCTGGGCATGAGCCAGCAATGTGTCCTCACAGGCCAGAAAGCCAGCCATATCCTGGGCTGCTTTAAAAGAAACATGGCCAACAGATTGAAGGAGGTGATCTTGCCCCTCTGCTCTGCACTGGTGAGACCTCACCTGGAGTACTGCATTCCAGTGTGGAGACATCAGTACAGGAGAGATGTGAACCTGTTGGAGTACATCCAGAGGAGGGCCACAAAAATGATCCCAGTAGTGGAACAGCTCTCCTACAAAGACAGGGTGAGAGGTGGGGCTGTTCAGCCTGGAGAAGAGAAGGCTCTGGGGAGACTTGAGAGCAGCCTTTCAGTGTTTGAAAGGGGGCTGTAAAAAGGAAGGGGATAAACTCTTTGGCAGGGTGTGTTGTGATAGGACAAGGGGAAATGGTTTCAAACTAAAAGAGAGGAGATTATATACAAGGAAGGTTTTTACGATAAGGGTGGTGAGGCACTGCAGCAGGTTGCCCAGAGAGGTGGTGGATGCCCCATCCTTGGAGACACTCAAGGTCATGCCGGAGGGGCTCTGAGCACCCTGATCTACCTGTGGGTGTCCTTGTTCACTGCAGGGGGGTTGGACCAGATGACTGTTAGAGGTCCCTTAACAACTCAAAAGATTCCAAGAATCTAAGAGTGAAGGTAGGAATTTGGATCAGGCAAAACGAACTGGTGGCTTGGTGATATTATTTATTTATAAAAGTTTGGCTTTTGGCCAGACATGAACACAGCATGATTTGGATTTAGTCTTGCTCAGGACTGGAGTCTCCTCTACTCACATCCTCATGGCAGGATGCAGGATACAAGAGTCTAAGACCTGGCTTCAGATTTTTAGCAAGGCAGAACACTTAACCTTTGGCACTCCAGTGTAAGAAAGCTAGAGAGAGTTAGGTATGTCTGTAGGTATGGGTACATGGAGAGTTCACAGTTGGGTTAAAACCTCTGTGAAGACGTATCACCTGGTTCTCAATTTGATGACTAATCCAGCATCCTTAACAATTATTGCCCAACTTGAATAAAAAATTTGCTCTCAATAGCTTGTGCTTGTGCTTTGTATAGTTTGTAGCTTTAATAAAGACAAGTTCTTTTCAAGTGGGTGGTAAAAGTTTTTCTTTCCCAGAATACCTCACAAAGCTTTTAAAATCTTTTTTAAAAAGTCACACCGTTCTGGATAAAACTAGGTTTCTGTACAGTAATAGCAAACATACAGAGTTGGTCTGAGTCTAGTTGAGGGGAATGTTTGCATTCATTCCTTTTCTTGCTAATGCCTGTGATTCTCACCTACTGATAGTTAGGGAAGATTTTATTGAAGTATCTATTGAAGTATGCTATCTCTAGCAATATGCCCTACGTTTGGGATTGCACCTCAGGATTACTTATAGTCGGTATGACTTGCAGACAAGGATAAAATGGAGAAATAACTTACTTGTTGAGCGTGTGCCCACCACCAGCTAGCAAAAAGCTCCGCCATCAAAATATCATTGATAAAAAGTGTTATAGACTCAGAATTCACATTACCTCCCACCAAAGCAGGGATAACTGGGATAGTTATAAATAGAATCACAGAATCACAGAATGGCCTGGGTTGGAAGGGACCTCAAGGATCATGAATCTTCAACCCCCCTGCTGGGCAGGGCCACCAACCTCCCCATTTACTAGACCAGGTTGCCCAGGGCCCCATCCAACCTGGCCTTGAACACCTCCAGGGATGGGGCATCCACAACCTCTCTGGGCAGCCCGTTCCAGCACCTCACCACTCTCCTGGTAAAGAACTTCCCCCTGACATCCAACCTAAATCTTCCCTCTTTCAACTTAAAACCGTTCCCCCTTGTGCTGCTGTTATCTACCCTCTCAAAGAGTTTACTCCCTTCCTGTTTATAGGCTCCCTTCAGGTACTGAAAGGCTGCAATGAGGTCACCCCGCAGCCTTCTCTTCTCCAGGCTGAATAAGCCCAGCTCCCTCAGCCTGTCCTCGTAGGGGAGGTGCCCTAGCCCCCTGATCATCTTCGTAGCCCTCCTCTGGACCCTCTCCAACAGCTCTCTGTCTTTCTTATACTGGGGGCTCCATACCTGGACACAGGACTCCAGATGGGGCCTCACAAGAGCAGAGTAGAGAGGGACAATCACCTCCTTGTCCCTGCTGGCCACCCCTCTCATGATGGAGCCCAGGATACCATTTGCTTTCCGAGCTGCAAGAGCACACTGCCGGCTCATGTTAAGTTTGTCATCCATCAGGACCCCAGGTCCTTCTCTGCAGAGCTGCTCTCAAGGACTGCTCCTTCCAGTCTGTATAGATGCCTGGGGTTCCTCCGGCCCAAGTGCAAAACCCTACACTTTGCTGTGTTGAACCTCATTAGGTTCACCCGGGCCCATCTTTCAAGTCTGTCAAGGTCCCTCTGAATGGCATCCCTTCCTTCCTCCGTGTCAACTGCACCACTCAGCTTGGTGTCGTCAGCAAATTTGCTGAGGGTGCACTCAATTCCATCGTCAATGTCATTGATAAAGATGATAAAGAGCACTGGTCCTAAGACAGACCCCTGGGGGACTCCGCTCGTTACCGGCCTCCACCCTGCCATAGAACCATTGATCACCACCCTCTGCCTGTGGCCTTTCAACCAATTTCTTATCCAGCGAGTGGTCCACCCATCAAATCTACATCCCTCCAATTTGGAGATAAGGATGTGGTGGGGGACCATGTCAAAGGCCCTGGTCAAGTCCAGGTAAATGACATCAGTTGCCACCAACGCCGTCACTCCATCATAGAAGGCCACAAGATTGGTTAAGCATGACCTCCCCCTGGTGAAGCCATGCTGGCTGTCTCGGATCACACGCTCATTCCTCATGTGATCAAGCATGTCATCCAGGAGGATCTGTTCCATGATCTTCCCAGGCACAGAGGTGAGACACACCAGCCTGTAGTTCCCCGGGTCCTCCTTGCTCTCTTTCCTGTAAATGGGAGTGACATAACCCTTCCTCCAGTCATCTGGGACCATGCCTGATAGCCATGACTTCTCAAATATGATGGAGAGTACTTGGTCTCCAATATGATGCTTAGAGGGCTAGAGCATCTCTCCTGCAAAGAAAGGCTGAGGGAGCTGGGCTTGTTCAGAGTGGAGAAGAGAAGCTTCTGGGAACACCTCATTGCAGCCATTTGGTACTTAAAGGGAGCATATTAACAAGATGGTGAGCGACATTTTACAAGATCTGATAGTGATAGGACAAGGGAGAATGGTTTTGAACTAAAAGATGGAAGATTTAGGTTGGATGTGAGGTGGAGATTGTTTACTTAGGAGGTGGTAAGGCACTGGCCCAGGCTGCCCAGAGAAGTTGTAGATACCCAATCCCTGGAGGTCCTGAAGGCTAGGCTGGACAGGGTCCTGGACAGTCTGATCTGCTGGGTGGCAGCCTTGCCCATGGCAGGAGGTTGCAACTGGGTGAGCTTTGAGGTCCCTTCCAGCTCAACCATGTTATGATTCTATGGTTCTGTGATCCTATTCTTGAAGCTTAATGAATTGTTATAGCCCATGATCAATAACTGATCATGTGTGTACACTTGGCTTGCTCCAAATGCATTAAGGGCAAGGTAAAAAAAGAAACAAAAAACAAAAAACACAACCAGGCAGAAACCCAAAGAAATGAATTTTCAGCTGACATGCACCTTACATCTACAGTGAGCTAAAAATGGGCACTAGATTGATTAGTTACAAATCCATAAAACTTCAGTCAGAAATCTGGGTCCTTAGTCACAGTATTTTGAAGTGAAATGTAAAAATATGATCAGAAGGACTCCTTTTTGAAATAATGTGTATGATGTATGACTATGTGTAAGGGAAGCAATAGCACAGATGGTATATCTTTGTATAGTATGTCTTCGTATCTAAGAAGGATGAAGGCACACAAGGTTTGTTAGGAGTTCAGAACTTTGGGCATTAGGTAATTCAATTTCTTGGGCATTAGGTAAGTTCTTACTTTCTCTGCCAGTTAAGGCTGGTGCTGGCCATCTGGTGGTAACAAAACTTTCCCTTAACATACTATAAGCTCAACTGCATAAAAATAGGATGAAGTCTGGATCAACATAGTTAAGTGGTAACATTTTTCCAAATGTGCTGAATTAGAAGTTACGGTGATGCTATGTATTGTTTGATGCTTACTATTCCTAAAGAAAAAAACCCACATTGAAGTGATAGAACTGAAATATCAAACTCAGGTACTCAGAAGTTTGTACCATCAAATCTGTATTTCAGTTGTCATGGAAAACGCAGTTTGTTCTTTATTAAGCAGGCTGAGCAGATTTGTGTTGAAACCTATGACATCTTTTTACTCAATTACTTTGAAGTTATAGATGACATTTGGGTAGATTCCAGGATGCACCTTTAGGCCCCCGCATTTATTTATTTATTTATATTGCAATCTACTTAACACTGCTTTATGATTTGTGAGATTTGTGACTTTCTTCTTCTGCCTTCTTGCCTGCTGTAGAGTTCAGGAATGTATTCAAGAACAGGAGATGAAATGACAACTTGAGTAAAGCTTTGGCACTTGGTGTTTGAAAAGTACTTCAATCACTGTTCCTTGGGCTGAGATTATACAAATTCAGTCATTCATATGGTATTTTTTTGCTGTTGGATTTGCTTTTATAGCAGGTTAGAAAGATGAGAAGAATCTTAAATCAAAAATGAGCATGTAAGCCTCCTTTGGGTATAGATAACCCCTTCCCTGGGTATAGCAAGCAGTAAGTGTTACTGTTGAAGATTGTACCCTATATGCTTTTTCTGCTGTAACAATCCTTTAGTTGCAAGATTCTTCTTGAGAGGGAGCCCCTGGTTTCTCTACCAGCTCAGGCAGGGCTAGCTATGGGCAGTTTCTTGCTATCATCCTAGGATCCACTTGCTGTGTAATTAATTGCTAGTTATTCCATGTTGAAAAGTTGAGTTTAGAAAATGGGAACCCGAATTCTGTCCTAAAAACCCATCAGAGAGACTTTCTTCTGGCAAGTTCTTCAGCTCAGCTATTTCCTTCAGAATGCCACGAGGTTAAGAATAAGAGCCCTCTATTTCAATCCACTATTTATTTTAGCAGAAAGCAGTCCAGGATCTGATAAGCAGCATTTTTTCAGAGCTTGCAATGCAGTGCTTTCTGCTATGTGAGAGCTGCAGCTGTGTGAGTGGCAGTGTTTCCTGGTGCTGGAGGGAGCAAGGGAAGGGCAGAGGCAGTGAGTCAGCACAGTGCTGCCAGAGGGATGGATGGACACCCAGTGAGGCTGACACTGGTTGGGGTCTTCACCAGGAGTGAACTGCATGCATGGGACAGGCAAAAGGGATGAGATATACATAGTGGTGATGAGAGAACGCATCAGCATAAAGAGATCTGTAGTGATTGACAAGTAATTTTGTCGCTAAACATAAACAAATAAATTGCTATGCTAAGAAAGAACAGGCAGCACTCTGTGAAAGTGGAAACATTCTGAAAAATCAAAATAGTGCTTGTTTCATGAGCTGCTGTTTTGTCCACTAGATCTCAGTGGGGTGGAATAAATTGTTATTTATTGCCTGACAGCAGTACCTCGGGACTCTGGGATGCCTGGCACAATGAATTCAAGCATATAAATGAAAGGTTAGAGATTTTGCTGTGGAAATAGACAACCTTGTTGGGGATTTGCTATTAAGGAATAATAAGGGGAATTTACAGATGAATAATGGAGGCCCAGAAGCTGTGCAGAGACAGGTTGTTCCATAACTTCATGAGAAATCTATGGCTAAATAACAAAGAAAATAGAGATTTTCTCAGCTGTAATCCAATCATTTATCTTTTAAAAATCCATCCATGTGAAAAGATTGATCAACCAGAAAGCCAAAGAAAACAGCAGCCTTGTTCTCACTGGCCAGATTGTGCAGTAGCTCGCACTGGTGCCAGTGGGACCAGTAAGGCCAGTTAAGAATGATTTTGCTGGTAGTTTTGCTACTGTGATGCAATCAAAACATAAGGAAAAATGAAGATTAAAAACTTAGGGAAACCTGTTTGGTTTCTTAATGAGTTAGTTGTCAGTGTTTCAGTGAGAAAGCCCTCATCATGAGAAACAGTCAGCAGCTCCTCACCGGTACCCCCATTGACTTGTGTGGCTGCTCCTTCACACCCACCCAGTCCCTCTCACACATACTGCAGTGATCCCAGAGCACACTCAGGGTACGTGGCATCCCCAGGTGTGACCCTGTCTCTCCTCCCCAGATGCCCTTTCCCTTCTTCTTGTGCTTCCCCCTTTGGCTGCTGGCCATTTTTGGCTGCCTTCTCCATGCTTGTAGCAGCCAGCCTACTCCTTCCCACTCAGCCCTTTCCAAAACACAACTCCTCTCAGCTGCAGTTTTTTGTTCTTTCCTGATTTTCAATTGTTCCTTGCAGGAGGAAACCAATTCCAGCCAGCTCCCCCTGTGAAGGATGCACCATGCCTCTCCTCCTTCAATGCCCTCACCACAGAGTGGTGCTTTGTTGTTGTTGCTGTATGTGGGAAGGTTACGTGGCATGGATTATTGTATTGGACTGGGCATGTGGGCTGCCCTTTGTCATGGTGGTATGTGGGAAATATCTGTGAGGCATAGCTTTTGTAGTTGGCTGAGAGCTCAGGCTAGCCATAGTCAGGCTTGAGCACTAAATTAGACTTCTTGCAGAACTGGCAATAGTTAATGCGGAGCTTTGCCTGGGTTTTTGTAGGCAGCAAGCTCTGTGGTGTGTATGGGAGCTCTTGAATCACGGCCTGAACCTCTGATTGACCACCTGAGGCGAGAACTGAGTCAGCTGCAGGGGCACAGGTGAACGCAATTTCACCTGAGTGACCGGAAGGGGTGGAGCCTGGCTGCACCCCTCCTAGACCCCATTTAAGGCTGACTCCCAGGGAGGGAGGATCTCTATCTGGAGATCACTCCCCTTGGAGTTCTTCTGTGAGCCCAGGACACAGGTAAGATCTTTATTTCACTTCTCCTTTGTAATGTGATAATCTCTCTAGTCTATTACCTGTATACCTGTTTGCCATACAGTGGTGCAAGGCCTGCCCTTACCTGTCTGGTTGTATGGAGTGCAACACAGTGAGCCTCCGTTCTTGGCTGGGACAGTGAGGTCCTATGGCAATATGAGGAATTAATAATAATAATGGGGCCTCTTCTATGGATGGGTTATTAGAAATAATTTCTTTCTGCTAGTTGCTTCTGTAGAATGTGGTTTTGAATTCAGAGACCCTGAAAGAGATAATAAAAACACAAGCAGCTGTCACAAACCTTTAGCTTTGTTTATCTAGGCAGTGGTGCAAATTCCTGAAACTAAATTGCTTGATACCTTATTGCTTTTTCTATGTCCTGTTGCAGTACTGAGGTCTTATGCAACTGACTCTCCAATTAAAGACCATTGTCAGTACAAGTGGGTTTCAGCTATCTATTCTAAAGGAAAAATAAGCTAGGTCATGCAAAGTAAACCAATGGTCCCCTATTGCTCTGCACTCAACTTAGTGCATGTGATGTTGCTGAATAAAAGGAGCTGTGATAGGTACCATGGTACCCTGCTGCAGGATGATCCTGGTCGTCACAAGAGGTGGGCTCTCATCTGCAGATATCATATATGAGGTGGTGGTAGCTCAGAATCCTTGCAGGCAGATTGTGCCTAAAGGAAGGATAAAACATCTGGTTGCTTTGACACGTTGTAGTCCTTTAGTAGCTGTTCTTTATTGCTGTCTCAGTAAGGGTGGCATCTGAGCTGCAGGCTGTCCTTTAAATGAACCTGGTGTATGATAGTGAAAGAAGCACTGTAAGATTGGTCTGCCTGTGCACATGGTTTAGCAGGGTATGGAGTCTCCTTCTGTCAATCTTCTTCCCCATATGTACAGGGCTTAAGAAGGCCACAACCTTCTTTGTAGCCTTTGTCAGAATTCTTCTAAAAAAGGTAATAGTGACTCCTAAATTTAAGGCTAGGTATCCAAAATATACTTTGTCCTTCTAATTTGTTCCATAATAATAAAAAACATATTCATTCAATGAATGCAAATCTGATTTATTTAAGAAGCTGGTGACACGATGGTGAAGATGAGTGTGATTGGGAATGTCACATCATAATTCATGCTTTTAGAGTACTGTGCTCCCAATAAGCAAGCAAGAATGCAACCAGCCTCAGCAGATTGTTGCTGATGAAGAAGGTAGTCATTTCAGAACTTATTTTTCAATCTCTGTTCTATTTCTAAGCTATGGTAACCATAGCAATTACAGTACAGTTTTGCTGCTTTATCCTTGCCATCACCAAAACCTCTTCTGGTGACCAGCATGTTATTATAAGGAGCACTCTGTGGCCTACAGCCAAAAACCACTGGTACTAATACAAAATTGGATTTTAGCTGTTCTCATAAGGTATGCAGAGCCAGGTACAGCAAGTATTCTTTCAAATTATTTTTTATAGACAGATTGGGCTCAATGACAACACTGTGAATTATGATCTGGATTCTCTGCTGCTGTAACACTCCTAAATTACGCTAGCAGAAGATTTGGCCCTCTGTAGTGTTAATTCATACAGCTCTAATAGCAACTGTCATTACAGTTTTTCCAGAACTATGGGGTATTTTGTTAAGAGGACTTGGCAGTAGAATGAAGGTGCTGATGACTCAATGGTCAGCGCTCTGTCTTCTGAGTCAGAAGTGATCTACAGTTAGTAGTTTGGTATTTTGTATGATGTTATGAGATAATAAAGCCATCTATTTTCATAAAATTATTCTTTTTTTTTTTGCAAGAAGACAACTAGCATTCTGTTTACTTTTTTGTAGATTTGGTGTTAAGATAGTTACTTCTGATGATGGGTTCACTCTTCCTAGTATTGAACTGGATGTTTTGCTACTATGCTACTTTCTCCTGAGGGAAGAAGCAGCTCAGTTCTAGAATAAACAGTTGAAGAAGGGGATTTGATGGTTGAGAAATAATTATGCTGTTTCCATTCAATGTTGTCTGCATATTGTAAGGGTGAAGTGATTTCTGCTTTGAAAGAGCTGAGCAGAGCCATGGGCGCCTGTATGGCCTCAGTGGGTGTGACAAATTCAAAGCATCTTCCAAAACCAGGCCTATAAGCTTTAGAGAAGCCTTTGGGGAGAAGGTCCCTAGTGCTTTGTGCCTGTTCCCTACTAGTTTATCCCTAGCTAGCTACTTTTGCAGAGCTGGTAGGAAAGATTAATCACATTCACAATCTTTATATCTCAGTGAAATTTGGTCATAATTTGCCAACAGATTCTAAGTCCTCAGGAGAGGATAAAGGAAAGGATAAAAGGAAACTTTTAGGAGCTCATAAGAAATGGGCTAAGACTTGCTGCCTCTTGTTTCTTATGCATAGCTAAGTCTAAATTTATGAGACAAAACTGTGCCTAGACACTTTCCAAGCTCAAATGCATCCTAATGAGGTTTAAAAACCAAGTTCCTTTCTCAAGCACCCTGTTGCAAGTCCTGAGATAATCTATTGATGCCAGTAGGAAGCCAGGTTTTTGTGAAGTTTTTCACATTTGCGATTTTTTTTTTGCAGAAAGATTTTCTTTCTCAATAGTTATACCTTAGCTGGGTTCTGAGGCTTTTGCATTGGTGCAGCATGGAGTGAAAAGGGCAGCAGTACGAATGTCAGCTTTTATAAGCCAGGAAGCCCCTTACATTGGAATAGATAAGAGAAGAAACTGGTCCTAACATCTAATATTGTCAAAAAGCTATAACTTTTAGCTGGAAGTTTAAACTAGTATACTAGAGAACTGCCAGTGAGCAAGCTGTTTGTATTACCACTCGCTCTAGGTGTGACAGTCAAATACTTGACTGACAAAAGACTGAAATGTGGGCACACAGGTTCCAAAGTTAATCACCTGCTCATTTGTTGCAGTACATCTTTCAGAGTCTGTTCAACAATTTGAACTAAGAGATCACCAGAAACATTGTACAGCAGGACTTTTTCTATAGCATCTATAAAGAGTGTTACTATGGAAATACACATTAAAAAGGCCTAATTGTAAGTTGTGCAATCTGGAGGAGATGCTGCTAAGTAACTTTTATGTTATGTAGTTTATGAAAGATAATTTTGTTTGAAATCCATTTGACTTTCTGACTATAGAAGCAAGTGAAACAGTATGCTCTTAAGAGTCCTACTTTAACCCAGAGGTCCCAGATAGACTAAAGTTCCCTTAACAGTTGTATAGATGCAAGACTGTTTAAAGCAATATTCAGTTAGCAGCGAAGTATCTAGTCCTAGGAAATCTGTTCTTGGTGTCCTTTCTTGAGCAGGGGAGTGTACTTCAGAGGGCCCTTCTAGCCTCAACCATTCTGTGACTCTAAGTAAATGAGTTCTAAAAACTGAACTTTAAACTTTGGTTGTAGTTGTAGAGGATCTTTCCTTCTCTATTTGGATTACCTCTATGCTTTCATAAAAAAAAAAAAAGGAAAAGAAAGCAAGAGATCAGGTTTCCAGAAAGAGTGTCTCACAAAGGGAGGCTGCACATCAGATTCATCCAGTACTAGAATTAGCTTCCTAACCCTGTGGAGAACCTCCTGAGCTAGCTGGAACTGGAATGTAGGTGCTGGATGAGCACATTAATTTGGCTTTGTTTGATCTCAGTGCTCAAGATAACAATCTTTGTTTAACTATACCTTTGTTGGAATGTACTGGATTTCTTATTTCTTTCTTGACTTTGTCCAGTAATCTGTATAATTTAGGTAAGGAACCTTCTCCATATGCAGAACTCTAACCTCACAGTAACAGTCAACATTAAGAGGTTGAATAGGTACTCATGGAACAGTAGGTCTCCTAAAATGTACATTCTTTCCACCAAGCTGCTTGAGGTTGCATGTGTCATGTCTGCACACAGCGATCTACAGCATCTGTGAACAGCAACCTGCCAGGGCCAGAGGCAGGGAAGACTGGCAATGTTGGTTCTTGTAATGCCAGCATTAAAGAGCTCCAGCTTCAAAATTGCTCACTGGTTGGCCAGTGTGTAAATGGTTTTAAAAATAACTACTAAAATATGTTTTTATCACGCATCTTTTTTTACTGTATAATATGGGTGTGGAGTTTAAGATGTTATCAACTCTTTCCCTCAAAAGCAGCCAACAACAAATAAACAGCAACTCTCCTGTCCTCTCTGCTCCTGTGTGTAGGGGTTTACATAAGTATTCAAGCATCATTGGGAATTAGATGAGATGCTTCTCAAACCACAAATGTAAGTCTATTTTCAGCAATCGCTCTATTTGTGATCACAATAACTTTGATAGTGATGTAGAAACTAAACTTGCATCTCCAACTGGCTGAAATGAAACAGCTTCTAAATTAAGAATAAAACAATTCAAAATAGCTTGCAGCCTTTTCTTTCAGTTTCAGTGGAAGCCTGTTTTATTTCCTAGATATTGTCTCAATTTTATCTACATGTCATTCAGAGTAGGCAGTTTTTAACTTCCTTTGTATTGGAAGTACAAAGTAGTTTGACAAAGCAGTGAGAAAAAGAGCTTGCACTTATTATTCATTTCAAATTATAATATGAATTATAACTTCTGTAACTTTTTTATTTTGGCTGTAATTACATTAAATGCTAAGCATAGAATCATAAAGGTTGGAAAAGACTCTAAGATCATGTAGTCCAACCATCAACCCTTCACTACCATACCACTAAACCATGTCCCTCAGTGCCACGTCCACGCATTGCTTGACAGCTTCAGAGATGGTGACTCCACTGTTTCCATCCTGTTTGCAGAATATTTTTCCTTTCTGTAAATATTTGGTGACTTGTGAATTGAAGTGAACTGCTTCACAAGCTTTTGTATTTTTATGATAGTCCTTGTAAGAAGTGCAGGTAATCATATTTTGTGTCTGCATCCAAACGAGGACTAGAAAGCAGCAGAAAGATAGTTATAACTGATAAACTGGACTGCCACTATTGACATAGACAAAACAACATGATTTCTTTTTTATGCTACGGTTCTTGTCCAAAATAATCTCAACAGTTAATGGACTTTGCAATATTGACACTTTTGTAAGGTATTTCTGTGCAAATATGACATTTCTGCATAGTGCTGTATACCTATAATAATTACCCCTGCTTAAAGAAGCCTTGTTCATAATTTATGAATTACGCTCACATTCCCACAAGCTCAGAATATTTAAGTAGTTTATTATAGGTGTACACAGACAGTCATGAAGAAGCTCATTTTTAATTCATATGGGATTCAGTATTGCATAAATTGACAGCTTTTAGTGTCAAACATACAATGAGATGATGTGGGGGATATTTCTACATGCATACATGAAATCTGATGGTGGGTACAGGTGCAGCACTGGAAGCCTGGCAGGAAGCATAGCCACTGGGCTGATGTTAGGTGTGGGCTCTCTGTCTTTCTGATGAAGTGAAGCCTAGAGAGCCATAGAATTTTGATGGTGCGTTTTGCTAAAGAGAGCGCCTGAGGATAAGAGGCTGGTTTGAAACATTTTAAGGAAACCAGGCTGACCCAGATTTTCTGTGCAGTTGGGGTTTACAGGAATGAATTTACAGCAGTCTAAAGAGACCAGGTATTCTCACTGTCCCTGAAATCCCATCGTGCGAGAACAAGGATGATTAAGCCTGCAGTCATATAAATTATTCCTGTTGTTGTCTTACCGGAAAAGAAAGGATTATTGCCTTTACCTATTGATCTTCTCTCCTTTGCTCCTCACTACGTTGCCCTCTACTGATGGCCTGATTGCTCCTTAATGCATTTTTGGAAAACACGTGATGACAAGCAAAGTCTTAAGTCTTCAGTCATAGTGTTTTAGTAATATTATGAGGAAAAGAGAAATGTAGGATATTCTTTTTTTATGGATTTGGCATAGCATTAGGATCAGATGAGAGAGAAAAATAGAAGGGAAAGGAGGTAGGCCTTGAGAGGTGTGGATGTTCCATGGTTATAACAGGGAAGCCATGTGGACTCTGAATTGAATAAAAAGCTACAGATTGATCCTAATCAGTATTCCAGGAGCTATTTCTCTGTCTGAGCTTTCACACTGGAGTTGGCTGTTACTCTTTTGATCTGGATGCTTCCACTACTATGCTAAATAAAGGCACAGCAGTATTTGAGACCTTTAGAGACTTTCTGATTCAGCTGTGTGTCCCTAAGGGCTGGGTCAGGTTGGTACAGGGCAGCTGATGGCATGGGAGCTGAGATGAAGGATGTGCTTTGGCTTGGGGTCTGTTATGTTTATTCTAGAGGTTTTTGATGCTGCAGGGAGCTTTAATAATTAAATAAACAATCCTGCCTTGTTTGCAGTCAAGAAATAAGACAAGCTAACTCCCAGCTACCTGCTCTGCTGGATGCAGAGTTCCTTAACGATGCTGTAATGGCAGGGAGCATCCCTCCGCATTGGCTCCTCATGCAGGTGAAAATGGGCTTTTGCTAATGCAGTGTTGTGAGTTTCGCTATCCCTTGCAGGGCAGGTTGTTGAGGTTCCAGGTTGCCTGCTCCTGGAAAGGCAGTACTGCTCTATGACTGCCTGTGAAGGCCAGTTTCTCTCCAAGAGGAGAAGAAGAGGGGGGGGAATCTAAGGAAAGTGGTACTTGGTTTTGTTTGCAGTAGGGGGTTAGCTGGATGGGATGCGTGTAGAGCAGCCTGGTGAACACCAGCTGAGGGGTTTCTTCAGCTGTGGCTTACTCTTACCTCAAGAGAGAATGTTGCACTTCTTTTGAATATATTTTTACAGATGTAGCTTGAAATAATTTTCAGTGTGGTCAGAAATATTCCGTGTGCAAGCTTGAGAACTGCAGGAGCTGCAAAGCCATGAGTAGTGCTTCTCTTGGCTGTGGGTAAATGCGCAGTTTTTGCTGATGTGTCCTGAAAGATATCAGAATCGTCTCGGTTTTGTTGAGGTAAATAAGGTTTCAAATAATGCTCTTTCTGTGTTTCTGTCATTTTAGTACCTCAGCTGTGGAAATATAACTGAGGTAGGAACTGAGCTTCTGGAGTCCTTTTGGCTGAGAGTGTGTGAGAAGTGGTGAACTCAGCATGGCTTTCATTTCTAATGGCAGCTATTTCGGAGATGCATTTAGAAAAGTCTTCAAGATTCTTTTTTCTTTCTTTTTTTTTTCTTTTAAGTGTTTCCTGTGGATTTATCATGAAGTGCTAAGCATGAAAACCTAAAATGTGAGTTTTTTTCCACTCTTTTCTGAAGGGAGGACTGGTGGCAGTGGATGAGGAAAAGACTTGCTAACTCAACACAAAACTGGTCCTTTGTTATTTTGACTGCAGTCTTTTTTTGATTGCACTGGCTAACCAAGATGTGTGGAACTGAGAGAGGATCTGATGTTTCTCCTTGTTAGCTGATAACTTTGTGCTTGATGCTTTTGTGTGTCAGGCAGTGCATTAACTTGAACACTCAAGTGAATGTATGAAACTAAGTATTTTGATGGTTCATTGTTTTCTGTTCTTTCTGTTCTATATGGTATTTCTCTAGATAAGACTTCTTTACATAGTCTGGTGCTGGATGAGTTGGTGAAAGTGATTTTGGTTAATGTTCAGCTTTTTGGGTTTACTGTTGCACCCCTCTCTTTGACTGAATGGACATAGCTCTTGCGGTCCGTCATGGATGGATAACATTAAAAGTGATACTTTGGGATGAAAACTCTGTTATAGCCACAAAATAGTACAATTTCTATCTACCAACTTTCTATACTATGTGTGGTACTACATGTTTAATATATATATATATATAGGTAGGTAAAAACAAAGGTAGTAAAACTTGCCTCCAGAATAGCATAGGCTGGTTAGTCACGATGATTTCTGCAAGAGAAAATGGGTGGTTGCCTGCAAGTATTTAGAGAGTTCTTAGCCTGGTGCAGATTTCTGTCCTAGAAGCTCTGATTTAATGGAGAATATGGTTAGGAGACTGTTTTCCAGGATCAAATTAACATGCATTTTTATTAAAAGAAAAATTGTTGATTATACAGGATAGTCTGAATAGAAGTGATACTACCAGGTTATGGCTTTGTCTCATGATTCCATAATTAAAGCTGTGCTTTAGACTACTCTATAGCATAGCCTGAAACTCAAGTCCTGCCCTTATGTCTTGCTTACATGCACAAGGCTTTCATGGTCTGCAAACAAAATGTGAAATGTGATTATTCTTCCAAATTATTGTTTAGACTGAAATGTCAGTGGGGACTATAAAGACACCACTTACACTGGAGGCTTGAACTGAATGTGAATTCACCTTGTCTTCGCTTCCATTGCAGCAAGTTTGGCTAAACAGTGGTTAGAAGAAATCATAGAATTACAGGTTGGCCTTTCTAATCTCAGACTTGCTAGTACTTCAGCAGTGTTTGCTGTATTGTCTGCATTTCTTTCCAGCCTCTGAAAATGCGAGGGGACAGACTGTCTGATCAACGCCAGCCTGTTGTTTGCATAAACACAAAATACATTTGTAGCTTGAAGAGACTCAATGAAAAACTGTGTTTTTTTTATTGAGTTTTGTTTTTATTTTCTCAGTATCCCATGGCACAAGGACTGGAATTAAAACATGCCCTCAAAACCAGGCATGCTGTGACTGCTAACCACCTGGGGGAAGGAAAAACAAACAAACAAAAACTGAATGACCCCAAACTTCAGGTTCTAGACCTTAGCTCACTTGTCTCTTCTGGCCTAAGGATTCTGTGTCTTTTTTAACTTGTAATGCCCTGTATCTGGCCTATAAAATTACCTCTATTTATTAAATAAGAAATATTTCTTGTATACTTTTAAAATATAGATAGTTGTCAATGGGTATGTGTTATCTGTCTGTATTTCCTGCTGTGTTGCCTTGGTTTCTTGATTTCTTGTTTTTCTTTTCAGTGGCTCTGTCATCTATTTCCAATTACCAGGCTTTATGTTCTTGAGTGTTCAAAGTAAACATCTGGAGAACTGCACAATGCACAGCTGTCTAGGCTTTCCTAAATATTTCTTTGGTTTGTATGCAGAGGCTACTGTAGCAGCAAATAAGCATGAGGTTATTTTGCAAGAGAAAATATCTATTTGCTGGTGATTTTTATATATGCAAAGGCATTCAAAATTTTATTTAGTTTGTAAGTTATTATGGAAATGCGTTAATTCACTAAAGCAAGAAACAGCTGTCAAAAGAAATCACAAGGTTTCTCTGGTTGGTGGGTTTTTTTAGTTAAAGAAAATGTTATGTAGCAGTTGAGCTGGAAATCTGAGCTACAGCAATAGCCCATCAGAAAATGAGCTGCCCCATTGCAACACCTGTGTGTGTGTATATTCACTGCTGTGAATTATTTTCTGTTTGGAAGCACTTCAGTTTAACTGTGCTCTGCTGTACATGTTAAATATTTAAATCGAGCACTGAAAAAATTTGACTTGCATGACAGTGAACTACTATTTTTGTTTTAATGTATTGTGGCTTGTAAGGTGAATTCACCTTGTGTATTTGGGAGAGATGCTCTGTAAACCTCTTAGGAATCTCCTTGTCTTCCTTTCAGTTGTTTTCATGGAGTGTTTCTTTGTCTGCAGTAGCTGGTTGCTTTTCTCTCCTCCCCTGTACCTCTGGATACCACTCTGCTATTCCTTGTCTTAGACTGTGCACTCCCTGGAGAAGGGGATCCCCAGCTGTGGGGGTTCCTGGGCATTTGTGGCAGTGAGTGACATGATTAGCAGGCATGGTGGTGACAGGTTGATGGTTGAACTAGATGATTGTAGTGGTCTTTTCCAGCCTTAATGATTCTATGACTTTGTTGTTGACTAGAAGGTTGTTAGGTGCTACTGCCATACTGGTAACTCACCATTAGGATACAAGTCCTACATTTGCTGAAGTTAAAGGCAGATCTCCCCTTGGCTTAAGCCAGGCTGGAATTTAATTCCCAGTATCTGGATAACCAGTTATTGTTTTTGTCTTTAATAGCCTTACACAGTGTAATGAAATGGATTTATCTTGCTGACAGTATAGACTTTGGGGCTCCTTTCTTACCTCATAGTGGGAGAGGGACAGACTAACAGACTGCAAGAGGACACTTCTGAAAGTGCTACCACTGAGAGGAGCTACTGTAGGTTGGACAACAAACTTCTGGATGGCTTGATGTAACATCATAGGGAGAGATCCTATCCAAAGTGCTTACAGCTCCATCATTCTGATTAGCGTTTGGCTGGATGAATGAATTTGTAGAGTTTAAGGCTAAAAACACTTAACAGTTTGTGTAAGCTGACCCTGTGAGTAAGTGCTGGAATGTAAAACTCCTGTTAGCTCTTTGCTCAACCCCACAGTTTGCATCTGGCTCATGGGCATCTTTTGAGAAGGCATCTGGTCTGGATATGAAGGCATGAAGAGGACACTAACATTTCCTTAGTGATTAATTTTACTAGTTAATTCCTTCTGTGATTAAAAATGTGTTCCTGACTTCATATTTAGATGTTTGGTTTTAAATTCCAGCTAGTGTTTGTTTGTGCTTGTTTCTCCTTCAGGAAATAGCCCTAAGGACATGACAATTTCTGCCTGAGGTGATTTTTTTTCTTTTTTCTTAGTCAAGTCACCTGCCTACTGCCTTTTATCTGCTAAACAAAATGAGATGCTTATGTTCGGTGCTGAGTTTTCATATAACCTTGAGACAAAATTGTAATTCTCCACATTCCCACTAAATCTTCCAAAAAGAGACAGGCAATTGGAACTCTAAGTTAATCCAGTATACATGTAGCTAATGCCTTACCTGAGGAGAGGAGGTATGGTTTTTTTCCTCTGAATCCTTTCTATACATCTGATGATTGCATTTGTTCTTTTCTGACATGAAATCATACTGAGAATTGCACTGAGTTGCTCATCCTCTTCCATGTTTCAGTTCTTCCCTGAACTTTTCTAGTTGCCGAAATAACTTGTAAAAATATTGAATAGCATCAGACCTGGACTTTGCTAATTAGGAGCAACGTTTTATTTGAGTTAAAATTCAAGTTTTGTCCTCAGTAGAAAATGGTGGCATGGGCTTTATTAAAAAGCATACTTGACCTTGTGTTTATATATCGTAAAATCGCATAGCTCCAGGCATATAACATAGAATCATAGAATCACTCAGGTTGGAAAAGACCTTAAAGATCATTGAGTCCAACCACGACCTAACCATACTACCCTAACAACCCTCCTCTAAATCATGTACCTGAGCACTACATCCAAACATCTGGATAGTTTTCTGGAAATTAGGAAATAAGAAAGATTTTGACAATCAAGGTCTCAAAACTTAAAATTTTTCTTTTGAAGAAAAAAATTGAGATACTGCATAGCTACAGGTTCAGTTTATAAAAAGTAGACTGTAGAGAACTTTAAGGTTGTGAAGTTTCTTTTATAAAAGTACTTAGTTTTTAAAAACCATCAGCAATCTGTTTATCTTCAGTCAAATCACTCACAGTATTCCAAGATCCTTTTTGAAGCTAAGGAAAGGGAACAGCTTTTTGGGTCCTAAGGTAATAGCTGACCAAATCTGCTTTAGGATTGGAGTGTCTATGTGTTAATGTATTTAAATGTCAATCTAAAATACCAAGGAGCAGTTAACTAGGGCCATCTTTTCTGTGAATGTTGTAGGTTAAATCAAGGCAAAACTGAGCCTTCTTAGAGATAGAGAAGAGGTAATAGAGTGGTTAAGTCATCTCCAGGGGATCCAAAAGGTTTGGAATGAAGCCTTCCAAATTTAGTGAAATGCCAGCTTGAAGAAAGGCCTCGGCATGCTGTGTGATTGGCCTGGCCAGGTAACTGTTTCACTTGGGCCCTCTACTATGGTGTGTGTTTTTGTTTTGTGGGAATCCTTGTTTTCTGAGGAGATGAAATGAAGGTTCAAAGAGATGTCATAACTCCTTGCTTTAAGAGTCAGTTTGTTCACAACAGAAGTCCAGCAGTGCTCATAAGATGCAAAACACAAATGAATCTGAACCTTATTTCAATAAAGTCTGTCAAAGCTGAAAACTATGATGTTTGAACGTGCAATTTCTATAACAACCATTTTCCATTGATCTGAAAAGGAATGAATACCAGAAAGACGTGTGTTAGGCTTGCATTGAATTTGTTCAATCTGAAGCCTCAGAACCTGGCTGGTTAGTGTCTGAGAGTGGTGTGATGCTGCTTTCAGTCTTCCTTAATGACCTCAATCTGACAAACCTGGGGGACTTCAAAGAAGAGCTAGCTGTAAGGTAACCAAGGTGACCAGTGGGATGTTAGCAGACTGAGTGGAGGGCACTTAGGAATGTTACTGCAGAGTAATAAGTTATTATTATACCTTTACCCAGTCAGTCTTGGAGTAAAACCTCAGGAGTCCTTGTAGAATTACATATTACTTGGTGGGACTGATAAAGGATAGTTATCAGGTGGTGAAGATGGCAGCCTGGATAGTGGCAACTTGCTTGGCAGCAGACCATCTCTCATGATGGTGGTCAGTCATTGTGATATAATAACATTTCAGTGGTATGCACTGGCAGCTGAGTTACTGGATTGGCGCTTGCTTTTTCACAGCTAAACATGTTCCACAGGCCACTGTGGGGAGGGTGCAGTAGCTGCTCAGCCCACTACCTTTGTTAAAGTATTTGTGAGCTCAGGCTGGCCAGTCGTATGGTTCTTCCAAGGCTGATCACATTACAGCTCTAATGTTGGATCATAACCTCTCCAAGGAGATGCTGTTGCTGTTCATCGGAGATGTGCCAGCAGGATATCAACAGCATGATGGAGTTATTCTTCTGCTGTTTGTGCAGAGGTTATCTAATGGAGTGGTGGATCATGTGAGTGGGAGGTTACTCATCTCTGCTGTAAGTTAGCCCATCTCCTTTCCAGTGTCTCCTTGGGAAGGTATATTTTTATCACTGCCAATCACTATTTGTATTATTATGGCTCATTGAGTCTTGGTAATGGAGCGGGACCTCACTGATGTAAACACTGCACAGGCACGGGACTGGAAGATAATATTTGTCCCTGAAATCTTATAACTGTTAACACACGGTATGATCTAGTAGTGAAAATTAGTGATATAACCAGACTCGCTGTTTTTCTTGTGTGTGAAAGCATGCATTTTTGGGAAATAATTGCACAGCTTGCACAATTATCTTTTAAAATATAAATCTGTGATTTATCTGGAAACAAATTCGAATTACATTTGACTGTAACAGAATAAATGTATAGACAAGCACATTAGCTTTGATATTTTCTGAGAAAAAGCTTTTTTCTTCTTTAAAATGACATTTTTATTCCAATTTATTACTTACTCCTTACCACTATCGTCATCTAGCTGTAGTTAAATTTGTTTGCTCCCAAGAAGTGAATGCGGAGCTCTTGGAGAATCACATTTACTTTCACATCAGGAGAAGTTTTCCTTGTTTTTATGAGAACTTCATCAAAATGCATTTAAGGGAAGGTTTTATGGAGAGGATGAATTCATGATATCTACTTTGACATATAAAGAGAAGCAGACAGAAATCTGATGCAGGAGGAAGAAAGATGGGGAAATCTTAAGTTTAGAAAGAGTTTTCCTAGGGTAAAAGGCTCATGGCAGTAATCGCTGGCCAAGGTGTAAGTGTACTTGGGCAAGCAGACAGCAAGCTAACTTGGGTTTTGGGAATGTCCCATTCAGGTGTAGTGAAGGCTTAAAACTCTGTTGTACTTCCAGTCCAAGAATGGGCACAAAATGAAAGAAACTGTAGCATGGACAAGGTCCACAGTCCAACTTGAGGGGAAATTGCCTGTAAGGGGCTTAAGGTGAAACTGTTGATTGTAAAGTGCTGACAGCCCTTTGGGGAGATCTTTTCTAAGCCATTATTTGTATGAGAGCAATTGCTTCCCTGCTGGAGTTGCAGAATGGGGTGGGAGCAGAAAAGAAATATTGTTTATGAACCTATAAGCATTATTTATCACTTTGAATAACTGGTAATTATATACTGGGATAGCTCTAGGAGGGAATCTGGCCAGCAGCTGGCTAAGTATTGCCGCACGGAACATCTTATTTGCAAGTGAATGGGCTAAATGTAGTGGTTTGTCATGTCCTACCAATCCAGTGGGATTTATAATCCACTAAAAGCAAGTGTTGTTGGGGTGGTTGGGCATCACCAGCACTATGCCTTGCTTAGTGAATGCTAAACTACACAGTTATTATCCCCAAAATGCAGCCTGCTGATAATAAGCACATCAGACTACCCTCTGTAGTGGCAGCCTTTGCTGTTTTTGACAGCATATTCAATTCAAAATATATTAAATTGTTTTTTAGGATGTTGTTCTGTTTTCAGTCAAAATCACTGCAGGTAATACCCACTGGATTTATATGTGGGTACAGTCTGGCTCATGAATCTAAGATGATAATTGCTTAATTTGATAACACATGCTGTGGAAACCTTGGTATGTTTAGATTGCTGTAGCTAATGAGCTTTGCAATCAGATACCATAGCAGCTTAAATCTCGTAAATAAGACGCCTTGCAGGTTTTTAGATTGTTTTGGTTTTAATCTGGTATTGAAATCTATCACTGAATTAAACCAACGATTTTAACTACAGTGCTGCTGCTTATAGCCTTTTACAGATTATTTCAGCTAAAATGAGATAAAATAGTGCAGTTCTTTTGCTTAAGGGAGGATGGAAACATTTTAATTGAAAAAGAATCAGTTATTAGTTTCTGTTGTCTTGTGCTGTTCATTGTCTGGATATCCAGAGCAGCTGTCTCTCTGCATTACTTCCTAGGGGTCAAGGGTAGGTCACAAAGTATATATTTTAGCTCCAGTAGTTGGGTGTTTTTTTCCAGTATACCACTTTGTTTTCTAAGTGTCTTTTATAGATGTCCTCTGAATACATTTAATTACACTTAAAAATAAATAAGCATAGATCAGAAAAAAGTATTCTTTTCCAGTGTGTGCATATTTATGAACCTGCTTGATTTAAAACAAAGCATCAGAGTTTTGCCGACAGTGCAGATGAGACATTTTGGTACGTCTCTAACTTCTGTTGCAATAAACAGGACAGACATTCATTTCCTAAACCAAGGTTATCTCAAGTGGAAGTAGAACTCCTCCTCTTCCAGCTTGGTTTAGCTGCAGCCAAAATTGTTTTTTACCTTGTCTGCTTGAGGTTTGACAAAGCTATGGAGGGTACTGGTTCAGTTTGGATTTGGGGAGATGTAATTGCACAAGCTTTTTGTGTTTTCTTCTCTTGGGTGCCTGCTGTTTCTCCTGTGACTGGGGCATGTCTCAGATTGGTGCATGTGAGATACAAGGTACAGTACTTCTTCAGTAT
Organism: Gallus gallus; assembly: GCF_016699485.2. Classification (NCBI taxonomy): domain Eukaryota; kingdom Metazoa; phylum Chordata; class Aves; order Galliformes; family Phasianidae; genus Gallus; species Gallus gallus. The sequence goes on along the minus strand of NC_052532.1, from coordinate 59,287,595 downwards.
TTCACATGCTTTGATTTTTTTTTTTGATGGCTTGTCTATGGGATGGTCCCTGTGATGCGCTCTGAAAGTCTCATTACCAATTCTGCAGTTAGCATTATTCCTTCTTACATGTTTTCTCTGCATAGGCATGTTCTTATTGTCAGTGCCATTGGCAACCTCCTCTCAGCTTAAGCTGTGCCACTCTAAAGAACAAAAAAGGCAGAATTCTTACATTTTGAACAGGCTGGAAATTTGGTGGGTAAGGTCATAGCTTGCAGTCCACCCCTCTACCATGCTGTGGTGGTGCACTCTGTGGGTTACTACTCCAAGGCAGCTCTCAGTTAAGGTCTGATATGCACAAGAGATGAGGAAGCCTAAAATGTTGGCTTAAATGTGCCTCCTCTCCAGGGTCCTGTTCCCAATAACAATTAGGAGGTAGCGCAGCCAGGGCCCGGCAGGACTTTAGGATTGTGAAGGAAACAGTCCTGGCAGTGCTGAGATGTCTGACGAGCAGAAACAGAAAGGAAGTAGGCAACTGGGGGTTGGAAGTAGATGATCCTTGAGGTTGATCTTTGATTCTATGAACTGCAGTGAGAGCTGTGGATGTTTGTGATAATGTTCTTATCCGTGTTGTACCTTTTTGAAAAATACAATGTTTGGTTATGTTTTGCAAGCATATTATATATTAATGGCATCATTAGTATGTTTGCTACTTCAAAAGTAGCAGTGCTGCAGCCCAGATCATAACAGATTGCTAATGATTTGGGAAGAGTGGCTGCATCTTTATACCTGAATTTCTAGATCATTAGTGCAGCTGAAGACAGAAGACATCTAAAGCTTATTGCTTCCACAAGCAGTAATTAGTTCCTTTTCCAGCAGTTCATGGATACTTATTTATTCTGTATGATGTGCAGTCATTGATTTTTTTCTTTTTTCTTGCACTTACTGTCCCAGCAGTGAAAGCTGGAAGTTAGGAAGAGACAGATGGCAATGGAATATATTTCATTATTGTTACATAAAGCATATTTAATACTTTTTTCTTGTATGGAAAAGCATTTTGGTTATTAAATGATCCAGTATGATACTGAGTACAGAACTTAACTATTTGCCAGGCCTTCATGGTTGTGGCTCATGATACTATGACTTGCTAAGCAAAACTACTATGAGCTTATCCTTGCTTTCCTGCTGTGACAATGTGTGCACAGTAGCATTGCCAAGATGTCCACACAGTGCTGCAAGCTGCTGCATTAAGTTCTGCTGGGACTATTTATCTGCTTAAAAGTTGGCTTTTATTTTGGTCAGTGGTGAATATGCTCAAGGCAGACTATAAGCAGCTATGGAAATAGAATTAAAGGAACTGCATGCAAAAACGTGTGCTATAAACTACAAACACCCAAAGCCTGCAAAGCAAACAAGGACTTTCCTACTGTGCAGCAGTGGATCATTTCAATTGAAATGCTGAATCATAGATTGAACCACTGATTGAGCACCTGGTGGGAAGGCAGGGCCAACCCAGGGGAGCTCAGGTGCATGCAATGTACCTGAGTGACCAGAGTAGTGGAGCCAGCATTCCTTCCCAGGCCTCACTTAATGGTTGATAGGGGAGGCAAGGGTATTTTGCTGGAGATTCCTGCATTCCTGAGGCCTTCTGAAGGTAAGCAGTGTCTTTCCTTTATTTCTGTGGCTGTTGTACTTGAGTGAATCCTCACTTGCTGCACCTTGCTACTCTGCTGTCATTGCTGTGCTTTCCATTGTGTTACAATCATGGAAGGGATCAAGTATGAGTGTGGTGGTAGCAGAATCTGTATTAGCAGGTTTGTTTGCTCTAGACCTTCATTGTTCAGGCTGTGGTTACAACCAGCCTTTTTAACCCTTGAGAGGATTAAACTGTGTGCAGTTGCCAGCATTGTTTAGTTGGGAATCTTTCTATTAGGAAAGTCTCTGCTCGGTGAGGCTGGGCAACCAATGGCTGTTCTGTATGGTACTGAGAATCAAGTCAAGTGGAACGTAACTGGATCCAATGGTGAATACTTTGACTGATTTACAGTTAGCTCCGTAATTGTAGCTGGCCATAAAAATGCTAATTTTTTATTTTGGGGGTGATACTAAATCCATTCCTAGGCTGAATGTCCTCATGCAGATGAAATCATTTGTAATGTGTACATCTCCATCCAGATGCTGGATTAATAGGGTCAAAAGTGAGTTGCAGTGCTTCAGGTTTGTTTGCATTTGTTATGGTAAAAAACACAATCTGCAACATTGTTCTTTGAAATAAGATTTCCCCTTCTACCAAGATGTGGAAGACATGAGGAAAATATCATGTGGAGCTGTAATTCCTGCTAGTTATTTCTCATCTCTTGTAGTTTAGCCTACACCAGGCGCCTTTGTAAGTGTGGGTGCTTCATTTCTGTGACGAAGGAGAACAGGGCAACTTCTTTTTGATCATGCAGTGTGGTTTCATTTAACTGGCAAGGTGATAACTGCTGTGAGGGAGGTTATTCTCTCTCCTGAGGAGTGGAAACTGACACTCTCAGCAGTCCTGGTCCTGGCTGAAGTCAGAGCCATTTGATCTCCCTTTGGATGGAAGACTTGCTGCGCCTCTCACACAGGAGCTGTGTGAATTCCGATGCTGCCCAGCTTCATGTCTTCCTGAGGAGGCCCTCATGCATCTGGTGGTTATGGCTGTGTGTTAGACAGAAGGTGGTTCCTCTCCTTGGAGTTGGCAAAGCATGCCCCATGGCACTTGCCCCACATCCACCTCTGGGTATGGTGCAGTTTGCCAGGCTCTCAAGGCTCTGCCTTGCTCTTCAGCTGGTCCTGCTTTCCCCATGCTCCTCTCCCAGAGTTTGCTGCTTCCACCAACATGCTTGCCTGTAATTCCAGGGAGGCTCTGTGCAAAGAGCCTCCTTTTTCCATTTGTCCCCTGAGATTGTTACCCCCATCTCAGTAGGAGGAGTCCGACGTGCCTGGATGAACTCTGTGCTTCCTCTCCTCTGTAAAAGCGTACCTATTTCTAGCCGTGCCTTTGCAAATAGAATGAATGGAAGATATGGCCTGAATTAATGAGAGACAGGAACAAATCTGCCTACAGTTCTCTTAGGGAGGCTGCTGAGGACTGTGCTGGTGTCTGTGCTAGTGGTTTTGTATATCCACATGGGGCTGTGGAAATAGAGGGTAAAGCAACCATGGCAGACTACCCAGTCTGTAGGTTTTCTATTTCTGTATTTCCTGGATCATTACGTAGCCCTGCCAGGATCTCTTTGCTCATCATCTGAACAGCTGATTTCCTGAAAACTCTTCATATTTGGTTCCAGTCTTTTCCAGCTTTTTCGCTTGGATGTTTCTGGAGAAGGGCCATTCACTGTGAACACTCAGCAACTACTTAAGGATCAGCCTCAGCAAGGTTTGCTTGTTTATGCCAGGTGAAGGGTCCAGCTCTGTAACATGCAAACCATGTCAAAGCCTTCAGCCTGTGATATCCCAGTTACTCTGGTCCTGTGGTGCTAGCTGAGAGTGGTCACAAGGTAACACAGAGAAACATTACAGCTTCTGTCTCATAGCAACACCTTCTTCCACGCAGCACGTGCCTCATGTTCCTTTTGTAAGCTGGCTTCTTGTAAAGGAGGAGAATTCAGAGAACCTTCTTGTTTCTACTGCTAACAGAAAGTATGTGTATCCAGTTATTTGAGCTATTTAGGAACAATCTGATGAGCAAACTGTTTAGAGGAGGGTGGTTAATGCATGCTAACCACACTGTCCAGGTGAAGTTTTCTTACTGGGCTAAAATGTCAATATTTATATGCTGATATCTTGGGAGGCTTGTATCTGTCTTCAGGCAATGCAGAATTTTTTAGAATACCAACAAGGCAGATGCAGGAAGGAAGCAGAGGACTTCTGAAGCTCACAACATCTCATCTGTAAGTAAGACTTACTTCATACTTGTTATTCTGGGAAGCAGTGTGTGTGTTGTCATTTTTCTTTCCACTGTGTAATGGCTCAAACCAGTGATTGAGCATTGCCATGACTGAGCACCTGGTGAGAAGGCAGGGCCAACCCAGGGGAGCTCAGGTGCATGCAGTGCACCTGAGTGACCTGAAGGGGTGGAGCCAGGATCCATCCCTTTCCAGACCTCATTTAAGGGTTGGCAGTGGAGGCAAGGGGATCTTGCTGGTGATCACTGTGTGCCCGAGGCCTTCTGAAGTTAAGCAGGTTCTTTACTTATGTGCCCACTGCTATTGCGTTTGAGCAAATCCTCACTCGCTGCAGCCTAGAACCTAGCTGCTCGGCTGTCATTGCTGAGCTTTTTATTGTGTTATGCACTTCCCAGTGTCTTTATTACACATCAACAGAAGCAACATACCTGGGAAAGCTGGAAATAGTTCACATAGAGAAGATACTGGGATGTCATTTGTATTCTCCAGGTGGGGAAAGAATCTCTTTATTTAAAAGTATAGACAATTCTCTTATTCATTTATATAATATAGGGTCTGAAGTGAGGTGCCTGTCAGCACTTCACTAAACATTCCATCCAAATATTTTTTTACAGAGCAGGAAAGTAAAATCTCAGTATGCCTCAAAGAATTTGCTGCAGTTCTGACAATCCTTTTCTTTGAGGAGGTAGGAAGAGGCAGACAGGCAGGACAGAGCTGCTACAGTCTCCTTGTAGAGAGGAACCTACCTGAATGATTTTTTGTTGTTGTTGCTCTCTTCAGTAGCTTTGGTTGTGCAACAGTGCTGGATAGTTCTATTTTATAAAGACAGATTCTTTACTGTATAATATTCTCTAGAATACTTCTGAACAATAGTGAAAATTAATAGGAGATATTAGTGGTTTGTTTTCATTTCTATTTTACCATCTTTTCAAAAACAGATTGTACTAGATATTTAGAATCCCAGTCACAGTCTAACACGTTTTATTGTAGATATTGTCTAGAGAACAGATTATTTGTGCCTGAGGTTATTGCAGGCATATCTCCCAGACTAATCTGGAAGTGAGCATAAAGTTGTGTGGATGTAATGTTTGATTGCTTTGAGAACTTTGTGATAAGGAGCTCTGAAAAAGAAAGCAAAGTATTGATACATAATGGTTGATGTAACTTTAGTGCATGCTGCTTTAGTGCCTTTGTGCCATTAGCCCACGAACCTGTCCAAAAGGATGGAGAGAAGGGGTAATCACAGCTCAGTCAGTGAAGTAATTTTAGAAAACCTGTCTTTCAGTGTGTTAGCTGTCAACAAAACCTTTCCATTTCAGAAATAGTTTTCAGCAGTCTCCCTGAATGGCCTCTTCAGAGTATTTATGAAGTTTTCACTACAGTTTTGTTCTACCTGTAGATAACCATTTTGTGGTTGTGTTAGATAAGATTCAATGTCTTCAACAGCAGCAGCTGATACATGCAGTAAGGAATCATGGAATCATTATGGTTGGAAAGACCAGTAGATCATCTTGTCAAACCATCAACCCATGCCTGTAACTGTTCTAGACCATGTCTCTCAGTGCCACATCCATGCTGTTCTTGGACATCTCCAGGGTGACCCAGGATGACTCCATCACTTTCATGTTCAGCCTGTTCCAGAGCATCGCCACTCCTTCTGAGATGAAAATTTTCCTAATATCCAACCTGATCCTCCCCTGGGGCAACTTCAGGCCCTTGCCTCTCATCCTATTGTTACCTTGGAGAAGGGGCCAACACCCACCTCACTACAACTTCCTTTCAGGCTGTTGTAGAGAATGATAAGGTCTTCTGTGAGCCTCCTTGTCGCCAGACTGAACAATCCCAGTACCCTTAAGCTATTCCCAATAAGGCTTGTGCTCCAGACCCTTCACAGCTTCACTGCCTTTCTCTAAACAAGGCCTCAATGCCCTTCATGTAGTGAGGGCCCCGAAACTGAACACAGCACTCAAGGTGCTGCCTCATCAGATCTGAGTGCAGAGGGACAATCAACTCCCTGCTCCTGGCTGCTCTATTTCTGATACAAGCCAGGATGCCATTGGCCTTCTTCACCTCCTGGGCATGCTGCTGGCTCATGTTCAGTTGGCTGTCAAACATCACTCCCAGATCCTTTTCCTCCATGCAGTTTTCCAGCTGCTCTGCCCTAAGCCTGTAGCATTGCATGGAGGAGTTGTGACCAAAGTGCAGGACCTGTCACTTGGTCTTGCTGAAGCTCATGCAATTGGCCTCAGCCCAGTGATCCAGCCTGTCCAGATTGCTTTGTACTGTCTTCCTGCACTCAGGTCTATCAGCAGGATCAGTCACTTTCTGAAAGGTGATTGCAGTGGGAGTGGGGTTGGTCTCTTCTCACTGGTGACAGGATAAGCCTCAAGTTGCACTGGGGAGGTTTAGGTTGGATTTCAGGAGAGACTTCTTTAGAGAAAGTGTTGTTAAACACTGGAATAGGCTTCCCAGGGAGGTGGTTGAGTCACCATCCCTGAATGTATTTAAAACCATTTGGATATGGTGCTCAGGGACATGATTTAGCAGAGGATTGTTAGAGTAGTATGGTTAGGTTGTGGTTGGACTCGATGATCTTTAAGGTCTTTTCCAACCTGAGTGATTCTGTGATTCTAACAGTTCCTCCCAACTTGGTGTCATGGGCAAACTTACTGAGCGGTGTGCCCAATCCTCTAGATCATCAATAGAGACATAAAACAGGGCCAGCCCCAATACTGCCCCCTGGGGATCAGGTCACTGGTGACTGGATGCCAGCTGGATTTAATTGAATTCACCCTCTTGGCCCAGCCCTCCAGCAAGTTAGGGACATAAGTGTTGAGAAAACCTTCATATTTAATCAAGATATTAATACTTTAAGAAGGTTTTTCTGCATGAACCATTTTTTTGGGGATAAGAGGTTGCTTTGCTGAATATGAACATGTAATATCTCGCATCAGAAAAGGGGCAAAAGCCCCTCTAGGGCTGATGGCAGCCTGGGGTTTAGTTTGCTGTCCAAATCTGAGTATTTGCAAAATCTATGAGTATTTGAATTTTAAGGTTTGATAAACTCATATGTTGGTATAAAAGGCACAGAAAACATGGTGAAGAACTAAGAGGAAACATTCTAATTATATGGTAAATCTGAAGCATGTGAATGTGACTAATCTCTCCAAGACCTGCATTTTTGGATTACTGCACAGTGACATTTAGGTTACTGAGTATTTGAAAAGAGTAAAGTTTTATGCCTTAATTTAGTACATCTTTTAGTTTATGCATGAACTATTCCAAATGAGCAATCCCTGACCTTCTTTCTAACTTAAACTCTACTTATCTTTTTTTTAGCATCAAGCAAGTATCAGGTAATCTATCCTAGTGTGTATGGTAAACCATGTTTCTTTAGACATGCATTGATTTGCAGTAGCAGATGATGTGGTCCATTTGCACGTGGATTCAGTTATTTAGAATTTTCTATAAAATTTATGTTTTCATGAAGGTGTTGCAAAGAAATTGCTGTTGGGAACTATAAGTCTTTAAAGCAACAGAAAAAATCACAAAAAATCAGAGTAATGCTTTTGTTTCTAGAAGTAAATGGGATTTGCATGCTCTAGATTGTAACCACCTCAGATTAGATTTGGAAGCTGCTTGAAACTTAAGAGCTTGCAACTTTCAGTAAAGTTTCTAAGATGACCATTACAGTTACAGTAATATTAATAAATCTTTAATAAATGAGGTTAAGGGGGAAATGTGATAGCTTTTATTAGACTAAATGAGAAAATAGTAAAAGCAATCAAGCTTTTTTTTATTATTAACAATCTCTATGAGGGGAGTGCATCCTCAGTAAGTTTGCAGACAACACCAAGTTAGGAAGGAGTGCTCATCTGTCTGAGGGGAGAAGGGCACTACAGAGGGACCTGGATAGACTGGATTGATGGGTCAAGGTTAACTGTATGAGTTTCAATAGGGCCAAATGTTGGGTCCCGCATCTTGGTCACTACAACCCCAGGCAACCCTGCAGGCCTAGGGAGGAGTGGCTGGAAGGCTGCCTGATGGAAAGGGACCTTGATGTACTGATGGACAGTTGGCTGAATATGAGCCAGCAGAGTGCCCAGGTAGGCAAGAAGGCCAATGGCATCCTGGCTTGTATCAGGAATGGTGTGGTGAGCTGGACTAGGGAAGTAATCCTGCCCCTGTACTTGGCACTGGTGAGGCCTCACCTTGAGTACTGTGCTCAGTACAGAGAGGACACTGAGGTGCTGGAGCAGGTCCAAAGAAGGGCAGCAAGGGTTGTGAAGGGCTTGGAGAATCTGCCCTCTGAGGAGTGACTGAAGGAACTGGGGCTGTTTAGTGTTGGGAAGAGGAGGCTGAGGGGAGACCTTATTGCTCTCTTCCAATACCTGAAAGGTGCTTACAGTGAGAGTGGGGTTGGTCTCTTCTCACTGGTGACAGGACAAGGGGAAATGGCCTCAAGTTGTGCCAGGGTAAGTTTAGGTTGGATATCAGGAAACACTACTTTACAGAAAGGGTGGTTAAGCACTGGAATAGGCTCCCCAGGGAGGTGGTTGAGTCACCATCCCTGGATGTGTTTAAGAGCCGTTTGGACGTGGTTGGTGCTCAGGGACATGATTTAGCAGAGGGTTGTTAGAGTTAGGGTAGTATGGTCAGGTTGTGGTTGAACTCGATGACCTTTAAGGTCTTTTTCTAACCTGGGTGAATGATTATGATTTTCAAGGATTAGGCCTTTGCTCAACCTTGAAACAGGAACATTAAATTTAAGTGAACTACTGACTCAGGCCTTTTGTGTGTGTGTGTCATCTCTTAGTGTCCAGTTGCTCTGCAGCAGGAATACTGGCTTATGTGCTTACTACAAAACTTGAAGATGTTTGAAGCATTTGTCAGTGTTTTTTACCAGTTGGACAAAACAAGGAGCTCTGCTCTACTCTGTAAGATAGAGCACTTTCTCTTGGCATTGCAAATAATGACAGCATTGGCTAATTGCCCACAAAACTTTTCTTGTGTTTAACAATGCATAGATTTAATAAAGAAGAAATGCTTCACGGCTATATATAGTCATGGTTTTCTTAAGAGGATTGCAAAACAAAACACTTTGATATATTAAAACAAAAGTGCTTGTAGCTTCACATGTACTACAGTTCCACCTATGCTTTGTCACATTTCACAGATACAGAGAGGTTGAACAGCAGCCCCAGTTCACTCCTTTCATAGCCTTTGTGTTTAATGCATTAAGTTAAATGTATTTGTGATTGTCTGTTTGGCAGTGATAAAGGGCTTATTGGATCAGAAGTCTGGGATAAATCAATAATGAAACTCCTCCTTCACTGTACTTAGATTTGCTGATACCTGAAGGGATATTAATGAATATCACAGATGAAGGAAAGAACTCCTAAACAACTGACAAACTTTTTTTTATCAGATAGGCACACAAGAGCTTTGGAGGAATTCAAAATTCATCTGAAGTAATTTAGATGTAAAGTAGATCAGTAATCACTTCATGTAACAGCTATAAAGGAGTAATACCCCTTGCATATTTCCTGAAGCAGGAGTTTGGAGTAGCTAGCAGAGACTGGAAAGTTCCTCGTGCAAACGATTACCTGTGTCAGCACCTTCTTCTGCACTCAGTAATATGAATAATTTAGCTCTCTGCTAATGTCAGTAGCATAATGTAAAGGAGGCCTTGGGAAATTTAACTTTTTTTTATATTTGGGCTTCCCCCTTGCACCCCTGAACTGTGTGTATAGGCACAAGCTGCATAGAAAGAAGTATTGTGTTGCACTGTGTTGGTGAATTGAAGTCCTGTTCCTAAATTTATTCTCTGAAGTCTTTATGCTAACTAAAGGCCTTCCCTCCCTTCCCCCCTGGCCCTTTTCTTTTTTGACACTGCTAGTCTGGATTGCTTGTGAAAGATGATCACCCCTTAAAAATATATGAAAAGATATGTTTGCAGTGTTGGAATGCTGCTGTAATTTCTGTGAAAGATTCAGAGTAGGGTGTTGGTAGGCAATTAATAGTACCAGCTGCCAGGCAAATGTAGGGGTACTTAACTTGGTTCACACTCATGCTTTCCAGCTTTGCTGAAACAGTGGCAGATCTGCCATGATTATAAAACAGTGCATAAAGTGCTGTTACAAAAGTTCACTGTTCCTCTTGGTGTAGGGAAAGGAGAAGGAAAGGGAGCTGGGGGGAAAAAACAGCTTTGTATTAATGGATGAGGATCTTGCTGACACTTGAGTTGCTAAGGGAGCAAACATGCTGTTGATGAATCTTTCCATGCTCCCAAGCACAGAGGAGCTATGTATGTACAGTGCAGTTTTTGAGCTGTGAAAATGTGACACCTGTCTCTAGCAGAGTTGTTTCACTAAGTGAATCTAGGTCACCTGTGGAGATTATGTCAGGTCAGTTGTCTTCCTTCCCAGTGTCTGAGGTTCAGGTAATTCTGCAGCTCAGACAATCCAACCGGAAAGCCTGTTGAATCCAATTATATTGCATGGACAGAGACCAGTAACTTCTCACTCTTTAGTATTGTGAATGAATTGTGAAAAATATAGTTAAAAGGACTATGTGGGTGCGGACTAATCTTGAGTAATGCCCTTCAAATAAAGTATAGACAGAGGTGCACCAAGGGACAGTCATGTCCTTAGTTTCCTGCTCTGAGTTCCCAAAACATGGTTTGTTTTTTGCCTCTTAGAATGGCTGAGGCTGCTCTCTTCTGATATAAGGAAAGAAGGGGTATGAAGGGGTGCACAGACACCACAGTTACAGAGCAGGTTTGCTTTTAGCTGAGCAATGCAGGTGTTGCTGAAGAAGGCAAAAAGATGACAGAAGCTCCATGAAGAGTTACTCAGGAGGGCAGTCCCATCTCTAACCTAGGAGCCTCAGTCAAATGGCAGGAAGGCAATGACATGGCAGTGAGGAAATTGATTGCTATAATGAGTCTTTCTCCTTGTAGAACGTCCCATTGCACTGAGCTTTGCATTTTGAAATGGGGAACTACTAAGCTACGAGGAGTATTTAAAAAGTGATGATGGTATTCAGGAAAAAGGAGTGATAGGGCTCAGTGGTCTGTCACCTCTTAGCTGTATCCTTAGCACAGTGAATCCAGAAGCTCTGGAAACAAAATGCAGGTGGTAACTGCCCTGCTGTGATGGGCAGAAGGTGACTTAGCAGCAGCTAGATGAGAAATAGAAGGGAAGTGTGGGACCAAGTGGAATGCTATTAAATGTGAGCAGATTAAGAGTAAATCATACATGACATAAATGTTTCTGCGCTAATACTGGAGGATTGAGAAGCAAAATATAGGAACTAAATACTTATCTTAAGATGATGATGTTGACATAATACCTACCTTAAAGTTAGCAGTACTATGACAACTAAGGGGATAATACAGTGTTAAAGTACAGGGAAAGACACAGGGAAAGACTGAGTAGGCTTAGCTGATGGAGAAACTGTGTTGCATGATAAAGCTTAAAGTCAAGTCAGATTAGCAGCTTGTCATAAGTAAGAAAACTCAGGATGAACTTAGACATTAGATACAGAAAAGAAAATGTAGTCGAAGGACCGTGTGATTGGTTTGGTTACACCAGTAGTGATACTGTGAGGAAGATGGGAGAGACTGTTGAGGGATGAAGTGCAGCAGTTATGGGAGAGGTCTTTAATGTTCATCTTTGCTGCATGTGTCATATTGGGTTGGGATCCTAAGCTTTGGGCACAGTGACAAATTCATGGACTCAGTAATGAGAGGACTCGCGGGAGGGCACGGCAACATGTGATTCCTGAGCTCTTCATGCAGAGTAATTTCAAAATGTCACTTCAGAAAAGCTGTCCTGTAATAGTAGCTACATGATACATAAATCCAGCATCTCTCTGGGACAACAGTAGCTAGAAAACTCCTTTCAGAAACCAAAAACAACAGCAGTGAGAGCAGAAAAGGTGCTTGCTTGTGCGTGTGTTTTGTTGTGGTGAACAAATGCTGTAAGTCACAGTTAAGGGACATACAGCTGTGGTGATTCAGAAACAGTGTTTTAGAGGCTCCAAGCAAGAAGTGTTGTCTACTGAGAGACAGAATGAAGGAAAAGGGGAAATGATGTGGCTTTATAGCAAGGAAAAAGAGGGTGATGTAGACAGAAACAAAAGGTTATATTTTTTTAGTGTTTGCCCCTTGAGGACCCCCTTGAAAAGCTGAAGTTGGATGCAAATGAGGAACATAAATAACAGAAACCTGGAAGTTTACAGTATAAACTTGAAGAAAGTGGAAAAAAAAAACAATGCTTTCTTTGCAAATATGCTGGGAGTATTAATACTGGTGCTGGTTTTTGAAGGGCCACCATAAAATGGAGAAAAAAAAAAGTTGCCAAGTCTTTTAAATCAAATTGATAAAAGCAAAGTATTTTGTTTATCCATATCTTCACAATATAAAATGATGGGAGACTTGCATACCACAATCCTTCTTTATAAGGGAGGGAATACCAAAGGATTTGCCTCTCTCTGCAGAAGAGGTAAAGGAGTAAAATAGGTGGTAACAAGTCCTACTGATGATGTGGAATGCAATAAAGAACTAAAAAGTTAATTGTTCCATGGAGCCTTTTGCTTTAATATAACTCTGCACTGGAGGACTGAAACAATGGTACAATGGGATGAGGAGAGGGAGGCAATGTTTCCAGGGAAGACTAAAATTCCCATTGTCTGTATGTGGGATACTTATGGTGATTACTTTCAAGAACTGAATTAACCTTTGGATAGACAGGATACATAGCAAAACAGTTGACATGGCTTTTGCAACAGGAAGCTATGCCTGACTCCCTTACTGGAGTTCCTTTGAAGCACATCATGAACATGTGAACACAGATGACCCCTAGGTGATATGATATACATAACAAAATTCTCCACCACTCTTCATTTAAAAAATATATAAAATATAATTTCATAGCTGTAATTGTCCTAAAGGTTAAATCTTTGTACAAATTAATAATAGATAAAAAACTATGAGCTGCAGCTATGAGTAAAATAAGCAAATCTCATGGGTAAAGGAAAGAACAAGTAAAGTACTGCAAAGGTCTTTGCTGGATCCTGTACTGCTCAGTGCATTGACGAATGACTTGGAATAGTCAGTGAGCAGGGAAGTGATCAAGTTGCTGATGATACTCAGGTAGTCACGGTTAGCAAACTGAGATCTTGCACAGAAATTGCTGGCAGGCTTGATGAGTTTGTGCAACTGGGCAACAGAAGGGCAAATAAAAATCAATGCATTGATCAGAGCTGACACTTTCACTTGAGAGCTGACATCTGAAGGTTATAAAAGACATTCTCCTGAAAACAGCCTCTCAGTAGTGGTTTAAAAAAAATTAAAACAACAGGAATTATTAGGGAGAGAATGAGGAATGAGCAGGAAACTTCAGTGTTCCTGTATAGGTCAGTGGTTCACCCATGTCTTGAACATGGTGAGCAGTCCTGGCCTTCTTTATCAGTCACTTCTGAAATGATGTAGTTTAACAGAACTGAGACAGACAGGAGTGATGTGGATGATTTAAAGAAGGATTTCTGAAGGCAGAATGATTAATTATGGTGAGATTCTTCAGGCTGCAAGATATCTACGGCTGTAGGGATATGATGGAGGTCAATATGCGTGTGACTCTCAAGGAGATACCTGGGGAATGACTGTTCACTGAGTCTTCCTGTGCAGGAATAAAGTGGCATCAAGAATAACTAGTAGGCTACAAGTTCAGAGCAAATAAAGTAAATCCTTCTCTGTACAATGTGGTTAACTGTAGAAGTAGTCATGTGGCACTTTACTGCTTTGTTTCACAGGGTGACAGAACATGTTTCTGCTCGTACCTGCTGAAGGCTGCAGTAGTAGTGTGTAGTAGTAGTAGTGCCAAGCGCACAAACTAGTGTGCCTTCTGAGGATATCTTACTGTGCTGCTCAGCTTCTCCCTTAGGATTCTTCTGTTGATAGCTGTTGGAGATGGTAGTTCAGCCTCTGACTTGTACAGCCTTTATTACCTCCTTGGAAATAAGGAAAAAACTTACAAACATCTTTCGTAGATCTGTTTTTATAACACACGCAAATAATTCCTTGTCACCCCTTCTCTAAAGCAGCTACACAAATAGCTGTGAAAGAAGCAGGTGAGAACTCTGCTTCCAGAAAAGCTGATGCAGCTCCAGGTTTTACCTGTTGACATAGAGCAAGCTCACTAAATTGTGGACAGGATCACTGGTGAGTGAAAAGTGAATGAAATGCTCTTTGGAGTTGTGTAACATGCTGGCTTTTTTGGTTTCTTGTTCTGCCTGTCAACGTGGTTGTACTCATTCTAATGATGACTGAAGTGGGAAAGTGGGAACATGGGAGGAGGAGGAGAAGGAAGGCCAGGGAAGACTGTTCATGGAAAAGCAGCCTGTGCTTAGCTTGGATTGCCAAGCTTCGCTTTTTAGCCTGTCCATAGAAGTCTCATGCACGTGATCGTTACATGAGCGTAGCATTTGTTTAATTAAAATTGTTTCTTTTTGGAAGCAGGTGTAGAGTCATAGTTTGGTAAATCTGTTTGATCCTCTTAGCTAATAGATAAGCTTGCACTAGCAAATAAAGTCTGAAGTGTTGCTATGTGAATTACAATTAGCAAGAAGTTGTTTTGCAGCACTTTTGCAATAGGATTATTTTTTTAAGTGATTTTGCAGGTTAGGCTGCAGATTCTTTGTCCTGTCTGTATTGCTGTGGGGCTCAGAAGCCTCAGGAAGGCTTTAGAAATCTTTCATGTTCTTTCACCGAGAAGGTGACCCAGCAACCATTTAAAGAACTGGACTCTTTAAATGCTTTCTATTTGTGGTGTTTGCAGGGCAGAACAGAAGAATTAGGCTGGCAGCAGGAAATACAGGAAGAAACAAACCATTCATTCCTTGCAAAATAGGTCAGTGCTCCCAACAGCCAAGGGGTAAGCAAGGGGCAAGCTCCCCAGTGTTTGTATTAGCTATGAATGGGATGCAGAGTGTAAAATACGCATAACTCTCTCAAAGGATGAAGCATGAGGTGACTTAGAAATAGGGAGGCTCATCTGAGGATGGGCAGTGGATGGTATATGTTTGATGGTCAGCTGGAACTTCTACAGAGAAATTGCACAATGTGCTGAACTCTATAGCGGCTGGAGGAAGTCCATACTTAATGTATGATTAAGGAGTCTGAGAAACAGCTTTAAATAACACAAATATTGCCAGACGCTAATTAGAAATGATCAACGTGGTTCTGTTTTAATAGCCAATTGTTTTTCGTTACTGCCTTGGTAAGTATTGTGTTTTGTCTCAGTGGTAAAAGTCAGTTCCTGTTCATGACTCTGCATTATCAATACCTTTGCCTCCTGCTCTCTTCCTGAGACACGTGAAAATGGGTGTTTATGGTCCCTACTGCTTTAGGGTGCAGGGAAGTGCTGAGTTTAAATTAGGGAAGTCCAAAATTGTAACAATCCTCTTTTTTGAACTCACCTAACTAAGAGTGATATTTTTTAACATGAAGGAAAAATCAAAACGTGTACTTCAAAAAGCATTTTTGATTTTTTAATTAAAAAAATGTTGATGACTTTTACTTATAAAAGACAGAGATGACCTGCAGATGAAAATATAAATTATCCAGGTTTAAAATGGTTGCTGTAGTAATTCATAATGTTAATATATTGAATAGTTAATGTTTAAATTTTAATGAGCTGTTTAGTGCTTTTTCATTCATTCCCAGTGTCTAATTTTGTATATACTTAATTGAGATTGCACAGATAATTGATTTTTCTTTTATGAACTCTACCTGTGGTGTAAATTGCTTCATAGGGCTTTACCAGTTGGAATTTGAAGGTGTTCCTTCCCTTTTCATAAACTTACCAGTTCCTTTAAAGCTGCAAGGTGCCTGAAAATCCATTCCTTGTGCCACAATGGATGTTTTGATTGAATTACTCTACTGACATCTCTGCTATGCAAGCTCTTTTGTTCCTTTTTAGCTGTTCTATGAAACTACTAGAGAGATTTTCAGGTAGTAGTTCAGTATTTTTTTTCTTTCTGCATCAATTTTATTTTGATCTCATGGTCACATGTAAAGAGTGTGGGGAAAGAAATCTAAGGGCTGTGTGGAATGAGCTACCTAATGGATGATAGTATTCACTTTCTTCTGCAAAAGAACAGAAATCTCCTTCCCCAGCACTGTCTGTGACAGCACTTCATTAAGTTCATACCTTAAGCTGTCACTGTGATATAATAACTTGAGGGGATGCTGCTGCCTGTTAAGGGCCAAAACAGATGGGCAAACTGTCCTTTTAGCTCCTGGCTGTTAGCACTTAAATCCTTACTCATAGAATCATAGAATGGCCTGGATTGAAAAGGACCTCAAAGATCATCTAGTTTCAACCCCCTGCTGTGTATAGGGTTGCCAACCACCAGACCAGGCTGCCCAGAGCCACATCCAGCCTGGCCTTGAATGCCTCCAGGGATGGGGCATCCACAACCTCCTTGGGCACCCTTTTCTTCTGTTGTGTCAACTGTACCACTTACTTGGTGTCATCTGCAAACTCGCTGAGGGTGCGCTCAATCCCACTCTCTTTGTTGATAAAGATATCAAAGAGCGCTGGTTCCAGGACTTAACCGTGGGGACACCACTTGAGACTGGTCTCCACATAGAGTCATTGACCATAATACTCTGGTTGTGACTACTCAACAAATTATTTATCTGTGGAACAGTCCACCCTTCAAATCAGTCTCTCCACAATCTAGAGATGAGGATGTGGCGTGGGACCATGTTAAAGGCTTTGCACAAATTGAGGTAGACGACTTCAGTCGCCCTTCCTTTGTCCACTGATGCCATTACTCCATCATAGAAGGCCACCAAATTGGTCAGGCACAACCTGTCCTTAGTGAAGCTGTGCTAGCTGTCTTGGATCACCTCATCTTGTATGTGCCTTAACATCTTTTCCAGGAGGACCTGATCCACGATCTTCTGAGGCATAGACGCGAGGCTCACTGGCCTGCACTTCCCCTGGGTCTTCCTTTCTCTCTTTCCTGAAAATGAGGGTGATGATTCCCTTTATGATATGTGTAGTTATGATTTAGGTATTTAGACAGTGTTAAAATGATAAAGCAGATTTTTCTGTTGTGTTTTTTAGTTTTCTAAAGTGGAGTAACTTTTCTTATGGTGGAAGTCAGGATTCTTGTAAGCCCTCAATAGAAATTCCTGGTATTTCTGAAGAGCTGATGCTCAGAAGGCCTTCTTTGTGAGGGCATCTCTTTTCTGTGATAATACAAATTATATGTTCTGTATTTGAATACATGTTGCTTCACTTAAGTACTAGTGGTAAAAATTATTTTTCTGCATGAATATTTCTGAAGAAAACAGAGCAGCTCATGAATGGCATCATTTTTTTAATAGATCTTTAGTTTCTAGTAAAACTACATTTGTACAATTAAGTTTGTTTAGAGGTGAGGTGTGTTTAAGCCAATGTCTCCTGTGTTTTGGCCACCTGGCAGAGGTCCTCTTATGGACAGGTAATGATTCTTTTTTCCTCCTATTGTTTTACCTGTTTGTGGGTGAATGGCACACTGATAATACAAAGCAATTCTCATTCATAGTGGGACATCATCCAAAAATGAGGCATTCTGTGCAAGAGAACAAGGCATTTACAATTTTAGAAGAAATATATCTGGCAGGAGGATTTTTTATGAGAGAAAATGGTATTGTTTCTATATAAAGTTTCCAGCTTTGCAGATCTGACACATGAGGGTGTTTTTTCAGCAGTATGATTCATCTCATATTCTAACTATAGTTATAACATTTTGAAAGGTGTTCCATAATTTATTCACTGACATGGGTTTTCACAGCTGTCTGCGTGGTGAAACATTCACAGCACTTCAGAAGCGGGGCAACTAGTTCTTCAAGTGGGATCTGGCTCAGGGACCAACTCTGGATTTGGAAAAATGGGATAGATGGACCAAAAGTGCATCGCTCTTGCTTTTTGCATTGAAGTAGGCATGATCTGTTCTCTTAGTGGTGGTACTGTTAGTGATGATCTTTGAATGCAGGCTCTAAAAAAATTTCTTGTTGCTCTTCTAAAAACAAGAAACAAACAAAAAACCCTCTTTGTGATATTGGCTATTGTACTGCATGACCCTGAGTATAGTTAACTTTATAGCGAAGAGCTATTTTGCTCTCAGATGTCAGCACGCAGAAACATTAGCAGAATCAATATCGCATTAAAGATGCAGGCTCCATTAGGCTGATGTGACAGATGATTTTCTGCGAGTGCTGATGTCATGCTTGGTTATGTCCGTTTCTGGATCTTCACGAGGTAGCAATAAAGCTTACTCAGCCCTACGAAGGACTTCAGCCTCTCAGGAGAGCCTCCCGTGTGCCTCCCCCTGCAGTGCTGTCCCTCCTGGTGCAGTTGCCCAGTTGCCTTCGGGTGTTCGGGTGCTGTGGTCTCTCTTGGGCTGGGTGCTGGCTGGCATGCTGGATGCAGGCCTTGCAGGCCTTGCCAAGTGGCCGAGTCACTCAGAAGAGAAAGGTAGGTTGGAAGCTACCAAAGGAAGGGTGCAATGCTGGGGAGGTCACCAGGCACATAGATTTCTTCTCTGTCATTCCTGTAACTCTTTGCATGACAATGTGTGGTGCTATTGCGGGGTGCTGGAGTGGCACTAAAAAGCCTCAGCTTTGCTTCTTGAGATGTGCCATTGGCTCACTTTGTGGCCTTGAGCAATTTGCTCTCAACTTTCACCCCAGGTAAATCAGGCAAAAAATGCTTATCTTTTTATTCCAGATGCCCAATGAAAAGGTGGTAAGTACTATCATTCATGGGTTAGCTTGCTTTTTCCATTCCTTTTATGAAATTTTGTACATGAAAATTAAATTATTACATATTGTACTCTGGAAAAATTAGTTTCTCAATTAGGGCAGATCTTGCTTGCTTGCTATGCTGTTGCTTTAATGAATATTGTGCTAGTGCTCTTCTGGAAAGGATACATCAAAGGAAAATGACAACAGTTTGAATTTAATGATGTTATCTATGTGGTGTAAATTGACCGGTAGGAAGGGACTTCACTAGTTGAGTGTTTGGCTGTGTTTCTAGGAAACTGTTGATTTTCATTAACGCAGTTCCATCAAAGCCCAGGAGTAAAAAATTTGTGAAGTCATTCATACAATTAGAGTTTTCATAATTACGTTAGCAGGTCTTGTAAAGCTTTCTCAAGTAGAGAGGTAAGACAGCAGTTTATGCAGCCACTTTTATAACTTCATTTATGAATAAGATCAGTGATTTAAGTTTCTAACCATAGATTTTTACTATTGAACTCTATATTCTTGGTATTTAATTTTGGGTACATCTTTCTAAAACATTTTAAAATGTGATTTTTAAAACGTTTAATCAGCTATTCCTTCTTCAATTTGATTCTCCGTCAATGCAGATTTTCATCTTTCCCTCACTAATGGAGTAAATAAATCAATACAAATGACTCGCAGTCATAAAGTCTGAGTTATAAGCTTATGCAACACTATGAACTGTGCAGATGCATTGTGTTAGTGCTTCAGTTCTGGTTTACAAAGCAGCAAGTTTGATAGGAAAGCTAAAATGGCTGACAAGGAAGCTTCTAAGACTATTTCTGTTCTGAAATGGTCCATTTTGGATTTTTTCTGCAGTTCTACATGGAATTTGTTTTCTTATGTTTTGCTGCCACGCCAGTTCTCGTTAGGCTGTCAGTGTGCCAAGGTCTCTGGATCTGGTCACAGCACCCCTATGGCCTCCTTCCCAGTTGAAGCTTCCCAAAGTCTCTATCCTGCTATAGCAGTGCTGTTGGGAGCTTGAAGCAGTGTAGGGGCTTCCTTCTCCATCTTCTGGACTTTTCCATCACTTTCTATTTCTGCTCCCCTTAGAGTTATTTCTTTTTAGAGAAGGAGTCACTTTACAGGAAGATGGATTGAACTGTGAGGAAGCAGGTGACGAGCTACCATTTTATTTACCTACAGATGTCTGTGTATGCAAATATACTTACAAAATTCTATTTAAAAAACTACATATATGTAAAAATATGTGCGGAGTGCATATGTACATGCATTGTTCTTACTGTTTAATACCTGCATATAAAGAGACTTTAAGCCTCCTCAGATAAAGATGTACTCTGAATCACTTTCTCATTTTATTGTTACAGTTAAATTTTTCATTGGAGCTCTCTGCAAGATTATGGCCCTTTGTAAAACACATAGGGCTATCTCTTCAAGACAGTAACTGGATAAGCTGAAGACAGAGGAGAAGGCAAGGGAAAGATATCTGGACTCTGCTGGGATTTGATTTCTAACTATGTGTTAGTGTAGATAAAAAGCATTAGGTTGCTAAAATCAAGATATCAGGACTTTATGGTGTGGTGTTATGACCTAACAGATGAGCTAACTAAACTACTTCTGTTGACTGATTTTTGGGATTCATAATTAACTATTAACTCTTTGTTGTGCTGAAAGGAATCTTTTCTATTTTTATTTAATTCAACCATTTTGTAAATAAAGGAAAAGTTACATAGCTTTAGGCAGCAGTATGCTGTTTCACTGATACTTCTGCTGTTAAAGATTAAATCAATTGGAGTTAAATTGATGTGAATTATACAGTGCTCTGGGAAACTTGTAACTAGGGGTAATCAAGCCAGGATTTAATATCTTTCCAAGCAGAGCTGCATATTTGCATAGGAAGGTGGTGCGGTGCTGGAGGCAGAACCCAGCAGTGAGGCTGTGCAGTGCATGCTTTCATTCTGCCAACTAGTTAGTGTCTAATTGAACTCAGATGGATTTCAAATTGTCTAAATTGCATCAGTGGCAGAGCTGGGAAGGAACCTGAATAAACCTGAGTTAGAGAGATTGACTCATTTGACTGCTCATTCAGTTCCTTCCACTGTGCAACCCAGTTTGTAATAAAGACAGTTGTTCACACCCTGCTGTACCCTCCCTGGAAGTGAAACAGTTTTGGCTAATAACTGGAATTTCCCCATCCCTTTTCTACTAGAATCCAAACCTGATAGAGGAATTGAACTGATTTATGGAATGCTGGTCAGGTCAGATACCAGGACATTACATCATCCAGCTGCCTCAGATCTGCAGCCCACAGCTGTGTGGTGGGCAGTGGCTATCTCAACACCTCCATCCTACTTACTGTGGAAGATGAAAGCTAACTCCGTCCCAGCACATTATGATACAATTAGTTCAAAGATAAAAATTACCTTTAATTTCCTGTGAGCGTACAGATGTTGATGCAATTTGTCATGCTGTCAAAATTTATTGCAACTGTGGGTAGAAGGTAGAAAATCTTTTGCTCCTGTTCTGTTGCTATCTGTAGCAGAATTGGGGCAGATGAGATGTAAGAAATAGAGATGGTTCCTTTTAGAGGAGGTAAACTTTGCACTTTTAACTTGCCAAGCATGCAACTTTCATAGCTGGAATACTTTTTTCATTATTTCTGTCTTAGATATAAATTGTTCATTGCCAGAACTGAAGTGTTCACTTGCAGCACATCTAATGAACAAATTTGGTTCAGATGACTTTGTAAATGAATTTTATGTGGAAAGTTTCAGATGAAGGAGCTCTATAACATCTTATTTAACACCAATTTAATTCACCAGGATGCAAGTTTGCCACATGCATGCGCATATTAAATAAAACTCAATTTTTTGAGGTATAATCCGTTCATGATAGTACCTAATATATTGTGTCTCAGTGACAGTTGTAATGGGACTGTTTCCATTCTTGAGTTCTCTGACTTTGGATATTACAGCTCTCTGCAGTGCTTTAACAAGAAGTTACTCTTCTGTGGTCTTAGTTGGCTTCATTGGTTGGGCATTGAACAGGAAACTGGAGTTTAGTGATGCAGAGGATACAGTACTGTATTCAGCAGCTGGATAAACATCTATTTTAGTGAATTGAAGATAATTATTCCTAAAATATGCCAAAACGTTGTTCTTCCTTTTATCCTATGAATCCTGTATTGCAATTGGAAGGGGAATTTGCATTAAGTTTCAAAAACATACCGTTAGTTCAGAGTTCATAAAGTGAGAGCAGAGGGTGAATGTTTTTACTTGCTTTTGCAAATTTAGCCTTGACTTAAATCTGTGCTGCTGTAGGTAGTCTTAAATGCAGTAGCCATGGGATCTCATGTTATCTTCATCTATTCTTTATGCACTTGTGTTTCTCTTTAGCTTTGTCTTTTTACACTGAACTGAATGGATAATTTTGAGTAAATAACTGATTAAAGCTCCTTAAGAGAATACTGTTAGCTAGAAAAGGAAGTGGCTGAAGGGGTGAGGGGAACGTGTATGAGCCTTCTTACCAGGGATGCAGATCGGGCTGATGCTCTGTGGATATAAGAAACTTCTTTCTTCATTTACTCCTACTTCTCCTCACACTTCCCTGTTTTCCCCCTTACATGGTTTCCTGTGTAGGCAGTGAGGAGAGCATCACAAGACTAACTCTTTTGGAAAGACTAGTAGAGAAAATTTATGGTCATCGTGGGCTTTTTTAAATCCTTGAGAATAGTTTTGTAGGAGTTCTCCTGTATAAGTGTTGGAAGAACAGTACCTTAGTGGCTGCACTTAAGGGTTGGCAGAAGAAGAGTCTCTAGTTAGTAGGCATTCCATCATTTCACCTGTTGCAGTGGTGCGTAATATAAACTTTGCAGGGAGTTGTCCCTGTTTAATCAGTATTCCATATCATGACATCATGCGACAGGCTGTTGGGTGCAGAAGTACAGCACAAAGCAGAGCTGTGTTTCCTGGTTTGTCTATCAGTCTTATGTGAATTCTGGCGCTCCGAGAGGAAGATGCAGTGGGATGTACTGCTCTTCCGAAGAGCCTCCACATGATTTCCAATTCTGGAGGATGTGAGAAGAGCTCTCTTGTCTTTCCTGGGTGCTGATAAATGCTCAGACTGACTCTCTCCCTTCTGTTTATTTTTTGTTTCTTTGATTTATTATTCTGTATTACCTCACGTTCTTTTTAACAAATTAGTTTTCTTCTATCTCAATTGGGCTATCTTCTTCCTTCTCCTCCTCCTCCTCCTGAGAAAAGGAGAGAGTGATTAGCTCTTCAAATCACAGAGGAATCTAGTGTTCCAGTAATTCCATTGTTGTTTTTCATTTCATTAGAGGAACCTTAACAGACTTGAGAGGTGGGCCCATGTCAGCCTCATGAAGTTCATTGAAAGAATAATGGCTGGCAGGGTGAGGGAGAGGATTGTCCCCTTTTTACTCTGCCCTCTTGAGGCCCCATCTGGAGTCTTGCGTCCAGGCCTGGGGCATCCAGCACAAGAAAGACATGGAACTGTTGGAGCAGTTCCAGAAGAGTCTGCAAAGATGATCAGAGGTCTGGAGCACATCTTCTTGTGAAGAAAGGTTGAGAGAGTAGGGGTTATTCAGCCTGGAGAAGAGAAGGCTTCAGGGAGACCTTGTAGTGGCCTTCCAGTACCTGTGGGATCAAAGAGGGAATCTTTATCAGGGAACACAGTGATAGAACAAGAGGCAATGGCTTTAAATTAAAAGGGGAGTTGGAAATGGATGATTTTTTTAAAAGTTCTTCCTATTCAAACCATTCTATGATCAGTAACAGAAGTAACAAGGTGAGGAAAAAATAGATGCAGTGCTGCTGGAGGTCCAGTATTCTAGTATGTGCTGAGAATGTGCACTCTAAATGTTTGCTTCTAGATTTGCGTGTTATGAGTGTAACAATATTGATTAGTTCTTTATGGGCTTTTTTTCCCCTACTACGTATGTGGTTGGCTCAATATAATGTGACAGGTCTGTTTAAACAGGGACTCATCCTGCACCTACTAAAGAAAACAGAGAAAGCAAAATCTTCTCTTACTTGCACCTTCTTGTCTTTTTTTGGTCTTCATTTCTACAGATCTGTGCAAGAAGCAAGACATGATGAAATGAGTGCCTTGGCATAACATTAGAAACTGCTTATGATAAGATTTCCTAAGCTAATATTTGAGTCCTGATGGAATAGGGGAAGATGTATCCCCACAAATCATGGCTGATACTGAATGAGTGTTTGTATAATTCTCACTGGTGAAATGCATCTTCTTGCTTTTCTGCCATCTATGGTGTAATTAGCATGCCCTACCATGTGGTTAGTGGAAATCTGTTTTCATTTCAGTTTCATGAAGAAGTTTAATTTCTATTTCAAATTTGATATCCTTAGGAAAACATAAGCAGCTGTTCTTCCTGTAATTACAAGCTTTGAAAAATGCTAATCTCTCATGTTTTCATCTTCTTTCCTCTGTGGTCAAATTCATTGCCATGATTCTTGGCAATTAACTGCTTTATTAGCAAGCTCACTGCATGCCCTTAATTACCTTCTAAGCAGAAACAGTCATTGATTTAAATCTGCAATGGCAAATAATAAGATCAATGGGAAGTCATTCCTTCTAAATGAAGACACATAGTAGCCATGTTTAGATTTGTGTGAAGTGTGGAGTCATTTATCTTTTTGGACAGGCAGTAATAATGCTATCACATGCTTTCAAGTAAGTTTGAGGGTCACCTAAGGAAACAAAGAAAAATTCTGCCTGTTTTCCTCTCTTTTTCCTCTAATGCTGTGGGAGCACTAGGCTGGATGTGAGAAAATGCATTGGCTATGCCTCTGAAAACAGCTTCATGTGATGTGAAAGAGGTTAAAGCATTCCATTCTGTCTTTTAGTTTGTCAGTTATGTTAGGATTAAAATACATAGGTAACGTTTAGAAATTACCTCTTTTCTTAAGCTTGTGACAATACTCTTATGTTGAAAGGATTGATCAAGCCAGTCTTTCATCTCAGATGTTGTTAAAACAGATGGAAGTGATTCTTTCAGGGAAAGCTGGAAGTTTCAGGAGATGAACTGTAGGTCACTTACAGGTTGGTAGTCTTTAAAAATTTCACTAAATATTGATTTTCATTTGTGTCCAGTATTCCAATATCCAGAGTAGAATTGCTATTTGATATCCAGGATTTTCTATTTAATGCTCACCTGCTGTCTTAGGACAGTTGCTAATGGGTACAACATTGAGGACTTGGAGTCAAGATCCATTGAATTCAGTCAAAAGGCTCCAGCTGTTATCTTCAATCTCTTGGTGAGCTGATTGTTTGTGGTGGAGATGGAGGACGATATGCTTCAGTTCTAGATGAAATTAGGGTTTTAGTGGCAATTATTATATGGCTGAAGATTGTTTTTGGTGTGAATGTGTGTATATGTATATGAGTACTGCTGTATGTCTGAATGCTTGCTGTGACTGGTTAAAAACTTTTTGAGGTTGAACAGGCACGTTCCATGGATCTATTTCAGAGTTTAGCCGAGCTTCCTTGATGCATGAAAGAAGAAATATTTCATTACCATGGCCTTAAAGTGCAAAAGTGAATGTCTTCTAAAAATAAGCTGATTTCTTTTCACCAAAAACCAAGTATTGTGTTGAAGGTGGTTTCACTGAGCCCAAAGCTGATTTTCCTCTCTTCTCCCTTCCTTTTTAAAACAAAATTATTTTTGCCTTGTTTCTATGGCAGTCATCTCCATACAGCGAAGCACAAGTTGTTGAGGCTGACTATTTTGAGAAGCATTAAATGAAGTGGCAAAAGCACTTGAGATGTTGGCAAATTGCATGAGAGAGAAGCTGGATAACTCAGGCAAGCTTGCAGGACAGGACTCAAACTCATGCACAAGCTAACGTGCAGATTTGCAGGCAGTGCAAAGAAATATTGGCAGTTTGAATTACAGTGAAGGCAAGGAGAGCCCTGAGTAATGTATGACTAAGAGGACTAAGAGGGCACAAGGGATGCCTTTGTCCCTCTATCCAGGGATGCTCAGAGCAGCGGAGCTAAGGTTGCTCAGGGGCTGCCAGCTCAAATTTAACCACTTGAAAAGATACCATGCCTGGATTACCTTGTCGGAAGCCATCATTGCAGAGCCTTGGGACCTAAAATTGGATTGGCATTTTGTCTTTAGGGATATTGCAGGATTGCATTTGCTATGAATATAAAGATTTCAAGTAAGGGACAGGATGTCTGGTATCATGAACACAGATTGATGCAGAGAACAGTAGCTTAAGAAATAAAAATAAGCTCAACTAAAGCATTACCTAAATAATGAAATTTTTTTTTGCTTGATCTTCAAGATGTTTTTCTATGCTAGTGTTAGCAACTAATTAACCTTGTTAGCTGAAGGATCAAGGGAAGACTCTGCTGAAGCCAGGTGGAAGCCTGCCCATGTCATTGAGCAGTCCTTGGGAAGGCATTTTCACTTTCCTCAATCTGATTTTATATGCATCTAAGGGAAAGAATGTCAATACAATAAGAAAGAAGACATGATTTGGGGGGGAAAAAAGTCTTCTAAGTGCCAAATCTATCATCTGCTTTATTAATGTCACGTGCTGTGTTTGCTAAAAACTCCAGTCATGCTGGGCATTATCCATCTGATATGATGCATGTGCTGTGTGACCACTTTAAGCAAGTCTGATTTTTATCAGCTCTGTTTGTGGTAAGAAAATTGTGTAAATTGCACTGAGGTCATTGCTGAGAATGTGAAAGTTAAGGTATACTCTGGAAACTTAATTCTGAGAAGACTTTAAGGATGAAATTTAAATTTCCTCTTCAGAGTGAGAGGGAAACCACACTATCAGAACTGTAGCTAGTGTAAGTTCACGTGTTTCTGTCAGATAGATTAACTGAAAGAAGAAACACTAAAAGACTATGGTAAGAGAAAGGGCTCCATCTTCAGTGAGTTGTAAGACATTAATAGTGCAATGGAAAGGATCATTTTAAGGAAAGGCAGGCAAATAAAATTAGACTGCTTCTCATCCTTAAACTAATTGAAATATAAAAGCAATGTAGGAAGGATTTATTAAAAATAAATATATATTCTGACCTTACTTTTTCTTGTCTACCTTACCCTGAGCATAAGCATTCAAGTGCCATCTTTCAACTTCAAGACAAATGAGACTACAACCTACTTAAGGCAGTTTATTCAAGAGACCATGTATGAGATTAGCTCATTAGTACCATAATTATAGAAGTGAATCCCCTATTGATGAGCCATCCTATCAGTCACAGTAGATGTGTCTCTTGGAGAGAGCCTGTAGGGCATCTTTCTTGTATGAGCAGTTTTCTTCTAGTAGTTCAGAATAACCCAAGGACTTGAGTTTGTGTTGTGTAGCCCGTCCCTTTTGTTCTCTATGTGGATTTGTTGGATTGATTTAAGTTTCTGAAGTATATGGCAGGCAACAACTGTACAAATCTAACTGTAAAGACTTAAGTAACAGAAAAACTCATTATTTAGTAGAAAGCACTGTGTATGAGTTCCTGGTTCCATATCCGTCTACTTTTCCTGATGGCTTTGTCAATCTTAAAGCTTCAAATAAGATAGCTGCTTGTGCCAATTAAATCAAGCTCTATGCTTATATCCAGAAACAGGGCTTTGGAAACTGGAATAAAAATCTTTGCAAGATTGAAGTTTTCGTCCTCATTTCTGTCTAGTGCTCAGAAACCTGGCAGGAACAAGATGCTCAATCCACTTGACCATATTATCAGTAAGGATACAGAACAAGGCTGGCTGCATTACTGACCTTTGGGGGGCACTGCTAGTGACCAGTCACCAGCTGGATTCAGCAGTGTGACTGCCAGGCCTAGCAGTCCTTGCGGTGCAGGTTAGTTTGGGTGTCCTGCAGAAGAAGAAATTATTAGATGATGCAGCTGTTGTTCTCAGTTTCCTTTTGTAAAAAGCCATTATCTGCACAGTGGCACATCTGGGTGATCTTGCAGGGCATGACTCCATCCATGGCTTGGTTATGCTGAGCACTGAAGCAGTCTTTGGCTGTTCTTGGAGTTAGGCCAGTAAAACTGACTTATGACTCACTCTTGATTTTGGCAAGCAGAATCCTAGCTCAAGTGGAGGGCACTTGTGCAGCTATCATGTAGGTTTGGACCATGGCAGCTTCAGAGCATCCTGAGCATCCCTGTTTCTTCCTAAGTGGGGAGCTTTCAGACAGCCACCAAATACCTGATAATTTGAGAAACATAGCAGAGCTGAAGACTGCATTGTGGCAGGAAGTTATGGCTCTTCACTCGGTGAAGTGCCAGTGTTATTTCAATGACACATAAATGTCGTGAATATGTTTATTCAGTTTAAAGTTTGGAGGGTGACTGCTCTGCTTGATGATGCAGAAATCTCAGTCTCACTTCAGCTGCATGGATGTTTCACTCAGGACAGAATTCTGAAGATTGCTTCTCTTCAACTGTCTTTTGTTTTGGAGTACTTTATTATGTTGTCACTGTAAATTGTGGCTTAACCCAGTAGGTTAACCCCAAGTAGTGGGATAGGGAAGAAAACTGAGGAGCACAACAGCTCGTTGGTTGAGATAAGGACAGTTTAATAGGGGGGGAAGAAAAAAAAAAAAGGCAGGGGAAGAAGGGAAAAGGAAAGAAAAAGAGAGCGATCAAAATACAATAACAAAAAGAATAAGTCAAACAAATGATATGATGCAGTTTCTTACCACCCGCGAACTGTTGCCCAACTCATTCCTGAGCAGCAGCAGCCAGCTCTCCTAGTTTTATCTCCCAACATGACACCACATGCTACGGGATGTCTCTTTGGCCAGTCTGGATCAGCTGTCCTGGTTCTGTCCCCTCCCAGCTCCTTGTGTAACACCAGTTTCCTCACTGGCAGGGCAGCACAAGGAGCTGAAATGTCCTGGGTTTGTGTCAGTGCTGCTCAGCTACAAATAAAACATCACTGTGAGGTCATTCCTTTCATTCTGAATCCAAAACACAGCACCATACCAGCCAGTAGGAACAAAATGAATATTCAAGATGAAACCAATACACTCAAGAAGAAAGATTCTTATAGGCAACCGTGCAAATGAGGAGCATGAATCTCACTTAAGGTTGTTGGTGGACTGAATTTATAATTGCAAAGGAGGAACAATGGGTTAGAAATGGTTGGGAATGCTCCTGGTTAGGGAAACTGAAGAAATGTGGTAGAGGTTTGCGCTCGTGTTTGGCTGTGTGTGGCTGATTTTAATGTGTTGTGTTTTTTTCCGACTTCAGTACATTCTATTTCTCTTCTGAAGCAGTTGCTGCTACTGTTTAGGGCTGTAATTGAGTTCTATCATTGGGAAGCAATGGGCAAAAAGAAATCTTTCATCAGTATGATGGTTGGTGCCATATTGAATACATTTAACGCACAATATTTCTGAAAAGAACCTGGTCATTGGTTTGTTACTTGAAAAATTGACTTTTTGTAAGTTTGCTTTGCTTCCTAAACTGAAGTGATCCACACCTGTATTAACATTGAAGTACGGAAAACTTCAGTTCTATAAAAGCACGCAATATGCTTGAGTTAATAAAAGATTAGCCTTTGTTATTTGGAAGTTAATGATTTAATTATTTAATTATTTTGGAAAAAGCCTTCAATTTTTTTTTCTAGTAAAAGGTGTCGATTGCTTACACATGTCAGAATGTCAGAATCCTGCAGTTTTTCATTGTGGTCAGTCTTGGGGGTAAATCAGCCTTTGCAGGATCTGACTGTAACCTTAGGTGACCATTTTGATTCCCCTACATAAGCCACAGAAGTAAAACTACTTGAGTATTAGCTGTTCTAACAACTGAATAAATTTCAAAACACATTCATCTGACTTCTATCAGTTGGAATAGTGAAGCATGCAGGACTGTTTGAAATAATATAATAGTATGCTCTTGGGAACATGCTGCTTCTAAGTAGGTGAAATATATGCATATATATAGCAACTGCAGTTTTCTCATTGCTCGCTCTAGACTCTAGAATTAAAGATGCAAAATAATCTGCAAGCGCTTCTTTGGAAGTACTAAGGGACATTGATTTATTAAGTGCTTTCTGAAGAGACAACTTTCATATTTTGCTGCCATCAAAAGCATTCTCTCCTAAGGAATTAGCAAGAATTTGCTTTCATTTGTATATTTTGTTGCATTTTTAATAAGGGAGGAGGAAAGGGAAATCTGCATACGTGCCAGAAGTATGCACATTGGGTGGGACTCTCTGCCAGATGACCAAAGGCTTTCTCTGATCGTGCTGAATGTGTATGGGTGAAATCAATGCAAATATTTTGTGTGCAATTCTCTTAGCCTCAAGTTCCATAATTTAGCTGACTGTAACACCAATAAAATGTAGGGGAATCAATGAAATTTCTGTCTGGCAAAGTACAAGCCATTACAAAGCATGATGTGGTGGGGGAAGAAATGTCTCATCACAGGTAGGCATCAGGAACTGGGTGGAGTAGTGGGAAGAACACTTGCCTGTACTTTCCAGGCAGCGGCTATCCCATCTCTATCCCTTTCTCTACATTTTTTGTACTCTTCGTGATTCACAGAGATTCTGCATTTTCCCCACTGTTCATTTTGAATCTGTTTTTTGATCTTTGTGAGAACGGAGTGGATGGTTGTACCAAAACAGGAGCTTGATTCTGTACATGAGGACTCTGTATCTTATTATAGGAGAAGAGAAATTGCTATTTTAGGATACATGTGAAAAACAGCCTGAGGTTTGCTCTGAGATAAACAAGTTTGGTTAGCATTAGAGATATAAAATATTAGTTCAGCATTTTAAACGTGGTTTTTATTCTGGGGTTTTATTCTAGGTCTGCTCAATAAAGACATAATACGGATATTAAGTGCTCTTAATGGTGATGTCTGGGACTGTTGCTTCAAATGTGTGGGCTTTTTTCTTGGTTAATCTACCTTCAAAGCTATTTTTATTTGCTTTGCTATCGCTAGGGGAAGGCTAGGTGATGGAAGTCTTGAAGTTGTTCTCAATTATTGAGAGCAAAGTATAGGGGCTGAAGCAGCCTTTTGTGCATGTGAAGAAGCAAGCTATTTTAGGCTTTGCTTAAAAAATAATTCTTCAGGAATAAAAAAAATCTACAAACTTATTTTCCTGGGTCAGCAGTTAATAATGGAACTATGGCAGCCTGGAACTATGTATCTGTACCCATGAAATGCATGGCTTAGAGATACGCTATGGAGAAAGGCGTAGGTACCCCCTGCTTTCTTGGTAAGGGGATTTTGTGCCAGCCTGGCTTGATGCACTTGATTGTAGCATGACACGTAAAAAAAAATGTTATATTGTGGTTGTAGTCTGTTCATATTCACTTTGCTTTTCTATTCTTGGAGATCTTGTGTGTTGTGGTTTTATGATTTGTTATCAGCATTCCACTCATAACATCATGTAGTATACCGGGAGTTGGAGCTCTCAGAAGAGAAGAGATTGAACTACAGTTCCCAGAAGACTTCATTATTCCGTTTCCATTGAGAGGGAAAGATCAAACAGACTGGGAGTCATGAGACTGCTCCTCTTTTTCTGTACCTACAGCTTCTCTGGGCAGCCTGTGCCAGGGCCCCGCTGCCCTCTGAGTAAAGAATTTCTTCCTAAAATCTAACCTAAATTTCCCCTCTTCTAGTTAAAGCCGTCTACTTGTCCTGTCGCTATTAAAAAGTCATTCCCCTCCTGCTTATAATCTCCTTTCCAGTACTGGAAGGCTTAATTGAGGTCTCCCCAGAACCTTCTCTTCTCCAAGCTAAACAAGTCCAGTTCTTTTGACCTTTTTTCATAACAGTACTTGGCTTTGTCTGTGATGGCCCAATAGGTTGAGTAGAAATCTGAATGCATTCTTGCTAAAGACTGTGTGTTTCCAAATGTGTTGCTGTTCCAAGCAACCAAGTTGATTTGTTTTGGATTTTTTTTTATCTTTATACAACTTTAGTTTTTCATTTGAATGGAACTGGACCGAGTTACACCTTTGATTACTGCAGATTGCCAAAAACAAAAACAACTCAATTAGCTGAAAAAGATGCTGTAATCCTATGAGATCATCTAGTACTTCGGTGATGTTATTAAACTTGATTCTAATGAACATTGGAGTAGCAAAAGCAGAACCACAGAAAACAGATGAGGTTTTCTGGCAATCTCATGCTGCTGAGTATATTGCTGTATGATGCCAGCAATTCAGTCCATCTTTAAAGAGACGTGTATTATTGGTAGAAAAATATGAAAATGTCAGCCTTTGCTATGAATACATGGGTAGCTGGGATAGATTCCGTTGTTCATGTGAAATAAATGCATGCAGCAGTGATTGAATTGTGATTCGTGTTTGTAACTCGGCAGGCAAAGCTGATCACTTGGATATTTACTTCCCCAGCTTTACTAAGAGCATAGAGGGTTTTTTGTTGTTGTTGTTAAAAAGCAGGTGTGAATAAACTGAACACTAAGCCTCACTGGGGAAAACAGACTGGGAACCCAGATGCTCATTACTATATATTTCTCTCTACAGAAGGTAGTTGGAAGAGTCACTGTTTTGTAATAAGAATCAGATAATCACTTAACTTTCAAAATAAAAGCATGGGAGTTTAAATATAATACAAACAGCCGGAATATGCTACATCACATTTTATTGAATTGTTTTAAAATGGGGCCTTTGTAGATGGTATGACTATTACTGCATATTTGGAGTTTATGAAGGTTTCTCTGATAATTGAATAAGGAATCTTTCAGTTTTATGACTGAAAGACAAACCCATAGTTTTGGCTGCTATGCAGGAGCATTTTAGTTCAGTTAATACAGCTTTCTGTGAATGTCCCAGACCTTATTCAGCCTGAAGTAATTGAGTAGCTGCAGGGAGAAAATAAGGGGTTTGGTAGTGATCCAATGAAACACCTTCTTTGTTATCAGTGCCATGGAAACCTGGAGGCCTGTTGACATGCTTAAGGTTATCACGTGCCTATGAGCTTTCTTGGATTTAGTCCTCTTTTACATCTTTATTGAAAATCCACTTAAATAACCTCTAGATCAATCTTGCTGCAGTTTTAACTCCTAAACCACTGTTTGCAGTGCTGTTGCTTTTCTTCTAGTAGTGCTGCATCTCTTCAGCGCTGCTTTAATTGCTCTTTGTGGCTTCAAGTGAGCCCAGTTTCTTCTCTAACTCCTCATAACTGATGTGACAGGGTAAAATGCCTCTCTGGCATTTAAAAGATGATGATATTGATTGCTGTTGTTAGTGGTGGCAGTGTGGTTAGGAATATTTTACTCAGCACTCCTAAGCCTGGAGTGCACTCCCACATCCCACCCATAGCTTAGCTGCTATCTGGTAGCATTAACCTTGCAACTGGTTTTGAATATCATGTTGATAGAGTGAGAGGTGGGAGAAAACTGGCATTTTCTGTAGTAGAACAGGAACATCTGTAATGGAAAGCTGTCTGATGGAGATGTTTGTGATTGTTGGATTTTTTTGTGCTCGCATCCTCTGGAAAATACTAGTTATACCTTAAGTTGTGTCACCTAATATTAGCAGCTGTTCGTAGCCTAACTTTATTTCATGACCACAAAGAGAACATAGGAAGAGAAAATCTGGAACCCATTAACTTAAAGATTTGCATAATAGTGTTTCAGCAAATCAACCTGCCCAGATGGGAGAGTCTCAGTGCATCATCCAGTAATGCCTCACACCTCTGAAAGGGCATTGCTTAAGGGGTGCTTGAGAATAGTTAAAAATGCTTTAGACTGAAGTATATGCTTAATATCAGTAGGCTTAAACTCACTTAACAGCACAGTTCTTCCAAGGATCTGGAAGAAGATGAAGGCAGGAATTTGCTGGCATAGAAAGATTCCTAGCAGGAATCTCTGGACCCTATGGGTAAACCTATTCTAAG
Source organism: Gallus gallus (assembly GCF_016699485.2). Lineage (NCBI taxonomy): Eukaryota > Metazoa > Chordata > Aves > Galliformes > Phasianidae > Gallus > Gallus gallus. Next base: position 59,253,989 of record NC_052532.1, on the reverse strand, counting down.
GTGGCAATACAGAGAGAATATTAAAAATAGCTCTGAATGAGCAGTGAAGGTACTTAAAAAAATAAAAATAAAAATGAGCAGATGTTCTATTTTCTTGTTTGATGCAAGTTCGTGTGACTGAAATCCACCTTTTGGCAGTGATATTTTCCCATACAAGGATAACAACTGCCTGACGGGCTTAACTTTATGTCTTGCATTTCTGCAACTAGTTGGAAACTATTTGTGTGGAATGTGATTACACTGTAAGAAATTAGTTCTCTTTTCTTTCCTTGTCGCTACGTTCAGCTGCCCTCTGACATCTATTGTGTTAGGTGGCCAGATGCATTTCCTTTTATAAGATTAGACACCTCCCGGTCCTTATACTGCTTACTCTGACCCCTGTAGTATTATTTTTGCTTGCTTCCCTGGAGTTGCTAAGCAGAAGGCTGATGAATTCCCTGCTGAGTTTCCAGGACTGCTGAATGAATAAATTGTGTAGAGGAGTGAGTGGGAAGAGAAACACTTCTTTTTTTCTTTTCTTTTTTTTTTCCCCCCATTTGAAGTGAAAACGGTGTTCTTTAAAATAGCAAAGCAAGTAAATTATAAAAGTGAGCAGCACCAACAAGTACGATTAGTCTGAAATGTGCCAGGGTGTAACTTCTGAGTATGGTTGTTCTGTAGATAAGGCATATGATTATTTTCAAAAGACGTTAGAAGCAATTCATCTGTAATATATTCACGGAAAATAATCTTTGGTATTTCAGTAGGCTGCTTTGTATCACAGGCTGTCAACTTGGACTAAATCCAAAGCAGGGAGGAGAGTTTTTATAACAGTACTCACTCCCCTGCCATCCCCAGCTACATAAACTCAGTAGGCTACAAGATCTAACGATCTAAGTACTTGCTGCTTTTGTTACACTATATAATAATTATGAAGAACGGGAATAATTATACTTATTTAGTCACATATATTGGGATGTAAAAATAGAGAAAGAGATGCATCCCATTATCATCAAACAATTGTTCACCGAGTTAAAACTTGCTTATCCTATATACAAGAAAATATATCTCCAGACTCTTCAGTATTTGATGCTGCTGTGATAATACAGGCTGCATTGGCATGAAATGTCCATGGAATAATAAACAAATGTTTTAAAGTAATTTGTAGGAAAGATTAAATGATGGAAAACAGCTTGTTTAGTCTGATTCAGTAAGATTCTGTCTCAGCTCTTTATAGAAAATGTGAGTAAAACCAGAGGGTACCCACCAGAGGAAATAAGATGTTTTCTGCCTGATAGAGTAAGTGGAGTAATTGGAAGCACACTTATTACAAAGCAGCCTGAAAGTATAATTGATGGCTCTCTAATTAGCTGCCAGAAAGGAAAGAAGAAGAGACAGTTTGTGGAAAGCAGAATTACTGGAAGATTTTTTGTCAATTAGAGATTTTGCTTAGTGTGAAAAAGATGCGTTGTAGGCTCGTTTGATGCTGTGGAGACACATGTTCTATGTGATGGGTTTTTTTCAGCTGATCCAGATATCCAAAGTTATCATGTATGAGGATGATAATCTTTAGGAGGCTGTTTGTATTTTAGAGTTTGCTGTGAGATTCTAGAAGTAGATTGCAGCTACAAATAAAATCCTTGATGTGCCAAGGGTTTGTTTTCATAACTGAAAGCAGAAAACGAGTCTATAACTGTTAGAAACGTTTGCAGTTTCAGAGCATCTCTTCTATTCATTTTTCCTTCTGTTAAGTTTTTAGAAATGATGTCCTTGGGCTTTAGTTGAAACCTAGCCATCCCGGAACCAGAATTTACTTTTAGTTGTCTGTGTCAGTATCTCAGATGCTTGTATGAAGCTGCATAATTATCCATCTTTCTGAAAAGATGAAGATAGCAATGTGGATTATGACATATGACTTGAAATGTCTGAGCTTCGATCCTTATTCCACTTTAATGTAAAGAAAAAAACCAACTTGTATTACAGAGCATTCTGGCATACTCAGCATTGGTTGAACTTGTTTAAAAGAAGAAGTTCAGGTTGTTTCTTACAGATATATTAGAACAGGCAGCAGCTTTGTTCTGTAAATTTGATCAAGCTGTTAAAGATGCTCACGTATGCTGCTGTCTCTGTCATGTTGGTAGGTGAATCGCTATTGCAGTATTATGGGTTCTGGGTGAGCAGGTGTCTTCTCATGAGTTGAGTGGTGGATATGTCGTTAGTGACAAAATAAGGAATGCAAGTATGTGGTCTTTGTAAATTCCATGAACTGTTGTTTTTTTCTGAAGTCCAAGCTTATTTGTGGTTCTAATGATGCCATATATCACATGTACTTGAAATTCAACTGTCCTAACTTCAGAGCAGCTGTCACAGCAATAGAAATGTTGAAGATACGGAAGTGTCTCTATTGTGTTTGTCTTAAAATGCTGAAATTTGTTTATTCTGTTCCCTCTTGTCTCTTGTAGCATTTCTGCTTGTTTGTCTATGGTCTTTGCTGGTACCTTATGTTACAGCCATGCAGCTAGGTTGTTTCTTTGCAACCTGGAGATATGGCTTCTCCTGTCACGGGCACACAAGCTGGGAAGAAACTTAGTCCAAAGTAATTGATCTTAGCTGTGAAGACACAAGCCACAAGTCAAAGCCTACTGGCTTAGATGAGGAGCCTGCTTTTAAAAGGAATCAGTTATTTACGATCCTAGTGAAGAGCATGATAGAAGTCTCTAGTTGTTACCCTTGGACCTGTCAGTGGATTCAGGCTTTTGACATTAACTTTTTTGGCTATCCTACAAGGACACTTGCATGTATATTAATTAACTATATGTGTATATATGTACATATATATACATGCATATACATATATATACATATATTTATGTTACATATATTTATATATATATATACTTAAATATATTACATATATATATATAAATTTGGGCACTGAAAATGCTGTATTTTCTTATCTAATTTCTGTGATGAATAAGCTACCTGTCAAAAACAGTTGTGTGGAAACCAGTGGGACCACCCCGATGAAACAAACACATCTGTTCTGACCCGTTCTACTAAGTTCATGGCCATTCTGAATGTCTATTTTTTTGCACTAGTTACTGATTCTACATGAACATACCTTTATACAAGTTATGTAAGAGGTCTAGGCAATCCTTGTTACTTCAACACTGTCCTTTACAATAACCCTTGATTGTCCCCAGTGCTAGCTATTAGCACACCATTGTCTGCTGATCTTTCAGTGGTCATTTCAAGGTACTTTCAGAAGAATAATTCATGTTCCTTATTGCATGTAGTGTTTTATCTTAAAAGGCTTCTAGAAAAGTACTGTTATTAACGTAAGGGTTTCTTTCTGGTTCAGCAGAAATAATAGGGTAAGCAGCCAGGCCATCACTCACTGTCAGTTTTTTAACAGCTCAGAATCTAATTAGGTTATATCAAAACTGTTATTTGTAATAGGGATTTTCCAGTTTAAGTTCTGAGTACAGAAATGCACTGAACTCTTATGGTTTGAAGAATAGTCACAGTTGACAGTTACGGTACTTTGGGTGAAAATGTGGATATTTTCTTCAAATCAGGAGGTTATTTCAGCAGCAGTAAAATGGACTGTAATTTTATTGTTATGGTTTCTGTCTCTTTGGGCCACAGTTGTTTTAATAAAGAATTATGGTAGCATTTCTGTCCTTCCTGCTGTGTGATTTACCTTAAGACATTTATGCAGGCTTTCTAAAAGATTCTGATGAGTCTTTAAAAATACACCATTGCAACATCAAGTGATGACTTATACGTACACAAACTATTTTGAAGCATTATTTTTAAAGAGAGAAACAAGGAATGCGAAGTTTCTGACTTTTTAAGCTCAGTGTTTTCTGTTGTCTCACTAGTGAAGAGTACAGAACTGTTCTTTACGGTCTAAAAAAGTTGCAGTCTCCTGCCATTGCCAGGAATAGTGCTTATACTAGCAGTCTTATTTTGTAGAATCATTAAGGTTGGAAAAGGTCATCCAGTTCAGTTATCAAACCATCACAACCTTGCTCAGTAACCATGTCCCTCAGTGTCACATCCACATGTTTCTTGAACGCCTCCAGGGTCTCCATCACTTCCCTGGGTATTTAAAGACAGAACAAAAGCTCTTCTTTCTTGACTGCCCTTATCAAAAATGCCTTATAAAATTTAAATCAACCAGTTAAAGACAGTAAACATTGACTGATTCAGTTTGGTAATTTAAACAGAGGAATCAAGGTATGATAAATTATATCCCCTATTTCAAGACGTGGAAATATTTCCTGTTTACACAGTCCTGGAGGAGGGTGGAGAAGGAATTTTGATTCCTTCCCTTTATCAAATCCTATGCTCATTGCTCTTCAAATTGAAATTTTGTTATAATTATTTTTCTTTATCTTAGATCTACAGAAGGCCTTCGGCTCCATTTTTTGAGTGGAAATGCTAACTAGAATTCATCTTTCTAGGAAGCTTCAAAATAACATAAATTACTTATGAGTGCCTGATTTGAAAGTAGGTTACAAGTGACTTGATGTTTCTAAAGCACCAACCTCCTGCCTTTTAAAATTCAAAGAACTTTGAGGTGCAGAAATATAGGTGCTTTATACCTGAAACCCTTTGAAACAAATGGGCTATTTTCTTTAGTATTGACAAACATTAGCGGGATGATGTGATGATGTTAAAAAGCATGATCACTGTAGTATCTACTCAGCAAATAAAATGAACATTGATCCATCTCCACCATCCTTCTGCGTACCATATTCCTGTCAGTACGCTATTATTTATTCATATTGGAAGTGGTACCTGTAAGTTTCAGTTACCTAAGAGAAAAATTATCTTAGTTAATTATTCATTAACTTAGTCAAGTAGCAGTGAGGTGTGTTGGTGCCGAAAGATAGGTAAAGTGAAAGGAAAGTGGTCATACTGGACGTTAGTCTGAAGTTTACAAGATAGGCATAAAAGAAACCAAGAAACTAACTTGTAACTCCTGTGTAACTTCTAACTCTCCTCCTGATACCTTTCAATGATATCTAACTCATTTGGTTTTATTTTTTTTAGGAGTTATGTTAATATTGAAGATGAAATATAGGCTTTTGGGGATGGTGACAGTGCTGGTCAATGTAATTATGATATTAAAACACTGATTTCTGCGAACTGAAGTGAACTCAGTAGTTACCAGTATAATACTTTCAGCGTTAAATTTATATAAAGAGAAAGGTTAACGAGCTTCTTTCAAATGTGTTTTTAAAAGACTAAGAATTTTAAGAGCAGAATAAATCTGAAAGCCACAAGAGACCATTACATTAACTGTTTAATCTGCTGTAAAATGTAGTCTATAAAATTGTAGCCACTTGTTGAGCCCAAGATCTTGATTCACGTATTTGTTGTATCCAAGCTTCACCATCTTCTGACTGGAATGTGGCCTTTAGAAAACTTAGGCTGAATACTAGAAATACATGCTTCTTTTCAGAGTAATAGGACAATATGTAAGTGTTTATCAGTATAGACCAGGATGTCAGTATGATGAAAAGTACATATGCAGTTACGATGAAAAACGGAAACCAAATGGCGTATCTAATGTCTTGTTTGGATACCTTAGAGGCAGCTCAACTTCTATCAAAATAGCCAAGATCTGGTTTCATTTTGTTTTCTTTCTTTCCTTTTGTATTTTCAAGATAGTCATAATACCTTAGTGATAATTTATTCATTTTGGATTCCCAGATTTCTTAGAGAAGCTGGGAATTCATTTTAGTAATGGTAAAAGGGCACATAAAATCTCTCTCTAATGTTTTATCACCTAATTACAGCAATACAATTGGCACAGGCTTAAACTGAATTCTCTTCAGATTATGACAGTTTCCTCTTTAGTAGTGACCTGTTCAGGTAACCATTATCTCACAAGTCCAAACAGCCAAGTCATGTGCCCCTGACTCATGTCGACTATTGCTATCATCCTCTTGATAGGGCTCTATATTTCAAATACTGTGGGCTTACCTTAGAAAGTATAGATTTTTTTTTCAGTGATGGACTGCAAATAACTTGCTTCTGTATGCAAATGTTTCTGTAAGAACCAAAATATTAGGTATAGGAGAGGAAGTCAATTTTTTTTAATCCAAAATTGACTTCACTCACACACACTTTCATAGCCACGTTCTCACAAATACCTAGGCAAATGTGTGTTCAAGTGCTCTGTCAAGGTTTCTTCTGATTGCACAGAGAACAAGGAAGTCAAGTTGTCAATGTGCCATTACTTTGGTAATGTGCTGGTTGAGATGAATGTTTTGTATCCTTTAAGAACTGCAGCTGTGATCAGTTGGGGTCATCCTAACTCTAGTCTGTAAACTGCCTTTACGTTGTTATTTAAGTGTCTTGGGTGCCAACCCTATCTTTAACAAGCCATGAGTATCGAATCTTCTGTCTTCTGAATTACATGTCTTGAGAAATGGTGTGAAGATATACTGATATCTTGATGATCTTTTCCTGGAATCTTCTGGTGCTCTTGCACCCAGATACTACCATACATTCCCCTTCGCAGCAACCTCAATACTTATATTGAAGTTCTCCACAGGTATAGTTTAACATAGTGGACATTTGCATACTTAATTGGCTTAGTTTTGCTTCTTGTAATATTCAAACATGGTATTTCATACAAACTTAAATACAGCACACTGCATGGACTCTTTGAAACTAATGAAAATGTAGGCTGTTCAGGGAGCAATGGTTCTGCTTGATTATTTACTAAAACTTGAAACTTTCACTTAGTAAGAAAGTAAGAAACTTTCAGCTCAGTATTGATTATTTACTCTAAATGGATTTGGGATCTTTACTCGTTAATGGCTTGCTTGCACCTCTGAAGCTTGATAAACAAAGTCTCTTTATCAGATTTATTATATATCTCTGCCTCTCAATTTGAATTTATCTGCATCTCAGTCCGCTGTGTGAGTATTCCTTGCCTGACACTCCTTCTGGGTGAGCTTCTTGAAGACATCGATTTGATGCAAATCAACTGCAGTTCCAAACTCTCCGCAGTACTTTGAAGTAGTTGGGTTGTCTCCAGAAACATTATCTTCTTGCTTGAGCAACTGCTTCAATTTGTTAGCTTCTTTGGATGCTGAGCCTGTGTGGTTGCAGTATAGGGTATTCTGGAAGCTGTTGCTTGTTGCTACTCTATCTCCAGTCTCCTTCAAAGGTTTTTTTTTTTTTTTTTAATGTGATACTATAAGTTCTGTTTAAAGCTACACACAGTGAAGATTGTTCCCTATCTGTCTGAATTTGAGAAACAAGTTCAGACCAAATCTGAATTTGCAGGATACGAAGATTTGTAATTTACCATCCTGTTAGACCATTTATTTTTAACCACCTTCGAATGTTGGGTAGGTATCACTGATTTATCTGGGAGTATAACTGTAGCAATTGTGGATGAAGAGCAGGTGCATTCAGGAAAGCCTGTGACCTATTAGTAAAGCAGTGCTGCTTCTCTTGGGACATCGAAGTGAACTTACAGCAACATTATTCCACTAAGGGAACTGTAAAAAATGAATTTGCTAAATGATTTGCTGAACACCATTCAGCCCTTCCAACAGTTACAACATTTTTAGCTACAGCTGGAGATGGTGGAGTTCAAAGATTTGAGGCTCATTCTATTGGATTTGGGACTATGCTGTGTATTTAGAATTCAGTCTGTTGTTTTGTCAGTGCTGCAGCAGACTCGAGAGCTGCACATAATGCCAGGCTGCTGCACGGTGATGCACACCTGCTGCTGACCTAAATTATTGGTTGTAAACATCCATTGCTCCTCAGCTTCTGCAAGATATATGTACTGGCTCTGTGGGATTCTGGCTGGACCAGTAATAGGTGTTTTCATCCAAATATTCTCATTTTTTTCTTCTGGACCAGACATTTATTGTCTAATATTGGTAAACCAAAGAAATCCAGTTACACTCAAACTACTTCACAGACATAATTTAGCTAAATCGGCACCAAATCACTGTTCCTTAGAAACAAGCTGCCCAATATATCTTCTTGTCTTCCTTTCAGTCCATCTTGATTTGAACATAGACAATCCTTTTCTTTGCTAAATACCTATTTTCTTGCACTTAGCAGCTGTAACACCTGGTCCTTCACATATGCTTTTTATCTGTCTCTGAATTGCATCTCTTATTTACGTAGTTCCTCTGATTGCCTCTGGTACTTAAGCCTGTTAAATACTGCTTACTCTTGTTTTGGAATCAATTAACATAAAGGGGTGGTTTGGATTAGGATTTGTTTGTTGTTTTCTTGCCCTATTATTACAATTATATAACAATTACTGTTATATTAATCTGATCTCTTCACTATAAACTGATTTCACAGAATGGCTTGGATTGGAAGGAATCATAAAGCCCACCCAGCCCCAACCCCCTGCCATAGGCAGGGCTGCCACAAGCATCTCAGCTGCCCAGGGCCCCATCCAACCTGGCCCTGAGTTCCTCCAGGGATGGGGCAGCCACAGCTTCTTTGGGCAGCTGTGCCAGGACTGGGTAAAGAATTCCCTGATGACATCTAGTCTAAATCTTAACTTGTTTAGTTTAAAGCCATTCCCTTTTATGTGAGCCAGCAGTGTGTGCTTCCAGCCTGGGAGGCCAACTGTGTTCTGGGCTGCATTAAAAAAGGGGTGGCCAGCAGGCAGAGGGAGGTGATTGTGCCCCTCTACTCAGCTCTTGTGAGGCCCCATCTGGAGTACTGTGTCCAGGCCTGGGGCCCCCAGTACAGGAAGGACATGGAGCTCTTGGAGCGGGTCCAGAGGAGGGCCACTAAGATGATCAGAGGGCTGGAGCACCTCTCCTATGAGGAAAGGTTGAGGGAACTGGGCTTGTTTAGCTTGGAGAAGAGAAGGCTCCGGGGAGACCTCATTGTGTTCTTCCAGTACTTGAAGGGAGGATATAAACAGGAGGGGGAACGGCTGTTTACAAGGGTGGATAGTGATAGGACAAGGGGGAATAGTTTTAAACTGAGACAGGGGAGGTTTAGGTTAGATATTAGGAGGAAGTTTTTCACCCAGAGGGTGGTGACGCACTGGAACAGGTTGCCCAAGGAGGTTGTGGAGGTTGCCCCATCTCTGGAGACATTTAAGGCCGGGCTGGATGTGGCTCTGGGCAGCCTGGTCTGGTGGCTGGTGACCCTGCACATAGCAGAGTAGTTGAAACTCAATGATCATTGTGGTCCTTTTCAACTCAGGCCATTCTATGATTCTGATATGATTCTATCACTATCTGTTTCTGTTAAAATTCATTCTCCCTCCTAATTATAAACTCCTTTAGAATACTGCAAGGCTTAAATGAGGTTCCCCCAGAGCCTTCTCAAGCTGAACAAGCTCAACTCTCTCAGCCTTTCTGCATAGGAATGGTGCTCCATCCTCTCCTATCATCTCTGTGGCTCTCCTCTGGACCCAGTCCAACAGCACCACATTTCTTACCTCAGCTGTATCTTCATCCCATTTATCTAATTAATCCTAGACCCAATTCTGTTCCTGTGTTTTGTGCCATTTACAGTCTTTGTTTCTAGTATCCTTTACAGGCATTCTGTCTTTTAATTCCAACTTGTGAGATAGCCGTTTCTCTTTCTTATTGTTTCTTCCTCATCCTTAAATTTTGCTTGACTTTCTGGTCCTTCATTGTAATAGATTACCATTTAAATAGGCCTTTCTTCATCTTCATTAAAAAAGCATGCAGGAATTCATCTTTTTCTTCCTGTAAAATCATTCAACCCTTCAGATATTTGCTCACTCAGCCTAACTGCTGCTCTCTAGTGGGGGCAGTAATCACCTTCAGGAGATGACTTCATCCTTCATATTCTGTTTGTTTGAAGCTGCCTTCATTGTGACTGTGTTCCTTCTGGTTCTTGAGCACAAATGCAGCTGCAGTTCTCTGCAGTGACTTTTGTGAAGAGCAATAAGAAAAGGAGAGATGAGATCTGAGGACCGTGTAGTATAAAGGCCATCTGATAATGCAGTGAAGTCTTTAAAGCACTGCAGGACTCAACAATTCCATCTTACTAGCTCATTTTTAGTTATTGGATTAGCTTGCATTTCTGAATTGAGCACAACACAGTCATCTACTATTCTGGTTGCTTGAGCAATTTGATTTTGATCTATATTTTACCCTTCCATTGCAAATCACTCATGTCTCCCTGTTTAAGGGCTTAATATAATTTGGTGCGGTTCTAACTTGACTGGCATCTAATTTCATTTCAGTAATAATTTGCTCATTTCTGCTTCACTTATGATCCACATCTCTCTCTGTTTAATAATGTGCTCTGGCACAAAGATTTTGCATTTGGTTTATTTTGTTTCTAATGGAGTGTAGGGAGAGTATTCACTGTGTTCTTTAGGACTTTCAGAATGTCCTGCTAAATGAGTCATGCTGAATGTTTCCATTTCTATTGTCCCCACTTTCATGGCTGTTACTGGACCTATTCTTCCTGCCAAGATTCTGAAGCTGCTGTTTGTGAGTTACTCAAAATGTAATCACCTTTACTTTGATTCCTCTTTTGTCTCTATAATGACTTCAACAGCAGCCTGTGCTTCACTTGTTTTTATTTCTTTTCTTTAATTCCTGTGTGCTTCTTTAAAAAAGATGGCTACCTGACTGCTCTGCTGAAGCCTCCCAGTTTTGGACATATCCTAAAGCAATTCCTCTTCCTTTTTACTGCTACAGTATTACATAACGTTGTGGCATTACACTACCAACCAAGCATAAGCAGCAATCTTTCGATCATATATTGAAATTCATTTTCCTTTTAATTATATACAGAATTACTGTTCTAATACATGGATGGAGACCAGGATATCAATGAAGAGTTCTAGAAGATCCTTCTGATGGATTAAGGGGAGTGTGTTTCTTGTCTCTTATGACCAATCTCGAAATTACTCCATTTTTACCATTAGATGGTTCAGGTGGTTGTTTTCTTTTTATCGTGTTACACTTAATATCATGAAGGTTCCTGCTTCCTGCAGCTTGGACTCCTATTTATCAGCAAACGACTAACAGTATCGCGACGTGACTTAAACTCTTACATGCACTAGAGGCATGAGCTTATCCAGCGCTCGGAGGGAACACCCAACCTGCAGTGGCATTGTGTGAAACAGGTGTGCGTATAGCTGTGACTCCATTTTCAGTTTTATGCTTTGGTGGCGCTCTTTAGAAAAATATTCCTAGTAAATGTACTTAAGAAGAGCTGTTTTGTTAGTTGTATCGGTTAACTGTGTTGTATATTTGATATGTGGCCTGAGACAAAAGCTCTTCCCTCAGCGTGTCCCAGGCACGCCAAAGGTTGGATGGCCACACGCAAAAGCGTGTCCCTGAGTGCCCCGTGGACACTCTTTTGAATACCTCCAGGGAGCAGCAGTGTGCACGTGGCAGTAGCAGCTGTGTTTTGGTTAAGAACGAGACTTTCTCAGTGGCGTATTCTTTTTTTGAAATGTATATATTTGTTATTTTAAAAGGGAGCGTAAGCCCCGCTAGAGGCGCCGTGGGGGCGGCCTCTTGCAGGGCTGGGGAGCACGTTGGGTGCTGCTGGCCCTCCTCTTCGTGGGGCGCCGGGGCCCCCCAGCAGAGCGCTTCCTGCCCCGGCCTGGAGCTGAGCAGCTGCAGCGCTGGGCACTGGGCCCTGCTGCCTCCTGCCCCTGCTCGTCACGGGGCTGCTGCTGCTCCCTGGGGCTGGGGGCGGCGGGGAGCTGAGCGGCACCCCCGTGAAGGGCTCTGCTGGATGTGCCGGGGATCTCCTCGGCACTGGGACCCTCAGAGCTGCTGGGGGCGAGGGTTGTCTGTGGGGAGGAAGCCGTGGGGCTGTCCTCCTGCCCCCCGGCAGTGCTCTCGTCCTCGAGGCCCCACATCCTGCGCACCTCCCGGCCACAGAGGCTGACGATGGTGTCAGTGAGCCAGTTGATGATTGGCGTGGCGATGGGTCCCACGCTGGGCTCTATGCACCGGGCCATGGCATCCCTGTCCAGCCCCAGCTGACACAGGCAGCACAGGAACAGGCTCTCGGTGGACCTGACCTGCCACCACGGGATCCCATGGATGGCGGAGAGCTTCTGGTGCAGGCCGGGCAGCACGGGGTCGAGGATGTGGCGTCGCTCCCTGAACGCTGCCGCCCACTCCTGCGGCAGGAGGCCGCCCACTCTCACGCTCCTCTGTGGCCCTGCAGCCCTCTGCTGTGGCGGCAGCGGCCCAGAGGATGGAGCGTGTGCCGCAGTGCCGCTGGGGCGGGTGGTGCTGCCGTGGTGGAATTGGGCAGGGAGCGGCACTGCGGGTGGGGAGACGACGCACTCGACGTGATGTTCATCTCCCCACACGGAGACCTTGATGGTCCTCATGGCTGTCCTGCAGAGCGGGCAGCTGGTTTTCAGCATGGCCCACCGCTGGATGCAGCCGAGGCAGAACTGATGGTTGCACGGTGTTGCATACGCCACGTCCCGTCGTGCCTCACGGCAGACAGGACACGTCCATGCCTCTGCTGCGGCCATGGTCTTCTGGCTGCTGCAGGTGAGGAGAGCGTTGGGTGACAAACTGCCCTCCTTCACGGTTGCCGCAGCACTGGTGTCACGCACTGCAAGAGGAAGAGAGGAAGAGAGGTCACGGTCACTCGTGGTCCCAGGGCATAGTGAAGAAAAGCCCCATGTACTCAGCAGGAAGCCCTCCTGTCCTCACAGCTGGGCGGTCTTGTGCTCCGCCACCAGCACGGGACCAGGCACCCCAGGGACGTGTCCTTGCACCGCTCACCTCCGCTGCCGCGGGTACGTCCTGCGGGGCCCTGGCTGCCTGCACTGGGCAGGGCCAGGGAAACAGAAGCAGTGCTGTGAGGACGGGCACTGGGAACTGCCGGAAGCAGCCACAGGCACGGTCCAGCACAGCCAAATTCTTGCTCGCCTTCCAAACCGCACAGAGCTGCTCAGCAGGAAGCCAGGAACGAGCCAGACTGAGCCAGGCTCTGCTAGCGCCCCAATAGGAGCAGTGAAGGCCACGCAGTCACAATCTGTTGCCCGGTGATGTCGTAGCCTGCTTGCTTGGTGACGTCATTGGGGTTGGAAAAGACCTCTAAGACCTCCTCCTCAAGTCCAGCTATTAACTGAACTCTGCCAGGCCTACCGCTAAAGCAGATGCGTCAACCCATGGCCTGGACGGCGTGTAACGTGGCCCCGCTTGGCTACTAACTTTTGATGTCCTTGTGTGACTTTTAGTGATGTTTTTCATGAGTGAAACGCTCAAATGTCTTAATAAAAAATAAGCATGAAAAGCAAGTCCTGTTTCCTACATACGTGAAGTGTATTCTTTATTTTATATGCGGCCTGTGGCAATTCCTCTTTGCTCTGTATGTCCCAGGCAAGCCAGACTGTGAAGTATGGTAGAAACTTGTCAACCAGATGTGAGCGGTATTGCACTACCAAATCCTAATTTAGTGCACGGAGAAAGATGAGGTCTTGTAATGAGATTTGGAGGCGGTATGTTTTTTTAATATTTTCTCCGAAAGGTCGTCTCCAGAGCCAGGCAAGCTGCTTGTGCTTCTGGAGGCATTATGAAAGGGGAGAGTGGTCCTTGTTTTACCGAATTCTCTGAGTTGTCTGACTTTGGTTGGCTTACGCTCGTTCTGCCATAGATTTCCTTCGCTCCCTTGCATAATCACTCCCTTGCAAGGCCCAAGACGTGTATGTGCGTGCAAGTGGAGAAATGAGCATCATGTGGGACTGGGGCCACCAGGTACTGAGATCTCATCGTGTATCTTGAGTTCTTAGTGACTGGTCTTGGCAAAGGGTCTTCTGTATGTGTTAGGAGCGAAGGGCGGGTTTGGTAGCGTTCCTCACCGTTTTGTTTCGTTCCTCATAAGCGTTAGGTAAAAATCCTGATTTTCGTAGTGAAACGTGAAGGCTTCCTTTTAGAAAGGGAAGCTCTGTCATCCGATGCTGTGAGAGCTGTAGCTTGCAGGCTCAGCACTCCCTTGGTGGCTGCTGACCGGAGCCTTGTCCTGCCCGTGCTGCTGCTCCCCTGCTCTTCAGGAGCGCAGCCATTGCGGGAGGAAGGCAGCCTTTCTGTGCCACGGAAACTGCTGTGGTGAAATGTAATGGTGGATCTGGACTATTGTCGCTTTCTTGTATAGGGGCAGCACATGGTAGCCTGATCTGCTGCACGGGCAGAAGTAGATATCGTAGAATCTGGTCGTATCGTAGGACGGTTTGGGTTGGAAGGGATCTGAAAGCCCACCCAGCCCCAACCCCGTGCCGTGGGCAGGGCTGCCACCCAGCAGCTCAGGCTGCCCAGGGCCCTGTGCATCCTGGCCCTGAGCACGTCCAGGGGTGGGGCAGCCACAGCTTCTCTGGGCAGCTGTGCCAGGGCCTGACCTCCGTCTTGGTAAAGGATTTCCTCGCTCGTGACCTCTAATCTGAGTCACCCCTCCTTCAGGTTAAAACCATTCCGCCTTGTCCTGTTGCTGTCAGCTCATGTAAAAAGTCATTCCCCATCGTTCCCAGAGAATGGGGGCATGGGCCGCCTTCTTCTGTTTAAAGGAGGTTGCTGTAGGTACCTGTGGTGTGACGGCAGTGCTACTCAGCAGAGTGCCAGTCCGCCATCTTAGACAACTTGGGATGTTAGATGAGTGCTTCTCCTTAGGAGCAGATCTGGTGCTCTAGATGTGAAGAGCATCAACCAAGCTCCTTTCCTACTTCCTTTTTTTCTCACTTTGGTTGAGTAGATAAACAGAATTGTTTGCTTGTTTGTTTGTTTGTTTTTAGCTCAATACGAAATGAATTGAACTCCTCGTGGATTACATTGGGAACAATTTACAGCAATCTCATGCTTTGATTATCCCTTTTGGTGTGAAGCAGGCAACCTGTGGTTCCTTTGCCATGATAATCAGTACCACGCATGATATGAGCTGTTCTAGAGGCATGAGCTTATCCAGCGCTCGGAGGGAACACCCAACCTGCAGTGGCATTGTGTGAAACAGGTGTGCGTATAGCTGTGACTCCATTTTCAGTTTTATGCTTTGGTGGCGCTCTTTAGAAAAATATTCCTAGTAAATGTACTTAAGAAGAGCTGTTTTGTTAGTTGTATCGGTTAACTGTGTTGTATATTTGATATGTGGCCTGAGACAAAAGCTCTTCCCTCAGCGTGTCCCAGGCACGCCAAAGGTTGGATG
Source organism: Gallus gallus (assembly GCF_016699485.2). NCBI lineage: Eukaryota > Metazoa > Chordata > Aves > Galliformes > Phasianidae > Gallus > Gallus gallus. The sequence goes on along the minus strand of NC_052532.1, from coordinate 59,238,836 downwards.
GCCACACGCAAAAGCGTGTCCCTGAGTGCCCCGTGGACACTCTTTTGAATACCTCCAGGGAGCAGCAGTGTGCACGTGGCAGTAGCAGCTGTGTTTTGGTTAAGAACGAGACTTTCTCAGTGGCGTATTCTTTTTTTGAAATGTATATATTTGTTATTTTAAAAGGGAGCGTAAGCCCCGCTAGAGGCGCCGTGGGGGCGGCCTCTTGCAGGGCTGGGGAGCACGTTGGGTGCTGCTGGCCCTCCTCTTCGTGGGGCGCCGGGGCCCCCCAGCAGAGCGCTTCCTGCCCCGGCCTGGAGCTGAGCAGCTGCAGCGCTGGGCACTGGGCCCTGCTGCCTCCTGCCCCTGCTCGTCACGGGGCTGCTGCTGCTCCCTGGGGCTGGGGGCGGCGGGGAGCTGAGCGGCACCCCCGTGAAGGGCTCTGCTGGATGTGCCGGGGATCTCCTCGGCACTGGGACCCTCAGAGCTGCTGGGGGCGAGGGTTGTCTGTGGGGAGGAAGCCGTGGGGCTGTCCTCCTGCCCCCCGGCAGTGCTCTCGTCCTCGAGGCCCCACATCCTGCGCACCTCCCGGCCACAGAGGCTGACGATGGTGTCAGTGAGCCAGTTGATGATTGGCGTGGCGATGGGTCCCACGCTGGGCTCTATGCACCGGGCCATGGCATCCCTGTCCAGCCCCAGCTGACACAGGCAGCACAGGAACAGGCTCTCGGTGGACCTGACCTGCCACCACGGGATCCCATGGATGGCGGAGAGCTTCTGGTGCAGGCCGGGCAGCACGGGGTCGAGGATGTGGCGTCGCTCCCTGAACGCTGCCGCCCACTCCTGCGGCAGGAGGCCGCCCACTCTCACGCTCCTCTGTGGCCCTGCAGCCCTCTGCTGTGGCGGCAGCGGCCCAGAGGATGGAGCGTGTGCCGCAGTGCCGCTGGGGCGGGTGGTGCTGCCGTGGTGGAATTGGGCAGGGAGCGGCACTGCGGGTGGGGAGACGACGCACTCGACGTGATGTTCATCTCCCCACACGGAGACCTTGATGGTCCTCATGGCTGTCCTGCAGAGCGGGCAGCTGGTTTTCAGCATGGCCCACCGCTGGATGCAGCCGAGGCAGAACTGATGGTTGCACGGTGTTGCATACGCCACGTCCCGTCGTGCCTCACGGCAGACAGGACACGTCCATGCCTCTGCTGCGGCCATGGTCTTCTGGCTGCTGCAGGTGAGGAGAGCGTTGGGTGACAAACTGCCCTCCTTCACGGTTGCCGCAGCACTGGTGTCACGCACTGCAAGAGGAAGAGAGGAAGAGAGGTCACGGTCACTCGTGGTCCCAGGGCATAGTGAAGAAAAGCCCCATGTACTCAGCAGGAAGCCCTCCTGTCCTCACAGCTGGGCGGTCTTGTGCTCCGCCACCAGCACGGGACCAGGCACCCCAGGGACGTGTCCTTGCACCGCTCACCTCCGCTGCCGCGGGTACGTCCTGCGGGGCCCTGGCTGCCTGCACTGGGCAGGGCCAGGGAAACAGAAGCAGTGCTGTGAGGACGGGCACTGGGAACTGCCGGAAGCAGCCACAGGCACGGTCCAGCACAGCCAAATTCTTGCTCGCCTTCCAAACCGCACAGAGCTGCTCAGCAGGAAGCCAGGAACGAGCCAGACTGAGCCAGGCTCTGCTAGCGCCCCAATAGGAGCAGTGAAGGCCACGCAGTCACAATCTGTTGCCCGGTGATGTCGTAGCCTGCTTGCTTGGTGACGTCATTGGGGTTGGAAAAGACCTCTAAGACCTCCTCCTCAAGTCCAGCTATTAACTGAACTCTGCCAGGCCTACCGCTAAAGCAGATGCGTCAACCCATGGCCTGGACGGCGTGTAACGTGGCCCCGCTTGGCTACTAACTTTTGATGTCCTTGTGTGACTTTTAGTGATGTTTTTCATGAGTGAAACGCTCAAATGTCTTAATAAAAAATAAGCATGAAAAGCAAGTCCTGTTTCCTACATACGTGAAGTGTATTCTTTATTTTATATGCGGCCTGTGGCAATTCCTCTTTGCTCTGTATGTCCCAGGCAAGCCAGACTGTGAAGTATGGTAGAAACTTGTCAACCAGATGTGAGCGGTATTGCACTACCAAATCCTAATTTAGTGCACGGAGAAAGATGAGGTCTTGTAATGAGATTTGGAGGCGGTATGTTTTTTTAATATTTTCTCCGAAAGGTCGTCTCCAGAGCCAGGCAAGCTGCTTGTGCTTCTGGAGGCATTATGAAAGGGGAGAGTGGTCCTTGTTTTACCGAATTCTCTGAGTTGTCTGACTTTGGTTGGCTTACGCTCGTTCTGCCATAGATTTCCTTCGCTCCCTTGCATAATCACTCCCTTGCAAGGCCCAAGACGTGTATGTGCGTGCAAGTGGAGAAATGAGCATCATGTGGGACTGGGGCCACCAGGTACTGAGATCTCATCGTGTATCTTGAGTTCTTAGTGACTGGTCTTGGCAAAGGGTCTTCTGTATGTGTTAGGAGCGAAGGGCGGGTTTGGTAGCGTTCCTCACCGTTTTGTTTCGTTCCTCATAAGCGTTAGGTAAAAATCCTGATTTTCGTAGTGAAACGTGAAGGCTTCCTTTTAGAAAGGGAAGCTCTGTCATCCGATGCTGTGAGAGCTGTAGCTTGCAGGCTCAGCACTCCCTTGGTGGCTGCTGACCGGAGCCTTGTCCTGCCCGTGCTGCTGCTCCCCTGCTCTTCAGGAGCGCAGCCATTGCGGGAGGAAGGCAGCCTTTCTGTGCCACGGAAACTGCTGTGGTGAAATGTAATGGTGGATCTGGACTATTGTCGCTTTCTTGTATAGGGGCAGCACATGGTAGCCTGATCTGCTGCACGGGCAGAAGTAGATATCGTAGAATCTGGTCGTATCGTAGGACGGTTTGGGTTGGAAGGGATCTGAAAGCCCACCCAGCCCCAACCCCGTGCCGTGGGCAGGGCTGCCACCCAGCAGCTCAGGCTGCCCAGGGCCCTGTGCATCCTGGCCCTGAGCACGTCCAGGGGTGGGGCAGCCACAGCTTCTCTGGGCAGCTGTGCCAGGGCCTGACCTCCGTCTTGGTAAAGGATTTCCTCGCTCGTGACCTCTAATCTGAGTCACCCCTCCTTCAGGTTAAAACCATTCCGCCTTGTCCTGTTGCTGTCAGCTCATGTAAAAAGTCATTCCCCATCGTTCCCAGAGAATGGGGGCATGGGCCGCCTTCTTCTGTTTAAAGGAGGTTGCTGTAGGTACCTGTGGTGTGACTGCAGTGCTACTCAGCAGAGTGCCAGTCCGCCATCTTAGACAACTTGGGATGTTAGATGAGTGCTTCTCCTTAGGAGCAGATCTGGTGCTCTAGATGTGAAGAGCATCAACCAAGCTCCTTTCCTACTTCCTTTTTTTCTCACTTTGGTTGAGTAGATAAACAGAATTGTTTGCTTGTTTGTTTGTTTGTTTTTAGCTCAATACGAAATGAATTGAACTCCTCGTGGATTACATTGGGAACAATTTACAGCAATCTCATGCTTTGATTATCCCTTTTGGTGTGAAGCAGGCAACCTGTGGTTCCTTTGCCATGATAATCAGTACCACGCATGATATGAGCTGTTCTAGAGGCATGAGCTTATCCAGCGCTCGGAGGGAACACCCAACCTGCAGTGGCATTGTGTGAAACAGGTGTGCGTATAGCTGTGACTCCATTTTCAGTTTTATGCTTTGGTGGCGCTCTTTAGAAAAATATTCCTAGTAAATGTACTTAAGAAGAGCTGTTTTGTTAGTTGTATCGGTTAACTGTGTTGTATATTTGATATGTGGCCTGAGACAAAAGCTCTTCCCTCAGCGTGTCCCAGGCACGCCAAAGGTTGGATGGCCACACGCAAAAGCGTGTCCCTGAGTGCCCCGTGGACACTCTTTTGAATACCTCCAGGGAGCAGCAGTGTGCACGTGGCAGTAGCAGCTGTGTTTTGGTTAAGAACGAGACTTTCTCAGTGGCGTATTCTTTTTTTGAAATGTATATATTTGTTATTTTAAAAGGGAGCGTAAGCCCCGCTAGAGGCGCCGTGGGGGCGGCCTCTTGCAGGGCTGGGGAGCACGTTGGGTGCTGCTGGCCCTCCTCTTCGTGGGGCGCCGGGGCCCCCCAGCAGAGCGCTTCCTGCCCCGGCCTGGAGCTGAGCAGCTGCAGCGCTGGGCACTGGGCCCTGCTGCCTCCTGCCCCTGCTCGTCACGGGGCTGCTGCTGCTCCCTGGGGCTGGGGGCGGCGGGGAGCTGAGCGGCACCCCCGTGAAGGGCTCTGCTGGATGTGCCGGGGATCTCCTCGGCACTGGGACCCTCAGAGCTGCTGGGGGCGAGGGTTGTCTGTGGGGAGGAAGCCGTGGGGCTGTCCTCCTGCCCCCCGGCAGTGCTCTCGTCCTCGAGGCCCCACATCCTGCGCACCTCCCGGCCACAGAGGCTGACGATGGTGTCAGTGAGCCAGTTGATGATTGGCGTGGCGATGGGTCCCACGCTGGGCTCTATGCACCGGGCCATGGCATCCCTGTCCAGCCCCAGCTGACACAGGCAGCACAGGAACAGGCTCTCGGTGGACCTGACCTGCCACCACGGGATCCCATGGATGGCGGAGAGCTTCTGGTGCAGGCCGGGCAGCACGGGGTCGAGGATGTGGCGTCGCTCCCTGAACGCTGCCGCCCACTCCTGCGGCAGGAGGCCGCCCACTCTCACGCTCCTCTGTGGCCCTGCAGCCCTCTGCTGTGGCGGCAGCGGCCCAGAGGATGGAGCGTGTGCCGCAGTGCCGCTGGGGCGGGTGGTGCTGCCGTGGTGGAATTGGGCAGGGAGCGGCACTGCGGGTGGGGAGACGACGCACTCGACGTGATGTTCATCTCCCCACACGGAGACCTTGATGGTCCTCATGGCTGTCCTGCAGAGCGGGCAGCTGGTTTTCAGCATGGCCCACCGCTGGATGCAGCCGAGGCAGAACTGATGGTTGCACGGTGTTGCATACGCCACGTCCCGTCGTGCCTCACGGCAGACAGGACACGTCCATGCCTCTGCTGCGGCCATGGTCTTCTGGCTGCTGCAGGTGAGGAGAGCGTTGGGTGACAAACTGCCCTCCTTCACGGTTGCCGCAGCACTGGTGTCACGCACTGCAAGAGGAAGAGAGGAAGAGAGGTCACGGTCACTCGTGGTCCCAGGGCATAGTGAAGAAAAGCCCCATGTACTCAGCAGGAAGCCCTCCTGTCCTCACAGCTGGGCGGTCTTGTGCTCCGCCACCAGCACGGGACCAGGCACCCCAGGGACGTGTCCTTGCACCGCTCACCTCCGCTGCCGCGGGTACGTCCTGCGGGGCCCTGGCTGCCTGCACTGGGCAGGGCCAGGGAAACAGAAGCAGTGCTGTGAGGACGGGCACTGGGAACTGCCGGAAGCAGCCACAGGCACGGTCCAGCACAGCCAAATTCTTGCTCGCCTTCCAAACCGCACAGAGCTGCTCAGCAGGAAGCCAGGAACGAGCCAGACTGAGCCAGGCTCTGCTAGCGCCCCAATAGGAGCAGTGAAGGCCACGCAGTCACAATCTGTTGCCCGGTGATGTCGTAGCCTGCTTGCTTGGTGACGTCATTGGGGTTGGAAAAGACCTCTAAGACCTCCTCCTCAAGTCCAGCTATTAACTGAACTCTGCCAGGCCTACCGCTAAAGCAGATGCGTCAACCCATGGCCTGGACGGCGTGTAACGTGGCCCCGCTTGGCTACTAACTTTTGATGTCCTTGTGTGACTTTTAGTGATGTTTTTCATGAGTGAAACGCTCAAATGTCTTAATAAAAAATAAGCATGAAAAGCAAGTCCTGTTTCCTACATACGTGAAGTGTATTCTTTATTTTATATGCGGCCTGTGGCAATTCCTCTTTGCTCTGTATGTCCCAGGCAAGCCAGACTGTGAAGTATGGTAGAAACTTGTCAACCAGATGTGAGCGGTATTGCACTACCAAATCCTAATTTAGTGCACGGAGAAAGATGAGGTCTTGTAATGAGATTTGGAGGCGGTATGTTTTTTTAATATTTTCTCCGAAAGGTCGTCTCCAGAGCCAGGCAAGCTGCTTGTGCTTCTGGAGGCATTATGAAAGGGGAGAGTGGTCCTTGTTTTACCGAATTCTCTGAGTTGTCTGACTTTGGTTGGCTTACGCTCGTTCTGCCATAGATTTCCTTCGCTCCCTTGCATAATCACTCCCTTGCAAGGCCCAAGACGTGTATGTGCGTGCAAGTGGAGAAATGAGCATCATGTGGGACTGGGGCCACCAGGTACTGAGATCTCATCGTGTATCTTGAGTTCTTAGTGACTGGTCTTGGCAAAGGGTCTTCTGTATGTGTTAGGAGCGAAGGGCGGGTTTGGTAGCGTTCCTCACCGTTTTGTTTCGTTCCTCATAAGCGTTAGGTAAAAATCCTGATTTTCGTAGTGAAACGTGAAGGCTTCCTTTTAGAAAGGGAAGCTCTGTCATCCGATGCTGTGAGAGCTGTAGCTTGCAGGCTCAGCACTCCCTTGGTGGCTGCTGACCGGAGCCTTGTCCTGCCCGTGCTGCTGCTCCCCTGCTCTTCAGGAGCGCAGCCATTGCGGGAGGAAGGCAGCCTTTCTGTGCCACGGAAACTGCTGTGGTGAAATGTAATGGTGGATCTGGACTATTGTCGCTTTCTTGTATAGGGGCAGCACATGGTAGCCTGATCTGCTGCACGGGCAGAAGTAGATATCGTAGAATCTGGTCGTATCGTAGGACGGTTTGGGTTGGAAGGGATCTGAAAGCCCACCCAGCCCCAACCCCGTGCCGTGGGCAGGGCTGCCACCCAGCAGCTCAGGCTGCCCAGGGCCCTGTGCATCCTGGCCCTGAGCACGTCCAGGGGTGGGGCAGCCACAGCTTCTCTGGGCAGCTGTGCCAGGGCCTGACCTCCGTCTTGGTAAAGGATTTCCTCGCTCGTGACCTCTAATCTGAGTCACCCCTCCTTCAGGTTAAAACCATTCCGCCTTGTCCTGTTGCTGTCAGCTCATGTAAAAAGTCATTCCCCATCGTTCCCAGAGAATGGGGGCATGGGCCGCCTTCTTCTGTTTAAAGGAGGTTGCTGTAGGTACCTGTGGTGTGACGGCAGTGCTACTCAGCAGAGTGCCAGTCCGCCATCTTAGACAACTTGGGATGTTAGATGAGTGCTTCTCCTTAGGAGCAGATCTGGTGCTCTAGATGTGAAGAGCATCAACCAAGCTCCTTTCCTACTTCCTTTTTTTCTCACTTTGGTTGAGTAGATAAACAGAATTGTTTGCTTGTTTGTTTGTTTGTTTTTAGCTCAATACGAAATGAATTGAACTCCTCGTGGATTACATTGGGAACAATTTACAGCAATCTCATGCTTTGATTATCCCTTTTGGTGTGAAGCAGGCAACCTGTGGTTCCTTTGCCATGATAATCAGTACCACGCATGATATGAGCTGTTCTAGAGGCATGAGCTTATCCAGCGCTCGGAGGGAACACCCAACCTGCAGTGGCATTGTGTGAAACAGGTGTGCGTATAGCTGTGACTCCATTTTCAGTTTTATGCTTTGGTGGCGCTCTTTAGAAAAATATTCCTAGTAAATGTACTTAAGAAGAGCTGTTTTGTTAGTTGTATCGGTTAACTGTGTTGTATATTTGATATGTGGCCTGAGACAAAAGCTCTTCCCTCAGCGTGTCCCAGGCACGCCAAAGGTTGGATGGCCACACGCAAAAGCGTGTCCCTGAGTACCCCGTGGACACTCTTTTGAATACCTCCAGGGAGCAGCAGTGTGCACGTGGCAGTAGCAGCTGTGTTTTGGTTAAGAACGAGACTTTCTCAGTGGCGTATTCTTTTTTTGAAATGTATATATTTGTTATTTTAAAAGGGAGCGTAAGCCCCGCTAGAGGCGCCGTGGGGGCGGCCTCTTGCAGGGCTGGGGAGCACGTTGGGTGCTGCTGGCCCTCCTCTTCGTGGGGCGCCGGGGCCCCCCAGCAGAGTGCTTCCTGCCCCGGCCTGGAGCTGAGCAGCTGCAGCGCTGGGCACTGGGCCCTGCTGCCTCCTGCCCCTGCTCGTCACGGGGCTGCTGCTGCTCCCTGGGGCTGGGGGCGGCGGGGAGCTGAGCGGCACCCCCGTGAAGGGCTCTGCTGGATGTGCCGGGGATCTCCTCGGCACTGGGACCCTCAGAGCTGCTGGGGGCGAGGGTTGTCTGTGGGGAGGAAGCCGTGGGGCTGTCCTCCTGCCCCCCGGCAGTGCTCTCGTCCTCGAGGCCCCACATCCTGCGCACCTCCCGGCCACAGAGGCTGACGATGGTGTCAGTGAGCCAGTTGATGATTGGCGTGGCGATGGGTCCCACGCTGGGCTCTATGCACCGGGCCATGGCATCCCTGTCCAGCCCCAGCTGACACAGGCAGCACAGGAACAGGCTCTCGGTGGACCTGACCTGCCACCACGGGATCCCATGGATGGCGGAGAGCTTCTGGTGCAGGCCGGGCAGCACGGGGTCGAGGATGTGGCGTCGCTCCCTGAACGCTGCCGCCCACTCCTGCGGCAGGAGGCCGCCCACTCTCACGCTCCTCTGTGGCCCTGCAGCCCTCTGCTGTGGCGGCAGCGGCCCAGAGGATGGAGCGTGTGCCGCAGTGCCGCTGGGGCGGGTGGTGCTGCCGTGGTGGAATTGGGCAGGGAGCGGCACTGCGGGTGGGGAGACGACGCACTCGACGTGATGTTCATCTCCCCACACGGAGACCTTGATGGTCCTCATGGCTGTCCTGCAGAGCGGGCAGCTGGTTTTCAGCATGGCCCACCGCTGGATGCAGCCGAGGCAGAACTGATGGTTGCACGGTGTTGCATACGCCACGTCCCGTCGTGCCTCACGGCAGACAGGACACGTCCATGCCTCTGCTGCGGCCATGGTCTTCTGGCTGCTGCAGGTGAGGAGAGCGTTGGGTGACAAACTGCCCTCCTTCACGGTTGCCGCAGCACTGGTGTCACGCACTGCAAGAGGAAGAGAGGAAGAGAGGTCACGGTCACTCGTGGTCCCAGGGCATAGTGAAGAAAAGCCCCATGTACTCAGCAGGAAGCCCTCCTGTCCTCACAGCTGGGCGGTCTTGTGCTCCGCCACCAGCACGGGACCAGGCACCCCAGGGACGTGTCCTTGCACCGCTCACCTCCGCTGCCGCGGGTACGTCCTGCGGGGCCCTGGCTGCCTGCACTGGGCAGGGCCAGGGAAACAGAAGCAGTGCTGTGAGGACGGGCACTGGGAACTGCCGGAAGCAGCCACAGGCACGGTCCAGCACAGCCAAATTCTTGCTCGCCTTCCAAACCGCACAGAGCTGCTCAGCAGGAAGCCAGGAACGAGCCAGACTGAGCCAGGCTCTGCTAGCGCCCCAATAGGAGCAGTGAAGGCCACGCAGTCACAATCTGTTGCCCGGTGATGTCGTAGCCTGCTTGCTTGGTGACGTCATTGGGGTTGGAAAAGACCTCTAAGACCTCCTCCTCAAGTCCAGCTATTAACTGAACTCTGCCAGGCCTACCGCTAAAGCAGATGCGTCAACCCATGGCCTGGACGGCGTGTAACGTGGCCCCGCTTGGCTACTAACTTTTGATGTCCTTGTGTGACTTTTAGTGATGTTTTTCATGAGTGAAACGCTCAAATGTCTTAATAAAAAATAAGCATGAAAAGCAAGTCCTGTTTCCTACATACGTGAAGTGTATTCTTTATTTTATATGCGGCCTGTGGCAATTCCTCTTTGCTCTGTATGTCCCAGGCAAGCCAGACTGTGAAGTATGGTAGAAACTTGTCAACCAGATGTGAGCGGTATTGCACTACCAAATCCTAATTTAGTGCACGGAGAAAGATGAGGTCTTGTAATGAGATTTGGAGGCGGTATGTTTTTTTAATATTTTCTCCGAAAGGTCGTCTCCAGAGCCAGGCAAGCTGCTTGTGCTTCTGGAGGCATTATGAAAGGGGAGAGTGGTCCTTGTTTTACCGAATTCTCTGAGTTGTCTGACTTTGGTTGGCTTACGCTCGTTCTGCCATAGATTTCCTTCGCTCCCTTGCATAATCACTCCCTTGCAAGGCCCAAGACGTGTATGTGCGTGCAAGTGGAGAAATGAGCATCATGTGGGACTGGGGCCACCAGGTACTGAGATCTCATCGTGTATCTTGAGTTCTTAGTGACTGGTCTTGGCAAAGGGTCTTCTGTATGTGTTAGGAGCGAAGGGCGGGTTTGGTAGCGTTCCTCACCGTTTTGTTTCGTTCCTCATAAGCGTTAGGTAAAAATCCTGATTTTCGTAGTGAAACGTGAAGGCTTCCTTTTAGAAAGGGAAGCTCTGTCATCCGATGCTGTGAGAGCTGTAGCTTGCAGGCTCAGCACTCCCTTGGTGGCTGCTGACCGGAGCCTTGTCCTGCCCGTGCTGCTGCTCCCCTGCTCTTCAGGAGCGCAGCCATTGCGGGAGGAAGGCAGCCTTTCTGTGCCACGGAAACTGCTGTGGTGAAATGTAATGGTGGATCTGGACTATTGTCGCTTTCTTGTATAGGGGCAGCACATGGTAGCCTGATCTGCTGCACGGGCAGAAGTAGATATCGTAGAATCTGGTCGTATCGTAGGACGGTTTGGGTTGGAAGGGATCTGAAAGCCCACCCAGCCCCAACCCCGTGCCGTGGGCAGGGCTGCCACCCAGCAGCTCAGGCTGCCCAGGGCCCTGTGCATCCTGGCCCTGAGCACGTCCAGGGGTGGGGCAGCCACAGCTTCTCTGGGCAGCTGTGCCAGGGCCTGACCTCCGTCTTGGTAAAGGATTTCCTCGCTCGTGACCTCTAATCTGAGTCACCCCTCCTTCAGGTTAAAACCATTCCGCCTTGTCCTGTTGCTGTCAGCTCATGTAAAAAGTCATTCCCCATCGTTCCCAGAGAATGGGGGCATGGGCCGCCTTCTTCTGTTTAAAGGAGGTTGCTGTAGGTACCTGTGGTGTGACGGCAGTGCTACTCAGCAGAGTGCCAGTCCGCCATCTTAGACAACTTGGGATGTTAGATGAGTGCTTCTCCTTAGGAGCAGATCTGGTGCTCTAGATGTGAAGAGCATCAACCAAGCTCCTTTCCTACTTCCTTTTTTTCTCACTTTGGTTGAGTAGATAAACAGAATTGTTTGCTTGTTTGTTTGTTTGTTTTTAGCTCAATACGAAATGAATTGAACTCCTCGTGGATTACATTGGGAACAATTTACAGCAATCTCATGCTTTGATTATCCCTTTTGGTGTGAAGCAGGCAACCTGTGGTTCCTTTGCCATGATAATCAGTACCACGCATGATATGAGCTGTTCTAGAGGCATGAGCTTATCCAGCGCTCGGAGGGAACACCCAACCTGCAGTGGCATTGTGTGAAACAGGTGTGCGTATAGCTGTGACTCCATTTTCAGTTTTATGCTTTGGTGGCGCTCTTTAGAAAAATATTCCTAGTAAATGTACTTAAGAAGAGCTGTTTTGTTAGTTGTATCGGTTAACTGTGTTGTATATTTGATATGTGGCCTGAGACAAAAGCTCTTCCCTCAGCGTGTCCCAGGCACGCCAAAGGTTGGATGGCCACACGCAAAAGCGTGTCCCTGAGTGCCCCGTGGACACTCTTTTGAATACCTCCAGGGAGCAGCAGTGTGCACGTGGCAGTAGCAGCTGTGTTTTGGTTAAGAACGAGACTTTCTCAGTGGCGTATTCTTTTTTTGAAATGTATATATTTGTTATTTTAAAAGGGAGCGTAAGCCCCGCTAGAGGCGCCGTGGGGGCGGCCTCTTGCAGGGCTGGGGAGCACGTTGGGTGCTGCTGGCCCTCCTCTTCGTGGGGCGCCGGGGCCCCCCAGCAGAGCGCTTCCTGCCCCGGCCTGGAGCTGAGCAGCTGCAGCGCTGGGCACTGGGCCCTGCTGCCTCCTGCCCCTGCTCGTCACGGGGCTGCTGCTGCTCCCTGGGGCTGGGGGCGGCGGGGAGCTGAGCGGCACCCCCGTGAAGGGCTCTGCTGGATGTGCCGGGGATCTCCTCGGCACTGGGACCCTCAGAGCTGCTGGGGGCGAGGGTTGTCTGTGGGGAGGAAGCCGTGGGGCTGTCCTCCTGCCCCCCGGCAGTGCTCTCGTCCTCGAGGCCCCACATCCTGCGCACCTCCCGGCCACAGAGGCTGACGATGGTGTCAGTGAGCCAGTTGATGATTGGCGTGGCGATGGGTCCCACGCTGGGCTCTATGCACCGGGCCATGGCATCCCTGTCCAGCCCCAGCTGACACAGGCAGCACAGGAACAGGCTCTCGGTGGACCTGACCTGCCACCACGGGATCCCATGGATGGCGGAGAGCTTCTGGTGCAGGCCGGGCAGCACGGGGTCGAGGATGTGGCGTCGCTCCCTGAACGCTGCCGCCCACTCCTGCGGCAGGAGGCCGCCCACTCTCACGCTCCTCTGTGGCCCTGCAGCCCTCTGCTGTGGCGGCAGCGGCCCAGAGGATGGAGCGTGTGCCGCAGTGCCGCTGGGGCGGGTGGTGCTGCCGTGGTGGAATTGGGCAGGGAGCGGCACTGCGGGTGGGGAGACGACGCACTCGACGTGATGTTCATCTCCCCACACGGAGACCTTGATGGTCCTCATGGCTGTCCTGCAGAGCGGGCAGCTGGTTTTCAGCATGGCCCACCGCTGGATGCAGCCGAGGCAGAACTGATGGTTGCACGGTGTTGCATACGCCACGTCCCGTCGTGCCTCACGGCAGACAGGACACGTCCATGCCTCTGCTGCGGCCATGGTCTTCTGGCTGCTGCAGGTGAGGAGAGCGTTGGGTGACAAACTGCCCTCCTTCACGGTTGCCGCAGCACTGGTGTCACGCACTGCAAGAGGAAGAGAGGAAGAGAGGTCACGGTCACTCGTGGTCCCAGGGCATAGTGAAGAAAAGCCCCATGTACTCAGCAGGAAGCCCTCCTGTCCTCACAGCTGGGCGGTCTTGTGCTCCGCCACCAGCACGGGACCAGGCACCCCAGGGACGTGTCCTTGCACCGCTCACCTCCGCTGCCGCGGGTACGTCCTGCGGGGCCCTGGCTGCCTGCACTGGGCAGGGCCAGGGAAACAGAAGCAGTGCTGTGAGGACGGGCACTGGGAACTGCCGGAAGCAGCCACAGGCACGGTCCAGCACAGCCAAATTCTTGCTCGCCTTCCAAACCGCACAGAGCTGCTCAGCAGGAAGCCAGGAACGAGCCAGACTGAGCCAGGCTCTGCTAGCGCCCCAATAGGAGCAGTGAAGGCCACGCAGTCACAATCTGTTGCCCGGTGATGTCGTAGCCTGCTTGCTTGGTGACGTCATTAGGGTTGGAAAAGACCTCTAAGACCTCCTCCTCAAGTCCAGCTATTAACTGAACTCTGCCAGGCCTACCGCTAAAGCAGATGCGTCAACCCATGGCCTGGACGGCGTGTAACGTGGCCCCGCTTGGCTTCTAACTTTTGATGTCCTTGTGTGACTTTTAGTGATGTTTTTCATGAGTGAAACTCTCAAATGTCTTAATAAAAAATAAGCATGAAAAGCAAGTGCTGTTTCTTACATACGTGAAGTGTATTCTTTATTTTATATGCGGCCTGTGGCAATTCCTCTTTGCTCTGTATGTCCCTGACAAGATTATCCAGTGCTGGAGGGGTCACCCAACCTGCAGTGGCATTGTGTGCGATAGTTGTATGTGTTGCTCCCATCTCTGGTAATGGATATGCATTCTTCTGCATGGTAATTCTCAACCTGGCAGCAGTTCAGTGAAGCATACTTTTGAAAGGAACTGAGAGTATTTTAGTTCTGGTTTCTTGTTCTGGAGGGCATGTTTTTATTTAGAGGTTTTTGCATTGTAAATTTTTGGGACCTTTCCCTAATGCCTGTATTAGCAGTAATGTCTGAATATTCTTTCATCCTCTTTAGACTCGTAGTTTAGAAATAATTTTTCTCAAAGCTACCATGGTCTCACAGCAGCTTATGTACTTCAGATCCTGTATCTAGAACACGCATCTCTTCTTTTGCACTCAGTTTTCTGGTCTGGTTGTTCTAAGTCTAACTGTGGTTGCCACATGCTCATGTTCGGAGACAGCATGTGGGTAACGTATTTCCCGGTCTTCAGTTTACTATTTTGCTCTGCAGGAGAATGGTGCTCCTAAAATTAGGAGGTTGGTCATAAGTTACCCCGCTAGTGGGTGATGGCTTCATGAAAAGCTTTTTGTTAGAGATGCACTCATCTGCTGCCTTTTCACATCTTTTGTGCAGGGTGTGTTTCCAGGAATCCAAGTTAAGAATCATTCATAATTTTTAATATGTCTTCCAACACTTCGGTCCAATGCCCTGGAGAGTGTGGAACATAAAATCTTTCTGTATGCTAAGTGTGATCACTTCATTCTGAAAACAGCAAGTATTGCCATGGTGTCTCAAAAAAAGATCTGGACATTGACTCTGCTTATTTTCGGTGTTTTTTGCCCTGAGAATCCTGACTCCTCAGTTCTTTTGACAGATGGCACTGGTTTTTAATATGAAGAATGTCATCCTTTCACTCTGACTTTTCCAAAATCCAGGATCTTCTGTGGCCTGGGCCAGTATAGAATCTTAGGATAAGCCAGTGTAGTGTTCTTGCCTTTGTTACAAGCACAGTCAGTTGGGATGATCCCTGAGAACTTCTGCTGCCTGGATCATAACATGCTGTGAAAGGTAGCAGAACTGTCCAGTCTAGGAAGTACTGGCATTGTATGGTGCCTCGCTCCAATTTATCAAAGGGAGAGGAGGTTCTTTGGTGTGTGTATACCCAGCATGTAATTAAGAAACAATGGCTCAAATGTTGGTCCGACCAGTTTATTACAAATCCTAGTTGTTCAGGGAGATGGGGAAGGGGAGGAGGGTGATGGAAAAGATCGGAAATAGAAACAAGGTGTCCTTATCGGAGGGAGATAGTCACCACCATGGTCCAATGTGGTTCGTAGTTCAGTCATTGATCTTCAGTAGTGGTGGGTCGTTGGGAGTTGTTGTTCTGTTGACAACGGTGTCCACGGCAATGACGATGACTGCAATGGCAGTACAAACTTATTTATAAGTCCAAAGTGGTTGAGTCAGCTCTCTTTTGAGTGACGACTCGAACCCGAAGTAGTTGAGTCAGCTCTCCTTGGAGTGGCAGCTACTGACTCTGGGATCTCAGCAGAAACTCCTTTGTTATCATCTTCCGGGCCTTGCCAGCAGATATGAGGGAGCAGGGATGCCCATCTGCATCCTGTTTTTCACAGGGCACGATGGTATCATTCCCGTTTTCCCACACCAAGCTGGGGCTATTTAGTCACAGGCCAGATCTTCTGCCAGTAACCACTCCTGAGCATTCTCTTCCGGAGGCAAGCAGCTCTGGAGGAAGGTGCTTTCAAATGTCCACAAAGTGATGTTGATTGTCACACGGTAGCACCCATCATTTGCCTCCTCCATAAATCAGTTAGAGTCTTATCACAAGAAATACCTCAGGAAGCAAGCTTTGAGACAGAAGACAAAGAAGGGTTCTCACATATGCTTGGTGGAAAGTATTAAATTAAGTGATCATTAAGTGCTATTAAATGTCACCCCGTTTAACATCGTGATTGTAGCAAATTCTGTTGAATCATTGTATTAAATCGACTTTTGATTAAGTGGGGTCAAATGCTGTTAAGTATCGTACAGTAAAATCTTGTGGTTTGCTGTGAAATTTCTGCCAAATCAAACTTGTGTGAAAAACCTATTAATGACACCTTTCTCTGGCGTATTTCACTGAATGAAAAGCAAAGTCCCTGCGTTGTTTCCAAACATACCCGTTCTTTGTCACCAGGGCTACTGTCTGCTGTCATTCGAATATTATCTGTGTTTTGTGCTGCATTACCACGGTCAGCAATGAAACGTGGTTATCTTAGTATCAAGTGAAATAGTTTCCTGTCTCCTGTGATTCTCGCTGTGGCTCAGACATTTCACCTTTTGACCCATGGGACTGGTGCCCTAGTAAATATTCTGCTATGCCAGCAGGGCTGTCTGATTTGTTTGCTGTATTTCTGAGCAGACAAATATTTTAAGCATTTATTGCTTCTTTTACTTTCCCCGTGATTTTTATTTTTATTTGGTATCTCTGCTTAATAAACCTGGGATGTGTAATAAGTTACAGTATGCCATTTAAATATACAGAAGGACTTTTAATGTCAACAGTTTGAATATTTCCTATTGTACCACATATTTGTCTCTTCTATTTCTTTATTTCTTCAGGTTGTTGGTGCTTGTATTCAGCCAGGCATCAGTTTAAGCAATGGGCCTTACTGCAGCCATGGCTGTGATGACCTTCTAGATGTTTGCCTTCCTTCCTTTTCTTTACCATTCCTTGATCTTTATGGGAGTAGGTTCAATATGTATCTGTCCTTCTGAGCTGCGAGATGGCATGCTGCATGTGGCTGGCCCAGCTGAGCTGCAGTGCTGCTCCTGCTAAACAGGCCTTCATAGAATTGCTTGGAGCGTGTTAGCAAAAATGGATTGAATAGCCCTGAAATGAACCAACGAGCTGCTATTTTCAAAGCAGCCTATGGGGTTGGGCTAGTTTTATACATCAAACATCCATCTCCATTTCCTGGAGTGTTCTGAATTCGTCAGCGCTGGTATGTGATTGCACGTCTGTGTTGTATAAACATGAGTGTGTGGTCGGCACTGTCTGGGATGAAACCAGGGCACAGGGAGGGTGCAGTGCAGTGCTGACTGAAGTTATGGCAAATAACTGTGGCTTTGTGAACACTGAAAAATATGCAGCTGTGCTTTCCCTTTTGGTACAGGAATTTAAGAATAGGTTTGAGACCACTTACATACTATCATTTTTTTTGTACAGTTGTGACTCCATTTTCAGTTTCCTGATAACAAGGTCAGATATCCCACTAGTTTTATGCTTTGGTTGCTCTCTTTTTAAAAATGCTTTTAGTAAATATATTTTTAAAAAGAAGTTTTGTGAGTCACTTGCATGGCCCAAGACATGTATGTGCGTGCAAGTGGAGAAATGAGCATCATGTGGGACTGGGGGCACCAGGTACTGAGTTCTCATCGTGTATCTTGTTAACTGGTAATGGCACACTGGCTTCTGTATGTGTTAGGAGTGAAGGGCGGGTTTGGTAGCATTCCTCACTGTTTTGTTTCGTTCTTCATAAACGTTCCTCATAATCGTTAGGTGAAAATCCTGAATTTCATAGTTTTCATGTTCTTCTGTTTAAAGGAGGTTGCTTTAGGCACCTGTGGTGTGACTGCAGTGCTACTCAGCAGAGTGCCAGTCCGCCATCTTACACAACTTTGTATGTTAGATGAGTCCACCGTATGACCTGGCAGCACTTCAGTGAATCCTACCTTTGAAAAGACATGAGTGTTTTTTAATTCTTGTTTCTTGTTCCAGAGGACATACCTTTGTGTTGAGCTTTTTCCAACTTAAATTTGTGGTAGCTCATGTAAATGCCTGAAGCAGCAGAAATGTCTGAATATTCTTTCATCCTCTTTAAACTCTGAGTTTAGAAATAATTGTTCTCAAAGCTACCACGGTCCCACAGCAGCTCATGTACTTCAGATCCAGTATCTGGAGCACGCATCTCTTCCCTCACACTCAGTTCTCTGGTCTGCTTGTTCTAAGTCCAACTGTGGTTGCCACATGCTGACGTTAAGTGTGTTGTGTAATCATGCAGAGGGATTCTCATTCATGACCTGTAATGTAGTCAGGAATGGTATGCTGTTGATTTACAGAAGGAATTGGAAGCAATAGAAATATAAGTAATAACATTCAAATTAAGAATTTAAAGTGCTCGTGATAATTAAATGTATTAAAATACAAAAAGCTTATTTGTTCTTAAGGTTTTAGCAGTTAGGAAGGTCTTCTTTTGCTGCCTTGAGTGCTTTGGATCTCAGTTAAGACTGGTCTGTTTACTATGATATTGGCATAGATGTAGCTCCTATCTCAGGAATTTTTGAGGCTGCTGCAGTAAAACTGTTTGAGCGTGCTGGTGTTGCAGGTAATTAAAAATTGAGGTCTGCTTGTGCTTGAAATCAGTTTTCTTAATATTGACTTTTCCAGTTTTTATATGCTCCTCCATCTCTAAATAATTAGAATTACTGCAGTTAAACAGTAATGGTCTCGCTTTTGATCATTTTCATTTTTTTAGGATGGTCTTGCAGATACTTAACAAAATGCGCAGTCTCAGTCATAGCTCTTTCTACCGTAGGCCCATAAGAGCTCTTTGTATATTCTTCCTTCCACCATCTGGAATGATCATCATGTGAGTGACCTTGCTCATTTTCTACTTGAAGCTTAAAATTAGGTGTTGCTCAGGATCTTGCCCGAGACAAGTTTTGAATATCTCCAAAAATAGAATGATAAAGGTTGGAAAAGACCACTAAGACTACTTCATCCTTCTGTCATCCCATCCCCACCATACCCATTTACCCTGTCCCTCAGTGCTACATCCATGTGTTTCTTGAACATCTCCAGGGATGGTGACTCCACCACCTCCCTGGGCAGCCTGTTCCAATAGTTCACGACTTTCAGAGAAGAAACTTTTCCTACAATCTGATGGACACTATCCAACCACTCTGACCCCTTGTTTTATTTCTATGCCACTCTCAGCATGAATTTCCCTGTCTCACCTGAGAATTTCCTTAGTCACAGGTTGTGACCATTGCCACCCCCTGTCCTTTTCCAGTGCACCTCTAAAACATTTTCTTCTCTATCATCCCTCCATGCAGCAGAAGTATGCAGGTAGCATTATTAGTTTGATCTCGTGGTAGTGTGAACTCTTAAGGACGTCTGTATAAACACACTGGTGCAAATTTTTACGCTGTTCATTAATAATCATTTTGTTATTAGAAATAATTTTATTGTTGGCCAGACTCATTTTAAATGGAGCTGCTTTTAAATTACTGGTGTAAAACTAATTTGTTGTGTTGTAGGTAAGCGGTGCTCTTTGTTGCAAGCTTCCCTTTTCTTGCATTTTCTGTGCCTGGAGGCAGTTCTTAGGAAGGGAATTTAAATCCTCATCTCGAGTGCTGTTGAAGGCAATTAAATGGAAATTCTCATTCACCCTGCTTTTACTGGATTGCTGATGAACAATGGAGGCTAGTATTGAGCTTCATTTTCATGGTAGTGCTTTCTTCTTGTTGTCTGTAAATGTTTCCTGACACATTTAAGAGTAATTTCATTCCTTATTAAGAAAAAAAAAATAGTATGGCTGCCTGCAGCCTCATACTGTGGCATATTGATTGAAATCAGCACAGAACGTACCGGCACTGCGGAAGGATGGCTGTGCCTGTAGCTGAGTTGAATGTAAATGCCATTTTCCCCAGGACTTTCAGAAGGCTTTGCTGATTGGTAACCAGTATATGAATTTCAGCTGGCCTGTAAAGGTCTATGGTGTGCATGCTTTCGCTCAAAGCTTCCCTGGGGAAAAGGCTATGAATTGTTTACCTTTGTGCTACAGTTCTGCATGTGTAGCAGCCAGGGTATTAACTTACGTTTTCCATGTGCCTGATCTTCTCAGTACTTCTGACATAGATAAAACTTCTAGCACATTGGCACTCAAATCTTTTTTGCAAGATAAATACTTCATGCAGATATTAACTTATGTAACTTTACCACTATACTAAAACTTGCATTAGTTTTATTGAATTAGGTAGTATATGTATACTGGTATTTGGAAACAAAATTAAATGCTTTTTGCCTTCATGAAATAAGAAAATAACTTTTTAAGGCAGCATTTCTGGATTTATTGTAATTACCTCTGGTGTGCTCGTAACTATAACATACTGTTATATAGTTATATGACTGTCTCAGGTCATGAATTGGTGCTGGATAATCATCCTATTCACTGTATGGCAGATGCTTTCATCTGCATTTTCAAATGGGAAGCTGAACAGTTTCCTTAAGGACACCTCATGTCTTCAGAAAAGCATAAACTGTCCTCTAATGTTTGGTTTTCAACCTTTTTATAAGGTTATCCAATCTCGTGAGGTCAAGTAAGGAAACCTCAATTAATCAGCTTACTTTGAAGTGTATATAAAACATTTAGCACTTTTTCTTCAAAATGAGCATATGGAATAGGAGGTATGTTTTTTTTTTTCATTTTATTTATTTACTTCTAAAATAAAAATAAAAAGACAATTAATATTGTGTGACATAGAGAGTAAAACCAATCATCTTCTTGAGTATTGAGATTAGGAAATGACCCTTGCCTGGATGGTTTCTTGGCTATGACTGAATTCTGATCAGTTCTTTTGTATTCTTTGTTGAAAGAGAAATTAGTGATGGCATCCGGCATCTTTCTGTCTTGTGCCTGTCTGTAGGCGTGTTCAGCATCCTGCTCTCCTGAACACAGGAGGAATTAGACAAATGGGATTCTGTAGCTGCAAAATGAGCTGTTTTCAGTTTACCTGACAAACCAAAAGTTCATTCTCTGATGTTTCCCCCCACTCCCCCTGTGTGCCCATGCTGATTCAGCTTGTATTCTCAATCTGTTTCCAAGTCTCCAATCTGCTTGCCTCTGTGGGCTGTCTATTGTGCATGTACTATCCTTACAATACCTATGAGTTAATTCCCTTGTTCTTGCACCATTTTGACTAAACATGCATCTGTGTTTGTTGTTATTGCCATATGACTAGTATTTGCATTTCAGGACTTTCATCATTTCAGTATTAGATTCCAAAAGGAAACTTCTTGATCTCTGGCAGTTAAATGAACAGTGGGAGACATGCAAACTACATAAAGATTTAAGCTAAATTTTAGCGGCACAGAACTTTCCCACTTTATTAGCAAATAGATATAATGTGACATTGGTCAGCCCATCAGGCACTTCTTTTTAGCAAGGACATCATCATTTGTTCTTTACATTGCAGAGCTGCCAACACACACAAGTCAGGTTTAGGTTTTGTGTTACCCACTGTATTCTTCAAGGATAAATCATGATCCTTGTCCTACTTGCTGGACGATCTACACATACAAAGAGCGAGGAGCATAGAGTAACAAATAGGCAAGTGATCAGAACCAAGCATTGAGCACGTGCCTGTGGGAAAGCCCATGGAAAGAAATGTTCCCAGTAAGGCTGAATGCTGGTTTGGCCTTAGTAACTAAGAAACTGCCCCTTCCAGGATGACTGCTTCCAGCATTCAGATCACAGAATGACTGAGACTGGACAGGACCTCTGGAGGTCACCACTGAAACAGACTGCCCAGAGAGGTGGTGGATGCCACATCCCTGCTGATACTCAAGGTCAGGCTGAAGGGGGCTCTGAGCAACCCAATCTACCTGTGGGTGTCCCTGTTCATTGCAGGGAGTTGGACTAGGTGGCCTTTAAGGGATCCCTCCCAGCTAAAATGATTCTGTGATTCCATGATCAGCCCTCCTGCTCAAGCAGGCTGCCAAGATGAGCAGGGTGTGAAATACTGGAGGTGATTTTTAAAGAGAATTCATCTAAATGGAGCACCAGCACATCTGCCACCACATTGCATCTTATGGAGGGCACAGTTGCATACCAGCTGATTTTGTAGAGCCTGCTTAGCTGCTCCATCTCTATGCCCTGCTAAGCCTGGCATAGAGAGAATTTCAGTGTAGACCTCTCTCTGCAACTGATGGCTCCTTAGCAAAAAAATGTTACAGAATCTTGAGCTTTGGTTAATGAATGGAGAAGAAAGATCTAAAATATATAGTAAGCTTAAAATATTGGGGTTTTTTTGTTTTGTTATTGTTTTTTTTTTTAAAGATAGATGCAGAACAGCAATTGATTAAGGAGGTATAATATGAATATACTGAATACAGTACTGAACTTTGCCTTCAAAATATTCTGCCCTCTTGGATAATCCCAACCTGCTTTCCCCTTGCTTCTGTGTTAGGGATGTGGAAATGACTGATACATAATGCATTCCACTTTGCAGCAAGTTAGCAGCTGAAACAGGTAATCATTTGAATAAGTTCAATGCTGCTGCATTATGTATCAGAGAAACTACATTAAGTGTCAAAGTCTTACAGGTAGGCTGCCATCTCATCCTGATAGCAGTCAAGTCATGTTTTGTTGCCTGTTAATCATCACACACCAGAAGACTAAGTTTCTACACTGAATTCTTGCCTCAGGAGATGGCTAGTAAAATTAAAAGTGAAACTCAGAAATAGCATCCTTCATTATATACTTCTGGTTTTAGCTGATTTTCTATGTATGTGTTGCTTTCTACACCCAAATTAAACCTGTAGCTTCTCTTCTCCTCTCTTCCTTTTTAATTTTTTTTTAAAGTTCCACGTGTAATTTTCATTGCACAGGGATCATTTCATTCCACTGACTATATACTAGCGTTTTATTGCTGTTTATATTTGATGTAAATATTCTCTGTGGTGTTTTGATCGGTTGGATTTTTCTATTGCTCTTTTATAAATCTGTGCCCATTTTATTTATGTCATGCCAGTTTGCTCCTCTCAGTGGAATTTCCATCTAGAATTGTCCTGAGTTCAGTCACAGATGGTCATTTCCCCACACCTTTCTCTGTGGTCAGACTGACCTCTTTCCTGTGCATATCCACTGCCACTGTCCCTTGTAATGCACTCAAATGTTGAACATTGCTTAAATCTTATCATTTCATAATCGTCAAAGCTCAAATTTTAAGAAGTCTCAATTCTCCATATACACGTAGTACAATTACATAATGCAATTTTCAGGTCTAAGAATAGAAATGGAGCGTTTAATGGCATCTTGTAACTCAACTTTTATGATGATCTTGAAATAAGTGAATCTCCTAACTCAGTCAGTGGCATCCTTTCAAGCAGAGTCTCGAAATTGTGATGGTAGCAGTGTGATATGAAATTCAGACTGTTAGGGTAGTGTTTGTAAGAATAAGTGTGCCTCAGTCTTTGTAGCTGACTTCAGCTGTTGTGCCTGTGCTGAGAAGAGGTTCTCCAGGGAATAGAAGCCACGGAGGGTTTTATGCGTTCATCTATACAGCCTCGACCAAGTCACAGTTTGAATTTGGGAGATGATGTGCTTTGTCAAAAAATGTGCCTTGTGATTGATGAAACTAAGAGCCAGCAAGGGACTAGTGGTAGCTTCTAAGTGGCTTTCATGAGGAGTCACACCAAGCAAGGCAGCTAACAATTACTACAGTAATTAATCTATCTGTGATATGCAGTACAGCATCAGTCCAAAAACAAACAGAAACAACACGAATGAATTAGCTGGGCACCACACCTGCCCAGGTATTGATGGTAATGGTGGGAGACTGCCGTGGCTGTGCCGGCTCTCCAGGCTGCAGCCTGCTCGTGCTGATGGCTGCTCATGTGTGAGGTGTGCTGTCACATCCATGCCTGGCAACTGGTCCTCTTTGGAAGGCAGTTGTTTCTGTTAGAAAGCTGTTGACCTGGAAAGTTTTTAAGGGGGCTAACTTTTCACACTGTGAAGATGCAGGGATTCCACCAGATGAGGAGTTGGACTTCATGATCCTTATGGGTCCCTTCCAACTTGGGATATTCTGTGATGGTTTCAGTGAAGTAAGTACACACGGTTAATAGAAATATCTGTGTCATAATAAGGCCATGAGGTTTTATAAATTAGTAAGCATATTAAACAAATTACTTAAATATAAAAGTCAAAGTAGAACAAACATCTGGCTACTAGCTGAAAAATGCAAAAAATATGCAACTGTGCAAAAAACCATTGCTGTATGGCTTAACTCAAAAGGAAGAAATCTTGTGGATGTATACAAATGGATATGCTGGGGAAGTTTGAACTTTTTGTCATTGTGTATAGACCATGAAGAACAAAAGCAGCACTTGAATTAAAAGACATCTCGCGTTATTCTCCATGCTGCATGGATTTGCATAATTTCCATTGATATGTAAAAAGAACTGTGCTTTCTTCCTTTTCATCCTCAAACTTTTAACATATTGACAGCAATTTTATAAATAAACTGGATAATATAATATACAGTAATGTTCCATATGGCTTTAATAGGAAAAATCTTTAATTTTTTAAAGCATTAAGTACACAGTCACGTTCTCTTAAACTAATGTAAATTGCACTTAAAATTTTGAGAATTCAGTTATATTTTCATGCATTGTGTCTGTATTACATCTGCACTTTCCTCTTTCCTCCTTATGTTTGTCAGAGGCAAAGATTCAGGGTGTGGGGTGAGAATGTACTTTGTGAGAGCAAATGCATAGCATACACAGTGCACTGTAGCATTGAAAATCATCACAGAAGTCCAAAACAAAATCAGTTCAATTCATACTTGCTTTTTAGACATTTTGCAAAATAGTTGATGTAATCAAATGATTTACTGTAAGTAAAAGAACAAATGGGAAGTTCTGATACTGTGCAAATGGAATACTGTGAATTTGCTAATCTGCTGAGAAGCTCATGTGCTTTTGGCAGTCATTCATCCTATCCTTCTTGTAAGAATAAAGGTTTATTCATGAGATTACAGGAAAGAAGAATTGGAGAACAATGCCCGGTTAATTTCTGGTGTTTCCATTTCTCTGAGGCTCTATATGCTAATAGGAGAGTGTCCATAGTACTGCTACAGACATATGCCAAAGAAATGTTTTGATTTTCATGTATAGAATATGGTTAAATAGTTTTCTAGATAAATCTTTTGCTGTCCTAAGTTCTGTTGGTGCCCTGAGCAGTTTAGTAAATGGAGCAGAAGATTTTATTTACTTTATTTTCTCAAATCAAAATGGAACGTGGCCCAAAATAAAGACAAGTAGAATTTCTGAGAACTACACATCCAGCCACCTTACCCAGTACCTGTATTCTTTACCATTCTTAGACATTGCAGATGCTAATGCACACCCTCACACTAAATTTGAGGAAAATATAGTATGTACCTGAAAGGCCATCATTGATGTGTACTGGTTTTTATTCATATTTTTTTTAACTGTATCCCACTGGTAGAAAGAGCTCCAGTTCCCATTTCTTTGTGAGATTCTCCAGCCCTGGCAGTCTTAGGTGCTGTTCCGTGCTTTGGTTTTTCCCTTGGATACATGTCCTTTGCATTTGTCCTGTAGGGTATCCATTATACTAGAACTTTTTGCTTAGGTCTCAAATTAGGAACAGTGAGCCATTGAATATAATCATGTTTTGTAAGATAAAATTTATTAGCAGTGTTCCTGAAAGCCTTCCCGTATTTACAGGCAGGGTGACTGAATCAGTGTTTAACAGTTCCATTAAATTCAATTTCTTGTTATTGGGAAAATCCTATTCAGCAAATTGCTGATGCTTGCTATTTCAGTCACTTGCAGTCTTTGGAGAAGACAGTTGGGTTAATACATTATTGAATATTTTTAGAATCCTTTAATGCTGAGTTCACAGGAATCTCCAAGTAGACTTAAAAGCAGCAAAGTTTTTTTGAACAGTTTTGCTTTGAAGTTTCTAATGGGCTGCTGCAGTGCCAGTAAAACTTAGTTCTGAAGGCTACAAATAACAATAAAACAATGACTTCCATCATTGTTCCTAATGATGGAAAGGCAAAGGAGGCCAGTGGGTACAGCAGGTGCAAACGTGTACTAAACATTATGATTTAATGGATCTGGGCAGAAATTAGGCTGTCAGGGAGAATTTTCCTCTGAATGAGCAGATATTAGAGTGACTTACGAGACATAATATCTCCTGCACTGGAAAAAAAACTATCCTTCAATGCAAATACACTTTCTTTGAGTTAAGATAGATGAGAGACCTTTTTCCTGTGTTGGGCTAAATCCAGGATATAAGATGACTTGTTTTATTTTTTGAAATTGCCAGTTAGACCATATGGTTTGAAGTTAGAGAAAGTCTTTTTACTCATATTATGAAGTCAACTACTCTCAGAAAAGAACATAGAAGATGGAAAATGATTTAGAAACTTGGAAAGATTGGGCGTTCTTTGGACTCTTTAAAACAAAACATAGGATCATAGAATCATAGAATTGCTCAGGTTGGAAAAGACCTTAAAGATCATCGAGTCCAACCACAACCTAACCATACTACCCTAACTCTAACAACCCTTTGCTAAACATGTCCCTGAGCACCACATCCAAATGGTTTTTAAACACATCCCATGATTTATTTTGCAGAGTGAGAGAAGAAAGGAATTGACGAATACCAGTTGGCCTCATTTAGAAGAGTTAAAATGGGCAGTAATTAACAGCTAGTTAGCTGTACACCATCTTGATCTCAGTGGAGGCTGCCTGGATAGGGGCCATCAATCCATACTGCAAATGAGAACTGCTTCAAGATGCTTCATTTAGCTAAATGAGATGGTAGCCCTCAGCTGCTAGGAAGCTGTGAAGGCAGTACTTATTAGGTCAGAGTTTGGGACTCACCAATCTATTTCATTCCCTCTGGCTATGCAGGTGCTCATTATTGTTGACAACTTTTTTAGAGCTTCAGTAGTTTAATAGTGTGCTCTGTTTTCCTCTTGTAGGCATTTGGACAGTCTTTCTCGATTCACCGCAAAGTGGCTGAAGATGGAGAAACACGAGAAGAGACTCTCCTCCAGGAATCTGCATCAAAAGAAGCTTATTACCTGGGGAAGATTTTGGAGATGCAGAATGAGCTGAAGCAGAGCAAGGCGGTGGTCACCAATGTTCAGGCAGAGAATGAGAGACTCACTGCTATCGTCCAAGACTTGAAAGAGGTAAATGGGTGTGTGCAAGGAGCAAGGGAGTGACTTTCTTGGAGTTTCTTGCACTGATTGTTACTGAATCGTGAAAATGCTACAGGATGTGAAAATATTCACCTTCCTACCAGTCTGTGATCCTCCTGCAGGCCTGCCAACTTAAGGGAGCAGTGGTTTAGAGAGGGAAAAAAGGGAACTCTTATTATAAGTTTTAAACAACAATACTCTACCCACTGCAGGCAGCTATAATTTTCTAATTACTCTTAGCATTTTGCTTTGTATTTTACAGTGCCTACATGAAAGTGCAATTTATGTAACTTTTTCTTTAAAAAAACCTTCTGATATTCGTACAATTCCTTTTTTTTTCTCACCACCTGTATTGTTACTCAGGTATCTTTTGGAATTGCTTGCATTAGATAAAGCTTTCAAGAGTCTTCTTAAAAATCAAAATACGTGCATGCTCACGTTCAGAAAATAGGCAACACTGCACACTTTTCTTTCATTATCTGCTTTTGCATGCATACATCCATTCATTTGAATCTCGATTGTTCTATTAGATACCTCTACGATTTCAGTTCTCTATGCAGAGCAGCAATATGCTTGGGGGAAGGCAGCACTTGGTAGTAGCCCCACATCTTCCCTGCTTCCCTCATGAATACATGGATATGGGGGCTTCCTGCTATCCAGCTGCAAAAAAAGACCTTTCTTGGGTGATTTTGGAGGACTCTTCCTACATGTGAACTTAACGAAGGTTACGTGTTTTCTATAGCTGAGTGGAATGGCATCCTCTTAACTTACAGTAACCCCTTGGACTGGATCCTTTACTCTGGGTTTAAAGATTATTGCACACAAAAGGATGAAGCATTCTTATTTAATTGTTGCACTGTAGTTGCACATAGTACAAGTTAGATTTCAGTAGGAAATAAATACATGCTATTTATTTCCAATATTCAAATTAAATATGTGATTATAATTGCTGTCTCGGTAGTTAGCAAAAAGTAAGAAGGAAAATCAAGTTTATTCTTATCCTAAAACATATCCTAACAGATCTGCATGTGTAACCAGCTACATGCTTACCCATGCTTGAGTAAAGCTCACAGGAGAGCAGAATCCTTTTAACCTGGGTTCAGTCACAAACAAGCATGTCAGGGGATATGTGTTTGTCTGTGTACTTGTTTCCTTCCTCAGGGGTCTCCTTGGGTTCCTTCAAATGCAAAACTCCCATTTTCTGACATGATTATTGATCTATAAGTTATTCAGAAGGCAGTTTCAGTACCTCTCCTCCCTAGAATATTGATTGTCCTCATCTCTTTGGAGATAATAGCAACCCTTAGTGTGAGACCAGCTGCAGTTATTTCCTGTTCTAATGCTAAATAGAAATAAGCCCTCGTAGTTAATTAAAGTGTGGGGCAATAATTTGCTTGAATTTAAAACAGGCTGATAAACCATTTATTTATAAGATGATATTGGACTACAAGTATAAAGTCCTTTACTGTTCTGAACTTTGTATTTTGTGGTTCTACAACCAATGTATTTAAACATAAATGGGATAGGTGTCTTCACTTTATTACTGAGCTTACACCAGACACTGTTGATGATTAATTATTTCAATATAGTAATATATAGAATTGATATATATGAGTGATACTACCATGGGCTGTTAGGCATCCTGACACGCTGAATTACATTTGTATTTCAACTTGTGCTCAGGGGTCTCATCCTTCTACCAAGCTCAGTCCAATCATATAAATACTAAGTCAGTAACATCCAAGTGGCCACAGGAAGGAGGTGCCCTTCTGAAATATGTCTGCTTAGTTCTGGGCAGTGCATAGCTTACTTCAAGTTTTGATAGCACTAAGATGGGAAAAAAAAGAAACCAAAAAACATTGATTCAAATGTCTGGTGCATTTTGGTGTAAAGACAGTCATTAGAAGATGCCACAGGATGATAGCTACAATAAGAAAGTAATTTGTCTCTAACAAGTTCATCTGACAGTCTAGTTAGAGGAAAGTAGGAAAGAAAAAATGGTCTTTATGTGAGCAGCTCTACTGAGTGATGGAAAGTTAGATTCTGGATTTAAGTTACTTGACTGTATCCAGTCTTCTTCTCCATGCCCCCAGCCCTCTCCCATCTCTGGTCTGTCCTGGGAGTTCTCTTTTGAAGATGTTCGGCTTTCTGAATTTGCTCAGAAATTCATTGTTATATGAAAGCCTGTGAGCATTTTCTGAGCCATTACAATACACTCACATGAATGCTGATAGCTTTTAGGAAACCTGGGAATTCCATAGCCCTAGAGTTTAAAAATTCATGTATGTTTGCAAGTATGTGCTATGTAGTCACATCTGTTATCTGCAGGGCAGCTTGGCCTGGATCCCTCTTGTTATAATAGGCTCAGGTCTCTGGAGATTCTGCATCTCATTCTCAGAAAGCAAACAAACTGATTTCAGTGCTCATCATTAGAAAAAAGACATGTTTTGGAAAAACTAAAGTATCTGTTTCACACTGAAGGTGGAGGATGAACAGGGGATCTACGTACCCAGATGGCTTTTTAGATCCATGTTAAAATGATGAAAAGAGTAAAACACTGGCAGCATTATTTATGATGTAATAAAATTCCCTCCCAGGAGTTTTGGATAGAAATATTATCTCCTAGGCAAATAAAGTATGCCCCTTGGGAGCTAGGTAGATTCTTTTTCATTCTTTTCTCCCACCGACACTTCATATATGGTAAATAGAATGCTATTTGGAGAGTTTTACAATTGTCATAAGCTGAACCAGAAAATATCCTGATTTCAAAACTGACACCAGTCTGAGACCAGATTTCATGTATTTTGTGTGCTGTATAATTTAAGGTGGATGGTCTCTTTGTGTGGAGAGATTAGTAGGGTTGTTTGCCCATTTAACCTTTTCCAGCTGCATATGCAGTGCCTGTCTTTATTCAAAAGGCCAAAGGAAAAAACTTGTAGAAACATATTTTAAAAATATGACCTTTTATCATTTTCCAGTTTTCCAGTGGTTGCTTTTTTTTTATTTAAAAACACTGTGTTTACTTACAGTCGGGAGCTGAGGGACTGTTTCTTCCATTTCTGCCACTTCTGAGTCTTTCCTTATGGTAACCATAAGCAGACTCTGTAGGTGAATAGCAAGGATGAAATCACTTTGCTGAGAAGCTGATAACTTACTGACAGAGGTGGCCACAAAAGCACAAATGATGCATCTCAGAGTCTGGAGCAGAAAGTTCTTGCAATGAAATAATATTCCTCCTCTGTAAGGAGGCTGAATGCCTTGGAGCTGCGTGTCAGCCTCAAAACTGGTGGAAATTGGAGGGGAAAATGCATGAGGCGAAGAAGGGAAGCAGGGGAGGCTGAAAAAAAATGAAGATGAAAGATGCTAATACAGTTTGAGTTTTGTAGGTGTCATGAGACTAGGATTAGGATATGTGTGAGGTGGGTAGATTAATGCTTTTGTGCTTGAAGAATCTGGCTTGAAGAGGTGCTGCTCAGCTCTTCCCAGCACTCTTGCATTCGTGAAACAAGACTAGTGAAAAAGAGAAGAAATACCATACATAAGTGGGGAAGTGAAGAGTTAAACTTCATAGTCTGCGCTACTAAATGTTACTGCAGCAGCTGCTGGGCTTGCAGAAAGAAATGGGCACCTGGGTACCTGCAATCCATGAGATAACAGATGAACAGGGAGGCCTGTTATGGCACTGTTAATGAGCCATGGCAACAACATACATCTGGGCTTCTGGAGAGCAAAACCAGGGATAAGAGCACTGGAAAGTAGATAAGGAGAAAAAACAAATTGGTGAGGGATTATGTGCTGAAACCAAGTGAAAAAAATAATGTAAGATTAAGTTGTGTAGCCCCCCTGCCCTTGGAATCAATAGCAAAGCTTTTCTTCACTTCAGTGGTCCAAAGATCTTGTACTTCCTACTAATCAGTAAGAGCATGAGGGTAATGCGTTGGAGGGGAATATGTATATGTTGCGAAGCGTCAGCACTTGTTCTGGGTGAGTTATTACAAGAAAAGTGATATTTTATATTAAATGCAACTTCAAAAATTGATAGCAGGCTATTTCTATTTAAAAAAATGATACTTCTTCAGTTTGAAGAATCAGAAGAACTTAAGTTTTTCTCTCATTCTTTACAATTCAAAATAAAGCCTAAAAACTTTTTATGTTAGCACATGTCTAGTAACTACCCACACCAATTTCGTGTTCTTGTGTTGCTGAAGGCTTAGACTATAACAGGAGTTGTGTACTTAGTGCTTCCTGCTTAATACAGGATGTAGTTACGTCCAGAACAGATCCTTAGCGGACTTTTCCTGGAGGCTCTTTCTGTAAGTAGATGCCTTCGTTTCCACTGGTAGAATTTTCTGCCCACCTTGTGGTCTGTTGAGTCAAGTCCAGGAACACCTCTGGCTTGAACTCAAGTCTGCTACTACTCTTTTGCTGGATATTGAGAACTTGCTGTAGGATCTCCCAAGGAGTTGTTTCCCCATCTGACCTCATCCCTGGGTATTTTTAGTGCTGACCTAGTAGGAGGAGAGAGAGTGCCAGCAATGTTCTATGCTTTGGTTCCACGATAGGACAAGGGGAGATTTAGACTGGGTATAAGAAAAAATCTGTTTACAAGATTTTGGGTGGGTGTCCCTGTTCACTGCAGGGGCGTTGGATGAGGTGGCCTGTAAACGTCCCTTCCAACTCAGTGATGATTTTTTCGTTGCTGCAAGGTTTGGGATTCAGATATCTTCTCTGACTGAGAGAATATGAATCCACTTCTCCGTCTGAAGAAAATGCTTCAGCAGTCAGTGCCAGGCTATTTTTGGGGTGAGATTCCTTTAGGTGAAGCTGTTCCACTTTGTTGAGGTGATAGTACTTTGTGGGTCGGAGTGAGCAAGCTCGTAATGAATGACTGTAGCCTAAGGGCTACACCCACTCAGCTGGGAGTAGGGAACTAGTTCTAGTCTCTATTTCAATTAATGTTTAATAAGAAATGCTTGAATATTAATTGAAGCAGAGATCAGAACCCCAGACTCTCCTTCGTGAGGTTGGAGAGAGGTAGCTGCAGATAGCAAATGGGGTAACCTTCTCCAGCTCTCTGTTGGATAGAGCTGGAAAAGGTAAGCAAATCTAGGAGAGGAATCACTGCCATGAACTGTACAAAGATATAAGACACTGCAGTGTTGACAGTCGCAATGCATGCAGCATCCTTCATGAGCTCACCTGGCTTCCTCCTGGTGTGATCCAGTACTTCCCAGTGGCTGCCTCCACAGAGCCATTCTGCTGAAGGATAGGAGCTTCTTTTGGCATTTTCACTGATGAAGTAAAGCCTGCATTATAAATGTATTTATCAACTACTAACATTATGCAGGTATTTGCAGCAATGGTTTCATTTCTAGAGAAGAAAAAAGGAATAGTTGTGAAGTATTTGGTGCAGCTGTCATTAATGGCATCTTCATCTTAATGCACCTCCATGCAAACACTGCTTTTTGCAAAGAAGCTGCAGAAATGTGATATGAGAGCAGGCTATGGAGATTGCTTTAGAGGTTAGAGCAGCCAGGGAGTGACAGAGAGATAACAGAACTGTTTGTCATGTTAAGGCAGCTCACTTGTCATAATTTAGGATAGTATTAGCATAGTCTCTATAACAATCTATATTTACATTCCTTTGGTTTAGAAAGTTTTCTTCAATTGAACTGGTTCAAAATTAGGCTTAGAATATAAATTTATTATTTTGCCAACTGGTAGGTGCTTTGCTCTCTTTCCTTTTTGGAAAAGTCTGCTGAAGGGAGATATTCCAGCTTGCTGATGCCACCCCCATAAATTCTCCCTCCTTTGATGGAAGTGCTGAAGTTTTAGCAAACTTTTCAACTTCTTGAGACTAAACAAAACAAAATGTGTTGTTTCCTTCAGCTTTCAGAAATTCTATTCAGATAGGATGAGAGGTAACGACTTTACATTGCACTGGAGAGGTTCAGGTTGGATATTAGGAACAGTTTCTTCTCAGAAGGAGTGGTGCTGCAGTGGCAGAGGCTGCCCAGGGAGGTGGTGGAGTCACTGTCCTTGGAGGTGTTCAAGAACTGCATGGATGTGGCACTGAGGGACATCACCAGTGGGCATGGTGGGGGTGGGCAGACGGTTGGACTGGATGATCCCAGAGGTCTTTTCCAATCTTAATGATTCCATGATTTTATTGGCCGTAATCCTAATTATTATATACCAGCATAATGTTCTGTAACACATGCAACTTTATTCTTGGTTGCTGACCTGCTAAAAATCACGTTCCACTGTGCACGAGAATCTTGTCTGATTCTCAACAACAAAACCATGCTAACATTTCCTGCAAGCAGCCAGGTGTTAATGCTTTTCCTGTGAAGGCACTTGCTCATCTGTGCTCTATCCAGACAGGAGAGCTGCAGGACCTCCTGGGGCTTTTGGCTGAGTGTGGTGGAGAGTGAGCCTGTCCCTGCTCTGGATTC
Organism: Gallus gallus; assembly: GCF_016699485.2. NCBI lineage: Eukaryota > Metazoa > Chordata > Aves > Galliformes > Phasianidae > Gallus > Gallus gallus. Next base: position 59,205,749 of record NC_052532.1, on the reverse strand, counting down.
CTGGCCTCCTGATACAGTCTGCAGAAAATCAGAAGTGTATGTTTGTGAGGCAGCCTGGATGGGGCAGAGCTGTGGATTTCATCTTCAGTGGTGTTTGCTAACAAAGCTTTTTTTAGCTAATTCTGACCTAGTTTGTGAAGCAGTTTTGTGAGGACATTGTTTTGTGGACTTGCATACTGATACTCATTACTTTTCAATCACTGTCCCCATTCTCAGAACTTTACTGAACTTCTTTCTGAAAAGACACAAAATGGCTTTCTTTAGCTTGGAGACAGAAAGTAAATCAAGCTGTGATTTGTAATCTTACCAAACCTCTTCTGGTGCTGTGAGAGAAGTACCCTGATAAGCTGATAGTCTGTGTCTCAAAAGAGCTCAAAACGTAGGCAGCAAGACCTGTCCAGGTCTGATTAGCTTGTGTTGACTGCTCCAGAGTACCCTTATCAATTGATAAAGGTTTAATTATGAATCTAAGTTTCTATTTCATCTACTTCCTAGTTATCGCTAAACACTTCCTTATGGTTCCCGTTGGCCAACAAACCACTCTTTCCAGCAAGTGAAACCCAAGGTGGCCTTATAAGATTTGCCTTCATGTTTCCTGAAATGTGATTTACAGTCCTATAATTGGTCATAAATGTGCCATGTTTGCAAGCATGTACTCCTCATGAGCAAGAAGTACAATAACATAAGAAGGTTAGCGGTGCAGGATAAAGACATTTTGCTGTGACTCTCTTTTCTCAAGGTGATCCTCAGCTCATTGTTCTGCTGGTTTCACATCCAGATAGAGCTGCCATCTACCCAAACCAGATTTGTTTGCTGTGTTTCCTGTTAATGAGCCCGGAACAATGACTTAGGATGCGAACTTGTGATCTGACACATGCATGACACTATTTTCTTTGGCAGTGTTCGAGCATTTAGCTCTTCTGGGGATAACAGATTCAAACAATAGACAGTAGGGAGGTCAAAAAAAGGCCAGGCGGGATAATAGAGCATTACCAAGGGACTGTTGCATAAATACAGAGTGCCTTGTTATAAACACTCTAATTCCCAGTTTCCTTCAGAAAGGGTCTTTTACAAGGCCTCAAACAGAAAATGAAAGAGGGTGTACCTTCGGCTGCGCTCCGTAATCTCTAGGCACTGATTAATCAAGTCGGGACCTGGCAGTGAACTGTTCTTACATAAGGTCTGGTGAAATAATGACCTCTTATTTGTGCTGAGGTAGCATCTGAAAGCCTTTTGTGTACCCCCATGGATAAGGTATTTTGTGAGAACATGCAGAGAAGACAATGGCGGAAGCCAGAGGAAAATGTGTTTAAAAAGTAGTCAGACAACCTTTATGGAGAATGGGACTGTCAGTGCTTACTACACCTGAAGGCCCAGGCCTGGTGCCCAGCTGGGAGATTTCCTCAGCTCCTCCGTGATGATGGGAGAGGATGCCAGGAAAAGCATCATCATATAGCGTCCCCATTTCTTGTGTCTTAGGCTCATGTGAGTGGCCTCTGCCGAAGGCAGGGTATCAGAGTAGCAACGCTCTGAACAAAGAAAGTGGTAGCTCTGTGCATCCTCTTGTTTTGTTTCGTTTTTAATATATAACTTCGCTGACTTGTTTTTGTTTCTGGATGTTTCTCGTGAGAACTGCTTATGCTGAATCAGTCTTTCCAGTATTAATTTTCTGGTTATGAATAACTTGGGCTTTTGTCTATTCAAGCGGTGTGGAGTAAGAGGTTTTGGCAGCGTCCGGATTAGCTGCATTGCCAATTTTTAAAAATCCTTGCAATGTGATGTGGGCTCTTCAGGAGCAATAGCCCAGGAGCACTGCTGATCTGTACCTTGTGACTTCATTCATTTGCCTGGGATTAAGCGAGAAAGAAGGAATACTCTGGTTGCAAAACTTCCTGAAGCTCAAGGCCAATGGCTTAAGCTCTGTTTGAGATAAACTCAGCAGGAGAAGGAGAAATTTGTGCTGAAAGTCTTCACCCCTTGGGTGCACGAGTAAGTTGAGCGTAAGTCTCAGTAACTGATAAAGAATGTTAAACAAAGAGAGAAAATAAGTTTGTTGTCCCTTTTCCAATTAATTCCCTTCAGTGATAATATCCTGAGCAGTTTCCAATCTTACAAAAAGGAGAAAAAGAGTTAAAGCTTCTCTGAGAGACTGACACTGTTCTTAGCAGCCCTTCAGCGTTAAAACTTAAGTGCCTGGCAATTGCCAAATGTTTTATGCCTTAAGGACTCCTTGGGGTTATACTCACAGTAAACGTGATGTATTCCCCACCATCAGTGCACAAACAGTACAGTCACATTTCTTTTCTCCTGGGAGCCCCATGTGCACTGTAGCTCTGCCTGGTTTAACCTCCTGCTGTTGACTTTCTCCCCTTCACTGCATACAGATGTATCACTGTTCTTGTAGCCTGCTTTCTCCCTAGCTTTTGGCACCTCTCATGATTAAGCAGTACAGAACTGGGGTGCTTGATTTAGACATGAGATCTACCAAGCAAATTCAAAATAGCTTCCAGTCTCTTTGGAGCTGTTGTTAGTACTTAGACCTGGAGAGAAACTCATCATGCTGATCACACATGGACAGCAATTACCAGCTGGGGCACACTGCTTCCACATCTGCTCTTCATTGTTCAAAACCCATATTTATTTTCAGTGATTTTTTTCTTGTCCTTTAATCAATACTGATTTATTTTTAAGGGTTTCTCCTGAGACTTCCTAGGTAATTTTGGGAAATGCTATTTACCTTTTCCTAGGGAAATGTCTTCAGATGTCAGGGCAGAGAAAATTAATATTGACCTTTCCCCGGGGCTGGATGATCTGCTGGATGTAGAGTGAGGTTGAGCATGATGTACCTAATATGAATATTTGGATAATTTATGACTAGTAATAACTTCTTTGACAAAAACAATACAAAACAAAACATCCCCCCCCCCAAAAACAGCAACAAAACCCCCAAACAAACAAACAAACACAGAGAAGCAAAGTCTATGAAACCCTGAAATATATGTGAAGGGGGGGGGGGGTTATATTTTTCGTGCTCTGTATGGTGCCATCTTCTATTTTGTATTCACTCAGCTTACATTACAGGGAATGGAACTCTGCCCTATGCAGCAACATGACGCCATCTTTGAGCATGACCCTCTGTGGAGTAGGTTCTTGTGTTCAGATCCCTCTTCTGCCTTAAGCCCCCAAACTCATTACCAGTTTGGCACTGGTATAAATTGTTAATAAGCTCTTGGCTTTCACTACGTGTGCTAATTGTGCTTTCTGCAAGAAACTCGGTTCTCGAGGGGAAAACTGTGAGAAAGATGACAGGACGGTGAACAGCAAGAAGCTCAAATATGCCCCTTCTTTATCTCCCTTTGCCCTTATTATAGTATATGAGACAAGCTGGTTATTTTTAGTTATTCTCAGCAGTTAGTGCCAGTCAGCATCCAGGAGGAGGGCAGTGAGTCAGGCAGAGGTCAGACAGTGTTATCACCCTTTCATTGTGATGGTCAAATCCACTTTTAAGCTTCAGGATTGAGAGAAATGCACTTTTGCTGGCAAATGTTTTAGATGTGTACGTGCAGATGCTCATACATAATCAGAGCTTGTCTGCTGCTGTGATGTGATTGTTTTAAAAACACATCAGATAGGTAGAAATAGACATGAGTGCAACTTTTGTCTTTGGTGCTCATTCATTCTGGCTGGTGGACATTTGGCTCTTTCAGCCAAATGTATCTTGAAGGCATCATAATAGAAACGTGGTTTTCACTTTGGTGGCAGGTCAGGATGTCTGCTCTGATTCTGGCTGTGAACTGTATGTGAGGAATCGCTGTGGCATTACAGTGTCAGCATCAGAGTGGGGCGGGTTAAAAATGGGCCATGTCTCACCCATTGTGCGTAGGTCTTCATGAAAGTAAGGCTCAAAGGCAATACAACACTGAGTTGTAGCTAATGATACAAGGTAGTTTCTATTGGTTGCTCATACTCATTCCTGTCCCATTTTACCAAGGGAAGCAGCAACACAACAGCAGTAAAAAGATACCACATTCTGGGTTTGTGCTTAGTAGCCACACTTGACTAAAATTGCACAGGCAAAGCTCTGGTCAATGTGGAGAAAGCAAAATGGATCTTTCCTAAATGACTTTTCTCAAGTGGTATTCTCGTGTATCTGCAGCTCTCAAGTGAGGCACACGCAGATCTGATGACAGATGAGAAAAGCAGGGAAGTGAGAGAGGAAGATCTAAACAATATGTATAGATAGGGGTTGGTTTTTGAGTAACTACAAATATATCAAACAGAAAAATTCAATATTTTGGCCTATATCAAGTAATCAGCAAGGTTCCACAAATTTGTTCTGGCTTGGTTTGCTCCAAAAAACTGTCAGAAGGATGGCTTGGGTTTGTTGTCCAAGTCTTCAAGTACAGACCTCAAATACAGGCTTCAAATATAGAGCTACAAACATTTCACAAGATGAGAAGTTTCAGTTCACAAAAAGATCTAAGCATGTTTTGAAGCGGAAGAATGAAAAATGTCTAGGAAAACGTTTGGATAGGCTTATTGATGATACTTTCAGATGTGTTCCTAGGCATCTTGTAGAGCTGATACTCACCTTGTCTTGGCTGCAGTTCTAACAAACATTTTACTGTTTGACAGGCAAGAAATAGATGTAGACTTACATAATTAGTGTGTTTTTGACACTCGTTTTGGAACTAGATGATCTTTGATGTCCCTTCCAACCAAAACCATTCTATGACTCTTAAGAGTTTATTGTAGATCTTTGAGACATCATCAGAACATTTATATTTTTGTTTTGGAGGCTAGAAGATACAGCTGATTTTTTTAATACAGCTTCATCTGCCCATGCTCTATAAATGTCACTTGTGATTTGAAGTTGATCCTCTGACAGCTTTCCTGTATTTTTATGTAGTTTTCTGTTTTTATCCCTTGCAAACACTTTTAAATTGCCAGTTATTAATTTTCCATGACACTTTTCTGGCACTCTAAGACTTCTGAAAGGGCCTTCCTCCCAACCTGATGGCATAATTTCTTTTCTCCATATTTGTTCTGAGATGCAGCTATACTGGAAACTACCATTTTAAAAAATGAATCGTCTATAGACTGTAAATGCAATTGAATCCTAAATTGCTGGTAAGGTTTAAAAATACTATTGTATGGTTCATCCATATGAAACTGTATTGACATCCTCTAGGGAAAGAAATAGTGCATTTTCTAAGTTTAAAAGGTAAAAACAAGCAAACAAACCTGATGTGGGTATGGAAATTTAAAACAGGAAATGTTCAACCCTGATGATGTTTCTATTTAGGAAACCCTCCTCATTTTTGCATGTTATCAATAGCAGTAAGCTCTTTATGTATCATTAGCTGTGATGTAGGGCAGCTACACCACCTGCCTCCTTCTGAATTCAGGCTGTAAATTGCGTGGGTGGCCTAGAGACTATTTTGCAGGAATGCAAAGAATACTCTTAGCTTCTTACTGCAGCAATCACAAAGGCAAAGCAAACAACTGCCAGCTTGGCTCCAGCTCTATTTTGATAGTAGATTAATCAGTCTTTCATACCCATTTACTTTTGGGAACCATATTTCCTTTGGAGACACAATAAATGCATCATACAAGCTGAAATTTAAGTTAAGAACTTAAGTAAGTTCCCCTAAAACAGTCTTTGTTTTTGTTCTTAGCCAAACTCAGAGATACTATTGATTCTTTTCAGTCATGTGCTACAGCCTCCGTGACTTTGTGTCTTGGGGCAGGAAGAGCCATGATAATGTATTTAAAGGCAGGAATAGTTAACAAAAATTGTTCTTATACTAAAATTGGAATATATCTTTCTTGCAAAGGCAGCATAATAATTGGAGATGTTTTTTCAGTCCTGTTGCTATTTTATTAAAAACTATGGCAATAACTTAGAGTGAATTGGAAAGAGAATCTTTTTTTTTCCATCAGGAACCAAATACAAGGATTGGATTATCCTGTGTTCCATACTGTATTTCACTGACCTTTGGCTGTAAGCAAGCTCAGAACCATCAAAACAAAGAGGGTGGTTTATTATTTTTTTCATTGGTACTTACAGAAAGTTAGCCATGGCTGTTTCTATCCTGTCCACTACTGCAGCAAAATTCTAGTATGAGCCATGTCATGTTACAGCATCTGAAATGTAAAACCACACACATTTTCATTACCTTTTTGTTTTCCTTGAAGTAGTGGAGGCAGCTCCAGACATTGTCCCCATTTAAGGCCTTGAAGGTCAAGTTATATCTAAAGCTAATGCTGCAGCTGAAAACAGTTCAGACCCTATAATGGTGTCATTCGGTGGTGTGGGAAAATAGGTTGTGAAAACAACGGTGAAGTAAAATAAACACATCACTTCCTCCACTGAAGCATGTAACTCAGCAGCTTCTGGAGTTGTGGTGCAGAGCCGTGTGCCGCCTTCTCCTCTGGCTTTCTGCTTTCCATCTCCTGCCTGTAATCCATTAGAAAAATTCATTATTTCACTGTGATTGGGGTTAGCTTCTAAACGTGATTTATTGCTGCCTCCTCTTACAAATATACAGATTGAGCCTGTGTTTTCAGCTAAGACGTTCTCCAGTTAAATTCAGATTTTCATTGTTCCTGCAATATTCACTTTGTATGTGGGGCTTTATTGCACAGAATTGATAGCCTATTACTGTTAAGCCAAGGATAGGGAAGAATAATTTGCTCTCAACAAATTATATGAAGTAGACATTTTGCCGTTGGTTAGGAAATGATTTTCATGTTCTTCAGAACAGAAATTGGCTTTCTTTTAAGTGTTTTCCTTGAGTTTTAGAGTTTTCATGTATTTTCTTCTGGGAGATAACAACAAGCACTGAACTGTTAATTTGGCCCTTCAGCAAAATGCATCTGCAACATGACACCTCCCACCTTTACTCCGTGCTGCAGCTGTGCACGGTGCCCTGGTCTCACAGCTGGCCAGCATGTCCATGCCATACCTGTATCTTGCATTTTCACAAACCTTAAAATCTTCACTGGAAAATTCACTTCCAAGTGTGAGGTGCTGCAGCGGGGCCAAAGGAATTTGGGACACAAGTACAGGCTGGAAGAACTCACCAAAAGCAGCCCTACAGGGAAGGACTTCGGGGTCCTGACTGATAAAAAGCTGGGCATGAGCCAGCATTGTACACTTGTAGCCCAGAAGACGAACTGTGTCCTGGACTGCATCAACAGAGAAGTGAGGGAGGTGATTTTCCATCTTTGCTCTGCCCTGGTGGGAGATCTGATACAGTATCACACAATCTGATAGCAATACGGACTGAGGAGAACAATTTAAAACTAAAAGAAGGATTAGATATTAGAAGGAAATTCTTTACTCAGAGGGTGATGAGGCTCTGGAACAGGTTGCTCAGACTGAATGGAGCTCTGGGCTGCCTAATCTCATGGGTGGCAACCCTGCCTGCAGTAGTGGGGTTAGAACTAGATGATCTTTAAGGTCTCTTCCAACCTAAGCCATTCTGTGATTCTATGATTCTGTGAAAATTCTGCTCCAGTGAGGCTTTTCTGGGAGCAGATGAGCAGGACAACAATAGCTTTGGAAGGGGGCCTGCATGTAACTGAACAACCAAACCACTGATGGTGTATCTCCTTCATTAACGTAATGAGCAGTGTGCAGTGCTACAGATGGAGCATCACGAGGGTAGAGTACAGGGGGCAGTCACCTCCCTTGCCCTACTGGCCACCTCTCCTTTGATGCAGCCTAGAATACTGTTGGCCTTCTGAGCTACAAGTGCCCGCTGCTGGCTGATGTCCTGCTTTCCATCCACAAGAACCTCCAAGTCCTTCTCTGGGGTTTCCCTCAATGAGTTCTTCTCTCACTCTGTACGCCTGTCTGGGATTTCTTCAACTCAAATTAAACGCCTTGTGCTTGCTCTTGTTGAAACTCATCTGGTTCGTATGAGCCCACTTCTTACACTTGTCCAGATCCCTCTGGATGACTTCTCTTATTTCTGTTGTATCAACTTCCCCATTCAGCTGGGTATCAAACTTGCTCAATCCCACTGTCTGTGGCATTGATAAAGATGCGGAGCATAACCAGCCTCCAGTTGGGCATAAAGCCATTGACAGTAACCTTCTGATCGAGGCCATCCAACTGATTCTTCATCCACTGAATAGTCCATATTTCTCCAATTTAGAGATAAGGTTGTAGTGTAGAACCATTTCAGAAGCCTTACAGAACTGCTAGTAATGTAATGCTGATGTCTAAACTGCCCATAATCTTCCATTCCAAGGAAAAAGAAGAAAGTTTCTGCCTCAACCACGGAGCATTGTGCTTGATAGGTGAGTCATTTTCTCATGTTATGGAAACGATAAAGATCATCTGGATAAGCAAGGTCTAGCGATTCCCGTTGTTAC